>NC_088310.1:21306740-21944865 GCF_910592395.1 Lineus longissimus | reverse complement strand
CAGTGCAAGTCATCTACACAGAGTAGGTATTTCAAGTATTTCGAATGACAGCAATTTTATATTGTTTTACAATCCTGCTGTGACTAAATAGCAGGAGGTTACTGACACCGTTACGCTTGGTTATTGTTTGGTAAAAATCATTATTTTGTCAATTTGTCAATAAATTATTCAATTTCAATTTGATTTGTATTTGTGACCTGAATTATCTTGAACCATGGATGACACACAATGGGGTGGCGATATGGCTGGGATGCGTCCATTTGGTTTAAAAACGGATGTACATGTATATCACCATACATCCGTGGTTTAAAACAGAAGTTGAAGCATTAACTTAAGTCGAAGTCTAGATCAAGCATTAACTGGTATCCACCTTGCATAGTCACTGACGGGAATATATCGTTTTATTTTTTTACCGCTTATCAACTACGTAAACCCGTATGAATTTACCTTAGACTGTTTTTATGTCAAGTGATTGCCTATAAGCGACATCAGTCAATTTATTGAACAGTCGAAGGTTACACCGGAGTTGCACTGAGTGCCAGGTCGATGTAACAGAATAGTGCAAATGCAATGGTGAAACCCCCGACTCTGATAAACAGTTTCAATTTTATTGTTTCTCTCAATGAATGTATCCTCATTATCATCATTAATTGAAATCTACACATTGAATTACTAATGACCTAGTCCAAGAATACAGTTTGTATCATTGAGGGTGCTACCTATATATTTATATTTACTCATTACGTACCGGGTTCAGACCACAATTAGAGCCAGCAATGAAAGCACTTCGAAATCGTTCGAAATTAACACCTGCTCAACGAAAGCGAGTCCACCACGCCCTTGTGCATTGCGGTGAAGCGATTTGTATCCAAGCGCACAGCAGCCCCTTAATTCTAAAGTTCCCTATAAAAGCCCTGTTGATCTACATTATTAATCATGAATTGACTTCTTCCTGTAAGTGAATCTTTATCATTGAGTGCCATCACTCCCATTCTTCCATCTTCTATCTCTTTTCTTCTTACATGTGCAGATCACCAGGGACATTTTGTTACAGTATCGCATGATCGTGTACAATGGACGTTCAATAAGCTAATTAGGTTATAGTTGGCACTGATTAGTATCAGATTTGGTACAGTCCCAATATGCAGCAGTTACCCTCAAATAGGAGACACTTTGACGTGGGTGGTGAAACTGGAACCATTTCAGGCCCAGACCAATCCTAAGAAGTCAAAATTATACGGAAATGGCTTTACCCTATTAAACCGCGTGGTTGTATTCGATTGCACAGAGGTTGGATAGTCTGATGTGAGATGTTGCAAAATTTAAGTCGAATAATCAATGCAACAAGGTAGAACGCAAAACTGACTGGTAATTATCTTTCCCTTTCAAATCACTTAAAAGACACCGACCGACAGAAATGACAAGTGAGCCAGGCCGAGCACAAAAAGAACTTCAAAAGAAACTACAACCAAGACCTATGATATAGAAGTTCAAACTGGCCAGATCCAGTAAGCAAAGGTCAGCTGTTACATATTTCCAACTGTTTACCAAAACAACCTTGCCGTTACTTTCAAATATTACGACAATAAAGGGCATTTTTCTGGAAAGGAGTCAAACAAGTACAAGATAAAAATGACGTCGGATCATTACCAGAGAAGCCTGCAAAGGAGATCGGAGACGTGACTTTCAAAAGCCTTTGTCATGACATATCACTCTATCAGGCATGGAGTGTAACCACATAGAAAAATGAAATAACTGTCTCAGGGCTCTAGCTACAAATTAACTTCATTAAACGTTTCGGTTATTTCTGGAGATAAAGCAGATCTTTTCCGTTGAATAGATGGATTTTTGCGCTCGCATACATCATGGGGGTAGGCCACCCCCTAGTAACTTTCGACCTCAAAATGCTCGCCTTGGGTGGATAATTGTTCATACCTTTCTTTACAGGTTTTTGTAAGACTTGCAATATTAATAACTTTTGAATAATGTTTGTAGAAGCGTATCATAATTACAGCTTGAGACATATCAGGGATGGGGCATGTTCATGGACCCGTATTTACAAGTTCAGACCGCAGCTGTTCCTGACACATGAACTCTCATAAGAAAAATAATATTTTGGTAGATTTTACGAGAGGCTCAGAGACAAGTACATGTATATAACTGAAGGAACTGTCCAAGAAACTGTCAAATCATAAATTTTCTTTTTCATCTTATTCCTTATTTTTTAATACATCTCCTTTTTTTCATTCGCAATGACAATTGACACAGTTGGTCACTGTTGTAGCTTTTGAAGCGATTAAACAGAGGTGTTTTCCGCATTAGCCAGATATGGTAGCAAAAAACAGAGACCTTGGTAAACTTCAGATGCAAAAGCCACTAAAGACCAGAAAGCATTTTCGAGAAACTGCAAAGCTTCATCTGTGAACGTAATGATCCTCGAAATTAAAGTTACATATAATTACATGTGTACACATGATATACTATCAATGGAATCTTGCGGATTTTGTTTTTGGTAGTCAGATCCAGAATCCGCTACGTTTTAGTAAAATTACCTTTGTTTTTGGGATGAGTTTTATCGGGATTGGCAACTGAACCCTTCGTATATTCGCCTTATCTACTGAACTGTATATTTGCAAAGTCATCATTACTGGCTCATATTCCATTTGTCTGTATACATTTCATAGGCTTAGGGTTGGCACCTTAAGCTTCCTCCGCATGTCAATATTATGTAAGGATGCTGAAAGGTATCCAGAGATGAAACCATTAAGCCATTTCATACATTCTACAATCTCGTTCCAAAGGGCTGGGAGTAACTTCTTTCTGGTGTATATAGCTACTCTATCATCGATGAGGTGTCCTACTTTGCCCAAACTGATGAAATAGGACTCTTGAATACCGGCTTTTTAGCACATTGCATCGTGCAAATGATACAGGGATGTGTAGGCTATTAAGAGTCATCTTACCCACCAATAAGTTCTCTATACATACATCACAACTGAGAGAAGTCGTTTTTAGCTACAAAAGATTGGAAGATAGCAGCAACCACAAGTTTAAGGAACGAGGTATTGACATGATCCAAACATTTCAATGGCTATCTTTCACCTATCGTAATGATCTCGAAAATCATAAACATTAGCTTTCACTGATACCTAGAATGATTTGATAAGTGAGTAATGCGTCTTAAGTGAGACTTGGTATGCATACGTAGGTTTAAGGGTTCTTTTTATCGCTCACATATGATGTAAGGATGAGTGAGCCAAATATAATAATGATGGTGATTGTTTGATACTCTTTCCAGAGGTATAGGAAAGCACCGATCCATATTACATTTCTAACTGGCAATAACTTGCCCTGCTGATGTCAGCTCTGCTCTGTAACTTATGATCTGTAAATTCAAGCTTAGTTGAAGATACATAAGGTAACTGGTAACGTAACTGTTCTGGGAAAGCGTGAATATGTGCAATACATTCGATGGTTCTGTGTTTTATTGTTTCTGAAGCTGTCAGAGGTACTAAACCACTGGTTTAAAAAAACTTAGGCCAAAATCTCTTGTTATATACTTTTTACTACAGTAGAGGGACATGGTTTCCAAGTTCAGAACGAATAATCAAATTTGCATTGCATAGAGCAACCACATACGAAATTTAGGTTTGAGGCGTTTTAAACTTGTTCTTGATTAGCTTTCTGCTTTACGATAGTACACACTGGCAGGGGTTTTCAAGATAAAAATAATATTGATAATAATGATGATAATAATACTATATATACATGAATGAATAAAAAAAGTAAACGAAGAGAAAAGAAAAGTTGTGGATACACGGGGAGTCGAACCCGTGACCACCAGATCGAAAGTCCAGCATTCTAACCGTTGAACCACAGACGTTTTTTATGTTAGGGTGGAGATTCTCTTCGCATCTAATAGCCAGGCTATGGCGATATGAACCTTGTGTGAAATAGAGCGACATTTTCATTTCACACAAGCTACAAATCACCATTATGTTGAATTCGTAGAGATTTTTTTGTGTGGTTGCCACTTTCATGGAAGACCTGCCAGCAATAAATTATAGTTGTTTTAAAAAAACGCTGCCTTGCCTGGTTCCCTTTTTTTGGTGGGAATCCATGTTTTAATTACACTGTGCCAGCTTATATACAGTGTTGAATATGTATGCACTTTTGTCAATAAATTCAGGGAATCAATATAACATTGTGGGGCAGTTATGGATTGATTGACAGGGAGGACCGAGGATGGTACACTTTTTCTGTCTTGTCCGGTAGTAGATAGGCTCGGCGATTTCGGCATTAGAAAACTAACCTGAAGATAACGTTTTTGGCACCAATGATGTCAGCAATGGCGGATTTGCACTAAAGTTCGAGTCGATTCTCTTGGAGTCAAGTCTGCATATTTCGTTTATCGTATTTATATAGCTCACTGTGACACTAAGTAAATTGAAGTACTAAAGTTATAATTTTTCAACTTACTTCATTCTTTTCATTTTTATTACCTTTGACTACACCAACTTTTGGAAATCCGAGCAGTATTATGTTTATAACCAGGAGTTCAAATACGAACATTTAGAATCCTGATCCAACAATTTTACCAATAGCCGCAGGATTTTGGAGCACAATTTTTTTGCGGGGATCGGATTTCTGGAAGACTATACCGTATCGCATTACCAAAGTAATCAAAGTATTTATCTATCAATGGAATTGCTGTGTTTTTGAATCATGATAGAATGTGGTATTTTGAATGATTATAGTTTAGTCAAACCGGTTTTGTTACATGCATCACGTTATCTTATTGAGTTTCAGTAAGTGAAACTTATCATTGGACACGATATAGCTCGAGTAACAGACGAAATAGCTATGTAAAATATCGTACATACTTCTTACAACAGGTTATTTGGAAATCATGTTATTGACGTTAAGGTTTTGTTTTGAATCAAAACCCTTGAACGAATTTACCATGGGCATGTATATGTGTCTTTCCTTTCATTTTCATGTTGAGACGGATGCATATAATTTGTGAGATTCTTTTTGTTTAAGCCACTGACAGACATATGATTCGTGATGGGAGTTCCCATACCCAATGAACTTGGGTATGGATATTGAATTCAAACTCGTTGATTTGGGATACTCGCGTCAATAACAGTACTCAGACAAATTGTCCCTTAGATTTCAAAAACTCACACCATAGTTGGCCGTTATAACGATATGATCCCACACAAAACATCACTGTTTAATTTACAAATCCTAAATAGTATTGATATACCCACTGTGAAACGATTTCCCTATTCATGGGGTAGCTACGATTACCTAGCATAAAAGTGCAGAATTTCGTTTTCATTCTCTGGGATAATTTCGCAGAATAATAAGTCATCTTACAAGCTTTTCTCCTCGTCTCACAAAGGTTAGTAACCTTTACACCTCCCCAAAGTTGTTTACTGAATGGACTTCAACGACTACACGTCTAATTGGCACATGGAACGCGATAGCAGAAAGGTTAACACGTTGTTGGCCCACATGATGGTCTAAAAACGTTTCGCATTCAAACGGTGAAAGTAAAACGTCTAAACGCATACACAACATACAACTGCTTTTCCTTTAGCAATACTTTACCACACTCAATGACTACCCAGGAAATTCCACGATGCCCATGGGGTGCTCAATGGGTTTGAAATAAGTGGAGAACGTCTAAAGAAATCCATTCTCTACTTGCCGTGTTGTGATTTGGCTAGAAGAGACGTATCTGTTACTGACAGCATGTGAAGGGTAGGTGTAGGGTATATTGAGTGGCCAGGTAAATTTGGATTCAGGAGGCGAAGCATTGCTGCCCCACTGCGAGAGATGGCGATGTGAAGGACTTCTTTGACACATGATATGAATTGGTTTTGTCTTGGCGGATCTCGACGGAGCCGAGTCTGGGGTGCCAGACAAAGTGTCTTTAGTGCCAAGACGGTAGATGATGACCATAGGGAACAACTATCAACGACAAGCCATTCACCACTCATAATGCCCGGTTTAACACCAATGGTGTTAGGGCTGGGCTCTTTCTAAATCTCGCCACGGTGCTCATTTCAAATTGAATAACCGTGGCTAAATTTGCTTGCGAATATCGCCCTATCAATGTCACTTGCGACAAATACCCTTGTCTGAATTTGTCAAGCGCTTACAAGAATGTCTCATTCTTGTGAAAAGGTAGGATTTTGACAAAAGAATGGTGTGACAGAGCACAGGAAAACGGGAGCTATTAGCTGTTTCGTGGACAAGGAGTTCATGATTCATCATCATTAGACCATCTGTAATCGTCCTACCCTAACCTCGCCGATTAGTGTTATTTATACGGTCTAGTAACGTGTGAAGTGTAAGATTGCTTTCTAGACAACCTAAACCATGTCTTCTTCAGATTAGGATACCACTTGAACCGCAAAAATGGGCCAGGTCGCTCTGCCAAAAACCTTTGAAATTTATACCTTAAACCCACAACAAGTCGTTTAGTGATGATTATAACTAATTACAAACATAAGCAATAGTTCAGGACATACCAAATGGCATGAAAATTGTCCAGATCGCTTTAAAATCCGTGTAAACTAAACCAGATCGTCTGACAAAGTGTCATGGTAGTTAGAGATGATCATCCATGACACCTTTGGAATTCTATAGCAGATAACATAATGATGATGTACCCTGTTGTGTTCAAGAATAGTACTGTGTGCACAGAGGAGCATCCTACCGTTGGGGCTTGTAATGTGCCGTGAAGTGCTAAATAAGCATTCAAATCATCATTTTGATGCCCGAAAAGGTGTTAAGAGAACAATTCGACTTATTATGTGAAGGAATGTTAGTTTCAAAAGGAACAGATCAAATGAAGGTTCATAGAATTACCTAAACCCTAATTGATTCAACCTAAACCTTAAACAGATTACTGCAAGTTGGAAGCTTTGCACAAAACACAAGTGTTTTATCACATCGATATACACCATTGCTCGACGATTTTGCCACAAAACTTGCAAGGAGCTATAGAGAACATTGCATGCTCGCCGTTATTGGTGAATTGCAGTATACTGAAATACATATGACAATGATTTACTGGATAAATCGCAATACGGGTACCCAGTTTGAATGCTTAGACTTGATAGCAACACCGTATGTAATCGCTTGGCTCTGATTTACGAGTAATCGAACCCGATATGCTTATTTTCAAAGCTTTTAGGCGTCCGGAGGAGTGTGCAGCATGTTTCGAACCACAGCCAGCCACTTTTGCGGAGAGATATCTGGTCGAACCATGGGTTTCATCTTATCCTCTCCCTGGGATACTGAAGCTGAGGAGGGAACCAGATGTCAACGCTGCATGAGAGCAACTGTTCGGATCGGAACGGGATGCGCTCCACCATACTGCCGAGTGATACCTCTTACATGTCTTACGAGAGGAACAATACAGCATCTTAGCGAAAGGTTCCTCCAGCCAGTTTGGCCAATCAACATAGCTTTCCAAGAAGATTTCAATGTAACCTGTTTTTTATCCGCTTTAGTCTAGATATGTGTATGCTTATTAGGACACCAACAACGAAGAAAAGTCTAGTGAGCTGTCCAGATCTTCAGTAGTAGTACCGGGGAATGGGGCCCTACTATACCTGCCGGATGCCCTAATTGAAACCACGACCTCAATTTCAATGATATCACGAAATGACTGCGAAAGTCTTAAAATTGTTTATCATCGTTTTTGCTTCAATCTATTTTATGTTGGCTGTGTACTAGAAATGTCTACATCGAATGTTACAATCACAGAAAAAGTCCAACACCTCACTGCTTGAGTTCTAGCGGTGTTGTGGTGTTTGTTAATACATGTTTAATCATGTACATGTGTGTTACATTTATCATCTTGTATCATTTTCTCACATTGCAGACCTAAATTAATAGTCCATGGACGTCGCCACACGCGATTAAGAATATCGGGTTTAGGGTTTAAAGTTGGCTATCCAGAAAGCCAACACGATAATGACAAATAATTGCATATGTCACTTAAATACCCCTTCAAGAATATGTCTATGTATATCCTATTATGATATTAGTATACATTGATATATGGTGAAATTTCTATAGAAGTTACATAGTACACTCTGAGGCTGAAATTAGAGACTTGGCTTGAGGCACGAGTTAGGAACACCCCATACTTTAACATCACCAAACAAAACAAATTGGCACCAATTAGTATATAACAACTATGTATTCATGAAAAATAGTGGATGTATGGTTCTCAACGACGTATTATATAACTCAGACGAGGTGCACTAAACCCGAACTACACTATACATTAAAGTATCAATCTTATCGGTTTGCGTTCTATTTTCATCTTTAATATGATGGTCTTGAACAATATTAGATTATTATACCAATGATGGCTTTGTTCTCTTCAGGCGAGATCCCCTTGATCTGATGTTATGGCCAGAAAACCTTCCTCATATTAAGTATTGACAGCGAAAATCCATAATCCCTCCTTGTTTGGGAGCAGCTATACATAGAGTACATGCAGGTCTGACATAACAATGAAATGGAAAAGCCACATAGTTTGATATAAGAAAAATCAGCCAGTTCTGTCAAATGATTCAGGAAAGGCACACAATTCTGACATTCGGTAAAAACAAAAGACTATGACATAACCGTCAGGAAAAGTCATGGTTTGAAGAAATAATGTTTTTTAAGAAAAGTTCGCATAGTTTTGAGACGGACTGTAGATATGAATAGATGCCAATGTTACCACACTCATGTTCCTTGAGGAATAGAGCTGTCACTCAAACAGCATCTTGTGCTACATGTAACAATCAAATAAGAATGGCAGATTATTTGTTGATTGATTCGTTCAGGAAGATTTGAGCCTCGAGGGATCTCCCAGGCCATCAGGAGCAGCGTATCCTGCCCGAAGCAATGATGCCCGATAATGATGGTGATTCCTCCCCCGATACCTGGTTTGGGATGAGAATAGGATACGGGGAGCCTCAGTCTGCATCGCTAAACCTGGCGCACATTGTTGTCGCCAAATTACCAGAAGGTGGAGGAAGATGACGAGAATTGGTCTGTGGAAAAGTTACTGAGTCACTTGATATCATTGTACATTCAACTCGGTATGTGTATGGCTCAAATGCTGTTGTATGTAATACTATTTTCTTCTCGAAAAGGTTAGTAGAAAACTAGGGGACAAGGTTTTGAGAATTTGCAGAGCAGATTTAAATATTGGTTCATGTGACTAAGTATTTGATTCGCTATATTGCTCATTTTTACCTCTCCTCCATCATATAATGCCATGGTCATTGGTTGGAACACGACAGCAAAAGAATATCCATCTTTCAGCTACTTGCACCTCGGTTGATGGGAATTAAGTAATAAGTATTCTTACAAATACTGGCCCCGCCTTGTTATGGAAAGTAATGGCACAAAAGGGGCAGTTTAATGAGCCCAATATATGTTTTAGTCATAACAGGAGCGGTTAGAAGAATCATTGCTTCTGAGGTGCTAATGAGATAATTAGTTTCTATTGAGTGGTTGTAGGAGATGTGAGAATGATTGCATGGCAGAGAGCGGAACTCGTTTCGTTGGGTTTGAGTCTGAATGAAGTCAATAAGCTTTTCCGTGTCGATGCTTATCAGGCCAGAATGACAGATATTTTGAGGAGATTTCTCTTTATCGATAATCAATCACTGATAGCCAGATATCTTTGTCACCATGGACATCAACTTAACTGTCCAAGAGTCGTCTTACACTGAAATTTGAGGGCATTTTAATAGTTATTGCCACGTCATCGATGCAAGAGAAACCACTTGGAAAATATTTAAGGAAAAGATGCCATTTTTCTTGAACGCTTTTGTTACGATCCTTGCTCAATGTATCCTTGAGATTTGTGGGATATGTTGCTGGCCATTATGGGTAATGCTTTGTGTCCATCTGGTGTGGGCCTTGTATTTCATAGCTAAAACTCAGCGGGATGCGCAGTGGATGTCATCTATATTCATCGATTTCTCACTGGATGTCCTTACAAAAGAAAATCTACACTTGCACTGAATGGCGCATTGGTAAGATAGGGACAACACTCGTATCCGGCACTTCCGGGTATCAACTTACTGGTCATTTTCCGAAGCAGACATGATATTCAAGGTTATTTTCTCTGCTAGTATTGGGGTCCATTTCACGTGTCTTGCCTGTACCCCGAATGAGTCGAGTTTGCACTAACGCAGGATGAAAAAGGCAAATAAAATTTGTCATATCACTCTTTAGGGTTGGCTGTGGTGCTTGATACGGCTAAGTGATTCTCTCATGGTGACTCTTCCAGAATCCGAGAGACCTTAATAGCTATTGACAAAGTGGTTGTGTCATTGCTCGCCCGCGGATAAAGCCATCAGGATAATGTTAATACGCGTACAATGCGAAATAGACCAAGGTTGTGAGGTGAAAATCATTTCTATATTTGTCGGGGTGATTGGAGAAGTGTTTCGGGGCAATACGATAAATGCGCTTCCTTAGCCTATGCTAAAAAATACACTAATCTCAATTGCCTGTAATGGGAGACGATAACATTGAAATTATTTTTTTGTGATCGTGTAGTTTCAACAACTGTCATCATCTCTTACTTCCGGTAAAATTACATTTAGTTGGTACATGAAGACAACTTTACACTGAGCCCTTTTTTTGCAGTGACGCCCACCATGCAGCAGAAATAGAGAACACAATCAGCTAAGTACATACACTAGCCATGTCTTCTGACTTCAGGCTAATTTGAAGGGACATCTCGTCCTCATAATTCGTTCTCTAATCATAACCAACAAAAAGAATCAATTCGCTTATAAGCAATGCAGGTGACGAATATCTCCAAAGAATTGCTCATGATATCAATTAAATTCTGTCAGGTTCATGTAAATCAAGAATAAATGTCCGCTAATCGCGGATTTCCTCTCGACGTGGATTTTATTAGAAACGTCCTACCCGATTACCCGAGTCCATGTCCATGTCCATTCAGAAACTGTACTCCCTGACCATTCATTCGGGCTGCAGATCCGACATTTAATAACATACACAAATGGTATAGAGGCTTTATAGATTTCTGTCAATAATATGTCTGGTTAGAATGTCATAGCAAGAAACAGCAATATTACTTTTCTGTGTACTGCTAATGGTTGGTGAATTACATTACTTTTCAGTGTCCAGTTCATAATGGCTTTTCAATTCCTTTCATTGTCAGGCTAATGATAGCTGATTTGTGTAGCTAAAGATAACGCATTAGTGTAACATGTGTATGATCCCCTGTAGGGCAGGTTCGAAAGGCTTGCATCTCAAGCCAATCTGGTTGGAAACATGCAGATATAATGCATCAATATAACTGTGAATAATGTTTGTGTCACCTGTAATATACATGGACAACTAGGACAATTAATTCACATTGATCTAACTCATCTTTTCATTTCCATCTTTGAGCCCAATTAGAACATATGGCATATTACAAATGCATAGAAATCACTGCAGGGGGGCTATAGATGACTAAGTTTATTCAGCACACTCATGATTGAAACAATGAATATTTGCGAACTTTTCCAAAAGCAGCTGTATGATGCATGTGTTTCCGATATGCGGCCAGAAGTGTGCTTGGTTCAGTATATCATTCGTGCATTGCATATTTTTCACTTTACTTTCTATATCATACTCACTATAACATTGTCATAAAATAACACCAAAATATTTTTGTTTCTTTACGCTAAAACGTTTGTTGGCAAAAGGTTCAACTGCTCCGTTACAAGACCAAACATCAGCCACAACATCAACATGCATTTCAGTTACATCATTTCGCATTTCAAACAGCCCTTTCTCAATTTCTGTAAGTGACACTTTTCTTGATTAGAATCGTTAAGGACTCATCGATAGTATTTAGCTGTATTCCATAGTTACTTTTCTTATTCAAGATGAAGACCTTTACTAGAACTCTAAGTTATACATAACATTTTCTTCTCTCTGTCGAATTGAACTTTGCAAAATGCATACGAATTCTACCAGAAGTTATAATTTACAGTTTATTTGCATAAAACGGCATGATCAGTAGTCTCACCATGTGCACCCCTCTTTAAATATTACAAAATTCATAATTTCCCATTGTGTGTTATTCTCTCTTAATAACCAATATCAACTATCAATTAACTAAGTGCGTATCGCATGTAATGAGAATAGAAAATCCATCAAAATTCACCAATAGATTTGCCGAGATAAAACTTGAAATTTAATACGTGATGGGTCATATCACAGCACGATTCGTCTGGATAGGAACCCAACCGGAAGAAATGAATGGGTTGATTGGCTTGGTAAGTTTCTTCAGGGCTAGAGTGACAACGAGCGACTTGTACACCTGTGGGTTCCGAGATTGTCATCAATAAAACATCACCATGTATGCAGGAGATATTTCAATACAAGTTTAATACAATAGTTTAGATGGATGGGTATGGTGAATAATTTTTGTTTTCGTTTGACGATCAAGTGCGTGCCAACATCTTTAGTATAGGATTCAGTTTGCAGCGTAGCCACTGACACTATCAACAGCACTCGGCTTCGTATAATGGTTCTGGATTCATCAACTAGGGCGAAAGAGATCGGCAATGTTAAAGGATTGTAGGATGCAGCGTGGGGTCATTTCTGTTTTTCGAACGATACAGATTGGCCCAGTGAAGTCAACTGGTTCCAGAGAGAATCAGCTCGACTTCTCATGAAAAATCAGCGCTTTTCCGATTTTTTTTAGCTAGGACGGCCACCTAATATAACTTTTCACCACAAGGTCAGGCGTTGAAAATATTGGTCGAAGGTTGTTCGGTCGAGAATTTCGATGATTTCCCGACCGCAATTTTTGACAAAAAAGCCTTTCAAAATGAACTTTAGCGTGAAAATAAAGCGTCGGATTGGCAATAATGTGCAGGTAGACAAACAGCCATGAAAGAAAGGTGGATGATTTACGGCTGGAGTCTATTGGATCTGACATTGGCAAATTGGTCTGACATCAACCAAGTGTGATCGCTTTCATCGCTACAGTGAATCACCCACGTTCCGAGATCGGATCACGGCATCCGATTTGAGAAACTGCAAGGTTTGTCGGGAGAAAAGAGAAGAGAAGTAGGCAACAATTCGGATTTCATGTTACTCCAAGATGAATCTTGTAAGATTACATTGTTGTCAAGTTCTTAAAAGCTTCGTAGCCTAGATTTATTTCAGTTTCGTACAAATGTGCACGTACAAAATGAGATCTTAACTGGGATTTGCTAACGCCAAGCAAATATGAAAAATCTTTTGGAGGCTTTTTCAGTCAGCTCTCACCCCTTCAGACGTGAGCAACGCACATGTAGTTAAAGAATGAGGAAGGTTCAATATAATTCATGACTTAACGTCTTCATGACGGAGTTAATGTAGAAAATTATATCTCCATCTTTGTCACGAGAGCCGTGCCTCTCTAAGCTTTCAATGGGATGTGAGGTTAACATCCCAACCCTTGGCCATCACTGGTATAGATACTGAGACAATGCAGGCTGCGGTCTGATAAACAAGATCTAACATGGCATAAAAGATTATCCTTCCTTTTGTCATCATGGTCTGTCGTTGCTCTTTGGATCAGAATCCTTGCAAGGATCGTTGATGTGGGACAAGGTTCAATTCGATACAATGCGGCGTCGTTTTTATTCCGGGTACGAGGTAGCTATTGATAGTGACTCCGCCTCTCCAATCAAGGAACGACGCCGCATGAAATAGCGTGTAATTCTCTTATCCCAGTCCCTATGGACTGACTAACTGCATCGGCTGTCTATCTCAGTTCATAACTATATTCATTGGGACATTAAAGAGGCCAACCTTGCTGCGTAAAAACTAATAAGGTTACAATTAGTGAAGAGGGCCATCTGTAGCTAGGCTGGATACTTAGGTTTGTGACTCAGTGACAGGGCCATTTGGTGACAAATCTATTCGGGTAAGAACCTGTCAACTGATACAAATGATAGATCAGAAGAAATGGAGAATGACTATCCGATCTGACTTTTGCGAGAGAAGTTTACCGGGTTCTCTTCTCAGGGGAGTGATTTCGCAATGGCTTATCTTCGTTGTGTAGGGTTAAATTTTTTGCAGCTTAATGGAAGACTCCAGATCATGTTGGTACTAACGGCTTCAATCCCTTATAAGGTTGTTATTGGAAGGGTCTACAAGGGTCTTAACTGGGCATTTTCCAATGTTTCTGGATATCTTGGCTCTCAGAGCCTCAAAGTCATACTCCACTGACCAGTTACTAATGCCCCCAGAGTGCCATTGCCATAGGATTTGCTCTAATTGACAAATATTACCATATTTGGCTTCTGCTCTAATTATTCCAATAAATTAATTTAGTCAGAAGAAAACTTCATAAGATCTTATGAATAACGCATCGGACGAGCAAGAATCAATGCAAACCACCAATGATGAGAGAAATGGTGCATAGTTGGTGTTATTCAAACCAGAGATACATGTACATTTATAGGGGACACTACATCAATTTAGGTGAATTCTAGCCAGAATAGTATGAAATGGTCTTAGGATATTCGATGACGAACGCCTCCTATGGTGTATAATTCGTTTATGGATATTACTGCAAGATGATCCTAACAAGAATATTTCACTCTTATAGATTTCCCTTCCCCATCTATTAATGTGAAACAGTAAACCGGTACCAATATACCGCAGATACCATTGGCGTTATGTAAAAATGATTTCATTCCACCGAATACGGGATAATATGCCCTAAGATCATGTCTTCGCCAACTTATGGATATGATTTGGATATTTAGGGTAATTGTATCCCGAGTTAATTTTTGTTGGTGGGTCTGTGTGAGTGGAGCGGGTTTATGTTCCACTAAGATAATTGATTAGATATGCGACGAGTAAATGGATTGATCTGCCCACAGACTGAGCACTGACTGGCAACAAACTGAGCAGTTGATGAAACAGAGATGATATCGAGAGACCAGTGAAGCTTGGTGACCACAATGATCCGTGCCAAGCAAACGAAAGAGCACGACACTGATGTAACCTGCCAGGTCTATAAATGCAGACAGCACCGAGATATGACGCAGGTTGAGGCAAGTTACTTGCCAGGGGCTCTGTCTTTGATACAGTGACACTCTGATAGCATACGAAAATACTAAACATTAGCCTAAATTGGAACAGTTGTCGATACAGACATGACAGATATAAGATATCCACAGTCTGAGTAGTTGATGATACAGACTGAGATAAGATAACAACAGATTGTGCAGTTGATGACTGAGATATTGCCCAGACTGATATTGATCATTGGTTGGTAGTGTCTTGCTAGGTAAAAGCTGGGGAGGCTATGTGCAGTCGATCATATCGAGATTCGGGCTGAGACCAGTGACGGTGCAGAGTTTGACACAGCAAAAATACTCAGGGAGGTCGAATAATAACGTAGACTGGATTCAGACGGAGCTTAACGCAGCAGCAGTTCATGATCCGGAGACCCACGATGAAGTCGATGGGCAGGCTGAGAGAGTATTGAGATGGAACTACATATATCTTGATATTTTGTAATAAAGGTATTCTCCATCGTTTCAAATCTAATAAAATCTTTACCATTAAGGTCAATAGATTAATGAACACTTTCATCACCAGCTGCTCCTCGAGCTAATTAACAATTTAGGTGAAACCAAGTTTCAGAGTACCTTGCTTCAGGGTTGTATAACAGGCATCGCCGTAAGGTGTATTCCCTGAGATCGCTTACAGGGAAAATCCACACCAAGGGCACATTTATCATCATTGTTAGATTTCTTAATGTTTTAACGTTGCATCATGGACTTTGGTTACCAACGGATAATAAGTCATTACCCTTTCAAAAAAATTAGTGAGCCCTTTGCCCTTGATGCTTCCGGAGCTGTTCGGTATTATAGTACTTCGCGAAACCCCGAAGGGCCCCTGGCAGCTGCTGCGCTTCAGGGACGCTCCTCCGAGGAAGTCCAGGCTTGCCCTGAGCTCAAATCACAAATGAAATTTAAGGTTTTGTATTACACATTCTTCAGATTTTACCAACCAATCACGAGTATATTAGAGAAGGCTGAATACAGGGTTTGGGGTAATGGATACGTGTTGGTCTTTCTACGGCCGTTGGTCTTTTCTTATGGAACACACCTTAAATCTTAGAGTCACTGTGCTAAGAGGAGTAATAACTATCGACTATGGAATCTCATTTTCCAGGTATATTTGAAAACAAAGAACGGCGAAAAGCGACCAAGAAAGTAGGCGTTCTGTCCAGACAATAGCGCCTCGGGTGAAGGGTCCCAAATGGCGTCTTACTCGGATAGCCCGCAGCAGTCCGATGCCTCGGGGCAAATGTAAACAATGCGACTTGAGGAAGCAGCGGCGATGCTATCAGTGAGTTGTCATTCAGCGTCACCTGGAGCTCACATTGTGGTCGCATCTCGCACCCACCATTTGGTGCGCTGGCCGTTTCGACTCGGTTGCACCAAGGAAATATCACAGGAGGCTAGATCTTCAACTGATAATCATTCTGCATCTGTGTCTTGGCTCCATTATGCAAGTTTTCAAATGACTAGGATAGCAGTAGTTCAACTCCACGGTCTAGAGAATCTTGTGTTGAGGTGCGCCTTTTAGTACCCGCCTTCCATAAGCACTGTGGTCTCTACTAATTGGATCATTTTGTGTGCCAACACAATTTTGATCGTTATCTTAACGAAAATAACTAAACTGATCAACTATTCTAACTTTACCAGAAAAATATGATTCCGATCGACTAAAGGGGTATGGAATGGTCCTTATTCGCCACACAAGTAGCAGGTACCCACTACATGACGAATATTCCTTTATATAGACAAGATAGATTTCGCCTCCTCCGTGAAAGAATCTGTATTTTGTTTAAGTTTCTGTCCAAAATGTCTTCAAATGTAACACCATCAGCACGTTGGAATGCTTCGACGACACTCGATATCCACGTAACCCGTCATACGAATACATAGCAGCAGAAAATATTCACAGTTCATGACTGAGATAATGTTTTTGGCGCTGAGTTTGCAACTAGTGAGAACAAGAGCAAAATTCGATCCATGTTTTTGTGTTTACTTGTTCAAGTAGCCATTCTTCGCCTGTGTTTAAGTAGCCATTCGTAGAACGCAGCAGAATAACATTCGGTCGCAAAAGAGAGGATTCTCCTCTACTCCGTCCATGCAGCTTACCAATACTGCAAACTTGAGTACTGTTCTGAATAAATAGAACATAGACGACGGCTATTGACCAGCATTCTCAACTCTCCTCAATTCTTTGATAATTTCCAAGGCACCAAAAAACTCTTTCAAACATGAAGAAGCAACCTTTTGCTGAATGAATGATTGCTATTATTATTGTCTATGAAGCAAACTCAGGAAGTTTTTCAGAAGCTTCGTTTCCATCTCGAGGGTATTAGGTCAGATAACTAATTCTTGATGGACATTTCGCCATCAAAACTATGGCAAATTTGTTGAATGATCTCATGTCATTATTAAGTGTGGAACAAGCGGGCATCATTATAATCACCCGTGTTTACCAAATAGTTCAGATCCTCAGCACAAGGAGGAGAACAAACCCGCGCAAAATCATCCATCACATTCTCCAACCACATAATCAATGCAACACCAAAGATAAATGCCAAATAAGCTACAAGAGCCAACTGGCGCATTTGAAAATTTTCCCCGAGAGCAGTTTGAAGCCTCACTAAACTGATAATGCGCGTCAATAGGCAGAGAATGAAGAAGAGTGTGTAGGGTCTACTGTTAATTCACTTTTGTTTGGAGATGTCATAGACAACCTCAGTTCCATGAGATATTAGATTTGTCCGGTGGTGACTTGATTACGTTCTGTATAAAGGTCGGATTAACCGGGAGAATACAAAATCATATTTAGCATGAAATTAATCAAAGGCCGCTGAGATGAGATGAGTAAATGGCACGGTGTGCGAGGGAAGGCTCCAGGTTTTAATGGGGAATTTGTCGCTATTAGCGTGTAGATTAAGAGCTCTTTGTGTTGGTGAAAATTAATACGACAGGTTAGGTATAAAAGACACGGTCTAGAGTTGATGTCATCTGCAATTAGTGTGCTTTATGACGGTCGACCTCTAACTTCTCTTCTTACGCTGAAGAAGCGATGCTCTTAAAACAAACACGAGATAATGAAAGTGCATATCTCGAAACCTCTTAGTGACTTTGTTGGTTGGTTTGACTCATTTGATTCCACCATTGCGTTAACAACACATTGCCCTGCGGCAAGTTTCCTGTCTAAGACAAACTGTTTAAACGGGTGACATCAGTCACGGGTTGTGTTGTACAAGTTATGATGGAAAACATGACCGGAGGCGCCGATGGTAATTTGTATGGATATGGAATGATCTTCATGGGCGGCGCCACCTCACCCGTGAAATATATTGACCATCTTGCGAAACATACTACAGGTTATTAAAGTTTCATAATGCTGGCACACACGGGGTTTGTAAAATTGTAAAAGCAAGCAAAATAATTTGCGACGCCCGCGGAGAACCGAACGTAGTATGACATGCCCCAGGAACTAGATGACAAATATAATAAGAGAAGGCAAACACAGCGATTATGAGGCATGATTGTCTCCGGAACGAGAGTCTACACCAAGATGAAAACTGTATGATTTCTATTACTTTATCTTGTTTGAATTTCAAATCTATTCCATTTCTTCTGGCGCCTTGGGGTACTTAATTCCTTGTTCGTTCTCAAATATCATGTATCAAGTATTATGCTCCGGGACATCGGGTTCGAGCCTAAGACAAGTCGCTGGATTAGCGCGGAAGAACACTATTTTACAACTGGCACATTTTTTTATTCATTTCCATACACATGCAATATTAGTCGCAGGTCTTTTATTCATAAAAACAGTGATATCAAGCTGCCTATCCCGTCTCAGAGCATGAGTAACATGATGAAAGTCAACTGCGATTAAGCGCTGCTGGTCATTCAATGTATTCTCTAGTAGGGAAACACGGTGTAGAAGCAGCAAATGATCACATGGAAAAAGTGTCCGACGCTGACGGATTATAGCGTATGGTTCTATCGAGGTCATGCCTGTCATCAGCTTAGAGATTCAAGTGCATAATAGAATCCTTTGTTATCTGAACATTCTATATCAGTCCGGACTATTTCCAGAAAAGTTGGGATATCGGAACCTTTGACAAAAAAACTTCATCGCATCTGAAATAAGTCTAAAAGTCTCACCCATCCCCTCCAAGATAAAGGAAAAAAATGGAAAGGGCAATCTCTACAGAAATACGTCAAGGCAAAAAGGCAACCATGTTTTCGATCCGATAGTCTTGAAAAATAACCTTAAACATGGAAAACATTGCCTAAATTGAGATTCCTGCTCTTAAAAGGCGCAGAATCAATAGAATCCGCCACTCAGAGACACAGGTGAAGCTATTGAGAGATGTACCCACCTCTTCTCGGCGAAAAACACAAATTTGGGCATTTGCAAACTGTCAGTTACTATGGTAACTGTTAACACTTCCGTGATTACGTTCAGAAGTGCCGGTGTTATGAGAGAATTTTTATCAAGAAAGTTGTCGGAAAGTCATGTGAGAAAGTGTTTATCTCTGTTCCTTGATATTTCAAAAGCCTTTTAAATACATATAACTTATGAGGCTCTGAAAAACAAAAATGGTTGTTTAACACAATGTTATTGTCTCTTTAAGTATGGTTATCATATATATCATATATGATATTTATAAAATCCTGAATTAATATATCAGTATATCAGACCTCGTTATTTTCAGTACACGAACCCCACTAGTCAGCCCAGTAGTAAACTTCACCATTGATCACACATCTGTAAACAATAGCCTGGGGACCCAAACTGGACTCTCTCCAATAACCACTCTCTGAACCATCAGACCCGTCTGTGTTTTGAGACATCACGTCACAATCGTTGCATGGTTGTAGAGTGGCCAGGAACACCTTGGGACTGCCTCCAGCATGACCCATCTGGCACCGCCGCCAGTCTACCCTCTCTCCTACCACATTTAATTCCCTCTACAATCCCCCTGCGTGCAAGGCTATCCCGCCGCATATCACATCAGCTTGGAATAAAACAATGTAATTTAGCTAAAAGCCTTGAATTGCGATATTGTCCATGTGAGGTATTAGACACAGGGGATTAGTAAGGAAGCGATTGATTTCGGGATTAGAGCGTATTCGTGCAGGCCTAGCCAACCGCCAATCTTTGGGGCTAAAGATAATTGCCAGCGGTTCACATGCGATGGAGATTTGGGCGGATATGATCCGTTGGATGGATGTTCCGGGTATCAGGAAATCGACCGCCTGTCATTTGATCATGAACCTTGTCTTGAAATAGGTCTATCCCTTAAGCGGATCCACCATTGCGATTTTCTTACGATGGGGTAGCGTTAGAGCTCAGTTCAGTCCTATTTCTGCAGTGGTCACCATCAGTCGATCGGGATTTCACTTGCGATTGAATAGAAGAGCCATTACCTGCAGAGCTGCTGCTAACGATCCTGTAGCAGGTATAAAATATACCCCATGCAACTGCATCGCATTTCTATCGCAAGCCACATTCGCAATCTTATGTTGGATACTCAGCTTTTAGTTACTAGGTTCGTGTTATATTTTGTTATGATGTTTGGTTTCAATTTGCCAAATGCACCTTCTGATTTGTTCCTTTTACACACACTTTTCTTCTAAATGTTTTCAGTTACAAAGCTATTTCATGGAATATATACATTCTAATGGCTAGACATTAACACAAATATCATCATTGTCAAGAGCGAGTGGAGAGTTTGCAGACAATAATAGAATTCACTAGAAATAACAATATAAAAGAACTGAAAACTGTAATTTCCTGAGAAAATAACTCGTGTTGACTTCAGTTCATTCCATACCGATTATTTACAATGCTTTCTAAGCATTGCAATTTGTGAAGACGTCGCCTCGATTTATCATCCAAAGGGGGAATAAATCAGCCATTGAAATCATCGATTCAAACGGAAATATGTCATACATGTCAGCCATGAATTGGCTATGCACCTTATTGCTGAGCGCGACTTTTAGAGACGGACACATAATTCAATTACTGATACTGATGATAGGATCTCAAGTAAATGATGCTTCTAAAAAGATAGCATGTTTTGGCTAATTGATTCCTTCCTTCGAATTGGACATTTTGCAATTTAAAAAAAGTATCCACTTGAGTTCTGCGTAAGGGGTATGGTGGTTAGTGATAATGTTGAGGCGTAATTGGTTGGATGGGAATCTGGTTCAGTTAACCAAGACTCGATTCTCCAATGGCAAATCAGTCGGATATGGCTAACGTACCCAATTTATAATTCATCGCCTTACGTGTTTCGGCAAACTGACGTCTCTTTCACATGGTCTTTGTAGAATGGCGCTTAAAAATGGGCCGACATTGTTAAAAAGTTTCTGCTGAGATACATCATTACGTTACGGTACAAAAAGGTCAATAGCCAAAAATAACCAGGTTCATTGATATTTTTCTTCATTACTGATAAAGAGCGAACATCTTCTGAAACTCCCATTTTTCTATGGATAGAATAAATATAATGCGAGTCTCCACGAAGCTTTTCTATCCGGCCTATCACATTTCGCTGGTAAGCATACAGGAAATAAGTTTCCAACCCATTACATCTGTTTCTCAATAAGTTTGGAAAAAATACTTTATGATATTGTACGGTAGGCCGAGACGTGTTTTATCCTTGAAAAACACGAATATGAAAAAGAACATTTGATGATTTTCTTGAATAAATATCAAAGTTTAATGTCAATATCGCCAAAGAACACCTGGTCACGGACGATGATAACCTCGTAAGGCTGCTGAGTCGTTCGTGTATGCCCAAGGATCACCATCCCCCCTGAAATTAACGCATCAATTGGATTCGATGTTCAACTCTGAATGGTGTGTAAATAAGTCGAGCATTTGACAAACATTCACTAAGTGGAACTACAGATTCCAAATTGATTAGTAAGAATGGAATTGGTTTGAGGGGTTAGTGTTGTGATTCAAGAGATTAACAGGATCCGCTAACGTCATCGCATTCAGACGTTGCTAAGGCAATATCACGCACGGGACAGGTTCTGGTTAATGTATGACAATACTATGATCAAGTCATATATATTCATAAACCAGTTTGATGCCCTGGCAAAGATGAGTTTGAATCTTTCAGCAAATATGTGTGATATTATTTTATAATCATTTTTAAATAAGAAGGTCGAATTCAAACAGTATCAGCTGCTTGGTTTAATGAAAATGTATTTGTCTCACATATCAAATTCCCTCAGCAAACACAGGTAAATGTACAATACCTCTTTATCCGTCAAGTCAAAGTTATCTCTGCAGCGTGTTTCGTTGTTCAAATGCAATAGTCAGCACATTTCCATGAAACATACAGGGACACTCTCGGAGAGATCTCCGTATCATTGATGAGCAGTTCGTAGCTCGGGCTATCGACCAGTAGACTTTTCAATGAAAGGCTCAGATAAGTAATGTCCAACCGTGAGATCAACTGGAACAGCGATACTTTATGGTGTTTAGACAATAGGTAAGGAAATCGAGAAAAATTCTACAGAACAACCATGTTGATATCAAACATCGATTTCCCGCACCCCGACTGTATCACAACCACAAATATATTACATTTACAAGGAATGTGCATTCCATTGGAAACCGCGTAACCTTTGCCATTCATATCTCAATGAAAGTAATCTTTATGTCTTTACTTGCTGCGGTGTGAAAATAACAGTTGACAAAACAAGCCAACATTGCCATACTAGTATGCCGCTTAGTGATTAAGACGGTTAGGCACATAAGCGATGATGACAAGAGAGGCAAAGCGTAAGATTCCCTGAAGGATCTTGAAGCAGCGATCAGGCAAATCTTCCCCCAGCACCTGCTTTTCAAGAGGAACTTCGTTACACCCGGGAACACGACCAAGTGCATTAGACCATTGATCGGTACCCGTTATTTACCACCAAGCCATTGTTTCTACTTAATCGACGTCAGTTGCTGTTGCTCTAATACCCCTGCGTGAACCCAATATCAATTTAGCTCCTTTTAAACGCCATTAATTTTCATGGTTCTCCGTTAAATACGCTCGTATATCCCCTGTTATCGATAGTATGGCGACAATTAACTCAGAGGCTAAGAAGCTTTATGAAACTTCAAGAACCGCGTGAAGATAATGCCTTATGGTCCACCAAGACCAACCATTGCTCAGTATTGATGCTCTAAGAAATTGTATTTGCAATTATTGGGAACTTAGTCATGGGATTTGGGTTTCTGCAACACAAACAGCTGGCTGGTTTACATTGGCCACAGTAATCCGCTAGAGTTGCTGTCATTAACCATAAAATGATAAACCATAAGAATCTGATGAGAGCTCCGTCTTCACCTCATAAGATCTTCATGAAGACAATGGCTTCCGATCAAATGCAGTTAATGCCTGTCTTGTCTATTTACCCATTGTTCAACTTGTAACGCCTCATTTGTGGATGCTTTAAAATTCGTTTTCCTCACTTCTCACCAAGAGAGGTATCTTAAAGTAACCGAAGTCTTTTGACTCCACAGGCCTTTCCACGCAAACCTGCACCGGTTCTTCATTTTACTGTTCATCAGGGATATGCCACAGCAAGAAACATGCTTGGGGATTCTTTGGTGCGAAAAGTGGCACGATAGTTTCATCGTCGTTCTTAGTCATCAGATGGACTATTCCAGGATTGTACAGCGCACTGGCAAACAATGAGGAAAATAGTTCCCTTTTTGAAACTCAAACGCGAATATCTCCAGCGAAAACTTCCTTTTCGGATTCGCAAGAATCTTCCTGTAAATCGTCGACGCATATGTTATTTCATTCGAAGCTTTCGCTGCGTATTCAAAATCTTGCTTGTCAGAGATGCGGCTAATTGAGCCTTACGCGAAGTTGGAACCTGCCTCGGCATCCCACCCCTGCGGCGCGGAAGATTCACCAGGTTCACATAATGTAGCCAACGAGATCTCCACATCTTGTTGTTTCAAGGAACCCCGCCAAGATACCTCTCAAAGTTCACATCTTATCCACATTTATTTCCCAGCGATTGCCGAAATTGACACACGGCAACCATCCGGCGATGGTAAGGCCTACCACCAGCAGACCCATTAAACACAGCCAGCAGCGGACTTTAATTTGCCGATAAGTTCCAACTCCCGATGTTCAGGGACAGGTTAATATCTACTGCTCGGCAGGGCGTCAACCTGGAACCATCACTGCCGGAAAGGAATACCATTAGTTTGTCACTGTGTTGGAATAAGAGGAGATATGATGCTGGGAAGATACTGGCACGATCACTGTAGTAGGTGATTTAGGGATCAAGTTGTGCTCTCAGGTGAACAGTGCTTCGAGGAAGGAATTGTCCACAACATGACGAGGAAACAATCTGATATCTCGTATTCCGGGACGGGTTTGTTAGCACTCCTTGGATTAGTTGCCGATCGATCACTGCACCCTTGACTAATTTGGTATGTTGGTAATGCCTTCCATTTTTTGAAGTCTCGGCCGCTACGTCAAGATCGGCATGAAGAAATGAGTAAATCGATCATGCCTGCCATTTTAAATTTCTCTTGTCCAATCAGCATGCTAACGTTAAGGTCTAGAATACGGAAAAGTCCTAGCATACACACTGGAACAAAATCTACATTCAACCCAGTGTGATGTTTGGTCTTTCCATGTTGCACACTCCGTCACTAGGATGCTAGGACAGTTTACTGCGATCAACCAATCACAAAAGTGGGAAGATGGCGGCCATATCCTGCCATGGACTATGCCGATGTAGGTCGATCGGGAGAATCACTCTGTTTTGATATTTAGATGTTCAATACAGATGTTCAGGTACGGAATAAGCCAGTATACACACCTTGCCAAAATAGTTTCAACATTTACCTCACTTATTTGTTTACCATTGCGGAGGGAAACTTTGGAGTTTCGTTGACGATGAAACCTGACAGTCTTACCCGAATAGGACTTCTCTCATTGAGGAAAGTTTCTGGAATTTCAATCAAAGTCTGTCACAAAGGCAAGGGTCAAACCAAGTTAGATGACCACCTGATATCCCCATTCACAGCGCCCCAAGAAAACATTTACCCTTCTTCCCCTGTACCGGATGAATTGACCGTGGCAGATGGTAGATTTCAATCAAGGCCGAAGTCATTAGAATCCCCAAGGTTATCGACTAAGATGTTTTTAAAACTTTAATGCAATTTCAATACCGAGGACGGGTGCTCCGCCCACGAACTTGAAATTTTGATGATAAATCCATAGCAAATAATCTGATACCCAAATCTGTTGTAATTTCCGTATTGATGTCCTTGGGCAAGCATTGAAGACCCCTATCAATAATTGGATATCCCTGTTGAAAACAAATTGAGTGGCAAATGAGGAAATGTTGATCTGCCTCACTACCTTGATTTGTGTTACTGATCATTGCTTTTTGGTTTAATTGGCTATAGACCTGATTCAGGCCAAATTAGGGATGACTTTCAAAAACCGCAATGCACATGGCAAGTTGAGTTTCACCCACAATTGAATACAATTTGCTGAAATTAAAAAAGCCACGATTAGTCCTAGTGTGTAACAAAAAATAATTCTTAGCAAGCTTACTGCCTGGTATATAGTAATGCATCCGATAGGTCTGAGGGGCGATGATAACAACCCTTACATTTCTTTGTTGGGCTCGGGCTTGTTCTGTTTTTGATATGCTCGGACAACCTAGTGAGTATCATCAAAAATGATACACGATAACGGGTAAAGGCAGTGCGTGCACGTATCAGGCATCTGGCAAGTCTTACCAGGAACTGCCACAACTTAGCCACCGTATCGTCACGTCATCATGCGAATCGCTGCCGTGCAACCGCTGCCACGGAACATAGCATACACCCGTTAAAAGAAACCAAATCGGACAACCTGCGTGAATGGTGTCCAATCTAATTATGCTAAAGAAGGGACCCTTCCTATGTTGCTACACAGCACGTGTTAGCCACCTCCGGTTTTAAGTCTTAATAAGCCGAGGTATTATCCCAACTAGATTGTACGCCACGAAACAATAGCGACGATTGTGCCCCACGCTATTCTTCAGTATTAATATTTTGTAATTTGATACGCCGTAAAGTGGTAGGGACTCTTAGATATCCGACACCGGCTTCAGAGCCCGTCACGTGTGTATACTCGCATAATCTGTCCCGGCTTTGTCTTAGTAATACCGGGCCGTATACCAATCATCTCCTGTTGTCAATGGAGCGCCATGTACCACACCCATTCAACGAGTTTATAAAATCACAAAGCTGCCTCAAGAACGGGACAGGTGACATTTTAAACAGGAGTTCAGCCGGTTAATAGTGCCAAGTGTGGTGTACATTTTCCGAAAGGTGGTGTGGTAAGGAAGGAGACGGAAAACACTAGTTTTCTTGAGGGGTTTTTAATGCTAATTCTTTTGACAATCAGTGGGTAAAGTGACAAGTGGCTTGGACTAATGACCCAAGGTCGTGTGTTTAATAATGGTTGTGTTGTTTTGACATCACAAGTAGAAAATTGGTCAGCGTCATTTGCCCAACCTTCTTGATTTGCCATTGTCAAGTGATACGGGGTCATCACGAGAACAACTGATGGTATCGTACGTGGGTCCTTGTCAAGTAGTATATTACAGCTTTTTGTGTTGTGTCGTCGTTAGCTGTTGGCATGACCGCTCCCGCAATACAAGGACGAAAAAGAACAACCTCGGTTATTCTATCATCTATTCCAGCCAGAACGTTTCTGCTTCAAGTTCTTTCATGAGTCGTTACTAACATCACGAGACAGTACTTGGAACATAAAAAAAAAAATCCTGTCATAAAGGCTACCGTACTCATGTAATTTGGGGCCTTGGGTCTCCTCGATGATAAAAAAGAGGGTTTTATTTGAAATGCATGCATTTCCTGTAATAGTTGGTATATTTTTCAATTGAAAGTCATGAAAGTGGCCGCGATGCATTACTCAGCCGTAATATCATCAAATACAACGTTTTAAGTACAAACTTTTGATCGCTTGACCAAGTAACCTTTATTGTGATGATTGCTCATTACAAGCCACTGAACAGAACAATGAAGATAGACACAATTGCACGACATCCATCATCAAACCTAGAAATGAAAACGGATTGGTTTAGTCACTGGATTACAACTGCGGTAGGTTCTTTCCAAGCTCCCCATCATCTTAATCGTCAAAGCCAAATGTAAGACCCAAGATGGAAAAATACTTCACATCGTTGTCTTGGCTCTAATCCACTTATACCGTGTCAATGCCTATTTTGTCTTCTCCTCAGCGGTTTAAGGCGACATGTGCAGGTCTTCAATTGAATCAAGGAAATGATTGTCATGATCATACGTTAACTAGAGTGATACCTAGCCCTGGGCGAAGTCATCGATTTTTCTTCCTGCATGCAGTTTCTGTCATTATTGGACCTCCCACCTCAGCACGCCACGACCCAGCCACTGCAAATGTCAGGCGAGTAAGCGGGACCCCGGGCCATCCACAATGGCCGTAACCATATCTTAGATGGCGTAACAATGGACGTATATGAGGAAAATAATAATTAATGAGTTTTTCTATATAATTAATGCTGATTATAGATTGTAGTCAAGACATGTTGATTTTCTGGTCTTTGTGCTTGCAAGATTAGATGGGTAAATAATGAGGTTTCTTGTATAATTTGGTGTTATGTTACACATTACAGATTCACTAATTTGATACTTATGACATTCAATTTCTTCCTTATTTTTTAGAGATATTGACATTTCCCTGTATTACCCTGCGCAGATTGAATTACTACGAAAAGATCAGTGATGGGAGCGTTTTCATGCCAAGAGCTAGCACGGACAACCCCTGCGGGCTTGTTGGATCGTCCATTTACTAATTTTGCAATGCACAAGTATAAAACGAATCTTGTCAATTTCTGCAAAGACGACAAAAAGGAAAATAAGAATTGATGCATACGTCAGTTGTATTACTAATGGATAGAACTGGCGAACTCGCATTGCAGAACTGTACCCATTTTCATAAAATTTCCTTTCACAGTTCACACAGCTGGTTCCCGCATATTAAACCCCATTAAGGCTAATTTCAGAGAGGTTTTAAAGGTGAAGCAGGTGAAGGAAACTGACACCAAGAGTGACTAGACCTCTGAAATAATCGACACAATAACTAGGCAATTAATACGAAAATTACCACAATATTTCAATGCCCCGTACAAGACTCTCAAAATCGGTCCATTTGAAATTAAGAACGATTGAAAATCGCGTTGATTTATCATACTTCCTGAAGGCGGTTGATTTTTCATATTGTAATAGATTGTAAGGGCTTTTTAAGCATATTGTGGTATTTCATGAAATTGATTCCGGATTGGAATATTGGATAGAATGGCCCCGCATCATTAATGACCGCACCATGGTGCCTGCACTTCCTCTTGCTGTAGCACCACTTCAGGAAGGCAAAGAATGGGCAACCTTGGATAATGCCCCGGCAACCTTCAATGACACCTCTCAAAGAAACCACCACAAAGCAAACAGGACAACTTTCAAAATATCGGCCCCTTTCGAAGAACCCAAGCCGCAATGATACACCATTGTAAGCAAACATACCAAGAAATATTTTCATAGCAGATTCCGTGTTATTGTAACACTACTTTGAACTTGATAAAGAATGGTTAGCCTTGAGAGATGCTGGTATCACCCTGTTCTGACTGCTGTCTTCCTCACAAAACCTACTTGTACACCATACGCTAAGACCATCACATGCATTCTTGAACCCTTATATCCTCAAAGGATGGTAAGGAACAATATCATTCCCTTTTGTGCCAGACATACCGTGGAATATCTCCGTTACAAAATGTCATTATTGTAATACCACTTGAACCCTCGGATATGGAGTAACCTTGGGTAACATGCCACAACGCAATAATACAATATTTCTATGCGGAATCGAAGGCTCTCAACAATATCAAAGCTTCAAATAATCACTGCAATAGTTTCAGTGTCATGTCAAAGATGGGCCGTGAATATTTCTTTGTGCCGAAAATACCAGCCATCTTTTGAAGTTTCCTCCCACTCTTTGGCTGGTGTCATTCTAATGAGAATTCACCACAAAGGTGTAAGATTTATATCAAGCACACCGCAATCTGATGCTGGATTTTCACTTACTGCAAGCTCAAACCTGTCGTTCTGAAAATTGCCGCTGAAGTGCCAGAAGTCTTTGGTACGAGTTGTGTCCCCACACTCTTTCGTTGACGTCCTATACAACTTGAAACCGCGATTCTTGGCATGCCTACCTTCACTTAAACATTGAATGTGACACACATACCAGAAGTGCCTGATTCGTCACAACCTCTGGTTTATGCTAGTCTGTAACCGGGGTTCGATTACATCCGCATGCTTTCTGTGAAACAAATTATGGCCCTCTCAAAAGCCTTACACTCGTATACCGGAAGTAGCTTATTCGCAGCCACAAGCCTTTTGGTCTGTAATCGGGGTTTGATCACGTCTGCCAGTGATACAGGTCGCGCTCGATTATTAATTATCCCAGCTTACTTATGTATCATAAGCCTATGTCATTATACCCGCCATCGGAATCAACAATATTGCTTAGATTAGCTAGGGAATATGCTGCCAGATACGTCGCTCAATATCACAATGGCTTGATAGCCTCCTAATCTTGGTTTCCAATAGACGTTCCTTAGGGACTCGGCGCCATGTAATCTTAGGCCGATGAAAGCCTCCTTGGTAATCATCACGCTCGATTTCATGATATATTTTCATATTAATAGAGATCTTGTCATCAAATATTGCTACGGTCTTTTTGTCTGGGGATGCAATAGGATGCCGTGTAATTATTGGGAATGAGTTAGCACGCGACTTGTAATGATTTAGCGACTATGACAGGTCTGCCAGGAGGGTCACGTCTCCGTGTAGAGCCAAAATGATTTTAATTACAACGCTGAATTATTTATCGGAACGTTATGTGATGCTTTTTGAATGACATCTATATTGAATGATGGCGACAATGCGTAGACGACAAGTCGATGGCATTCTCTTGGGCTTCTTTCGCAGTCTATTCCTAATCGATGTCTTTAGGGAGCCATCCATACACTATACTCAACTCCCACGGCGTTTTACATTCACAACATCATTAATTTTATATCGTCCTTATGGTTTGGTATCGAGCTTATTCCCCATTGAGGTGGTTACTAAAACCCCTCTCTATTACCTGGTCGACCACTTCTGTTGCAATGATACACGATGGAAATCAATGTGGTATTGACGAAAAACACAGCCAGATTATACGGGCTGACGACGTCCTTTATAGGCCGAAAACAGGTATTCAGCTGACGACACATTCCGCCATGAAGCCAAAGCTGGTTGTGTCAGAATTGGCCGAAAAGCACTATATTGTCTTGGGTGGCTAATACCTTTTACGTCCAAACCTACATTTGGATGAATAATTCGTCAAAACTGGTAGAATCGGATCAATGCTACAGTCGACTTCGAGAAAAGGGTCGCGTAAGAGGTGATACATATAGGTGGCGGACAGTTTTGTGTTTAGTATATTTGGTTTTGCCTCGCGTTCATCTCGATTTATTTGCTTAATTTGGTTTTGCCTCGCGTTCTTCTAGATTTATTTGCCTGTTACAGAAGTTCTATCGTATTAACAGTAATATGCCATAGTAAAGGTCATAGTTATCATGCTAAATCATTGATCTCTTCTGGATCGAACAATGTTTCATTTTAGCGTGACTACTCGGTTGGGAGTCCATTGTTGCTACTGTCCTGATCAGTATCACTGGCTTACATTGAGCAGTTGCAGGATGTATGAACAACTATTAAAAATGCTTATCGTTGATTGTGGTTGCAGTGATGAGTAGCAACGATATGAAAAGTGTAGCTTATTTCTCTGAAAAAACAAATTACTCGGTACTTAGGCAGAATATAAGATCAAAATTAGCTTATGGTTTCCGTGATTATGTGACATAGTCACAACCGACAACGTTCGTCTTTGGATTGTCTTCGACCCGTGCGGATTTGGGATTTGAGACAATAGCACGAATGACGGATTTGACCCGATTTGGAATATTTCGATTTGTTTCTCAGAAAACGTTACCGGTATTTATAATATTCGGTATCAAAAGTAGCATTCTATCTGTGATTAAGAAATGTCACCCCTTCTCAATAATTATGCTAACTGATACATCTATAGCATCTTATTCGAGAATGAGATTAGTCGTAACGGGACGAGAAAGTCTAGTCGTTGGCTACCAAGAAATCGCTCACAAGATGAAATATCTCACGGCCAAAGTTGGCATACTCCATATTGAGCCGGGCTCATTTCGATATGTCGGGGAAGATTTGTCTATAACAATGAGCTCGAAGCTGGTAAATTCAGAAACAAATTTACTTGTCAGTGCAAATCGGGCTCCCGGGTTGGGCGTGATTACTCCTCAAGTACCCTGCTGTGCCTCCGCCGAAGAGAAAATGAGATCTGCCAGAAATTTCACCAAAACCATCGCAATATATCCCAGACATAATATCAATCAATAATTGGAATTTTCAACGTGTGAGAATCATGTCATGTCAATGGTAACGGGGGACACAGAACGATGTTAGATATTAGCGAGAGTTACAAAGGCCCTTTGTCATTGCTAGCAGGACTTTCTCAGTGGCCGGCTTGCACGGCGTCGCGCATTCGTTAACTGTATAATAGTATGTATATTCAATACACCATCAATGACACTTCTTATTAATGAAAACGAGTTATCAATGAGTACATAATAGTGTTGCAACTCTGCTGTTCACTAGGGAATGACAAGTCATAGAAGACTGAAGACCACCGTGGCAGTCTTTGCTATACATACATGTATGCTCCTAGTTGGTATCTAAAACAAATACTTTTTATTGCTACAAAAGTTGAAAAATGCTGCGGGCTATCTGATGCGGTCAGCAGCCGATTTCAACAGCTGTTTATTACGTTACTACTATACTCAGTAACCAAAGTTAATAACACAACAATTATCAATAAAATTGTCATCGGATAATTAAAAATATTAGTTTGCTCACAAAGCACACCTGGTCCAGTTTCAAAAAAGCATAAAATTAACGTCGATGACGTTTGAAATTTCAGTAATTTGAATGAGTGCGATCACATGTGACATTTATCAAATCAAAATGCAAATGATACCTGCAACAGCCTTTTTCCCACTGAATGAAATAAGTGTTGCAAGAGTAATTTTTTATACGGATGGAGACAAGCCACCTCTATATCAATGCAAGCTTTTGCTAAATTCATGGCGACATTCTAACGCCATATCGCATTGAACTGCTTGACTGTTCCAAATGCAAAATAACGTCTCATTTTCTTTTTTCAGTCACATTTGCCGATAATGAAGGACTGGTGTTTTTGTGCAGTTTTCTACGAAAATGAAAGTACGTAAAGAAGTTTTGTTACCAGAGAAAAAAATAAAGCTGTCATTCCTTATCGCCCATTCTCCTGAGCTGCCCTTGATTTCGAAGATGAACAGCGAAGTTTCTGTTGTAAAAAACAAAATTCACTCTCTGGGTGACCCCAACACTAAGATTTGACGAAAATTTGGAGAAGACGTCTCTAAAAAAGAGGACAAAGTAAGTTTGGGCAAAAATATATTTAAAAAATGCAATATCTATCAACTGAGAAAATAATCTATGTAGGATATTTCATAACGAAATAGCAATCCGCCATCCGCTTACCGATTCTGTATAAGTCTAAGAATAAATAAACACCTTACCAACGACAAGGCTATTTGTTGTTTTTCGCCACTACCCGATGAACTGGTGCGGAAGAGTCGTGTAATGTTGTCAAAAAATATTAAGGTTGCTAGAAGTGATAGAAAATAACACGTTGCTCGATTTATTTCTATCATTGCCTATGCGATTTCCGAATTGCGTAAGTTCTCGAATTGGCTTATACCAAGCAGGTTTCGGCAGCTCTTCTTTTCTCTCACTGCAGCATACAAGCAGTCAGCAATTACGTGGCAATCCACTTAGCAGTTGGCGTATAGCGACAAGAGCAGGTGTCAAGAGACACAATCACAGAGGAAATATTCCATTTGCACAACGGTTAAGCAGTTGACCCGAGTCGATTTGGCTGATGTCACCTTATACCCAGCTAAAAGCCTCCCCTGATTCGATTTCTGGCCATTTCTACCCGATTTACTGTACAGGATCATGAGATCTGTCTCCCCGCTCCCTAATCCCATACATTCTAGTATAAGACACCTAATAGAAAGCGACGTAATCACTTTTTATACTGTAGTAATATAATTGTTTTACTTCTCCTGGAAATGCTATAATGGTTGCTTACGTGGTCACGTGGGGTTTTAGGAGGCTGATGAGATAAAATGGAACATGGGGTTTGACGTGTGACGGTAGATGTAATGAAACTTGGGATATATTCTCGTGAGATGAAGACTTAGGCGATATGTTATCTAAAAATTGAATCAGTTTGCATAAAGGATCATCTTACAAATACGTTCTGGAAGAGAATGAATTGGATTTTGGCATCGTTAGCGTATGAAACGTGAGCATAATCTCATTTCATCTCTTCCATTTCGAATATCAGGACAAGGTGCTAGCTTATGCTTTGGGAGATGAAATTTGAATAAAATTAATAAAACCTCTCTCTTCAGTGATATTAGTGGTCGGGTTCTTTTCAATAACGAAACTATGCTTTTCTGTTGATAATACAAGGGCAAACCAATAAAAACATGGCGAGATGAGAATCACCGGATATAGACATAGATAGATGTTGAAAAAAGCGCGAAAGCTGTCAGTAGTTGGGGCATCTGGCTATCCTAACATTAGAACCATTCGGAAATGACTTACAATTGAAGAAAATAAGATCCATACCCTTTGCCGTTTTTCTCTGACCAACACTTTCATACTGATTAATGAAAGAATTAAATTGACAGTCGCTTATTCCTGACAGATCCTCATTTAAATCGAACATCTCAATACCTCCACGCTGCATTTTTTCAGCGTTATCATTTCTCATATTTTCTCTTCTCTTCTCCGCGACGTTACTGCTCCGCTGAGCTTACAACCTGTCTTCTCTCATAGACCATATCATCTACCTGGATGTGATGGATGTGACAGGCCTGTAATGTGAATGTACCTCACCGATCATGTAAGTGTTTCCTAATATGTTTCCAATGCGATCATAATGGCCGCTTCAATACCTAATTCGCCAAACGATGTCATGAAATATGAACATGCGGCTCCAAATGGAAAAGTGACAAAACCATTTCACTCTAACAAATAAGAAGCAGCATGGTCTAGGAAGGCCTTTCGCTACGCATTAATGGAGGTGACGATCCAATAAGTTTACCTATTAAGCAATAGTCACTGAGGTAATGAGCGAAAGAGTGGTAATCTTGAAAGGCCAGGTTCGCCTTATAGATGGCTATAATTGAAACATGTAGTTTCTCTTGAGAGTCAGCCACAAGCTCGAAACCGATCATGCAAGCTGGTGAAACAATGAAACCAAATTTCCTCCCATTGGCCGCGGCCATTCTTCGATCGATTGGCAAATAGTCCATTAAACGGGTTGAATCTGGAGGCGGGGCGTAGTTAAGAGCTGAAGGAGCAGATGTCAAGACATACGCAGGCAGCATCACCCTTTGCCAGAGAGACTTCGGAAGGGGATGGAGATTTGATTTCTTCCCTCTGAATGAGCGTATGAAAAGCGTCAACACGCTCCATCAACCAAAACTGCAGTTTTTGCTATTGCTATTTTAGATCTAGATTGCCACCAGGAAAGGAACAAAACCTATACTTTTTTTACGGATTTCATAAAATGTGGGATGAAGGACACGTCTAATACCCTAGGTCGAAACCCCGTTAAAGATCCCCCACCACCTTCAAACATTCTACAATTATATAGTGCATTTTCGCTGGCTGTGAAAATGAACCAAATTTGGCAAATTACTTTCTAATAATCCTTGCATAGCTGTGCAAGGAAACATTTTTGTGATGGAAGACCTTAACGAATCATCCTTATAATTGCTGTGATTTCATGGTGTTTTGTGAGAAAATTCAACTTGCCCTCAATCGATGTCACAGCAAGAACACAGGGATAGGTTTACTTTAACAAACTATTTTTTTCCTATTATTTGAAATGAAACAACGTGTGAATGATGGACCCTGATCCGACATGTTTCGGAACTGTTACTGGTCAGTATGTAAGAAACTGAGAACTCCAAGAACTGAAAACTGATAGCGGAATTACTACTAATCCTTTACACTTGCTAGCTCATTTGGCAGCTAATACGGGAGTCCATCAACCTAACTTCTCAGATAGCAAGAAAATCACGTCTTAAGCACTAATTAGAGAATCAATTTCTCATCATATTAGTTTTATTTGATTGTGACACTCATCAGATATCTAATCAATGAATGTTACAAGAGTTGGCTCCACATAGCCTACATTTGACACCAGAGGTTCAGCCAGCGTAGAGTTGTGACCACGGCTGGGTCATATCGTACGCCCTGCAATACTAGGATGGCTAGGCTATCAGAGAGGTGGCGGGTTGTTGACACTTGAGATGTGAGATGAATCGATTATTTACCACAGGCATGATGTGGTGGGTATATTTATGGGAGAGGGCAGTGGTGTATTTAAGAATATGAGACTTCACTTCTTATTTTCATTTATAATGTCAGTTGAGGTGTCAGCATCAACACGCCTTTCAAACCGTATACACTGCACGCACCCGCTACAGACCAACTTGTTCGACATCTGCGTCGAGCCTGGTATTCGTCTCGGAACAACTTAACATAGTCTCGTTTCTTGCCTTCAAATAACGAATAACTTTTTTTCGCAACTGACCGCATTAATGTGAAAAAAGATACGTATATATCATTATATCAAATTTCGCTGAGCATACACATTGTTACATGTAGTATCTCAGGTTGTTTGAATATCAGTCAAATGCTTTAGGCTCATCAAAAATATTACATTCCTCTTTCTTGTGTGTTGTGCAGGTATCAAGAATATCTATATTGAACAAAAAAGGGGATTTGAGCCAAGCGTTATGTGACATTGCTCATTTTACTATTTCATTTGCCTTCAGTAATCGTCTATTTCAAGGTCGTTGCTGTGGTCAGCGATTGTTTTGACTTTTCAAAAAGTACTCTTTATTTCGGGTCACCCGAAATAAAGCTAAAGACAATTTTGACTTGTTACTTTCGGATGACCTGTCAGCACCCGACTACCTTACAAATCTGTTGACCGTGCGGGTATATGCGTGTTTTTCAAAAACTAATAACTGTAAAAGACGCACATCTGGAGAAAGCTCTTTCGACTTTGTTGTTTTACTGCTTACCTTAAGACTAATAACCAACACGACTTCACTACATCAAAATGGATTGACAAAGTAAGACACCATGCTTGATTTCAAAATTGACTTAGAGTATTTAATACTTATCGAAAGTTGTTGTTGATGCCTACGGCTGTTTTGTTTTAGTATTGGGTCTGGCGGTGCAAAATTAGTGGTTTTTAAAAGGTGTTTCTACTTAGGATTGAGGACTTACCTCATTAACCATGTTCGGATCACCTATAAAATTGCAGGGAAATAAAAGTTGGCGGTATTTTTTGTGAATTTGTACACAACTCTTTCAGTCTTACTAACTTAAGTGAATTCGATACCAAGTCGCTAATACAAGGTTGCAATACCATGAAGCTGCCAAGCGTCCCATTAATCTATTGTCTTTCTTATAAGATACTCCAAGCTCGGAAGGCACTCATTAAAGAGGCTTTTGTAACTTGATATGAAACTGCTTGTATTTTTCGGTACAGCGCAGGACATACATGTACAATGTAACGAATGATTATCTATGTGCAAACTTGAAAGAGGGTAATTTTGTCTTCATGATAAGGCCACCACAACTGTCCGCTACTGCAGATATTCATGATTTTCAAAAGTTCACTGCATCCTTGCGACCCATCGGATGTGACGTCACCAGGCAACATTAGATTTTTCGGACCCATCTCATGACGTTGTTAGTCCAATCAGGTGCGGGATTCGCGACGGAGACGAAATAACTTCTGATATCGCCAACAGCATCCATGATTTCGTGCTTCAAAAGCGACGTACATGAGGTGTGACGTTGCCTATTACATATATTAGAAGAGATGCAGCTTGTTATGATGGCATAACATACCAATGGTCATACCACACTAGTCAATACAACCCGGAAGACCAATACTTGACAAGCTTTCACTTCAGAGTAATGTTTTGTTACGATGTTCGTCCAGTGATTGAAAGGTCACCTCACTTCCCACTTAGAGATTTAATGACTTCTATTCAACAAACATTTCACTTGTGGGGCTTCGATTCCCACACAAGGTGAGCTTCGCCAAGGGAAACATTCTCATGACATCGAGATGGTATAATATGCCAACGATTGTAGTTTACAACAACAGGTTAAACCTATTAAATCGAAATTAAACACCTGAAGAAAGGACCCCTTTTGGATCGATGATCAAAATTATCGCCGGTTATTTCTGCTTCGACACTGCTATCTTATCCCAAATGTACATAGCACGGCTTGTGCACATTGGCTCGCATTTTGAAAGTTTTTTTAGTGCGAGGTCGACTTTTGCAGTTTTTACTCAATGGCTCCCATAGTTTAGTCATTTATTTCATACAAGATACAGAACGAACTATACATTGAAACCGTCGGACTACGGAGAAGAATTACCTTTTTGCGGAGTCGGTCATTGCAGAACAACGCAATGGCAAAGCTCATTACATGTACTCGAATCAATCAAAAAGTTATCTGGCGTCCTAAATTGTAATGTAGGATACAGGCATAAACCTTCGCAAGACCACTGTGAACGCAACTCCAAAAAGCGCGGAAGAGGTGTTTGGATGGCACGAAAGAAATAGACACCGATTTGCAACTTTTTGATAACGGCCAATCCAACCATTTTGCAATAATGACATATCCTTTGTGCAACAGAATTGGAAGCTGCCTCAGTATGAAATAGTTTTGAGTAGTGGGATGCACTTTTTAAACAGAGGTTAGCCACTCAACGACTCCAAAGAGACATTTGGCACCCACAATGGCCTATCACAGATGGCCATCTTTGCTCAGAGCTCAAGTGGCCGGTCTAGGTCTTCAAATTAAAAGATTCTCTAGGACCTAAGAGTTTCCAAAATCTTCAGTAGATGTCATCGAAGATAATCCTTCGCAAATACAGTGACCTAATTAAGGACAACCAACCATTTTCGCACGATAGAGATAATGGAGTTGGCGATTGTTGGCAAAAAGTGACAAAACACCTAAAACTGAAGTAGATTCGATTAATTTATCACGGCTATAGTTTGAATGGCAAGGCTTTATCCGCCAAACACACAAAACCAGGCACACAATAACGCCACACTTTGGTATCCTCCACTTCACGGCGTTCAGTGTACAGTTACCTCTCGAAATGCGTCTCAGAATTGCAATAATGCCCCCGGAATCTTCAAATAAACCTCCTCTCTACGCCATCGGGGGAGTTTTATTGTATATTAAGACAGTATTAATGGCATTCCGGTGGCCAAGGATAACAGGCGAGGGAAGAATATGTTTAGAGTGTTTAGAAAGTGCCGTGTAAAGGGTGGTTATTTACACACTACCTTGTTGAAGAAGCGCTTGAACTTTCAACAAGCCCATAAGGGATTATTGAACATTCTATGGGTCAATAAATGGCCAGGCTTTTGAGATAATGTCCTCAGCGTCTTCCATAGGATTATGTGTCGTCTTGAAGAAGATATTTATTTATCTCAGACCTCTTCCATTATTGTGGTCCCGATTCCCCCGGATCACGTTTTCAAATCCATGACAGCTCCATTCATTTTCAACATGCCGTCCATAGTGTCTTCTGAATAGGATAGGAAGGCGATGCTCCCACTTTTAATGCAGGATTAGGTAAAATTTGTGCAGGTGGCCTGTTGATTCTTTGGGCCTATACCCGTTAGGTGAGCACCACAAAGTTAGAATTCGCCGGCCCGCTTTTGTCATGCATTCTAGCCTGACCAAGTACCTACTCCAAACCTTCCCGCAAACCACTTAAAGTTGGCCACACTGTGATTGGAAATGGACCAGCTGCACTGGTTTGATGTTCTGATATTACAGAAGAATTCGATATCGTCCGGTAATATGAGATAGATTGCTCAGTTTCATTCCAGTTATCGGCAAAATATCAGTCATAACATTATACTAAACTCATCAAAACGAACATAAATAGGAACAATGATATGCAATTCCTGTAGTATACTTCTAGACCTGGATGGTTATGATAAGCTATGAATGACAACGATGTACTAGAACAATACCACTGAACAATGTCGTGATAAGATCTGGTTAGGCTGTATCTGACTGCATTCGTAATCCCTCATCGTGTTTTTTATCATCTAGCAATCGTTTTTCACCAACATTCCTAAGCATGACATATGAAACACTAAACGAACCGGTGTCTATGGTAAGGTACAATAATATCTGTCTCAGGAATACATATCACGAATTCAGACCAGGTTAATTCGAAATGATCTGACGTCCCACTAAAACAATCATATCTGATTCGGCGAATGCGCGGGTCATATTGGAGATACATCATTGGCTTAGGCAGCCTCTTTCATTCTAGGACCGATACGAGGCCTCCATGTTACATTCTTAATGATACATACAATGCACAATTTTTAATATCCAAGTAAAATATCTGCCATCAACATTCTCAGTTACTTATCATCTACAAGCCGTATCTGGTATATGTATGATACTGTTATGCGAAATACCAAGCGTACCAAATGTTTTACTTTATCACAGCATTCAAGTTAGCTTTGTCTCACTGGCACATTTGTCCGTGATTAGATGAAGTCGGATCTCATACATTCTTTGGAAATACAAATATTGCAACCGTTTATCTGAAGGTAAATGAGTACAAACTACTGATAATAGAAGATCGCAACACCAATTTCATCAGTACCAAACTATATCGCGAGCGGCAGCGGTTGTATCGTGCGGATGTATCATTGCTAGGCTCTGCAAAAATTACTTCACATACCATTTGTAATGTCTGTCTGTCATATATCAACGAATTGTATTTCATTGCACCAAAATTGTGTTCTCAGTTAGGGTTATACGACAAGTAAGGAATAAGGAGAATAGTGACAAGTTTAATTACTAGCTCGTTCTTTATGTTTGTGCAACAGCTTTGTGCGTATGAGCCACCACCAAGGTTATTGCGCTGCTCCGACGAGTGAAGGTTGTATTTCTAGTGCCTGATTGCATTGAACATGTTTTAATTGTAAGTGGTCGCCCATAACTTCCATGTTCCACAGAGTCAAAGAACCATTGAGCAGAATTGCATAGGGATTTAAAACATAAAGAGCCACATCTACTATCAGTCGAATGATATGTTTGAGCTTTCCTTGGATACCGAAACAGACACTCACCTCTGGAATACATCGTACTGTATCAAACTGAGGCAACCAAACACCAATGGTTATTTTCATTTAGACACATTCCATTTCCAACGTCAAAACACATCTAGATGTTATCTTTCCTATCAATGGCCTTTCAGGAGGGAAGAATGCAGTTCACGTTAATTTTGACAACTCGGAATGTTTTTCACGAACACTTGATACAGTCTCAAAAGAATATCAAAATGAACTCATGTGGGGCTTTATGCACAAGTAATGAAATTGGCATTATCATAGCAAGCCGCGTGGTGGGGACCCACGATTCATTTAACCACCGCAATGCACCTCCTACGATGCCAGGCTCGGGATATGGGCGAAACGACCCATTCCATAACTAAGATAATAGGTATACCGATTAGATTTCACAGAAATGTACACATTTCCTACCACCTCCTACCACTGTTTGACATTTTCGAAGTATAATTTGATAAAGGTATCAATTTTTGTATGTTTGGATACACAACGGACTGGCAAAGCTAAAACCAACTGAATATGTGCGTATAGATATTGTATTGTTTTGATGTCAGTGCCCGCAGGGAGGGCATTTTCCTTGTAGGGTAGCTCCTGGAGTTTGCTACCAATATGGATTATTTACTGTCAAAACAGCATCTAAATTCACTTTTGAATGACATGCATAACAAACACTGTGTTGCATTGTATTTCAGCTGACTTAGAAGTTATAGAAACGAATTAAACGAAAAATCATCATGCTGATTTTTGTAACGTTTTACAAATGCTCTTTAACATGTTTTTCGTCCCAAGCATCGATTTCTACAAGATAGAAACAAGAACGCCAATCCAAATGTGGAGATCACACTTTTAGGATTTGTAGTTACCCTGCTGCAAGGAACATTTTTTTCCTTGGAACGAGAATGGTGTTGGCTGACACCGATGACAAGAAGATGTTCATTGTGCATTGACCTAGAGTTTTTTTGGCATAGTTCCGAATAAAATTCATCGTGTTTTACGGACCAATAAGAACGCCAACGGCACTGTCATGATAACCGCCAATAACAACAAATTCGTGATCGTCAACCTAAAAGGTAACACCACCATTAACCGCAGCAGCAACAACATGAATATCAGACCACCAACAAAAACAGCAGCAGCAATCCGACCAGATGTGAGAGACATGAGTATTAGTTATATCTAAAAAGTATTACGCAGTATTATACTACATAATAGTGTTATTGCCAGACTCAGATTATCTCTTTTTCAAGAGGTAGTGTCCTGAAGGTGTCGTCACAAACAACATCAATTTCATCTTTACCCGATGTCCCCACACGACATCCTTTTGCAATCAACCATATCCAGTCAGTTATTACCGCTGATGGACAGCTACTGGATGAGTGTGTTTCACAAGCCATTGTCTAGGTGTCAAAGAAGATATGATGCTCGAATAGTGTAACGAGAAACAGGGAAATTGAGCAAAGTTGTCGATTCAAACACAATTAACCAGTCATCGATCTTATAAGCGATTCAATACACGGAAAAGGAAAACAAATTTTATTTCTCTCGTAGAATAACCACAACGTAGTGGTAGACGAAAGATAACAATAATCAGTATAAAACAGTTTCTGTACCTGTCAAAATGGTTGCTTGGACACAGGTAATATTACCGTAATTTTGAAGAAATTTAAGACCTACAGTTCGTTTTATTTTCTCTTACGATAGTGAACCTGCATTTGCCTAGACGCTTGACAATGCCATCCTCTCAGTTGCTGCCAAGCCATTTCAGCGAGGAGACAAAAGCTCATGGTGGGGAATATAACAGTAAATAAGGAACCATGCTATTTATTGACACAAACTTTATTTTCCCACCTTTAAATCGGATCAGTCTGTCTCTTTCAAAACTATGGCAACTTGAACCATTTGATAATATTGTTATGAAAGATATCAAGTTCTATTTAAGAATATGTTAAAAGAGCGTCCAGCATCACTTGGATTCTGTTGAAAGAACATAACTCCGTCACTGGTGAATAAATGATTGCTCAGTGTAACACTATATTCCCTGTACTGCTGCAAAAAAACGGATGCTTCCCTTTTTTACAGTATTTCAAACCTATTTACTTGCGTCTATTAATGAATACCGCTAAATATTCTTGTGTCACCAATGAGCAAGTATGAATGAGACAGTGTATGCTTTTTGTAAGTTTCTTAATAATAATCAATAGATGTTTCCCATCAGAAAACCTGTCTACGGCTAGTTTTAAAAATGTACGACAACAAAAAACATTTTCATTTCTTTTCGGCCTGCTGATCTTGTCTCAGCACTACAAATAGCGCCTAATCCTTTCCAGGGGCTAAGTATCATGATTTTTTAAATGATTATTTCACTTTTTGCAAAGAATCTCTCCATAATAAGTGCATATTCAAAAGTTCATTGATGCTTCTCCAGGAACTAAAACCAACCAGTCATCGAAGTAACGGAAAAATTACGCAATCCTTGTGTTTATTAATAATTTCTTCACCAGTACCTTAAAAAACATAACTAATCTTTTTTTCTAGCAGACTGGTTACATATTATGTTATCGAGGTTCGTTACACAAAACTAAAATATTTCGACCTGTTAAGACTTCCAAGTCTTCAATGGTACATTCATGTGATTTATCTAAGCATCTATGGCGTCGGATTGAAAAACCAATCAGTGATTGTGAATATAGCTTGTCATCGGAGGCAGGCAGCTCAGTCGTCATCAAAGCGACCTGATCCTGCTTTAATACGACCAGGTATATCCGCTTCTTTCAGCGCGACCTTAGCCCACACTGATGAGCATGATCCCTCAAAGGAAGAAAGGCCCACCTAATCAAGAGTGACCGTAACAACATTGGAAGACAAAAGGTCAAGAAGGAGCAATAAGCCCTCATCACCTCATAACTCCAGAATGTCGCGAAAGAAAAAGTAATAAAAGATAATCATGATGCGCCTCTTATGTCCGGTAAAGATTTAATCATTACCTCCCTATCAAAGGCATAGAGAGATAGTATTTTCAACTCCTTGATATTAGCATTTGGTAAGCCCGGTATCCCGAGGGGTATTATTTCTCGGCGTGGAGGGGATAATTGAACAGGATCCTGGGAGGTATTATACTTGACGCATGAACCATTGAGGATTCGTGTCAAACGCTTTTCCAAACGGCGGTTCTCATGGGTGACTAGTTTGTGTGGTGAGAGGATAAGGTGATCAAAAAGAGGAGGAGGACATTGGTAGAGAAACGGGGACGGTTTGGATTATGTTGGGAAGTTAAAGTCGTATATGAAGACGTGAAAATTGCTGTCACACTTTTTTTCTTCTTCATTTCGTCAATTGGGAACAAAATAGATATTTCCAATCATAACACATGCTGTAGCTCAATAACAAAACTTGAAAGTTCCAAATATTTCTTTCATAGCTAAGTTGTTGAGGTTTACTTTTCACATAGAAAACACATGTAATAATACAAAGGTACCGTGGCGTTGTATTGGGAACGATACATGTTTGGAGGCACAACACTTTCGAATACATTACTATACTCCATTTTAAGTTTATAAGAGAGAGAACCGGTCTAGAAGTAAAAAAAGGGAAAAGTGCCCATCGCTACTGTATTCTGACGGATTTAGGTACATAAAATGTAGTTTTAGAGAGGCCATGACAAGAGATTAAAAGCGCAAACTAAATTCCCCGTACTTTTTTTTCCGGCTTTTCCCTTTTTGGTACTATGAAGAAGCATGGATAACGTTCATTCGTGTTAAAAAAACCGGTTGCGGTGATTTGGGCCAAGGACAACCGACCATTTCCCCTAGGTTACCCTTCGTTGGTACAGCTGGCCTGGGCGCAGCCCTTTTGAAAGAGCTACTAGAGGTGACCACTGGATGCCTTCCGCCTCTCTGCCTAAGATGCAATTGTAGCTGATATAACCGTATAATTGAGTACGGACTCTTGATCACTACAGACATGACAAAGCATGAAGGACCTCGCTTGTGGCGTTTGGATATGATATACATGAATGTCGCATCTAAAAAATGGAAAATAAGTTCATCCAAAATATTTAATATTGGTCACTCAGGCATGGAAAGTATGTCGTTCGCATGCTGGCGAGGTCACCCTGTGAGACCCATCAGCTGAGAGTCGAGACATGCGTGCCGCATAGATCGATAAACCTAAATGTAATTTCAAACATTACTGGAGTTTGTTTCAAACACACTGATTAACTGCATATATCATATTATTGAAAAATTATCACCTATATCAAAAGGTTGAATCCATAATGTATAATGGTCAGTTTAAATGAAGATACGTGGGTCTTCTTGTTACTTTAAATAGGGTGACCATCGTGGAAGAGAGAAAATCATAACAGGGAAAGAGAAGGGCTGCTGGGATAACATCTTGTTCTAGAAGTTTTTTATACATTGATAGCTTATGCAAGACCTAGTTACTGACATCGTGGGGCCCTACGATGCTGGTATTACGGAACTCCGTTTCTTAGTTAACAATCAAATAGGGGGCAGCAGCTACATGGCACATGGAATTTTCACTTGGAATATTTTCATTTCACCCCAAATAGGCCTAAAGATGACGACTAAGCGGTTTCGATGAAGACATTCGGTTTCGAGAATAAAGACACGTTCAGTTCGAAGATATTTTATGTAGGCCTATGTTTTACTCCCACCCTGCAGTTGGCTCCGTATTCCCGAAAGTTGAATTATTTGCCTACTTCTGATTGTTAATGCAAGGGCCAAGTCAGTGATTGATAGGAATGCCGAGCGAGGATACCCCTGCCACAGCCGTCCCAAGGGTAATAAGTAATTGAGCGTCAGAAGTAGGCGAATTCGGGAATACGAAGATAGAAAATACATATAAGTAGCCAATTTCAATTCGGTTCCTGTAGGTATACTGCAAGTTGCTTTTGGCGAAAGTGTTGTTGTTTGTGATTATCAAAGTTGATGATAGAAAGAGTTGAACGCCTGCTAAAATGTTCTACAGTTTCAAAGTTCATTTTCTGACAATCTTGAATCTGCAATTTGTTGAGGTTTAAAGTGCGAAGATGTAATTTGTCTTAAAACGTTGCAGTTTCATCATCATCCTCATGCTCATCCTAAATGTCGCAGCCCATGAAGGAGCATTTACCATTTCGATACCCTTTTTTCTAATACTGGCACAAATGATAAACAGGCTACTACGACAATGTGATACAGTAGGGTGCGACATTGTTGTCGATCGAAACCGCTTTAATGGCGAATTATCAAAATCAACCACGCCATCTATCCTTACCAATTTTAAATTGATGATGATGATAAACAACCCTGGTTGCCTACTGGTGGCGGCATCTGCACTAACGCTAAGTAACAATAAGTCTCGAAGCAATGAAGGTCTGTGTGTATCCTGGAATCCAGCAACCGTGCCCCCCCCCCCCCCCCTCCACAACTGATAATAATTTACTCCTTAAATGTAAGGCACTTACAGAATTATGCATTGATATTGTCCGTAAAAATAGTATTTCCCTAAACGAAATGTAAAAAAGATAAAAAGTGGAAATCTGTTGGCACGCAGTGGGCTACTTCATTAAGTTTCACGTCTATAACTGAACTTGAATAAGCGTCAATCCTGAATATCGATCTAAGAGCACTGTCACACATGGTGTTTACTATACAATCTCACATGTCACTATCTACTCCAGAATCATTTCACATGTTCAATATATCACTAAGAATTACAAGGACGATTCAACACCATATATGCACAAGAAGTTCTGACCAAAATATCACCAAAATATCAAATTCGGAACCTCATGTATATGCATGCATACCTGTAAACTGCAAGCATACTACCTTAATACACAGGAGCGACCACACAAACAGGTGTTCGCCTTGCCCTCTCGACAGGAACTGACATTGAATACAATGCATTACGTTACGTCATCGCCTAGTGTGGGCTATAGAACAACTCTTTTCCTCTGGTAGCCAATAGCTCTCTTTCCTCTGGCAGCCAATTGCTCTCGCAATTGCCAACCTTTATTGGTCTAACATAAAACATTGAATAATATAAGTAATAAGTATAACAATGAAGGTGTTCACGCGGTATGCGGAACCACCGTTGAGCTGGCATATCTACACTATTTCTATAGCCGATGTAAAACTGGCGATTTCCCAAAGTCAATCACCGAAACCAGCAGTGAATGACACTGCTGCTGAAACCAAGTTATTCTCAATCCTCTATATTAAATATTACTTCAGCGGCGAGGAACTGAATTGACATTACATCACGTTATCACCATCCAGAAGTATTAAGGTAGCAGGAGGGGTTGGGCGTTTGTGGTTTCTGAGTCTGAGGGGGTTGGTGTCTGTTGACTGTGCTTTAAGAGAGACTAGGCATGGCGCCAGTCTCTCTTAAAGCACAGTCAACAGGCATTTGGTCTCAGTATTTGAGTAAGTACAGAATCAAGGCAGCTCAGAGAGCAATGATTGAACGATGCTGTGGAACAAGTCCAAGGATACTGCATCAGTCACGACCAACTTCTCATCAGAAAGCGTCACCACCAGCATATTCAATGTTCAGTTCCAACCTGTACCAGTCCAATGCACGCCTGTCATGGTCAGCATTGGTCGGCTTAGCGCGATATGGAACATTCTTCCGAAACTCAAGCGAGGCAAGTCTGCTCATTAGCATATCTCGCGCACTGCTCCTTCTTGTCAAACATCGTAGTGAAATCGCAATGGAAAACGTCTGGCTTTGCGCCAGACATTGAAACTAATAAGTGAAGAACTAATAGGTAAAGAACTTCTACTTGCGCGAGACTGCTGTGATAAAATTATCATTGCAGAGACTCCGGTGCCGTACACATATATTTTTTACAATCAAAAATGCCCTCAAAAGACGACATGGAATGATTATTTTATTGATATACCTTCCAATTATCACTTTATACAAATAGATCGGCGTTAGGTCGCATGCTTTTCTTTCCTGGTGACACTATAAAGCAAAATAGTTGCAACCCCGTAAATGCCATATAAGTCCAATAATAAGTGACGGTGACCCGTTATGAATGTTTCGCCAGCTTCGCCTTTTTGCCGCTACGCGGCGCTTTGGGCCCTGGCGTCAAGATGAAAGTTGAGGTGATTTATTAGAAAAGACCTACTATGCATACATTATCTTTTCTATACATGTAGAGCTTCATCAATATGATATGCGTGTCATTTTCATCAAGAAAACTTCTTTCAGCGCTTTTACTGATTTGATTTCACTTGAAGACTTGGATGGTTTGAGTGGTTTACTTTGGCTGTGCTACTCTTGCGTCCCGATCTGAATATTTCTGTACAGGTATATGCAATCTTGATTAAGACGTCGATGTTGCCTGATATTTTTCCTCGTATACATGTATTTAAGTTTTAGTTAGGGTAAGTTTCTTTCTTTGTCATTAGAACGACAGTGGACCCGAATGAATGGTTGCTGAAATGGGTGGTATACCTTTGGGACTACCGGCTACATGTACATATTGAAGCAATGTAGTAATGTAGTATTTCTGAGGATTAGGCTGGCGAGATCTGTCATATAACACCCCCCTCCCGAACGGCGAACTAGGTTTTCACTCAGGGTCGTTGCTTTGGTTTCCTTTTACATCACTTTTTCATCCCATTATATAATACCTTAAGGAGTGGAAACACCGCTTTGATTGTAAGAAATTAGCTTAGGTCGGTTCATGGTCATCATATGACCACCAGGTTCACGCTGTGCCAGCTTGTGCTGAGGTCACACGCTTCTATTTTCTGCAGTGACTCCAACCCAAATCTAGCTGGAGACGCTAATTAGAGTAGTGATGAAGAGTACGTAGGTAAAAACCAGTGAATACGTCCAGTTTAAGTGGGCTAGTCAATTCGGCCATTGTATTACGTCAAATATGGTCATGTGGACAAGTAAATGTGGCCAGTTTTAAATGGGCCAGTAAAGACGCCATATTTTAGTTGGTATGTAAATACCAGTTTAATTGCGGGGCCACTAAATACGACTAACTGCCGAATAACTACGCTCAGTTTCAATAGCCATGGACAGTTTTAGTAGATAGGCAGAATTTCTGGCATATATTTGAATTTTGAATTATATTCTCTTTTTAGCGACCATGTCAGGAAATGCCGACGTCCTGGCATCGTCCTAATCGTACTCGGCGTGCTTCGATAAGTTGGATCACTGGTTTTCGGATTGCTGATTCACACAATGAATTCGCTGATTGTGTGCGTTGGCTTCGTCTCTGCTGGTAGGTACCTCGCCATTGGCAGCCTCGCCGTCTATGTCTCCAGGAGGACTAGCCGTTGCCGTTACGATCGTCGCCGTCTTAAAACTTGATATGGACGTTCGTTCAGATAAATTATCCATTCAATCGGCTGCTGATCACACTACAAACCTATACTAGCTTGCCTCAGAGTTCCTTGATGGCAGTACGATCGAGTATACCTCATTTGTCCAGCCCACTCAATACTAGTATAGGACCCTGGTGTGATGTGACGTTTTGGAGAATTTTCTGTCATCACATTGGCACATTTCTCTCAGTGTACTACTGAAAGGTCATGGTCTCTCTTGCTATCTAAAGATGATAGAGAACCGCCAAAAACGTGGCCATCGCATTGTGATGACGTCTCCGAGCCCAATAATCGTTGATCGTTGAAAAGGAATTAAATTGTCACAACCCGTTTTCTGTTCAGGAATCGAAATGAGATGCGTCTGGGGTGTCGCCTTTTTGGTTGGTGCCCTGGGCCCCGCCAAAAAAATATTATATAATTCACAATCTGATCAGAATGACCAATTATTTTTCTACGTTTTTTTTCAGGGAGCTTTTATCATCGTGGATATTCTTGAACTTTCTACAGCTCATGCATCTTATATAGCGGAGGTGATTTATGTAAACGAGACTCTCGAGGTAAGAATGTTTCAAGTCATGGTCCATTTAAAGCATGTACTGATATTACCTTTAAACTGAACCCACTAGAAAGTACCAATGGTGTCTTCCCAATTTGCCCCTAAATTATGCCCATTTCTCCCATTTTCCATTTTGCCCCATTTCTCATCTCGCCTCTTCCCAATTCGCTCCATTGCCACGTTCGCCACTTTCTCGTGTCGCCCTTCCCAATTCGTGCCCCTTCCCAAAGGGCCCAAATGGGAAAGGAGCGAATAAAAAAATTGGATAGGGGCGAACACTAGAGTACATTTTATAGACTTAGATTATGAGACGAGTTTTAACCAGTGGTCTGTGGTCCGGCCAAACACCTGCCTGAGTGTGACTGATTGAAAATAAAAAGTCCTTTTGTTATTTCAGGCGTTCACTTTTGTCATTTATGCATTCGGTATGATCTTTGCTGTAACCGCAGCTAGCTGCTGTTTTGTCATAACGAATTCCATAAACAAGGCTCTACACCGGAGTGACACAGACCAGTTCGACCTCATCGACAGAGAAGCATTGCAAGGCGATACAACTGGACCCGAGATCAACCCCATTAACAAGCCCATGTGCCAACGTGGCACACATCGAAGCCAATAAACCTGCGGAACGGACCCGAGATGAACCCCATAGACCTGACAGTGTAAACACGCGTCAGCGTGGCACATACAATGTAACAGTTCAAATCATCGACCAGGAAGTTAAACAAGGCCGTGACCAGATCCATAGACTCCCAATTAAAGAGGTTTCGTCTTGTCAAACCTTCCCGATCTCGAACGGTTATTTGCCAGATGACCGCAGACAAGATCAACGTTATCAGCCATTAAAGAGTAGAAAATATTTTACGCTGTGACGCCCCTTTGTTTTTCAATGTGAATATGTTTGAGGATGAGTTCTCTAGACTAGTTCTCCATATATAACATATTTATAATTTCCCAGGTGACATTTTGACCAGAAAGCGAGAGAACTTCGGCAGTCCGTTAACTGAAGTGAAGTTCACGACCAACTCTTCAATGGTAGCTGGTAACGATTGGTAGTGCCAACTGAAGGAGGAAAAGTGTTTCAAGAGATCCTTCAATTTCAATTAGTACCTGCCTTATTCATGAAGCAGTTTTTTACAATCAACAGCCAGTCAGTCCGTGCGGTCACAATACTATAACATCATCTATAATATTCTAATCAGGGTTTTGCGGTTTAGACTATGCAGAAGGAAGGTTTTGGCGGCACGTGCCATGTTGAATGAGTTGAGTGAATGGCATAGTCTTTGAGGAGACGCAGACACTAGTCAGATGGCTACCACTGCGTGAACATAGACCTTTGCAAGTATACACCAAACAGGAATGTTGGTGTTTTAAAGTCGCAAAATGATATATATAGGCGTGGCTGTAACAACCTGGCCCAACACATTATTTTGCATCAGTTGGCAAAATGCGGTAAATGTTGACCAGGCCTATGACTTGCATGCATGCCACAGAGCTGGTATCTAACTCCTAGAAAAAAACTAAAGGAACCGAATGGTTTCATTCATGAGGATTTCAGTTCTTAAACTTCACTCATGTTATTGCCTGTGTGTTGTAAGCAGCTCGCCCTACCCTTCTGCATACTATAAAGTGGCAGACTGACCCACTTTCATCAGTAGTTCGGTCGGGTTTTACAATGAGTGGGGCGCTTGAAAGTACAAAATCATCCAATATAATATATACATGTACATTTTGCATCGATGAACGGCAGAGGATGATCATCTTTAGATGAGAATCAGTGTAACAGTAATCAGTGTTCCACGGAAAGGTTAATCAGGTGCCTTAGTGTAACAAATTTCTTTGCATGCCTTTAAACGACGAGTTATTTATCTCTAGAGCCATACACCCTAATCAACTATCGAATAAAAAAGAACAAAACTTCCTCAAGAGGTGACACTGATTCTTATTACACTGCCACTGAGCAGGATTAATTTTGAGCATGTTTACCTAAATAATTGATTGGCCAGTGGTGGTTAGGCTGCAGGAACTGCTCCACTTGAAGTAATGGACCGAGTTGTAAAAGTAAAGCCAAAGTGCTTTTTTATGAGTCTTGTCTATTGATTTTATGTCATTCTACAATGGCCGTACTGGCGGCGGTCGCGTAAGTTTACCCATTATGCAAAACACGTTGGGATAATTGCAGACGTAGTATTGTTCAAATTGGTCGAAAAGTGGACAGACGTGTGCCAAAGTGGGATGGAGAGCATCGCAATATACTAGAACATACACACAGTGTCTATTCATAGCAAAATATGATATTCTGTATGAAAAGGACTTTCTCATTTTTAAATCTCCCGACGTCAGAACTAGATTTGGACAAGACGCGAGTTTTGGATGCCGGTTTCGAGGATGAAATGCTCCTTAAGGTGCTTATTTGCTGCGGCTTTAAACCCCTCTGGATGACATGATTTAAGATCGACATGTATGCTTTGAATAAGCAGTAAGAGTAAAGGACATTCAAATAGAAGACTGTGACAGTATTGAGACAGGTTGTGACGGCATCCATTTCCCACACTGAGACAGGTTGTGCTGGTATTGCACGAACTGAGACAGGTTGTGATGTCATCCATTTCCCTCACTGAGACAGGTTGTGATGGCATCCATTTCATGCACTGAAACACATTGTGACGGCATCCATTCAATACATCTTGCCACGGAGACAGCTAAGATTTCCCTGCGATTTCACTACGTAGATGCAGCAATTCAAGTTCCGAGGCCCGCTGTGTATGGCAGTCTGTGACGGCAGCCACCCCTACTTCGTTTGGGAATGGCATCCATTCCGTCACGAAGACTGGACAGGAAGGGATGTTCTTTCTTCTCCCAAAGACAGCGCGAATGCGACGACATTGCATTTCCGTTATATTGTGCCCAATTATGTTAATAGCAATTCCCCCAAATCGCCAGACTGATTAATATGATACTGCAATTTCCATTAAGACATGTAGTTGAGAATGTGAAGATATTGTGGCATCATCTCCTTGAGATGGCAGTTCCGCCTGTAGGACATAGAGTGTTGCAGGACCCACGTCCTTCAACACTGTTACACCGGCAGGTTATGCCGTGCTTGTGGCAAGACACATAGCGTGTGATGACATTTCCCCCCTAAAAACAAGTTACTAATTATTTAAGGCAGCACTTGCATGGGGTAAATGAGAGCAGCTAAGAAATTACCAACCATAATAATCGGACCAAGTACTTTATCGAACTATCCCTTTCTATCGGCAGCAGCACAACACCTGATGGACCACTCGAAGGTGAGGGAGCAGTGATATAAACTAAGGCCAGGTGGCTCTAGTGAAATATGCTGCCTTGCGTTTGGAGCAGTACCATTAGTCTTGGATAGACGGCGTCCTGACACTCCAATCCGTGGTGATGACACAATCCATGCTTCAATATATATGGAGCCAAATAATTCAGCCATTTATGGTGAAGCAGAAGAAAAAGACAATTTGCTTCTTCGTATTGCTACTATGTCATGTCATGTCTCTGATGACGTTGATATGAGTGGAAGCAAGTAATTATATTCTGCTAAAATGGCAGGCACCAAAGAGACAATACGGCCGGAACGAAACTAGTATATTTACAAGTAACAACTAATGAGACATTTCTTATTGATTTTCGGTATCAATCGAATTAAGTCTGATAGTCTAAATAACGAAGGACTCGATTATTGCCGCGGTCAACAAGGAAAACAAGACCAGAACCAAACAATTTGTCATTGAGATGATAGCCACTGTCGGCATTAAGACACAAATCCATAGATTTAGCGGGTGGGGGGGGGGGGGGGGGGGAGGGGCAGTGGCCCCTGTTATTTTCGAAAACGACCACATCTATGAAACTGAAGATCCTGGCTACGCAAGCGAAGTTTCTCGACGAAAGTGCTAATTTTTTTCATGTTGCAAGTATTTCGAAATTAGCACGATTCAATCATAGTACTGGAGAGAACAGCTCGACCCTAAACCTAATTTTCGCAGGCCCCTCCGACTAGCCAATTATTTGGGTTATGTGATGCGGATAGAATCCTGCCCAAAGGTATTTTACAGCGGCCTAAAATGGTCATAAAGAGGAAGTTTGTCCGCATATAAAGTTATCGTACATTCTATTCGATGTGTTTCTGTAACACCATGTCTCACCAACCATTCACACGGCGGGTTAACTCGACATACAGCATGCATATTTGTTCTTCGTCAGTCGTAAAGCCTCTCCCCTCACCATCTATGTCGAGACCGAATATACTTTTTAAGGACAGACGAACAACACCGTATAATTGACATGGACATGCTGCAGCTCAAAGAAGATCATAATATGAAAAGTAGTAGCAGAATCTTCGACAAGGCGGCGCTGATGAAAAAGCGAGAAAAAGCCATTTTTATTCCATTCTCATTATTTATTTGGCCTGTTTTCAGAGTTATATTTGTACTGGTCATCTTATTGAATATGTAGAGGTTGAGCCCGAATGACAATCTGTGATCTCGGTGCATGTTTACTGGACAATACCTTTGGCTAAGCCTGCTCTGCGCGACCTGTCTGATAACCGGCTGCAGCTGAGAAATCCCATTGCGTTTTTTATCGCTGCAGCTGCGTGCGTGTCTTTAGAATAATTCGGGTGGCATCTAGTTGATAAAGAATGCTAGGTCAGTCGTGGCCGGAGTATAATACACTATGGTTGGAATCAATAAAGGACCCACTGCTGTTGATATATAATAACGTCTAGATCAGAATGCCAACGGGCTCTCACACTGTCCGCTGGGCTGTGATATTGAGAGATGGACATTGATACTATTCCTGACGTACAACGCCCCATGAGGAGTCAGACCAGTTTATTCTGTACATAGATGGTCACTCGGATGACAAACTTGTGAATATTCAATAACAGTCCATCATCTCTCTAGAACTACTTAACGTCAAAAGTGGGCGTGAGTTACCCTAACGTGTGTGTTGGTCGATGCCCAGCGCACTTTTCATACATCATAACGCAGTGTCGTTTCGCACGGAAAGGTTGTCCCATTGGAGTGTTGTGCAAGTTTGACAAGTTTGCGATTTTTTGGTCCTGGGCAACTGACCTTTGGGAAGATTGAACGGCATAGTCAGACGGGGATGAATATGAATACAGCAGGTGCTCTCGTCATTTCCCGGCATGCCATTGCGGCCGCCATATTGCTTGTTGTTCTTTGTCCAATGTAAACGCGAGCGGACAGTGTTTAATGGTACTCCGCGAAAATGTCACGGAGAAAGCAGGAGAAACCTCAGCAACGGAAGAAATTCGACACAGGTAAGTGGATATTACGTAATCATGACACTGGATTACTCTTACGTGCTGTCCTTTCTTATTTCTCTGGATTTTTTCAATTTTGCATCATTGGTCACTGATCTTCAACATTTCATGGCCAGTGATAGTGGTGTTGCGCGCTTTGTTCATTAAAAAAACGCCGGGTCATTGGAGTAGGTCACCAAAAAATTGTCATCATTTTTGGGAGTGGGGTTATGTCACTTATGACCCTGGTCAAAATGTTTTTAATTTGGGTTATCTAAACCCATATTGGTCAATGTTTTAGCGAATCGAACTTTTGAAGTGTAAAGTTGATTGTTTGAACTTCTTCAATTTTGATGAACTTTAAATGATTACAATCTCAGTTGAGACAACATAAGGGCAAATTGTACTGACTTTCTTTCATATTTTCTGTGTAATTTTTCACTGATTTCTCTGGATTAAAACTTCAGCAGTGTGCCTGTTGATCCCATATCAGCTCATGTCATTTTTGCAAGGCTGCAGCATAATTTTGATAAGCATCGAGCAATGCGGCATCGTGTGGGATGTGCGCTTGTTGCGTGGCGATTACGCCAGAACAGCGCATCAACTTGGGTTTCGTCGGATGGGTTGAACTTTCAGTTTGGGGTATTTTTGGATAGTTGCTGATTGAAATGTAGACTTTTTGGAATTAATAGAGCTGCACATTGCCTGTAATTTCTTACGTTATAGTAGAATTGGAAAATCAATTGAACAAACATGGGAAGTTGTAGGGTTTGCTGACGATGTTTTGGGCCGATGTTAAGAAACGTGGCCCCATGGCATGCAACCTATAAGAACAGTAATCAAGGACCATAAAGTTACATGTATGCAACATTCAATAAAAATACAAGTTTGGATAGTGTGCTCACTCCCATGGACAATATCAAAGTGTTACATAATCTGGAGAGGTGTCCTTTCAAACTGGTTTTAGGTCAGTCCCTTGCAACATTTAAACGCTGGTACCTGACAAGATTAAGGAGTATATATGATCCTTCTATGTTTTAGTGAATGATTCTTGCATGCAGTTTGAAAAAAAGAGCTTATTTGCTCTATTTTTAAGTAGAACAAGAATTGAGAGAATTTAATATGAGTGTTACATAATCTTGATAGTTGGCCATTGAAACTATTTTGTTCTGTTCTGTTTCAACCTTAAAATCTTTGGGTTATTTTCCCTCTGTGCTATCAAGGTGGATTTATTAAAGGACCCCTTTAGCCAAGTAATTTCAAGTAAGTATTGTTATAGATTTGACCATCTGTTACATAATCGTCTAGGTATAGGTATGTTATAACCCATTCGTCCTTAATATTTTTGCTGCTGCAATAAGACATTGGGTCAAATTGATATTTCATTGCTTAAAATTCTATGATATCATGTGATAAAAGGCAACTGGACGCATTTGTATTTCAAGCCTACTACAAAATAGTTTGATAATAAATTCTCATTGATCAGGTGCAATTAGACCTCATGGGCACAATCTTGAGCTGTCACAAATTTCAAACATTGTTCATGTGATGTTGGATGATAACTTCGTTAAAATGAAAAAAAACTGGCTTTGGTAACAAGTGTTGAATTTGTCTCCCATGGTTTAAATTGGACAAAATTGGATTGTTTCATCTTTATATCCAGCAACTCTTCAATGATAAAAAAAGATATGCCAGAATAATTTCTGTGGATTTGTATGTGGTCGGAATAGCCGAACCCGTCGAATTCCCCCATAGCTACTGGCGTTTCCCCAGCTAAATTTGCACATGCCAGATCTCAAATGGTAAAACGTCCATTACGGCTGTTTTATTAGACAACATAGTACTACACATAGTTTTGATCGAAATTTATCACTGTTCAAGATATCTCAGATCAGACAAGCTAGTTTAGAAAGTTTGTGATCGATATTTTTCAAATGGGTTTCTAATAGAGTATCAATGAGTGCATTAAAGGTGAAGGCTTTACCGAATGTATATAAATATCTTAGTTACTCATTTACACTTTGTTTTTATGAAATGTATCATGACTTGAAAATGATCCTTCTATTCTTGGGCTCGAATCATGTTCTCGAAGGAGTACTAGTTAGGCAGTCCTAACTTGACGATGGTCATTGTTTTCTATTACTTTAACTTATTGTTATCTATTTAATACTTTAACTTGACAATGGTCATTCATGTTTATGTTCTCTATTTTCCTTTGAACTAGTTATGCAGTATAATACAATGTTTGTTTGATGCTTTGAACTTGTCATAGAAGATGTCAAAAGTATGACCTACCATACATGAGTCTGACGATTATCTATAGTTTGAGGAAGACAAGTGGAGCCAGTCTTTCTATGGTAATCGTGAAAATCGGCACATGGGTTTATTCTCATTAGAAGTACGAGATTCCATGATAATTCACATGCCCACAAAATAGGCTTTATTCAAACTCAAAACAAAGTCTATTACTGCACACATCAGCAAACTTGTTAGCAATTTACATCCGTACTCGTTGTCTATTCTTTCCTAAATTATTTCCTATACCTTCATTTAATCAACGATGTGATAACCCAATATCCCGAGCCCGCTCATGGGGAATGTCCACTGGATGACCGGTTACGCACCGCACTACAATAAACAATGTACTTGTATTTAAAATGGCCGCAGTGAACTGCGAAATCTCATGGTGACGAAGGTCTTACTTGAAAAATGACAAAAGCTTAGAATAGATCCTTTACCCCTTGATTGGACCCCTGCCACCTTCTCTGGATGTGCGATATCCATCGGTAAAAAGGACCCTTGCTGGGATTAGGTCGACCAACGTTTAATTGTTCACAGGGAACGACGATACAATGGCTGTACCTAAGGATATTGAGATTCGCGCTTACAACATCAGTGACATCAAAAGCCCTAATGAGTGTGAGAATACTTTGAGAGGAAAATTAAGAAAAAAATAAGTTCCTGTCGAGAACGTCCATCCAGCGATCTTATTTCTACAGCCTTCGTAGCCGTGGGCGAAAACTCTCCTCTTGAATTTTCTTTTTTTTTATTAGAATAGGAGAGGTTACTTAGATGTACGGCTGTAAAAACATGAAATCATATCGCACTGGTCGTTCTGTTTTGATAAGTATTTGAGGAATATAAAAAATGAACTTGGATTTACATTGATCTCATATTGCACATGACTTGGGCAAGCTAGCAACCAGAAGTTTTTGACCTGTGTCAAAGTTGAGGAAAACATTGGGTTGGTATTATTTATTTAGGAGTACATTTGGGAATAATGCATATCTCTAAGGATATTACATTGTTGTTTTATCAAAAAAGCAAATGATGCATTGATCTCTAGTGATATAGTCCTTATTTCTTCCATCATTTTGCTCAAAGTATCACTTCACTTTCGTTCTCATCTTTCTTTCAAACCCAACCTTTTCAACTTCCAATGCTATTTGTTCCTCGCTATCATATCGAAAAAAATCGCAGATGTGTTAGTAGTATCAATGGCTCCGATACAGTCAATATTTAAACACACTTGGTCTTTCAATTCTGTGCATTAGATTTGAAAAAGCAATTCAGACCCTAAAGAGCTTCAGGCTACATACACTTCAGATGTATCAAGCTCGTTACACAGTCCAATATTATTGGCCATTCTAAATAACACTGTAAAAAATCATTCATTCACACAAAAGAAAGACAGCTTGGTCGATTCTTCCTATAGATAAGGCACTGAATTATCTATTTCAATTCTGTTTCCCTGATTTTCAAATTTAATTGTTTAATACATTAATGAAATATCCACAATTGAAAAAGATTAGCAAATTTACGCCAGCCTAACTTTTAGAACGTGAAAATTGAATTGGAAGTTTAATCAATAATTTTGTTTTTATCTGAACAGTTCTATTGGAGCTTTTTAACTGGTCTATACGCCTTTGACAGAACCATCAATGAAATCGGATGTCATTGTAGGATTGACCAAACTTTAAGAAGAAATATAAGCAACTACAAATTTCAGTTGTACAAAACCAAAGAATGCATTTTTCAAACATTTTTTTGTCGTTCAATTTTATTTCATGTTATATAAACACTTGTGTGAGTTTGTAGTCTTTGAAGCTTACTTGCATTGAAAGGTTGTATGCTCACTTGTATTTCAGAACTTGCAAAGTTAGAATGCATTACATAAACAGCTATGTCACTATCTTAGATTTCATCGCCCCTGTGGGCTCATTCCAGGCAGGGTTAATGTATCTAAGTAGCCCTAATGGGATGTCCATCATCTCAAGAATATAGCGGTATTTAACGATGACAAACATCGAATTTAGAAACAATATATTAGTATATAGGTTAGGCTAACAATTAGGCCAGATGGTTTTTCTCGACTGGCCTGTGATTTGTAATTTTGTATCAGGCACTGGCGATCGTGATAATATGCAACATTGTTCGTAATTAAGATATTTTTCAAGAACACAGTATTTGGTAAAGTGTGGTCAGATGAATCAAGTTAGTGAAGTTCCCTTTTCTTGAATTTGGCTCGGCCAGATTTTGGGTCAATGACCTTTTAAGTGGCTTATATTGAATAATATGTGTCAATTAATAATGTCAATTTCTGATAGCTTTGTTGACAAATGTGTATTCTATTGTCATATGTATTGAAGGAAGGTCGAGATTAACAATTCAGTTTTTGAACAGCATCATTAATGAAGAGGTCTGGACTAACTTAGCAAGGTATGGAAATATCAAAACGCTTTTACATTTTCAATAATTATAGTGTGGAAATAATTTCAGACAAAAAATAGGCCCTACCAAGAAGGGAACTCAAGTTTCTCTTCGTGTAGGCATGCTAATGCTTCTTCAGTATTTCCTTCCGTTTTGACCTCGCCCCATTTACAACCATATACCACATATATACCCTAATATTCATTTCAAATGACATTTTTTACCTATTTCAAAGGCATCTGATGTCAACCCTAATATTTACTATACGCTTAAACGGACAGGTTAACATTGCATTATTTTGTGGCGGGACACTCAGCGCTCTGACCCCAGCAGTCCACAATTATGTCATATATCACTTGAGACAAATTTGGACATTTTTGGCCGTACACAGCATCGCTTTATTGGTCAATAGCCCTTGAAAACCCCCACTTGCTGGCACTTAAGTTTGGTGCAAATCTATCCCCTGTGCAACCACATCATCAATATTGTTTTACATGCTGCATGTTATGGGCAAGAGCAAAGAACTGCCTAGTCCTTGCACTCGTAGCCAGATGATACTCATACTGGCCAAATTCAATAGGGTAGGCCTTTGATCGTGGACCACTGTATAAGTATTGGGAATACATATTCCCAATACAGTGGTCGGGTTGGTGCAAAGCTCTTGGTGCCATGGGCTGTATTCGCAGGCATACACTTTCAGGTTTGTATCGAGGGTACCGGCTGAAAGTTAAGGACCAGGTGGTCGTTTCATAAAACCAGACAGGCCTATGTGAGATAGGTCTGACTTGGTCTTATGTAAATTTTGTCACCTTGCCAGCTGTTCAAATTGAAATCCACATGACATGGCCAGCGCTCATTTAGTTACAAATGGCATTATTCATAACAATCATCGAGCTTGCTTGCAACTAACTAACACGATATTCGAAAGACACTGCACTGAAGTAGTCAAAAGGTGGTAGCTAACTTATTGTTTTACCGTTCTTTGGTCCCTATATCAGCTTTTCTTCTCAATCCTACTTCCTTCATTTCAGCCAACCTTTGAAGTGGTCCACTCAACAAACTTCCACCTAATGACTTCAGAATCCTTTCTTTTATATAAATCAGATAGCAGAGAACCTTTGTCCTACTTTTGATGTACCATTGTCAAAGAGACAGTGTTCGATGGTGAACTCACCTGTGGTTATGACAGAAAAGAAACGCCACCATTGTGGGCTTAAACTACAAAACATTGCATGAATGATACGACTGTGAGATCTGAGAAGAAACCAATATTGGATGTAGCCTAACTTACAGTTACTAAAACTGTTAAACTGGGCAATTTAGCTAAAGTCATCAGTTTAGCAGTGTGGATTGATGACGAAGATCGACGAAAGTAAATAGTAGTTTGTGGTTCCACAATATAGTCAGGCATAAGTAATTGGGCCTACGCAAAGTTGTATCCCTCCTTTAAGTCTGTAAACTCTGCAAGGCAAGTTGTTCAATAACCATACACATACGCATAATAAAAGTTATATTCAAATGTTTAGTGAGTGTTTTTCTGGGCTGCATATTAAGTGACCATCTGCTGGTCCAGGCGCTTTACCGTCATACCAATCAAGCATATATATATAGATATCCTTTTTATGCATGGCAGATAGGTCCATACCTATCACTCGATTATGCTATATATTTTAGTGAAGAGCTCATGCAAAGTGGAAATTGTGCATTAACAGCCAGTAATGGGCGCAATTCTGTGGTCTGAACTGACCGATATAGTCATAAAGGTTTCTACATCATCACTAATGTTTTCAATGTTATTATGCCAGTTGATTTTCATGGTGCATACAAAACTGTTGTATATCTGTGAACTATCTCCAAGATTTATTTGTAAAGAACCTGGTCATGTGGTCAATGGCTGTAACACAGAGAGATATAGATTTGCTTAGACAGGTTGACCCATATTACCATGATTACTGCTGGTCATTGTATTGGGAAGGACAATCCATGTGTTCTTTTTCATGTCCTTTAGTTAAACAGTAAACCCATTGCAATCTAGAGAAAATCTGTACGGTGAATCATCCGGTGATTTCAATTGCAGGGATATTTCAACTGCTTATCGGACAGTAATACTTGGGGGGGGGGGGGGATTTTTTACTAAACTTTTACTCAGGTGTATGATTCTACCAGAAAAAGTTGCTAAGGATAGTCTATCAACCAATTAACACCTCTTTTTACAACGTCATATATCATACAATTCAAAGGTGTGAGTGACCAGTCGGCACAAGTTTCAGTTAGTCGTTTCCGTACTCTAGATAATGCCGGTCCAAGTACTGCAGTCCTGCAAAGGGGGTGGTTCTGTAAATGTATCATTTAATAGAAGTTGGTCAACACTTTTTAATCATAACATTGTAAACATGTTCATCAATGGCTTCAAGCTAATTTGCACGCTCTTGTGAATAGTTGGCCTAATAACTCGGCATTTGATGTCTTTCACTATCCCATCAAGACATCATATGGCACATTGTAAGTTTGGTACATATTAAATAAACCAACTTGGGTCGAAGTATGTATTTGAGCGTACTACTAAGAAGGTTGATTTTCATCACATTTTCCTCCAAATTTACTCCTGAAGCGTAAAAACTGACTACCATCAGTCATTCCAGTCACAACATTATGATTTATTGCTAGAATAACATTATTGTCAATATCACAGACTGACTTTTTCAATACAACTGGCCACATTGTACCAGAATCTAACCATAAAAACCGTGGTGAAATATCTGACCTTATTCCTCCTGTATTAAGCTGTAACGGCTGTGTACACTGAACAAGTAATTGGCACAATGACCAATAACAGAAAGGTGCTTGATCTGGCGGACTTTTCCCAGGCCATGGTGACTACTCGCTTTGCATGTCAAGATATTTAGCCACAAGTTGGCCAGTGTTTTTTCACAAAATATTCTGCACTCGACATGGAGTTTAAGAGCCTTCTGCAAGTGATTGTCCCAGTGACCTAACAGAAGAACTTGGCACTCATTTTTTTCAGACGTGAAACTGAATGCAATTCATAATGCCACAATCTGTTTTAGGGCTTGAGAGGTGACCTCCTGGCCACAAGGCAATCATTTCTGGGTCAGATCTTGTCCTGATGAGGCCAGTTGGCTCCAATTTCATGTAAACTAGTTCAACAACATGACCATGAGGTCAACACAGTTTCCTCCATCATTTTATCTAATTATACCTGTTGAAATATACAGACTTGCCTCCGTTTAGGACATTGGTAGTGAATTAACATAAAGTTAACCAAGACAATGTCCAAGATGAATTTTCTCAAATATGGTTATGCATTATCCTTCTCATCACCTTGTTCGTATTGTCCTTATTCTTATTGTTTAAACTAAATGATGCAAGATAATATATGCAGTTACCTGGCTCTCTTATACAGTGGACTACAAAATACAGACGTTCAGAAATCGAAGCAGCAACCTTTCCCCATCGAGCACCACATAATATAACACATATGATAATACTGACTTACGTTATGAATGTATGTGCGAAAAAGATGTTGTGAATGGCATCGTTATCAGCCACGAGAGATCAGATCATCAGACCAGAGTGGTTTATTGAAATTACTGTCGTAATCCTACTTAAAGATGTAGATAACCCTAAACCAATGAATCAAATTTGTCTGCTTCCTTTAGCCATTCTTATTCTTTTGGCGTGCATTCTCATAGAAATTGGCTCGGTCTCAAACCAGCAAGGACATATACTGACCCAGGGTGACTTATAAAAATCATGACCCATTTTCTAGGAGTCTTCTTTGAGTTGGCCGTTTTTTCTTTCACAGCACTGTCAGAGCACATTCTGAACTCTGGCCCCAGTCAGTATTTATACTTGTTATTAGTTATGGCGATATCTAATATTGCATGGGACTGTTAGGTCTGCACTTATTTTGAAAGGCCAGTGCTTTTTATCAGACCGTATCATGAATGCCATGTACTACAGGCCTATGTCTGGCCGCAGACACCACTTTGTCCATTCAATGCTTGATGTATTCATTGGTCTGTTGTCCTTCTCCACTGGTAACTTTTCAGATAATCGATAGAAAGGTGGGAATGATTTATTTAGACTTGCACGAAATTGCAAACTGTTGATTTGCTGACCAGCTTGGCTCGCACAAAAGCATCTCTGACCCATCTTGCTTGAGGCCATGCTGGCCTTATCAAGATTTCTTGATTACGGATAGCTCCTTCCTCAAAGTCACTGTGCGCTTTGAATAGCAAAACACTTAAAATAATTTGGTTACTAAAGATTACTTTTGTCGGCCTTAGAGGTAAGTGCCAAATAATCAAGTTGAACGTTTGTTCTAATACATCAACAAATAGGCATATGTCATCCAAACATAAACCAAGGCCAACTGAAAAGCTTTAAGCTGCATTGTCATTGAACATTTTGTTTAATGCTTATTTCAAATGGCAGAAGTAAGCTCTCAACTTTAAGGGTCAATGTGAGTAATGACTTGGACAAAAATCACTGACCCAACCAAGCTGAATGATATGACAGTGAAAGGAAATATGCTTGTTGTTTTTAATGAATAATTTAATAACCAGTCTGTCAGCATTGGGTCATGTTTGGCCATCCAGCTGGCTTTGTCATAATCGCCCATGCAGATATTGTGTTGGATCACAAATGTGACAATTGCAACAATTCTGGATCAGTTCAGTTGTCAAAAACCCATTTCCACGGCATTTCATCAGTCTAAATATAGTTGCATCTTATTCCCTTTGATGATTCAATAGGGCAAATGTTGGGGTAACTGTAAAGCATTTAAACCATCCTTTTCATTGCTGCCCGCAGGCGCCCCCACTCTGATGACCATGGCTCATGGAGTCTGGCTACTCGCACTCGGTCGGCAGTTAGTGCCGCTTATTGTATGTTCAGACATTGAGTATCCCTTCACAAGCAAATATGAATGAACAAGGCACAAAACTAGCATTGTAGTCGAGATGTCCATTTGGATAATATTCCTTCTAATGTTACAAATGTCTTGAATTATATTACACATCAGGATGGATTTGAAAACATGAACGATATCCTAAAATTTAACCGCAATCATGTGTATACAGTGCAGAATGTTAAAAAGGCACATCTTCCATGGAAACATTGTGACCATGATGAGATAACGAAAAATTGCCCAAAGTTTATTTGCTTGCCAAAAACATCACATTCTGTGACCGTGCTTTTGATCAAATATTAGCTGCAGCAAATAATTATCCTGGTCAATCTTGGAATAAAGTTATCCCCTTCAGCCCCTGGTGACAAAAGGCTAAATATCAATTCCTAAAAAATGCATCACTGCGTAATGCTTTTGTGGTATGCAATTGATACGGAAGCATCTTCCTTTGCTGACCACTAATCCCATTCTGAACTGAACAGTAAATAATGCCTGCTGGAAAAAAATCTGCCATTGTCCGCCGTGATTGCCATTAGAGATATCTCGTACTGCAAATATTATCGTTTGTCGTTAAAAATGTGTGCTTATCAAAAAGTAACAGCATGGCAATTACGGGATGTCCTCGGAGGCTAGTCCCGTCAATCTGATATTACTCGAGCTTAATGAAAGGAATGACCAGTGTGCCAGTGATTTGTCTGTCCAGACAGATAAACTAGCGCGAGATTTATTAATCTATATATGGCGATTTTCTTCGTTATTCACCCCACAATCGGCCATGACTGAAAGGTTGAGGTTGAATACATGGTCAGCTCACAGGTGAAATATTTGTCAAGTAAACAAATGAACTATTGATGAAAACTGTCCTCAGGGGGGACCTGGTGAAATTTTGGTCATTCGAAGGTCACTGGATGGAGATTATTTGCCAAGTGGTGGGAAAGTATCAAGCCGGGAGGCATGGAGAGTTACAGAGGCTGCATCCTCGCTCGAGGCAGTGTCTCCTGTGTATCAGCGGGATGAGCAAGGCCAAAAACATTTCTGAACGGAAAGTTATTAAAATGATGACCAATAAATGGCCAAAAGCATTATTTGATGTGTTGGGGAATAGGCGCTGTGTGTTGGTGTGAGAGTGTGAAGGGGGGGTGCTTGTCAACTTTCAATGGTTTGAAGATCTTTTGGAAAAGATGTGGTCAATAATTGCCAAAATAAACTTGAGATTAAAAAGATTTGACATGTTTAAACCAATACCATAATCGCTGACAGGCTTCTAAACATACACTGACTGTATTTTTTTTTCAATAACTTTTTACGATACTTGTTGCACAAGAACTTTTTCATATCGGGCATGTCCTCAACAGCCCGTAGTCCCCCCATTTCTTTACGGTATGGTTCAGTACCCCTTGTGTCATTGCGTAGACTGGTACAAGTGGCCGTTCAAGTAGGCCTTACTTGTTCATCGCAGCTTGACCAAGAAAAGTAAATTCTTTATGTGTGCAGTACTATTGAACATATTGAATCACTCATACACAAGAGAATTTTTACGAAAAAGTATACAATTTTCGAAATATCGGCAGCTCGAATACATAAAGGATACATTGGCCGATATTTCTATTCGTGTTTAACAATAGGGGTGTCCGGATTGGACGAAATGCCTTCTTTCATGCAAATAACTGGCCATTCATGCTTTGAAAGGCAGATGTTTTGCTTAAATGAGAACGGGCAAAAAATGGACATGGTCTTTCTGCATACAAAATGGTTAGAAATGGGCCGTGGGACAATACCCGGGCAATCAGCAATGGACGACCGTCAGTTAAAATGCCCCTTGGATGTAAAAAATGAGTCCTGGGTGAGGGTTATTGTCCTTAAACGGAGTCACATGATGGATGTATTTCGTGCTGCTGCGAAACGCCAGTTGGGTTGGTTTTCAAATAAAAACTGAATATGATGTTTTCCTTTACATGTCAAGGAAGATTATAGTAGGTAGGTTTCTTTTTTTATGAAAGCCAAGTCAGCTATACTGCTGCCCTTTTGTGAATATTTTCGATACAATTATCATAAATAATTATTTGGTTTTCTTTCTCTCTGGTTTAGCAAAATAACCAGCGTTTTGCTGTTTATTCTGATTCAACAGCTATTGAATGTTATTGAAAGTTACTAAGAAAGTTAGTGTTCGAAACAAATTGTCTCTTGTTATTGGCTGACATGACATGTAATATAATAGCTTCACAAAATATATTTTTAACATCACCCAACTGTTCGTGTTTCCCTAATTACGATTTTTTTAAAGATTCTGTGTTTACAAGAAAATGCCCTCATTACATAATCGTCAATCGTCTTTCCTGGTCCTAAGTTTAATATTAACTAGTAGTAAAATATTGAACAAAATACATATACTAGTAATTATATTGGGCCTGCTTCTCTAAAAAAAGTCACTCAACCCGGTATGAGCAATATTTGTAATGGGAATGGGAAGTTAGCTTTTGAGATTGAAAGCATGGGCAAGGTCTAGAGTGATTAGCGAAACATCTACGATAAAGAATTTTATGGCTAAAATCTGGAGTAATGTGTTTCGTTATGCTTATCCTCCTTAAACTAGAAACCCTAACTATTTACGTGCGCATCATGCTGCTGTGCTTCATCCTCCCATTGACGGCAAGATGTGGAAAATGTTTTCAACTGTATCTTCCCATCCAACTACCCAAACTGTCAAGTTAACTGACACACTATTGCTTTTTAAATTGCTTTTGAAAATCACCATAACGGTCATGAAGTTTTCCAAGGGGGTAACCTGGAAGTCACGAAAGATTATGGATCCCATTCATGGTCATGCCCTCAGGGCCATCAAGAAAAAAAATCAATTTTCCTCCCTGAATAACCCTCTCTTTTGAACCCTCCCGTAAGATCTCAAAAGATTATCCTAAGTTATGCGAACGCTCATAAGTCAGATACCCAACGATAACGCCTCTTTTGTATCCTCTGGGGGCACTCATCCAGAACGTGTAACCTTTCATCTTGTCTACGCTTCCCAAACTTTTATTCCATGTATTCATTGTTTATTTCCTCTCAAGTTCTCTATTATCCCGTCTTGAGACGGCAGCCATTATGATGAGATTTGACCCCAGCTGGACTCGTCAACATAAAAGACAGACAATTCTATTCAGGATAAGGCAATGACTAAATTTATTGGTGCCCTTGCTATTTTTAACATATTACACCCAAATATTCTGTATGGCTGCTGTTCGTGGTCGGTTGTGATGCAATGTTGTCTGTTCCTTAAACTATTTCAAGCATCCAAATTTAGTTCCAGCTCTGTGGATGGGGATATCGTTGAGACACAAGAAGAGTGTTGGGTTTATCTTTAAAACAGGTTTTTAAGTCACTTTTCATTTGAATGTTGATATGTTTCGGTAGAATGAAGAAGACACAAAGTCAGCGCAATCGTGTCGGTTAATGTTTCAAAACATTAAACTCAACTTATAATAGGAAATATTAAGAATAAAAATCGGTTAAAAAACCGTTAATATTTTTGATGCAGCATTCCCATTTCTGACCAGTTTATGAATTCGGCCCAATACAAAAAAATTAACAACATACATAATAGGTGACCTAGAGGCAGATGACCTGGCCTGCAGAGCTCTGCTGATGAGGAGGTATAATTAAGTTACCGCGTCCATCACAATAACCCTGTAGTGTAAAGGAATTCTGAAGGATGGTCACCTTATCGATGAAACGTGAGGGTCTCAAATAAAAAAAGACACTCCACAGGGTCTCAAATGACGCCAAAGGCTCCCGTCATGAACTCTGACCAACCCTTCTTCCTCCCCATCCCGGTTGGCAACACCATTCCGGTGTCCACTAGGCTCCGGATAATGATGACAAGACTGCATAACAGATGATACCGACTGAGGCTTCCTTTTGTTCAAAGCTTTTCTCTTGTCGACAGGACACGAAAAAATCCATAGTCACTGAATTTTTAAGCATCCTGCGCCCGGGTCAGTAGGGTAAGAATGAGCTGAAAAGGGCGGGCACGTGGCGGTATCGTCCGGGCACCTGCATCAGTAGGATGTTATGCTTCCCACGCTGTGTGTCCTATTGTGCACATTCTTATACTATTGGACATGGTTACACCTCACTTACCGCAAATGAGATCCGCCGAACAAAAGTTGGAGATCTTTGTGGTCAGACTCCTATTTGTATACTGGCTTCAGAGAGGTTCCCTAGTGGCTCGGTTATGTTGAGCACCATTCAGAAAGACTAGGCACTTATATATTTGTCTTACACAACAAGAAGTCTCAGTTCGAATTGTTTGTATCCTGTATCAATATTTTGAATTTTCTTAGAGACCTGCTTTTTTTGTTGGGGCTGGTCCTGATTCTCCAGAAAAATGATCGGCCTTGCCTATTCCAATAAGCTCTTGCGGCCTGATGGCATTCCCACAAGTCCTGAGACAAGCTGACCTTGCCCACTTCAGCCCGAGTTTGAACAACATGAGCGTTGGATGCAAATTCAGAAGTGGATCTAGTGCGAGTCCCTCATGTATTTTCTTTTCATTAGCTGAATTACCATGGGGGTAAACACGGTATATGGGTAGACGACCCTGATTCAAGTACCCTATACAAATCGGGTATCCATTTCATCATGAACTAGAACCAGGCAAAGTAGATCATGGCCTAAACGTTTGTGCCAAGGCGCGTAAGATTCAAAGTATTGATATCAATACCAACATTTTGAGCTGATTTTAAATTTTTGTTGAAGATCTGAAAGTAAACAAAATCACGAAAGCTTGCAGGGGCGAATTCGTAAAGTTATGTAAATCCTGTGGATTTCTTCTCCTTTCCACAGTTAAACCCTTCATGGACATTATACAAAATGTTCATCCCGTACTGACCTTTTCTTAAGACAGAGGCCTGCCGACAAAACTTGAAGCATGTCAAGCAAAGGATTCACAGGTTTTCATCAGCAACAACTAAATTCGTATATTGAAGAAAAAAATCCCTCAAAACTGTTGAGAGAATGCCCGAACAAGTTGTCTTAGGTCACTGGTCTACTTAGTTGAAGCAGGGAATGACCATCGTGTTATTTACTTAAGTTCATATCAACGAACTTTTGTTGACAATCATAAATTCAGCCCACGGACTTTTTAAAACCACGATAACCGAAATACAGTTCAAGATGCCAAGATATTTTGCAGATCTAGGTCTAGATTTAGTGACCTAATGATCACTTTCCTGGTCATGTCATCCGGCCTCGTCGAGACACTTTACGAACTACAATGCTGACCGGGAAGTAAATGACAAAGTTTGTGGAAATTCCGCCTTTGCCTTCCCCGGGCACTCCACCCCCGACCATTCGAAACAAGCATGTCCAAGCCAATATCATCATGATTAAAGCTATCGATTTATCAGAATGTCAATAAGTTTAACTTCTTCCTTGCCGAAACGAACTTGTTAAAATATCCTTATAAAGATCAAAATCCTACCCCTGATATAATTCAAAAGTGTCCAGCTTGAATTCAAACATAAATTTAAACCTCTCTTTTTCAACACTTTAAAAACTGCCAAATAAAAATGTCAATGACTCCCAATTGGCTATAATTGTCCCCTGGACCACCTTATAAACGTAGTCCCACATACCCCCAGTTCTATCAAGTGCCCTCACTCAAATGGCCAAATAACGCTTTTTCCAATGGTCAATCCTGGGAACTAACTTTTCTATTACATTCTCCTAGTGAAATTCACTATGTTGTGAATTCGTTTTGAACTCAAATGATAAAGATAGGCATTGAGATGCTTTGAGAATGTTTGACAGAAGCACAATTTTGCCGTTGTGGCTATTCAGGAAGTGCAGTTTGAATCTAAACTGCCACCTGAATCCCCCTCGGTTATGGATGGTGTTATGATATGAAGTAATAAAGCGCATCTCAAGCAAAGAATGGCTTTTTTGCTCGGCACAAAAGCGTATTCTGCATTCGGAGAGCTGGTCTTGGGAGTTGAGTGACCATTTATGCCATCAACAATAGACCCAGCCGTTCTATGAATCATGCCGCGTATGAATGAGAAAATAAGACATGCTGACCCATGCGATGACCTCCTATTGTAGCTGAACTTTGTTTTGAATGGCTAGTTTTTCACGGGGACCCTAGTGAGAATGAGACGCTCTTGGCATTTTTGAGGTTCAGCGGATTTTTCAAAATCGTCTGTTGATGAAACATACTATCATAAGGTCCGAGTGCATTCTGGCCGCGGAGGCCTTTAACTGGAATCTGACCACAAAACGTCCCGTAAGTACATCTTTTATATTTCTTTGTTCTATACAGTTTGTCATGTGATGCAGTGACTGGTCGGGTCAGTGCTCCATATTAAAACATTGCCTGGACATATAAGCATAAAGAGGATGGTATGAATTATATATTTCTGATAGCTCTAACGGACAAAGAGCACTTCGCTGATAAATTTGCACAAAACGTAGCAAATTACTAGATCACAGGGCATTGCATACTTTTTTGCTGCCGTAATAAGCTTGGTTTTACAATTTGTGGCAACTTTGTATTGAGGTTACGTGCAGCCGAAGTATTGTCTTATTCATAGTTTTTACTATAAACCTAGGATAAGTTTATGCCGAATAAATTTTGCAACTGCAAAGACTACATTTTGATTGACTTTATGCAGCATTGATGTTGCCAGTGTTGTTCATGAATGACCACAGCTATGAAATTACCTTAGGGTAGCTTTGGACATGAATTTACTTGAATATCTCACGTGCTTGTGGTGTATGTGGTCTCATGGCTCGAGGACCGAAGCACCCAAGGAACACCAGCGAATATGTCATCCAATGTAGTAATCCACAAGGCATAAGCCTAACAATTGCTAAGATGTTCCGACCTATCCATCACACCACAAAGAACATAATTATCCGGAAAAATAATAATTGATAAGAAATATACCAAAAAAGGAAACGAAAAAACACACACACGTTGATTACGTCTTACACGTCTTGTGAAATCTCAATGGACTAAACCTCAAATTACAACCAAACCAAAAAATCATGGCGATATCCCTTTTCCGGAATGACACACTCTTATATTCTAAGGTTGATACTGTAAAAACCTGAGTGTTAAACACTCGACACAAAGCACATAACACCAAGTATGACAAAATTATTCACTTAAATGTTGATCATGTTTGGAAAATTAAATTAGGCGAAGCCAGCTCAAAAATTGGTATTGGCCGTACAGGACCAGCATCTCAGACTGTGAATGTCCTCTCCACGCCAACGCTAATCAATTCTCTATGCAGCTATGCAGCTTAAATTATATGATGTTAAATTACGAGAAAAAATCTGAGCGGTTACCATGGTAATGGAATAAAATTTCCACGACCTTTAAAATTTAGCAGCAAGTCAAATTGATATATTTTTTGAACGGTAGGGAGTCTGTAGTCTTTGGTGGTAATTTCCCTGCCTTATTACTAAGCTGTGTTAGTCAATGATATCATTATAGTGTGATTTTATTGAAAACATTGAACCTTCAACTGGGAGGCTCTATGAAATAGGAACTTCGCGAAATTGAAAATAGGAACTATCGGACACATTTACGAGTAACACAAACATTTCGTATATATGATTTATGTGCCTTGACCAGTGAACTACTTCTGTTGTGTTTCTGCTAGCCCAAAATATCAGCCTCCCGCTATTTACACAGACACAGGTTATTTCATAAAAAGTGTGAGGATTGAACTCTTTGATACGTAGTAAGACAAATTTGTGTCAGATTCGACACCACTGCTATCAGGAAGATAGTACAGGGAAGACCCTTGACTGTCACTCTATCACTGAATGCCCCATGGGAACTCGACACCCAGCCCCCTCCTCCCTGGACATCCCCCCAAGCAAAGTCATGACCTCTTGTTCAATATTCAATAATATCAAGAACAAGAAGTCACCAAGGAAGTAAATTTTGTAAAATGGTCGTTAGCATTCATATAATTTGTATTGTAACTGTCAGTTCTTAACTGTGTCTTCCTGTCAAATATTTGCCATTAATCATAAGAGATGCATCAACTGGTAATGCACTCTCCATTACATTGAAGGTGTGTTGCATTATCCAGTACATTATGAGTGTAATGCAGATAAGAGTAGGCTAATAGTACATTGTATTTACCGGATACATTGTTCATTTGTTGCACTGGCCAAGCTAGGCACTTGTAAGAAAGAATTGGACTCATCCACAACAAGCGGGTCAAACTATTTTGCAACCAAAACAAATGTGTGGAGTCGTGGTCCCTTGAGACTGTATAGGCACAGTGCTTCCCTTCTTCACAATCTCCACCAACACTGTAATTCAAATGTCAAACTAATGCAACACAGCTTTCGAACTAAACGTGTGTTCAATGTGGAACTACTTTGTAAGCTGATGTTCCAGAAATTGGGCATCACTCACGTCACAATTTACTGTTGGTCAGCTTTTATAACAAAATCAATTTATAAGGAAACCTTCCCGGCTTCGGGAAAGTTCGAGACAGTTATATGAAACCAACCACTCCCAAGGTGGTCCCCTGCAATGAATAGCAAGAAAAGATAACGCTGATTAAATCTAATTTGTAACGTAGTTGTCAACCCCTTTTTCTGGTCCTTTTGAAGAGTACGCCTTACGAACAATTATGACCGAACCCTCACCTTCAGAAAGGTGAAAGGGAAGCATCCTGTTTGCTTGGTCACTTTCACAGGTCACCAATTTGGTCTGTATCAATCAAAAAGGGCACCGAAGGAGGAAATTATGAGGAGATCTGATTTATGGTCAACCTTGATTAGGGAGATAATTCAGTTATTTGACCACAATTTCATTCTCGATGGACAAAGCTATTCTGGCGAGATCAGGACTATCGTGGCAGAATCTTTCAGGAATCTGACAGAATTCTTAAGAAAGCAGCACAGCCACAATCATTTCAAGCTCACCAGAACGTGATAATTCATCAGTTCATTTCGGCAAGTGTATGCACCTTGTTGCTCTCGGACATCAAATACGTAGTAACAAAAAGTGAACGAGTGTCAGAAATATTGAAGCTTGCATCTTTCGAACAGACCCTATTGGGCAAATTTGCCTATTCGACAGCAAACCTCCTTTTTTCGGAGACGAATTGGACATCCTAAAAATGTTGGTCTCATCCCGATGAACCATTGCCCCTGTAATATCAACAGGAAAATTGATTATTGTGGTTATGGATTTACCATCATTGTCCAAGTATGCTACCGGTGATATAGTAGAAGATAAGACCTGATAAGACCCACCCGATAACTAAATGGATTTTCCCCCTTTTCCATTTTCCACTCTTTTTGTCCCTCAGGTTAATGTTTGCTTTAGCAGGGATGGTCCTTTGCTGGTACCCTTCCTTGTTCATGTCATGACCCTTACATCTCTTCAACTAACCCCTCTGTGGCACATCTTCTCCCCTACAAGCCTTGAGCATTATTATTCTAACTTTTCAGACATGGTCTGAGAATACTACTGTACCTCCATGCCCTGACTTACTATCATGACTGGATATTCAGATGTGGTCGTTCGATGGCCGTAAAATGCAGAGTTAGAAATATTGAAGCTTGTATCTTTCGAACAGAACCAATGGGCAATTTTGCCTATTCGACAATAAACCTGCTTCAAAAAACCTGCTTCAATAAAACTGCTCTTAGTTGTATACATCCCTCAAATAAAAATTCCATCGTTTAGTGTAGGTTTTCGAGGTGGGATAAATTACCTATAATAGCCAAGTGTGCATCATATTGTTGGCTGCAGAAGTCTTTCTGTTTATGCTGCAACAACTATCAGATAAATGCAACCTTGCAGACAAGCAAATATTGTTTTAGTTTTTAGGCATATTGAATATATTATCTTTCTGTGAGGTCATTCAGAATGCTTTCCTACATGTACCTCTTTGGTGTAAAGAAATTCAGTCAAAGCAATCGTTCCAGTGGGAACAATTTCACTTCCCGAAACATCTAAGGGCACTCATTGTCCAGCCTGACCCCAGACATACGGAAAGGTGACCCTGGGGCAGCTGAGGGTGGACTCTGGACATCATAATCCCAAAACACAATCACAGGATGATGTTGTCCACACCTCCCGCAGTTGCTAAGCTCTAGCCAACTGACCAGTGGGTCATCATACTTATCCTTAATGAATGGCACTCCCCCATACGTCCAATCAAGATGCTGCATATCAGGGTATTGTTCTGCGGCCTGAATCGCTCTGGTCGGACCCAACTGACCCATTAAATATCATAATGTAGTCGCTATTGTCCCCTTGTGTCCATATCATTGTGGTTCGGATCTCATTCACTCAAGCAGTATTGGTCAGTAACAAGCAAAACCTTGATAAATTAACGGAAAACATTTGATTTGGCAAATCTCACATTTCCTGTACCAAAGCTTGCTTGGTGATGAGTGTGTGGGAACCTGAGTGATCAAACACTAAGTCCATTTAAATTCTTCCAAACTTATTTGAGAAGTAGCGTTTCTTCATATCACATGGCTAAAAGATTCGAATGATTAATCCAGCTCGGAGGCATACCTATACTTGGTCCATTTCCTTTCACCCAAATTCTTTGAATAAAGGTCATTGGAAAACACGTTTGAAACAAATCTCCGTTTCTAATTTAGCAAAATCAGAAATGAATTTGAAAAAAAAAACTTTAAGAATCTTCACTGCGACCGATAACATATCATAATGGTTAATAAGATTGGGCTGTTCATTTCTCAATAAAACATGTTTTTTCTTGCCAGCTTTGATTTGGGATGCATTGTGATATCTGGTACACTACCGATGCTCAGAAAATGCTTCCGTATTCATTGCCCTAGATTAGCCGAAGCGCATCTGCCTATTCTGTATGCACTAAATCCTGTGGTCCATCACGATCGGCAGATGATGATTATGGTGATGCTGCAGCCCGAGACAATGGTCAGCGGGCAGTAGCTATGGCCAGCAAGTGGCCATAGCCGAATCCACTGGCCAGAAGGGATTGTCTTCCACAGATCGAGTCCCGTATCAATTAACAGCTAAATGCTATGGATTGATAAAGTGAGCGTTTGGTCATTTTCCACCATGTTGTCAGCCCGAGGGTGTCAGCTTACCCGGCTGATGGCTGAGGCTGTGACAGTTCAGTTCACATGATTAGTGCCCTTGGTTTTGACAGCATTTCCACTGGTTCCCCCGAAGGAGATGAGGGATACTCGGGACTGGGATTTATCTGTGAAAGTTTACAATATATTTCTTAGTGGAATGCAGTGACAAGAAACCCTGTAGCAGTTTTTAGATGGATTCTACAGGAAAATGGAGGTATTTGTAGTGTAGTTGTTTCAGGTAACATGGGCCTACTTTTTCGTTTTAAGGGTTACAAAAATTAAACAACTAGAGGAGCATTCACTTTTATTCGATGGATATTCATTGAAAAGTTATTGACCCTGACTTCCTAGTTTTGATATCAGCAAACATTGAACGAATCCTAGATTGTTGTCTGTCGATGATCCAACAGTTAACAGCTTGTTTATACAGAAGTTATGATAAGCAGGCATCATCAAAACGTCATGTGCCTCACAGTTTTCTGTCTAACGCAGTAGTTCCTAATTAAACAGGAATATCACAGCAAATACTTAGTAATTCATTCAATTAGATAAGATACTGAAAGCATCAAGGCGCTATTAGCAGCGTTCTTTTCTCGTTACCATCTGGTTAACATGGTCGTAAAATTGTCAAAGAAATTTGAGCCACGGCTACATCAATGAAGCCATTCTCGTAGCCGTTCGCGGTCGGATATCTTTGTACCAATATGCAGCATGGACTTGATGCTATTAGCTGAGATTTATGTGTTGGGTCAATTCTTTCCAGCGCATAAGAAGCTGCCAAGGCGAAGTCAGTCAGAAAGCTAGGAGAATTTACGGATCAAAATCAATTTAAATGGATATGGCTGTTTACTTGCATTTTTCTTGATGGCGATTTTTCGCACTTGTCATATTTTACGGTTTTAGGGATCCTTGGCTTCATTCTATATGATTTATTGCACCATTAGGGTGTGGATTTTTGGACTGAAGTGGATTGGAGAAATTACAGGGTCATATTAAAGTCATCCTAAGTCGAAAATCCAGACACGATTCTTCGTTAAGATCTTATTTAGTTTCGTGCATTTACATTAGATACACGAAGATTATCAGCAAGAATCTTGTAACAAATGTACATATACAAGTACACGAAACTGATTAAGATATTCTTGAATAAGAACCTTATAAGAATCTTCTCTGGTTTAAAATGATATCAAATAATTATCATCTCTCATGCAATTTTTAGGACCCGACATGGAATTTAAGACCTTTGCTGAAGTTTAATATGTTAATTTGTACGTGTTTACACCAATGTTACTCTGTTGCCAAAGGAAGAATGCTCTGACGTGTCTGACCTGTGACTAATTTACACTAGGGACCTGTAGTCCAGTTTTGATTTTATTGCACAGATATCGACCTTTTCATTTCACGTTTATTTCCTTCTCACATTAGAATCAGTAGACAGGTATATTGAGTTATTGTTGTCGACTGTTAATTGTGATTTCTTGAGCGACCCAGACATCCTTTGATTCTACCAAATCTTTAGACTATATTTCAATTAAAAAGTAGCTATCATGTCCGCAATTTGGTCAAAGTGACATGCTGGGACCTATTGAACATTGAGGTGTACAAGTATGGAAAGACTGTTATTCTGGCGTAAGTCACAGCGGTGGTCATGGGGCGACGGGTACATCGGTGCTTCACGCTGGCATTGGCTTGGCGTGACTTTTGTTCACGAGCATAAAGCTCTGTACACACTGACAACATTTTGGGAAACATGTTGGCCAACATGTTGTCCAGGTGCGATGTTATCGAAAATTTTGCCCTGTATACACATGACAACATTCGACAACATGTTGGGCAACTTGTTGTCGAATGTTTCCGAGAAATGAGGATTTTTGAGGGAATATTTTTGAGGGAAATTCATAAACAATCGAAGATTCCAAGAAAAGAAGATGTATTGTCGGTGGCTCTGCCATAATTTTACGTATCCTGATTGAAAGACGGCGAAGAAGACGTAAAGATGAGAAAATCCGCGTTTTATAACAGCCGAGAAACGAGTGTGGACAAGACCATGGATTTATATGAGACACCAGCATGGGGCAAATTTTGTAGCTATTTCTAGAATAGCAGCTTTCTTTTTGTTCTTGTCTTTATATTCCCTGGATGTTACATCCCATAAACAGGCACAACTTTCTCATACTGCAATAAGTTGTTCAACTTCACTCAGTAACCATTCCTTGCTTGAGGCTGCCATTTTGACTACATCACATGGCTTAAGGTAGATCATGTGATTTGTGGCCTATTTCTGATTGGATAAAACTCGACAACATCATTAGCATCTCGGCAACAAAATTGATTTTGTATTATTTCGACAACATTTGAGCAACATTTGGCCAACATGTTACCGAATGTTTCCGAACTGTACACACTGCCAACATTTTCGATAACATCGCACCTGGACAACATGTTGGCCAACATGTTTCCCAAAATGTTGTCAGTGTGTACAGAGCTTAAAGGTTTTCTACATTCAGGCCGTAATCGTCAGTTGGACGAAAAAAAGACTGCTTACAAGCGTTTGAGCGTGGCGTGCCTGCACAGTATTCATAAATACCAATGACCAAGCCCCGAAACTTGCCCAGGCCTAGGCATTATTGTCCTGAGACCTACTAATATGTATGTGCCCTAAAAATATCATAAAAAATGACCATTCTCTGTGCATGGCCACCTGCACAGTGCAAGATTGATATGGCCTGATTTTCATAACTCCCAACTTTGAATAGAGTATTTAAGGTCGGTGGTTACCATTGACCTTTAGAGCTGGTTCCAGTGACCTCTCCATTATGTCGAGGAGTTGTGTTGTGGGAAACCATGGCTCTGAATAGTGAACTTTTTTTCCTTGGCATATGATTTGAGATCTTTTCATAACCGTTTTGAAATAGTCTGCCCTCTGATTGTCATAGGTCATCTGCTGTCTGTGGTATTATAATAGGGATGTATGTATGGTTAGCCTAGAATGGGTCTGTCCATGTCTTATTCAGATAGAACTGAAATGCGTATATCAAACCATGCTACTTACTGTTGTTTGGCTGTAATGGCCAACAGTGACCTGAACAGGACAATTGTTGTATGATTCCATTTTAAACTAAACTAAATATTATCTATGCCTAACTTTGGGGGTTTAGACGGTTAGACTTGTATGACCACCCAGTAAGTACAGTTAGTGATATTTAGTTCACAATAAGACAGTTAATTTGTTAAAATACTTTGTTAATGATAATCACTTTTGTTGCAGTGGGCGAGTCTGTGATTTGTACAAGATTTTACTCGGAAGTAGTGACAGCAACGTACTGAAATTGCGATTATTATTGTACACTACACTCGTTATCGCCATCATTTAACATGTTTAACTTGGCTAGATGTGCAATATGGCCAAATCAATTTGTTTAAACGGAATTATTCATAAACTGTTGTACGCATGTTTTATTTGAAGTCTATTGTAAAAGTCAGCTTTTAATAACTTATTTAAAACAAATGAGTCTCGCCGCAGTGGTCCTCTGGACATTGTCGGCTACTAAACCCCGATAGCGACACCAGACCGTACAGTAAGTGAGCTTGGCTGGAAATACTTCGTAGAACTTGACATCCCTATTTCCTTGATAACAATTAACGTATCTATTGTTATGATATTGTTCTGATAACGAGACTTTCAAGCTCATTATTCAAAAGGTGCCAACAAGATCTGTGAACTGAAAGATGTTCTAAAGATGAGTATAGACCAGTGGTTCAGCTACTTCCTCATTTCGTTAGATTGGTATCCACCTTGAGACCTCTCATGGTATTACTACTTCTTTTTTGTCTCATTGCATTTGAATAATGAAAAATATTTCTCATCTCGCTGGCTTAGGTGAAACTTCACCCATCCTCTGGGAAACGGGCACTGTGTTGTTCCGTTATTGAAGGCTGTTGCTGTGGTGTTCAAATGCAACTCTGGACTCCTATCTTTATTTTAGAACTCTAATTCAGCTCACCTTAGGAAGCACCTATGGCCCACAACATGCAATATACCCCATAATCTATCATTCTAAAGCTATGACTTCTGAATAAAAAATAACTTGGTTCATGTTCTGTATCACTGCTAGACCAAAGCATACCTAAAGCGTTTTTTAACGAACCAAGTTCTGCTCTCCATGCTTCTAGCCCAGTGGCATACACTGCAGATAGGTAACTGGCTAAAGAAAAAGCAACACTTGGTCTAGTAAAAAGTGAGACTGGTCATTACCGAGCTTCATTTATCAAGCAACTTGAAGGTACATGTTTTAACATAGCAGCCATTTCCGGAGCAGTCTGCCATGTTTGACTACTTCTTGTCCTTGGCAGAAGCCACAAAGTGAACTGCAGACTTTGGTTTTATAAATATTTGATAACTTTAGTTTGGCGAAATTCAAACCTAAAAAATAACATGGGATATGTGAGATTACAGTAAAGCATCGCAATTCTTTTCCGAGATTGGCCTTTTCAATTGCACTGAATATCTTAAATGAATCCTTCAATTGTGTTGGTCAAGTGAGTGACCATGATGTCAACATTTGACATGGTCTTTAGAAATTATTTACTGTAAACAACTCTTCACTAATGTGCTTCATTTCTTCTTTTTCTTTTCATATTAATTCTATATTGGATGAAAATTATAGGTAAGTGTGTACGACTGTTTGATGCATGGATATCGCTACTCCCACCGAATTGTCTCCATTGAGTACAAATAAGACATCAGGAGAGGCATTACTTTTGCAAAGTAACCCAGACCAACAATATTAGAAAAAGGTTGAAGAACAAAAACGTGCTTGTGTGGCTAATTACCTTGCAGGACAAGTTCCCTTGACGAATTGCCCCAAATTCTGGCCATAACGTTTAAATCAACTTACTTCAAATGAAACAAAACGGCAATGTAAGCCATTGTTTAATTGAATTTAGCATTTTTTGCCTGTTTCCATGCACCATTAGTGTTACAAATCAGCATCCTTCCTGTTGGTCAGCTGATAATTGGCTGTAGCCGACAGCAGCTGTAAGCAGGATCAGCCACACCACATTCTTGTCACCTTTTTTCCCTCGTCATCTGAAATTTCCCATTCACAAAGAACTATCCAACATGTGTTCCTGATAATGTTTTTTTTTTACCTGGGGCTTTGTCTTGGCAAGATCTCCTCTTTGCAGTCTTGGCTAGCTGTCTTTATGGTTCAAGTTACCATGACCGCTATCCTAGCCAAAGAAAATTCAACTAATGTTCACTGCTTGTAATGTGTATACAAAACAATGAATGTCTTTTTGGTCAACTAAGCATGAAGTGAACACTGATTGAACAGAAAACGTTATTTTTAAAAAAATCTGGTTTGATGAAATCAAGCCGTTGCTGTGATAAAGGCAATGGATCAAGACCCTACATCGTCATTACTACAAGCTGAAATTTGAGGGTCAGTAATCAGATCCCTCCGCTAAATGATTTTTACTCGTGTAGATACACCATGCAGCATGCATCTGCCAAAGAAATCCGCTCAATTTACCATTGTTTATGGCTTATCCAGAATCATATTGGATTTGCCATTCAGTCGCCACTAGAATCTTCCTGGGGTTATTATTTTGCTGTTATTTCCAGTCTCCCCTAACACTGGCAGAAACGGATGTGCTGGTCATGTAAAGATGATTAACATCGAGATTCAGTTTGTGTATTGCTAGCAGGCCTAATAAGATTCATTAATAATCTAGCTTTAGCCACACATGACCTTGGTTGTGGAAGGAGTCCACCAATCTAATCAGTCCCGTCAAATGAGGCGAGGAGCCACCAATGTCCAGTCAGTTCACACAAGAATATTGTAACCACACTTCATTTATGGATAATTAAATTTGCCTGTACCCGTTGATTCAATTTGGAGTGGTCAGGTTCTAAGGTCTTGTTGGCCAAGCTGTTTCTGTCGACACATTGGGTGACCAGTTACTTTATGGTGGAGATGAAGATGAAATTCCGTACAGCCAATCTCACCCCCTACTGAAACATTGTTTTTCATATATTTCTCAAAACAATATATTTATGAATATCAGTTTGGTGCTGCACACTGCTGGAATGGAAATAATTTGGAAGAGAAAAATATATTTCTTAGAGATGATCTGCTCCTTTTTTTTATGATGACGGGGAGGGATTCGATTACATAAGAAGGAATTGACCCATTGCTAAAGATGACAAAAAATACTCATCTCAATTCGATAAGTCGAGAATGACCAACCAGTGGTTGACTGATGACTTAAGCCTCCCGGTCACTCAGTTGGATGGTGTTTCCATCCATTAAGCGTGGCAATGGTGTCAAGCGCCACTCAAGCATGTCCACATTATCACTGGTCATTGTTTGACTAAGCAGCATCGTCTTCAATCAATCCTTTGAAGGGGGTGAGAGACTGGAAACAGATTGTCATCACACGGCCATTATCGTGTTTAACTTGGATAAGGTGTGGTCATTAGGTAGCTTTCAATAGCCAGTTGTAATCGTTGACCAATGATAAGTGGTAGGAGTGTTGCCACATAATGCGATAAGAGGTGGTCAATGACGAGATCTCCATCAAATTATTTGTTCTGCTATTTGCCTGTAGATAATAGCCCTTGGGCAGCTCTGTTGGACAGCTGATGTAACTGGTCAAGGGTGTGAGAAGTGACAGGAAGATGCTGGTGGTTTACTGTATAGTCACCACACAGAGTGTTAGGACCAAGATAGTCAATTTATGATATAAGATTGTTGGTGTTCAGCCAAGAAGCTTGACCAGCATGTTGGACTATTTAAACTGGCCTCTCCTGAAGTTACAAAGATACACACATCTATACCTCCTCGAAGGCATCATCAATTTATTTAGGGTGATTTTATTGTGGTCGTTGGACATAGATGATAATAACAATAGGTTTGATTGATGTCAATAAACTGGTAACTTGTAAAGAACAACGTTCTTTTCCCACAACCTTCTCTGGTCATTTTGTAGTTCTCTTATCTATTTTTTTTCCCACTGGCAACTGCGCTTTGCGTCTATTTATACCTTTGTAAACAGAGATGTCTAGCAGGTCAAAAATACATAGCCAGGTTTACAGATACATTTACATACTTAGTTAAGTTACAAATATCTAGGTTGGTGATGTGCCCCCTTTACTCAAGTACGTCATCAGTGCAAACCAACAAATGTTTACAAAAAATAACTAGGTTTCGGCTGTTTAACATACCTTCATCTGGTCATATTGCTTTATGTGTGCATACAGGGTGATCCGAAACAAGGCAGTCTGCACAGGTGAACAGTCGGCAGGCTAAAAGTCATTAAAAACTCTAGTGCCCTGTTACCCATCAAGTCAGGTGAGAAGCCTTGCTCAGAAAGAATGCCGATTAGGTCAGGTTACAGACAAAACATCACCATCCAGACTATCTACCTGGATAACTTGCTCTACAGTGGCTCAGTCTACCCAGAGGCGCATTGCTGTCCATTAACCCCAACCTCAACACCTTGCCCCATCGGGCGAGGCTCTTCCGTACCCTCACAGCTTTCCAATCATTCCAAGATCCCATTCCTCTCACAATTTGGTTTCTCTTTTTCAACATACTTTCTTTTGCCATAGCTTCACGGCGAGTGGCCTGGAAGTCACTGCAGACATCCTACTGCCCAGTAATGCTTTGCTGAAATAGCCTCTCAGTTACGTGGTGCTTTCACCGTGTTTCCCAATTGAAAATGTCTTAGCCGAGTTTCCAGGGTTTTTTTCATAAGCGAGCTAAGCAAGCATACCAGTTAAAGTTCAACGCACTGCAACTGGATGTACTGCTATTTTGTAAAGATTCTCGAAGTTAACATGGGGCAGTTCTTCCATACCATTTCAAACAAGGGAAGTGTGCCGTTCTTGCAGGTGCAGCCTATGCTAAATTCATCACTGGAGAACAATATTTTGATGTTTGGCCACTTTGTTTACAGAATACAATTTGTACAAACACTCTACTCATATTTTGGACCTTTCAAAGCGAAGATCATACTACCTATTGTCAATAAATGAGAATACTTTGAACAAGCACCCGAAGAGCCTGGTTACTAAGAGCACGTGATAGAGATGTTAAGCCCAACTGAATTGCTCCAAGCAAAGTGGTTACCCTCTACACATCTAAATTATATGAATATGATACTTCACTTCCCAGGGCCAAAATTTCAACCCATGAAATTGCCCATTGCACTTGGTTCAGCCAAGCGGATGGAGTAATGAACACTCCAAGGCATGCCCATTGCCATTTTGATCTATTTTGCATTTTGATCTATCTGACAAGTGCCCTCAGGACACTAGGGTCATAGCACTGATTCATCTGAAATGTGTAAAACAAACTGCAGGCCGTGTTTTCTAACATGTGGTGGAGCCACTTGATTCCTGGTGAAAACTTCTTTACTTTTAGAATAAGTCCGAACTTTGATATTGTATAGAATCACTTTAGTAACTTAAACGGCGTACCACTTTAATTGAAAATACTAAGACATTGAAAACATCGAGTTCCTCATTGGTTTTTTTCATTGATAATTCATAATCAAAATATCTTATCTTTTGAATACAAGTGTTCATATTTCCCTATAGAGCGTTTCCCAATGCTCTTAGTGTTCACATGTCCCAAGGAACTCAAACTCACAATATTACACATCCTTGGTCACCCCATGAGATGCCATATTCCTCTGGTTATTTTTTCAAATTTCATTTGAAAATATAGAAAATCCTTAGTTACACAATTCACCTTTCTTGATTACATTGACCCCATTGTTTCACCAGAGATTTCTTTCTTTTTCATCAAGTTTCTCACTTCATATATTGTTGGATCTGAAGCTTGCTAAAAGGGCAAATTTTCTCAACACATTTGGCTGTGCCCTTGATATGTTTTCAATTGAATTGAAGAGTTTATTGTCCTTGAAACACTGAATTCCAATAGTGGTCCAAATTGTATGATTTTGCTAGGAGAAACCCGAATTGCGGCAGTTGGTCATTACCAAAAGTTGCTGTCGATTCATGATAGAAAATTAAATGCAAGATGAACTTTACCATCAGTTATCACCAGTGGTCGATGGTGGCAATACAGCATGACCAAAGCACTGAAGCAGAAAGGAGGCGCCCTGGTTGTAATATCCGGATCATATTAATACCAAACAACTCTTTCAACAATCAAGAGTAACTCTTTCAACAATCAAGAGTCAAATGCAAAATGCACGCAACACGTTTCTCTGCATACGACTCCCTGCTTTTGTCCATTCTAAAATCTATGGTCGCACCGGGCGTCTTTTTTTCGCGATAGTCGACTCACTAGAAAACAATTGCTTTGCTCAGGTAATGTATTGCATTAACAGTCTCTAAGGGACATATCCATGTCATCAGAGAATGCCTAGGTTATTGAAATATTGGCTAGCAGGTGGTTTGGACATGCCAGAAGCAGTGAGGGATGTTGTACGGCTATACGGCCAGTTCTTTCTCTTAGCTAAAGATGTGATTATGGCAGGGAATTTTTTTGTTGCTTCTCCGGCTCATTATGTTGACCTTGCGTGCCACAGTTGCCTTAGGAGTGATGCTGATTGCAAGGGACTAGTGATTTCGAGATACTGGCAAATTTCGACTACTAGTTAACTTATGTGATGGTGAAAGGGCTTAGACAAAAACACTAGAATCACACAAGGAAATTATGTCTCTATCGCCATTGCTGATGTAATACCAAAGTTTTAAGAAGGACAATCTAAGAAACTCTATGTACCAAACCAAGAAACAACAAACTTTTAAAATGATGTAAACGTCGATGCACTATTTGCGAGGATAAAGGTCCAAATCAATTAAAGATCCACAACTAACCTTCTCAGGTATCCATTCTCCAACACTTTCAAATAACAAGTAAATACAAAGTCAGTGTTTTCAATATCATGCACCTCCACAGATAATCTTTTACATTCTCACCTGAGGTAAACGCTGTCTGTATCAGTGCCCGTAAGGTTGATTATTCGTACAAGTTAACTAGCTGCCTTTCCTATTCAAATACGTACCAAAATCACAGTTGCAGAGTTGCATTCTACCAACATGTTACACTATGTATACCAACTGCCTGTCGACCAGTATCATCTTTCATCAACTCCAGATTCTTGCATACTGTCTCTCTTTCTAATGTATTTTAACTTTGTACATGACACAATGGTCCTTTCAACCAGTGAAAATACAACATAAACGATGCCAGCTAAAGCAATGTATTAATGGATCATATATCAAATGGACCATCTACCTTCTTTTTACATCGCAAAAACATAATTCATATTTCAAATGCATTTCGGGAGCAAAAAATGTCCTTGCAGCCCTGGACAATTCCTGGCCATTTCATTCCCTGGAGATTGTTGTTAATTTTCTATAACACAGTTCAGGTCAGAAACGCATGCACAACTTCAATAACACTAATTTTTTTCTGCAGTGGACCTTTCTTCCTTGGCAATTGTCATATTGTGGTGAAACCCATTAAGTTTGCCGTGAATTGTCGCAGGTTTTTTTCCCGACTTTGCTCAGCCATGCCATTCAATTTGATTAAAGGTGACCAGGCAGCCAACATTGGAATAAAACCATACGAGATGGACGATATATATAGATTTCACATTGGCCAGTTTGTGTAGGCAATCATTGTGGGAAAAAAACCCTGGAAAATGGTTGGGATTAGCAAGCCAGTGAACAAGTGAAGAATCAAGCCTGAGTGGACATGACATGTCCAAACAATACGATGCTGTGAACTTTTTCCACATTTATTTGAGTATTGATGTCGGGCGTAATCGTAAACATAGGTTGTCATGGTGTTGGATAGACAGTTGAAGTTTAACTGATAAAAGCTGTTCGTCTGCTTGAACTGGTGTTGAGGTTTGAAGACAATTGTGCAAATGTTAATGACGAAGTATTTCTCCCGTAGCAAATGAGATATCGTTAAAAGGCAAGGCTGTTATGCAAAATATATAATGGGCCAAAAGATTAGAAAATCTAGAGTCTCGATGACCTGAAGACTTATCAAATTGAATTAATATTTATTTAGTTCCCATGTGTGTAGCGTTTGGTCGCAGAATTTGCAGAGAAACATCATTACCAACACCATGAGTACGGAGTTACCGGATAAAGAAGGCAAGACCTTTTGCCCTTATCATCAGGACCACTATTTCTGTGGCAATTTCTTACCTTTGACTATTCCTGTCAATCAAAGATGCAACCTTTCTCGATATATAAGAAGAATGTCATCAATTAACTGAAGCATGACCAATAACTTACTAATTATTTTGTATCAAAACTGACAGCCCCATCTTTGATACATATTGACCACTCTCTCGTTGGGTTCTAGCAGCTAGTATCTCCCTCGTGGACCAACTGACCAGGCTTGCAGCGTGCATTAACGGCGATGGACATTACACAGTCAATAATGCTAGTCATCCGTTTATGATGGAGCATCATTGTTGCAGACGATGCATTGCGCGTACCATACGGAAATTGAACTGCTCGACCATATTTTGTGAGCATAAAACGCTTGGACGTTTCAAGTGATTTTGATGATTAGCGCGACTACGACTTCTGCATATCTGAAGACTCCAGGTGCAAACTGCGATGAAAAAGCATTAATGGCCAAGATGACTTTTTTGTTCAGGTTCTTTTGTTGATGTTATTTTGATCTATGGTCCAGAATAATGGCGACTCTTTAGCATCAGTACGTTCCTCAGGTCTTTACAAAGAGGAAGATGACGAAAGAGTCACACTTGACTCAAACTCATATCCTGGACAGAACCAACGGTTTCAGTCTTCTAAAACCTCCGTGGTGCTGTTACAGAAAGACACGAAATCGGTTTCTCTTACAGCGACTCCAAAAGGCTATGAAAGGGTCATAATGGTTTACAGATAATTCATTGTAACCTGCGCCCTTTTCTCATGGCAAAATTGACAATACAATCAGGTGTGATATAGAAAATCAGCAAGATAGAATAAGAGCATAACGTTGTTGTTTATTTATTGTTCAGCCTTTACCTTGGCCATCAAGTTCGGATGTCACAAACAGAATCTTCGAAAGAGTATTCACACTGTTAGTAAGTTGAGATATCGGAGCATAACTCAAATGTCTCAAAAACAACCTTGCGTTTTGTTGTGATCTTTTCAACGTCACATTATGTTATGATCTTTTGGATAACATAATTCACTGGAATGCAACAGAAAGATTCTTCTCTTTTAAATGAGGAGCAATCGCCCTGCTATTAAGTTAAGATGCAGCATACAGGTGTAGAGATTGCATCTCCAAACAATAGATGAAATAGAACAGATTTGTAAAATCACAATGTAACATTGATAAAGGCCAACATCTTGAACTTCAAGTCCCTTCATTTGAACAATGCTAAGAGTCGACAATTCAACCTGTCAAAAGGCGGAGTCTCTTACATTCTTCCGTTTGTCTTTTGGAGGTTTGCGGTGGGAGAGGCAAAAAGGTCAACAGTTTAGCCGATATGACAAATTCTATTTGATATACCGCATCGCTAGTTTCGCCATATTTTGATGTCAATAGCCATATCATGCTGGACGGTGAAATATCTGTATTAACCAGTCTGAGATGACAGGTCAGTCATTTCATCAACAAATATTCATTGTTGTTTCCGATTGTGGGGTAACAATCGGGGATCTTCAGATGCGGTCTTTGGGTAAGGGTCTCAGGACCCCTGTACGTCTTTGGGACAGTCTCTCATGGAATCAATGAGAGAGGAGCTTAGATTGGATTGACTTTGGCTCCCAGACGAGTACATCATAGGTGATATCAACTGAATGATATTGATATTTCATCGTGGACTGCTAATACTTCAGCAATGTGAGGTAAGCAAAAGTATCAATTATTTATGTTTGTTTCAACACCTGCATTCTATTTTCAGATGTTTATCGGTTACTTTAATATCACAGTTTCCCATTCATTGAAATTAAAATAGTGAGGCCGCTGTTGCCGAATGTTTAGCGCTTGAACTATATTGCCGATGATAACAAAATGCTCAGACAAGTCGGGTGACTAGCATACTACGGTCAGAAAATCAGCACGGAGCTTTTTTCCTTTTTGTTACTACGCAAGTGAAAATGCAAAAAAATTGCAACATGTGGGCAGTTCACTGAGCAAGTCTTAGGCAAAATCACTAAATGTGTAACGCTGTAAGTGCAGAGCGTAATGGAATTTCAAACATGAAATCGTAAAAATGTCTGCAGTAGAATACATTGCAAGTCAAATTCCAGAATTGACAAAATGTCTGCAGCACCAAGTTCCTTTGATGCCCCCTTCATTCATATGATGAACTGAATGACAGGGAAACTATCAATGGCCGACCATGACAAACACTGGCCAGACCATCTCAGGTAGCTTAAACCATAGCGGAATCAATACGAATTGCCCTAACCAGCTATGGCCACAAGCGACATTTTATCCAAAAATCAATAGTTTGTCCAGCCAGGTTCATTTTACTTAAATGACCAGAGGTGCTCTTGTAGGATCTGGGCATGTATGTGCAAGGTGTGTTATATCTAGATTGAAATCTGTGCAAAAATGGAGATTTTATCCAAAAATCAATACTTGGACTTGCTGGGTCCATTTCATTCAAATTGGATTTTGTACTGGTGCTGGTGTGAACACAAAGCTGTACAAGAGATTCAGATAAAGTACAGAGATGGTCAGGTGTATATAATGGAATCATTGAAATGGATGTTTCAGTGGCCGAGGTCTTGGGTTGAGGCTGAATGTGATCCCAATTCAGGAGATCAATATTTAAGGCAATGGCGATGAACTAACTGCTACTGACCTTGGTGTCAGAGAATAAGTATAAGTTCTATTAGGTTTGGTTTGTTGCAAGTGTTCTTAAAATGATTATACAATTCAGCAGAAACCCAATCAGTATCTCCTTGATGTCAATGGTGTCATTCAATTAAAGCTTCCACCAGCTACAAAATACATTTAACACACCACACCGCAGCCATATATGCATTAGATAGAAACCTAGACAACAGCTTCTCAAGAATCTATAAGCCCCCTATTGAGGCAAAGACCCACGAGGATCATGATGCTGAAGATACTTTGTGTTACTTTGTTGCTCAAAAACGAATTCTTTGAATCTCATCAGAAACGTCTGATGTCCAAAGGAGAGTAGTTTTTTGCTTAAGTTACATTTCTCAAAGACACCCGCATTCAAAGAGACCGTTGGACTCATCCTATTGTCACTAGAGAAACTGACTTTTATAATTAATTCATGCTCAACTTCAGCCAATGTTTACAAAATCACGTTGAAAGGTAAAGTCTTTCTCACAAGACTTCATATTCAACACATTGCACATAAGAGCAAAATGCTGAAGAGTACCAAGCGCGGGTGAAGTCATATTCGGAGTAAAACATGTGGTCAGCTGAAGCAATTTTTCTTGCCGTTTCATGGTTCTATCTGGCACATTGACAGGTCACTGATCTGGTGTCACGATTGCTATACGCTATCAGTGTTCACTGTGAATGGACACTATTACCAGTAACTGATCAATACTAGATTCTCTGAGTGGGGTGGTTTTGTCATCGCCGCAGGGCAAGCAATTTTTTTCGAAATTTCCTTTGATACAGTGTCAAGGTTCTTTGTATTGTTTTAAAATCAAAAGCAAAATAGTTTCTGTTGTGTCCTGTGGTGAGGTTTGACAAAGCATACTCTCCACAATGGAAAAAAGATCTGATGATTGGAAGATTTTTTTTTCTAATCAAGATTTTTGTGCATGGTTGACATGAGCAAGGGTGTGGTCAAATCAGTAGCTAATATTTCCTGTTAAATAGTTGAATATTGCAAATGCAATTATATTATATGTCTGAATGGACTTGATTTAAAAGGAAATGGATGCACCACACCCTGAGAGACAGGAGGGGAAATATTGCTTCAAAGGTCAGTCTATACAGTTGACCTAACATTCCAAGATGTGAGGAAACTAGCAGGAGCCACACACACACATATTCCTCTACAGTTTGTTAAGTTTATCACTCAGTAACATCATAATTTGCTTTTGCCCTGCCATTCATCCAGGGAGTTATAGATCCGTGGTCATTTTTTTCAAAATTAATATGCAACTCTATTTGCCAGCTCTCTTCATTGATGTATTCAGTTGTCAAAAGACATAGCAATACAGTTGTTCAATACACGAGTAGTATGCTTCCTTGCCAATATGGGACCTTGGTCAGTTAATTCATTTTTCATCGACCATGTTCCAATTCCCTGGGCTTCGTGTCTTTGAAAAGTGACTGTAGCTCCTGGACACAATCATTAGTCCTTGTGCAGAAGTTTTCGCTTGATGAACATTCTGATCATTTCTCTCGAAAATCGCTATTTCAGTTTGTGTTTGAGAGACTTTCATGATGGCAGTGGCCAGTGGTCAATACAGTGGTTGAAAAGCGGACAAAAGAGCTTTGTACGCCGATGATTTTTTAATTATTCGCCATATTCAGGTTTTTGATCTGTTCATTTGGCACAGCGGAGGTATTGACAGCCGGCTGACACTTTCAGGATCCACCATGGATTAGATGTCTTCCCCTTTGAAAGCACCACATGCTTTAATCTGCAAATTATATTAAGGACTTTCGACCGGAGAAAATCTATGATGGTCAATGACTGTTCGAATGGATGAATAGCTGGATCTGAAAGATTCTGTGACATAGACAGCGTACACAAACCTAAATGGGTCAAAATGCCAAATATACTGACTACTGACTATCAATTATATTGAAAGTAAGAGGGTTCCTGGAGTGGGCACATCAGGTGAATAACCCTATATTGCCCGCAAAATCAGAAATAGTAATTTGATAAAAGCATTTCCTTTAAACCTAGTAAAAGAAACTTCTTCTGCACCAATGTTTGCATGCACTTCGATCACTGCCCAACTTAGAAGCATATAAAACGTGGATGTATGTAAGAGGAGAATGGACAAAACACTGAATCTGCAGTCATCAGTGGACAAGGAGTCCAGAAGTATTCGCATAGCCACGGATCTCGGGCTCTCAATCCCCTTGACGGCCATGAGCGATGGTCAGAAAAAAACACTTGCGTTATTCTGCTATGCGCTAACAATAATGCAATATTGAGTCAAGTAGAGCCATTCCTGACATTGGTCGCACTGAGTTGGTTGGTAGCCCTCATTAATGCTTCTCCTAGAGCTATATTCTTTAAATTGCTCGGACATAGTATGGATGAGTATGACCGTTAGGAAATGAAGAAGCCCTTAGTGCCTGAGGCCTTGGCCTGTTTCAGATAATAGCTACATATTTCTCTCATAACATGCAACACAGACATTGAGTCATATGGAAAAAAATTTTGCCGAAGAAAAAAATGTCCTCAGAACTCAGAATGCCTAACAAGGGATGAATATTGACTGGTCATTTGCCTTGCACCATGGCCTAATGATGTGTGAACTTTGTTTTTGTGTCTGACGTTGGTCAGGGGAATTGGTCTAAATCACGCACGGTAAGCTATTTATGATTTTTCTATCTTTGGTCATCCATTTATAAATTTTGCTGTGGTCCTTTGAGGTTAAACGAGTGGACATTATCCATTTCGACGTTTCTTTATTCGCTGCCTCGCGTTCAGTTGCTGTTGCTGGCCCGCGAAGAGAGGGTAATTTTTAAGAGTAGTACCCACACATTTCAAGCTTTTCCTCATTTCAACAATCTTCACATTCATTGTATATCGTAAATCGTGCGTACACGTAGTAACTCTTTTAGTATTCTATATTAATACACTCTACTGGCGCTACTATGAGTTTTGTGACGAATTTCTTGTCCCTATCGACGAGGTCCAGTCCTGACGTTGATGACAAATATACCTCGATACAGGAGATGTGACCAATGAAGTATGTAAGAAAATTGATGCTTTTGGTTAAAAAAACATCTGGTGACCTCAAGGTGAAAGAGAGTATGTGTGAAGAAGAGCAAAACCTCCAGAATCACATTCCATCTCAAGGCTTTCATTGATTTTGTGCACGAGAACAAACAGTTGTGATTCTTTTTCATTAGCACTGATTCACTTCACCACACTAACAGTAACTGTGATAGTATTCGTAGTAGCTGCAGCGTAATTGCCCTGGGCTTTTGGTAACTGCCCGGATAACTCACAGCACACTGAGGAATTAAAACAGGTTTGGTCACTCGGGTTGGATTATGCAGCGCCATGTCATCTCCTTTGGTCCGATTTTTCCAGTCATGTAATTACTAGTTGGAGACTCAGGATACGACAATGGCTGAATGCTGTACAGATTGTATAAGCGATTAACTGACCTCCCAGCTTCTGCTGAGAATTACACATTACAAAACATATCCTCGTTTAGCAGAGTAGTACATGTTTTATGCATGGCTACAATGGCTGAGTCATTCAGTTTTTTTTGTTTTATGGCCGAAATAAATCATCTTCGAGATGGCCAGGAGATGGTCATTGCCAACACTAGACATTAGCTTTTGATGGCCAGTGACCAACATATGATAACCGGGGTGGAACTGCCTTGCATGAATATGGGTAATCTACTAGAAATTGTCTGAAGTGCCAATGATCCTAACGGACTATTAGACTAGCCACTTGGTTATTCTGCTTTAAGCTCCTAAATGATCTTGGGTTTTTTTCCGAAAGGAAGTGACATAAATCTTCAGTTGTCAGTATTATGGTGTCGTAATCATCATTTGTACGCTGTACCAGAAGCAAAGAGTTCCTGCGAACACAAAACGCCGATTAAAAACCCTAATCTCGTATCTGTCGCTGACGGTGGATCTTGTGATGTGACTTTAAGAAATGTTCACTCGTCCGATTGACAATACCCAGCTGTGACATCATTATTTACGATTTGATGTCAAATTTCTTTCTACGCGCATTGCATGATAGTAAAAATTGGGAGTATAAATCGTGAGTCACTCCCATTTGTGTGATGGCTATTCGGCCTGATGACCACAACCAGATAGTAAGGCCAGTACACCAAATCAATAGACTATTTTTCAACATGCATTGTGTGTTGCAAGAAAGAAAATCGATATTCAAACCAAGACTGATTGCATACATGCAAAATGGTGGTCAATTTAATAACTCCAGATTGGTCAGCTCAACCAACTCTGAAGGAGAAAAAGCTAATTACGGTCAGCTTGCTGGACATGATGTGCATCGTTACTAAGGGGAAGTGGTCACTGGTCAAATCTGTGTGTCAATTCTTTGTTGTTTTTGGATGTGGGATGACTACCAATGATTAATTCACTGTTATTGTAGTATCAAAGGGTGTGCTGCTTTGGTTATGAATTGCTACATATTACTGATACTGAAGCTTGGTGGACTACATATTATCCAAGGTGGTATTCAACAGGGACTGATTAAAAGATACAACACACTTTATTTTCCACAACACTTCTATTTTGTCCATTATCAAAAGTAGAACAAAAAGTTGACATTGACCGATATCCTTCATTCTCAAAAAAAGGATTTGACCAATGTAGATTAGTGTAACATGGCAAGGAATCAAATAAGGCAGTATTGACCTCTACGCAATCAGCGTAAAGTACAATCCAAATAGATCTTGTCAATCAGGATGGACCAAGATTGTGCTATCGTTCCTACTCAACTTTCCGGTTAACCAGTGCTGCAGGATAAAAAAGCAAACCCATTATTTGATATGGGATATGTGAAAGAAAGTTATTGGTGTAATCTTTCGGTAGGAATCGTGTAATGTTTGCTATCTTGGTGTCCGGCAATCAGTTTTGGTTTCTATGCCAAGATCGGACACTCAGATTGGCTACTGATCATGGTCTCGTGATTGAGCTATCTCTGGCATGGTCTGAATGACAATGACAAGAAAGCTGTTATTGTGCATTGATTTTGATGCTTTTTCTTGTGATTGGGAATGTGTAAAGTAATCTACAGCGAATGTGTAGCACTATTGAGTGTTCTCGAGTTGATGGGACTACTAACTGGGAACTAAGCAACATGCCAGAATTCTAAAATGATGGTGCAGCCAGAGGTAATCTAGGCCTATAGTATCGAACCTACTCTGCCTGGCCCTACAGATGTTCTCTTTGCTGGCCATTACATTAATTCTGCGCTGACATGTTTTATTCAATAGACATGTCGTTCAAAGAGTTATTGCCGTGTTTTGTCAAGAAAAAAATGTACCACCATGTGTCACTTATGTCATGTATATTGTGATACTGCAGAAAGTCATGTCACTTGGACACCTAACTGCATTTTTAAGGTTGGATGATCATTGAAAGCTACAAAAAAGTAGGCATGACATTCTGGTCACACGATGTCATACCTTTCCCTTATTAATATCCTGTTGGTTGGAAGGTAATTAGTGAACATGGCATGCATGAATAACTGAATGTCTTTCGTGAGTGATATGTGAAATTTGTATTTTTTTAATGTTTTCTTTACGAAGCGCAAGATCTGAGATGATTGTTGGTCATACTCCATAGATTGTTTGGCTCTTGCCGTCACTTCCTTTTGACTCTAGTTTTGACATCCGACTGTCATTCTTGAAATTATCTTATTTGGTGCCAATAAGTTTTCGGCAGTCAATTTACATATTACTAACAGTGCATGCTGGAAATAAAAGTCATGGGGAGGACATTTTAAAAATTGTTTTGTAGCTTTTGGGTGAAATACAGTAGTTAGATTGATCGACAATGTCATAACAAGAATTCGGTCAAGGAATGACCTTGGCAACTTCGGTCGTGGGCAACTACCTCACCCAATACACACCTCACCTGGTTTACGTCATTCTCCAAAACATGCCACTTCTTCCAATGTAATAAATGTGTGATTAATTCGGTTATCCCCATGCATTTCAACGTATAGCCAATATCAACCAACAGTCCCGCACAGCAGACAATTTTCTAGTTGCTTTACAATATCATGAATGGACCTCCCCTAGTAATCAGTTCGAGGACTTGGATGAGCGTGGTCAGTGTGTTCTCATCAATGAATTCCCATCACAACTATTTCGTATACGCTGTCTATTGTTCAAACATGGTCCATTCTTTAAGAATCCATCAATCCTTGCTGTCAATTACGTTTTTCTTCATTCTTTACCAACAGAAGTATTGACTTGAGCACCCTCTACACTCCATCCAGCTTGCATAAGATACTAGAAAACGTGGCGACGTTTTCTACAAGCTATTGTTCTCCCCACCCGGACAAAACTTAGCCATAGCTCTTCGTTTCACTGACCATTGTTGTAGCATAAGATGAACGCAAGATGTAATTGATGAAAGATTAGCAACAAATTTCCTTGCATTGACTAGCACAGTAGCAATTCCACACCAAAAATGATAGATGATCTTCATTGGCGATTCATTTTATTCATTCATCACTGATCGGGTTGTAATTTCCATGCCTCTGGTCAGTGTATTGCAAATTGCCCCGGCTAAGCCGCATGCATGAAAAAACCTTAGTGACATCCATCATGGGATCTTGTTAGTGCTCACTACAAACCGTAGGGATTCTCTGCCTCTTGATCGCGTTTATTGAGGGTATCAATGGTGGTTTAAAACAACGTCAATTGCCCTCGGACTTTGGTTACTCGAAAGCTCGGACGTGATGTTTGCGGGTTCATGGTGCTAGATCATGAAGACCGAGTTATTCTCTAAGGATTTTTATTTTGATTGAATTCCCACATTGTCCATTGGTCAGAGTATGATCGCTGTCGTGATTTATCTTGCTGGTCGCGTGTAGAAGCTTCTGTCGTAATACAGACATTCAGCATTAGTTGCTAGTTGTGTGAGGTTGACTTTAGTACATTCATTTTAAAACATTCCAAGACATACACTTTTAGTGACACGTACATCTGACATAGATTTTGTCAAAGAATATTGACTGCCCTGCTAATGAATGTAAAACAAACAGTGACCATGTCCTTCCTCCTAAAAGGGTGTACGTGTATCACAACCACCCGATATAATCATAGCCGAAGTTTTATCCTGGCCATTAACACAATATCACAAAGTGAATGCTCTTTGAGATTGACAGACTCAGCATTTCGGAAAGGGTTAACTGAACCCAACTGAGGCTTTTTAACAAGAAAAAAACAAATAAATAAAAGAGTTTATCATGGTTTTTATTTTTTTGGAGAAACAAACCTTTTGAGGTTAACAGCACTGCTGGTGGTCATAACTGCTGCAAGTGTTTCATAATACAGACAAAATATTTTGTGATCAAAAGATATATATACATCGATATGTATAAATTCCTTTACCTCTACAGCGAAGCTTGCTTTTGTTGACTTTCTGTTGTTACATACCACGCCAGTCCTGGATGTTTGTCCTGAAAAGAACGGCTTTCTTGCCCATTCCTTCCGAAAACACTTCTCTGAGATGAGATGAGGTCACAGTGCCCCAGGCTTGATTTTTCCGTCTTTGTTACCAAGTTTATCTTGTTAACTTTCTCACTTGCCCAAAGATTTCCTAGCAAAACCTAGACAAAAATGGCTGAACACTTGTGAATATGACTTTTGCTTGCTTTGTGCCCATAAAATGTCAAGTTGGCCATCTTTTTCCGATGGTACCAACGTGCAAGCCTCTGCAAACAAATCCATGCAGAAGAATAAACCTTGGGGCAGAGGTGATTGTTGTCATGATTCTGACCAGATTAATTATTTCTGTTCCTATTTAACTTGGTGTCTCTACTGCACTTGCCTTAGGATTGATGTTTTGTCTATTCTGATCTATTGTCTTGGCGAAGAGAGTCCTTTCTTAAAACTAATGCATTTAACAGCCATTGTCTTTGCTATTCTATCACAGTCGGGTCATAAGAAAGACCAATAGCTTATGGATGGACAACTTAAAAATATGCCTAGGTAATTGATATATCCTAAGTCATGTAAAAAATACAGTCCTTGGTTTAGCAAAGAGGAGGTTCTGTACAGATTATTTTAGTGTAGGCCGACACTGAGAAAGACAGTTAGCAGTCGATATTCGCTATTGCAAGTGAAATCTAGGAACTGCGGCAAACCTAACCCTTTTTTGCACTGAAAACCTGTAGTGCTCATTTGGACGTTGATAAAAAGGTAGCCCTAACACCCTATCAGATATTTAAAAAGATGGTGTCAACTGAGGTTGTGAGTCACAAAATGACAGGTTTCCCGTCGGCCTCTTGCCATCTTACCTTCCCTCACAGAGAACAAAGGTGAACAGTAAAGATGACCCCAGCATGGGCATCCGATTAAGCCAAGTCCCACCATAGTCATCACCTTTTAATATGACCAAAGAAATCATGCCATTGTTTTGAGAATCACCCGCAAGACATTAAATTGGCCATACCATGTTGTAAGAGAAGGAGCCAGTCCTGTTGTAAATGGAGATAAAAGGAAAATACCATCATGCATCGGGGTATATCTAATTATTGGTTTGATATCTCTGTTTGACCATTAGAGAGGTGTGAAATGAAAGTTATACCTTGTCTTGGCTCTTTATATGCGGTACTGGCCGATGTCACCTTTCGGCGGACATGATAGTTGTCTAAAAAACATCAATATTGGAAATAAAGAAACAAAAGAAAAGGCGTTATTCTTGATATGCTGGAATTATCTTGTTTCACAAAAAATGGTGACGGATAAGGAATAAGAAAGAAGTGGTCTAAGAATATTTCCGATGTCCGTTTTTCAACACTGATATTAACCCTTTATGCCATTCCTTTCCTCAAGAATAATTATTTGCGATGCAGTCATTTTGGGGATAGGAGGGAAGATATTGCATTGGGAACTGTTCTGTTGGCTTCGAAACATCTGAAGATGTTGAATGCAATATGATGCATGGGCCATATAGTCAGCAAGATGAAGAAGGGCCGTTGATGTCAGACAAACGATTTGTTGTACGCCTGCACCAGACCTAATCATGATGACAATAAGTCTTCTATTGTCATAAGCTGCATGGGATATGAAGCATCAGATAGGTCTACGCAACCTTGCCAGAACTAATACAAATGCTTTGCCCATAGACCTGCGACAGCTGGACATACTACTGTCCACGACAATGAATTTTTAATTAGAATCTGTCTACATCTGTGCTTCAGCCATATTTCATGACCAGCTATTTCATCAATCCTAGTGGCTTTATCGGACATGCACCCCTGGTTTTTCCAGGTGGCTTATTATTCAATACGACCACATCACTGATTGTTGCATTCTCGTGGTATATTCATAACTTAGTGACATTTACAATTAGCCATGGCCGATTCACCATTCACCTCTCAAACTCATGGTTAAAAAACTTTAGCACTACAGAAAACCTTCTTTATTCATTGACTGGTTTCTTTAAAAAAAACCCCTAGTTAACTGCGAAGTTAAAGAGCAAAACGCAGTAAAAAAGCGCCGGGTTCTTTATGAAAAATTGCTTCAAAAAGTTCAATTTCCAGGTTTGACCTTAGATTGAGACTCTGTAAAATGACCGGAAAACTCCAGCGTCTCATCGTGCCTGTCGTATTAAATTTGAACACTGGGCCACGGTATTGAAAGGGCATCCTGAATATAGTGGTTTCCCTTCTATCTGTTTACGTGCCATGGGTGTCAGAGACACGCTGGGCTGTTTTATGTCTGAACGGAAATCATTTTAGAACTGATAGCACATTGAAATGAACTGTTGTGCAGCCCTGACCGAATTCCTTTAGCCAGTTGCTCATTTTTTTTAGCAGATTGTCAATGACAAGGAGAAATCGTTAAGTTGGCGTTATTGGGTTCTACAAGAACCTGACAAAGATCTATTAGTGTGAGCCTAATGGATTGAATGTGATGATTACATTTTAGAATACGAGGGAGCAGAAGTAAAAATAAACGTTTTTTACCATGGTCCTGAGATTTCAATTTATTAGGAAAGACTCAAGAAGTCCTCTTTCGATCAGTAGGGAAAAAATAAAACGCATTTCCTTTTGGAGTGGGGACAGTTAATGGAAACCTTACATTAGCAGGCCGAAATAATGTTACATTGATACGAGATGGGTTTTGTCAGATGTGCATGATTGCATCACTTCTGCGCTGATAAGAAATGAAAAAAAATCCAAATTGGCTGTAAATTAGATTCCAAAACACAAGTGACCGCCAGCGCTGGGTGTTATAACTAGCCTGGCATTGGAAATAAACCGAGAATTGACTGATATGGAGCGGTCTGTTCAGATGGTCCATGATGGAAAAGCCAATCATTTGAATCTTTTCATTATCTGTTTTGATTTGTAATCTCAAATGCAAGTGGAAAGTGATCAACGCAGTCTCCAATTTTCTGTCAAAAAAATAGATCGTCAAATGGTGATCACGAAAGACTTCGGTCACGAAGGACTAATGTGTTGCACACGAAGAGTTTGATAACGCCAACATCTTTATGATACGACAAATACGATGACAACAAGCTAACTATTGTGCGCTTTCTGTGTTTGCTTTTAATATTGATGATCAACGCAACCGAACATTGTCCGCAGGATCTCAACTGGAATCTTTTCTCAAGTTGGTCACTATAGGGCGTTTGGAGACAAACCAATATGACGCTCATTCTGCCCACAGCTTTTCTTTCTCTCATTCCCTGCTGCTATGCTTCACATCTTACGCTAAACCTTCACTCACTATCGAGTGAATTTTAGTGAGAAACTACGTCTCCTGTGAGACATTAGTCTTTTCCCTCATTTGCTGGTGAAGCTGATAAATAGCCAGGGTATCCTGGGACCGTCAATTTATATGATGCTGTATGATTGTAGTTTTCCAACTCTCATAAACATATTCCAAGTAAGGCTTTCAACTCTCCCTTGCATAATGTCTGGCATCTGGCCAGTGACTTGTTGTGTAAAGCAATCTGTAAACTTGCTGGATGTTCTGGTATTATGATGTTCTTTCATTTCTGAGTGATGATGTCCTGTTCTCTTCTTATATCATACTCTGCAAAAAATTTATAATTGACTGGCATAAAATTTGGTGCTTCTGCATCGTTCTATGCTTTGCTTGCAAATACAATGTGAGACGCTGCTGTCATTGCCTTAGAAAGGAAACCAACGAACAGCATCATTTTGACATCATAACTCCTTACTTTACCCCTCCTCAACCAACTTTTATCTTAATATTTGGCCTTCCCAAACCTTCTGCACATTGAAATATTCCTTATCGGCAACTTCGCGATTGGCATGAAGGCGTGCATTATTTCTTGATACTGCTTACCTTTGACAAATCAGGCAACAACTGTAGCAATTTAGCAAATTAACGTTACGGCATACTGATTACCTCATCGCACCATATACGGTAACATGGGCGAAGCAGCAGCGAGAACTCTCAAAATCAATAGATAAGGTTCTGGCGTAGCATTTTCAGCCAGGGCATGCAGTGGTATACGAAGACTCTTAACATACACTGAGAAAATACAAGATTTCGCGATACTGTCTCAAAACGACGTCAATATACGGAGTAGTATTTTTTTCTCCCTAATTCTGTAATTTAACTTCAACATCACGTACTCGGCACGTACGTCAGTTACTATAAATGACCCCGATCAATGAAGCAAGTCGATGCTTATGCAGAATGATATTACTGTTTTAGAGGAGATGATCCCTCTGTTGACATTCCAAAACTCTTGGATGAAGGCGAAGATTTTCTCGACGCTACTTATGACTATGTGCGGTGCAGTAATGACTGTTTTGCTCGATGCTATTAGAATTTGAAAATCAGCGCTGGGATCATCATCCTCTCAACCACATCGGAAAACTTTTACTAGGAGGTTTACCTACAGTGCTTAAATCTCTACTAGTATTGGACTAAGAATGAATTATATTATGCCAAGTAGACATCACTAAAGGCAGTTGTACATTTCGAGTATTCACTTGTAGAATCCTAAGAAATGGGCAGTTTGCTTCTTTGTTTTAGTCACGAAAGGCAGTTTTTAAAAGATTATGACCGCCGATGTTGTTTCAGTTACATCCAAAGGCTAGTGTTTTGTTACATCTGTAGGAATGATATTTGCTGTGGTCTGCTTTGTAGTAGATGTTACAAAGTGATGCTTGTACGTTGTATCTACAGATGGTTTTACATGAGACTACAGAGTCAATAAATTCCAGAGTTGAGAAAAATTTCTGAATATTTTACTCAACCTTGACACAAAAGATGTCTCCACATATGAAATGGTTAATGCTATTTACAGGGTGGACAGATTCATAAATCTGTTATGTCCTTGTAAACGATATTGTTTTCCGTTTCCATTTCATCTCCTGTTCATCTCATCAGCAGTCAATTCCGACCAAGGCAACAAATGACCGGTACAGCCTTCTCGTTCTTCTACAGCATCAAATTGACCCATCTCCTCCCGACCATCTCATCAGTAGTGTGTACACGTGTAAAACACAAGCATTTATAGCCCCATTAAGCTAAATAATTACTGGCATTGTTTTTTTTTATCAAGGAGAGTTTTTATAGGAATCATTGCAGCATCTGCAGTCTACATGCAGATAGTTTCCTGTCCTAGTCACTTATATCCTATTATGATCTATTTGAGCGAAGATGGCCAAGAATTAAGCAATATAATGGTAAGGAGAAGATTCTTGCTCATTGACAGACATTTTTTAATACAACGCTGACAACAATTGCTTCGTTTTCTGGGCTAGGTGTGGATATTTTCTATGAAATGCATGTAAAATACCAACGAATCAATATACCAATATAGCTTGTTTCAAAGGCAATTCGTTTTCCAGTTTTAACTTAACCATCAGTTTCCGATACAACTGGAGGCTAACTTATCGAAAAAGTCATGCAAGTCCAACCGCAAAAAAACACCTTCAACGTAAAACCAGTGTAATTTCCTTTTTGCCTATTTATTGTGGACACTCTTTTGCCGAGAGTAACAACTTATAATCCTGCTGAACGAGACCGAAAAAGAGACAATGTTATCTTGCGGTTTACCATTAATCCTGTCCATATCCCCTTGCCCTTCCAAAAGGCCTACTGGCTGCCACCTGGTCAGGATTAATAACAACATTGGATACTTGCGCTGCATGCAGCCTTATAGTTGACAAACATACTGGTATCTGTGTTGAAACTCTGTCAGAATCGTTTTGAACGAAGGTTGACCGATTGGCCAAAGCAAGAGCAACTGATCAAAAGTTGACCTACTGGTATCAATAGTTAACTCAGCTGGAGCAGTTGGACGAGGTTGACCTACAGTTGAGTTGGCCTACTGATATAAAATTCCAAACTATCGGTTGGACAAAGGGTGATCACTGATGTAGGGCCTCATCTTCAAAGATACTGATTGAAGCGTTAATTCAGACCAGGGTAAAATTATATCTGTGCCCCCTCACCACAAGGCTATGATTTATGTTCTGTCTATCCCAGCCACTATATATTTAGTTGCGGAAAAGCACTATCTAGTTTTTTTCTGTCCGAATATTCTGCGTGTTTATCTTCTGGCATGCTGGCCAGATCGTTGGTCTAAGGTGATCATATGCTACAGACTCCAGGTCCAGTTCAATTCAAGCTTATTTATCTTCCAGTGCAATCTATCGCTGAAAACTGTAGATAGAATACAGAATCGCCGGGCAGGTTCTGCTGGAATTTCTAAAAACTCTGCAGCTTTCAGACATGGCTGACCAAAAAAACGCTGGGTTAAGGTCAAGGTGAATACGAATATAGTTGCCCACAGTTTATAGAGACTAAGTGATGTATTAGTATACATTGTAGAGGCTATCAAATGGCCTAGGCTTCAGACAAATTATGTAGAGGTCAATTAACCCAGTGGATAGAAAGAACAACTGTGTTCAATGCATATTATGTGCATTGCAGGTTTTGCACTAACCTAACATATCATAACTTGTAATATATATGATTATTCACCCTAAACAAGAATTAGATTTGTCCAGTCTCCTGACCTCTATGTGGGAACTAGCTGAGATATATCATGCAATAACATGAAACCTATGAGAAACATCCCCCAAGTCATGGATCGGCAGCCCAGCAGTCTGGCAGTCTAATATTAAAAAAACCTCGAAGAGTCTGGATTCCCATACAGCTTTCAAACAAGTGGTATATTCAAGAAATACTTTTGTTTTATCGGGGTCAATGGAGTGCAGACCTGTAGCTCTTCTTCGAACTGACCACACTCCCTGAGATCGGGTCTTGTAGATTTCAGCAGTTGCTGAAGAGGGAAAGGGAATAGGATTACTAAGATGCGCATCCTTGTCTGCATTCTGGTGTCTAATCTTGCGATACCTGGTCAGTCGTCTGCCTAATTGAAATTAACTACGATCTGTATTGGTTGCAGAGCAACGACAAAAACTCGTTTTTTCTCATTCATTTGATTCATGGAATTTAAACACAATTTAAAGTTGCGGTAACTAATATCGAGGTGATATGAGAAATGTGATCGGAATGACCATTTCGGCTACTTGCAAGAATATAAGTAAATGTACTCCCCCTCCACCCCATCCCCAATACACACATTGTCGTCTTGCTGAGTTTAGTTCCTTCTTCTATTTTAAGGTGAAGACAGCAATCCCTATTCAGACTGCATGAAGGGTATAGAAGTTGATACGAGTAAGTAGCAGTACATAGTACACATCGCTGTTTCCAAGGGTTAATGTCAAAAATTATTTGTTAATGTCACATATTTCTCTTATATTTTTTTCTCAAAATATGTCCAAATAAATACAAGAAAGTTTTGTCCTCGGAGATGCTGGTAGGCCATCAATGAGTTAATTTCATGTTATCCCTTTATAACTGGAATTCTTGCATGCGCACATGATGTTATACCAAAGAAATATCATCGGCATCGGTTTTAACATAAAGCTCCACCAAGCTGAATTGGTTTGAACTAAAGCTCATGATCAGGATTATTGAATCCACAACTTAGCTAGTCGGCAGGGGCAGTCTTGATGAATAGGTTAGATTTTAGGCGTTGCGTGAATTGTTGACCGTTAAAGGTGTGCTCCAACTTCAACAATTTGCTGAAATGCTTGTTACCTTCGTCTAAAAATTTCTCCCAGCTTGTCGGATCTTTTGCTGAAGTTTTTTTTCAGTCTCTGGTACTCAAAGCATTGAGTACCTAGAGTACACAGAGTTGACCATCAATGCACTAAAAGTCGCTGTCAAAGTACGTTGAGACGCTACTTACCTAAAAAAATAACCATCCTTTCTCAAATTCCTGTGTTAGGGTCAGATGACCACTTATCACTGGTTTAGGAATGCTTAGGTAAGGTAAAAAAGACAGTTCTGGACTACAGAATTGTAGGCATTAGATCAGGTGACCAATCATAAAGCCAACGTTATTCGAGATTGTTCCATAAAAGTGGAAACATTGGCTGAATTAAGGACAAGATTGCATCTTTTCTTCGACCAAGATTTTCTCATCAGTTTCTTGTGACAACAGTCAGAAGGGAAAAGCTCAGGGGATATCATATGTAGCCGATTTTTTTTCAGGAAGTTTATATTTTTGTGTCGCTTTGCAATTCGTATGTAACCATCAGAAAAATGATTTAATTTTTCACAGGTCCCAGTTTTTCTTCTAGGGAACAAGATTTCTATCCGAAAGATAACATTCCCCAAGCTTATTCATAAGTACAACAAAGGTGAAAGGCATTGTAGGAGATAACTGCGGGAAAGTGTCATCATTGAAAAAGAAAATCCAACAAACAACAGGAATTTTGGAAATTTGTGTTTTGAAACTTGAATTTTTTTTTTTATTATTGTTACCGGTATATTTTTTATCAAAGATTCTCTGTCAGAATTGTCCAACAAACAACAGGAATTTTGGAAATTTGTGTTTTGAAACTTGAATTTTTTTTTTATTATTGTTACCGGTATATTTCTTATCAAAGATTCTCTGTCAGAATTGTCAGACATTAACTTATTAATTCTGATAATGAAAAAGTAGAAGTGTCGTGAAAACTGTATTATGAATTTATTTTTAAAAATACGAAGATAGAGATTGTCATGAAAGCATTACAACTGTGTTTTATTCCTCCTTTTGTCTCCTATGAAATACTCTTCAGAAGTTCAACTATAGCCATTCATTTATAGAGAACAATGGGAGACCTCTGAATGGGGGCCAGTGACATCCAGTTGTCCTGAGGTCAGTGATGACAGCTGACTCGTGCGCAAAAGTCCATTCCTCTTGCTATTCATTTTACACTGTACATTGTAAGATTTGCCTTTGTACAGAAAAAGTATGTTTGGCTGTTGCTTTTGTGAAGCAACACCGTTAAAGGTTTGCAAGTATAGATATACCTCAGAAGCTGATTAAAAAAACATTCGTTTCAAAAGATAATATTCGGTCGGTACGAATGAAGTGGGTCAGAAAGAAATCAGATCTATGCTAGTGGTAAAGGAAGCCGATCATGGTGAAGAGGTCAAAAGCCTACCTGAAACAGTTCAAAGTAACAGATACAGGGTGTTCTTGCTCTAAATGTAGAACACAGGGTAAATTCCTGTCTAGGTGTGATAACCTTCAATATGAAGAGTGGGGATTTGTTTTGTTTACTTATCAAATCGGTATAAGTTTATATATTCCCGATAATCTCAACCATATAAACTTTCAAAGTCAGTTACACTATTTTAATAGAGGTTGATATCTCACCGAAATCAACAATTCAAAGCGTTGCCCGACACCCTTTGTGAAACCTCTGTTGGACTTAGTTGACTCCTTTAGCTACTTTTGTTGCGGCCAATTGCTTGGCCAGAAAGTGAGCCAGAACACTTTCACCACAATACCAAAGCCACCGCGGAGCAAAGGTCGTCTGTTGCCTTTTCACTCATACCACATGTTGATATGGCACGTCATCATAATAATTGTGGTTCCACGGGTCCTCGAGAAATTAGGTCAACGAAGAATGGGGTGTGACTTGAAGCAAATGATTCAGAATGGTTACGGTTGTCATCCAAGAGAATGAAAGCTATTCATCGGTCAATCAGAAATTGTGGTTAACCATTATGTGTAATATGACGCTTGTGACAGGAGCCCCTGAAATTATTTTGTTTCATCTAATGGTCCAGGTTGGCATCTGTTGGATAAGATTAGTATAAGAAGCATTCAATGTAGGCTAATACCAGCATTATGCCAATGTCTTGGCACATTTGACATTGGTTGTAGTTTGATAATAACTTGGCTAAAGCATTTCGATATTTCTTTATACACTTGGCATGATCTTAAAGTTCGGGAAGTCATTTCCGTGATTACAGTTCCAACAATGATCCTAGATCCTAGATACGATACTTCGCTATCTAACCAAGATGGGTGAATTCGATAAAAAAGTCACTTTGGGCAGCTGACTATATACGTTATTTTCCCTATCACATTCCTTATCAAACCATTTTCAGATCAAATCGTAGAAATATGCTCTTCACCGACATCAGCCTTTCAATCAACATTTCATGTGCTAAGATAATCTTTTGCTAAAAAGGACTAATATGCCCCAGTAGGCCGACACTGAATTGTCACTTGACGTAGCCTCTTCTGACATTGGACACTGCCTGAATTGACAATCGACAATTGACATATAACCATATGCTAGTCATGATAGTGCCTTTACTGAGATTTGGCATTGCCGGTATTGACATTTTGACATTGCCTGTATTGTCATTTCACATTGCCTATATTGACATTACATAACCTGTATCCCATATGACTTAATTTGCTGGTCGTAGAAATAAATCATCTTGATTACCCTTCTCCACTTAGTACCATCCCATTCACGGGTCTTGAGTAAGAGAATTCCATGTAATGGTACAGATGTATATCTAGCATATCGAAAAACCAAGCAAGAATGTTCGAGCGTTTTTCTTGACCCATTTCATGTTCTCTAGCCAGTGATGGATACCAGGGCCAGGTTGTAGCCAGGGTGATGCTCTGCTTAGAATGTTTACCTGGTGTAGCTTGGCCAGATCACTAGTACTAAACAAACAATACCTTAGTGCACTTTCCTAAAAAATGAGTAGACTTTCAAAAGTGGGTTAAAATTACACCTTGTGTTCCATTCGTTAACATTCGTGTGTCCTAATTAATGTTCGGAAATGGTCGGGGTAAATGCTCTTGCAGAAATGTTGCCGGCGGATGGGTGTCAGCCGGAGTAATTGATTTGCTGGAACGCACCACGTGATGTAAAGCAGTTTCCCGCCGTTTGCTTACTGCTTTACTAAATACCCAATATTAACGCAAAAGTATCCATGGTGTGTATGATGATCTTTGAAATACATATACTGGGAAAATGGTAAGAGTTAAGATGATTTTATCTGTATATATCGGCACTATTCGTCTTCACATATCAAATCGCTCTGATCTTCGCACAAATTGACGTTTGAAACAGCCAACCAGACTGTACATTTTAAAGTGGATCTTGGGGTTGGATAAATTAATGCAAATTAAGTTCCCTTCATTCAGCAGAGGTGTTGCTTTGATAATGCCGTCCGTGGGCAGAGAGCTTGTGTTCCTGGCTGGTGCAAGGTGGAATTCGAATTGTGAAAAATGTATAACCGATTATACAAATACCCTGTATTGTATTGTACACCCACTGAGGAGAGACTCATTATAGACAGAAAGTGTTTGAAGAAGAACAATGCTAGGCCTACACTTTGCATCAACGGAACTGATTTTTAATTGCAAGATTATGATAATGAATATCAGGCAGGAGTATTTTTCTGTTGATTCATGTTGTAATAATGACACTGAAAACTTTTCATTCAGTGACAACCTTCATCATTATTACAAATCACAACTTATACTAATATATCGTATTTTTTTAGACAAAACCAGAAATTACATTTCATAAACAAGTCAAATGTGTATTTTATCCACTTGTCTTGTGCCAAACTCATCACATGTTTCTATATTACTATCAAGTTAAACAGTTATCAATTAGAATCAAGTCAATACTTGTCACAATCTAGCAACACCAATGATTGAGTATCCTTTTCCGTTTTGGTAAGGAGGGGTTTATTAGTTTGTTTTACGATGATGGTACCATAAAAAAGATACTAAAGTATTTTTATCTACCAAGTTGTCCTTAAGCGATCCCCTGTGGTTGGACAGTGCAGATGATCAGGCGCACAGATTGTAAAATTCCCACAATCATGGTCAATTGCCATTTGACACATAATGCCTCAGAATGATCCGGAGAAAAAAATCTTCATAGCGATAAGTGGACACTGGGAATTGCGAGATGCTGAGAGTGCGTGAACCAGTTGTGATCTGAAGCATCCAAGCCACCGGCGGTAGTTTATGCTGCACTGAAGCAGCAGATTTGTAGTAAGTATAGTGAGGCAGTCAATGAATCTTTGCCCTGGGTCAGCCATGAGGCCACAAAGCATGATCTGGCTGTGACAGTTGATGCTGGATTTCGGTAGATCACGCCACATCTGCCAGCAACCGGGTCACTTTGGATATCAGTGACACTTTGGCTACCCAGAGCACTCATCACTGTATAATGATTACTGAGGAAGAAGTGTGTTGAAGCAGAAGTGGTTAGCTGCATGTCACACCTAAAACCTCTCCACCATGACAAAGTTTAGGTGGGTCAAAAGTTGGAGAATGGGCAATGTCGATTTTGAATCTGCGGAAGTGGTGTCCATCAAGTGTTATGGAAGCAATTGCATTTTTATGTTTTCAACAAATGCCCCAAAAGCGGTGAAACCCTTAATCGGATTGAGCTGACTTTCAATTCTGATATCCAAAACATTTATCGCATTTCAAACATATACATTGTAGCAATCTCAAATTAAAGCATTTGCCGTCGTCTTGATAGAGGGACGACGGTCAGACAGACGCCGAGGAGGACGGCAATGCCCCAGGGCCATGCCGGAGGATGAAGAATAAATACTAATGACAAAAGTCGGTGGCTGGTGCAATTCTTCCCTGACCCCCAGTTAAGCTTGAAGTTTTCCAGCAATAACTGTCAGATAATACTTTCTCACTTCTAAGTGCATAGCATTGGTTTTGGCTTCATGGGCCGTTTGACCTGCTTGCACTGGCCATATCATTCCAATGCACAGCATGAAGAATCTTGCAAGAAGTTCACTTAAGGCGAGTCGATTCCAGGGACAGCTTACAGCTCCAGAGGAATTCCCCATGATGCAACTTGGGCTCAAAGTACTGAAAATGGCCCTACTAAGCCTGGACAAAATTCCAGGCTAATCAGGCCAGTTACCTTCATTGAAAAGTATGTTCTTTCAGCCGTTTTCACCCCATGTGAACTGCTAGCAAGGTCAGTTAAAAACTGCAATTACCCACTGGCTAATTTTCTTGCTGTTTTTATTCAGTAGAAAATGACACAGCGGCAAGAAAAGAACGAAGATTCCTGCTGTAGCCAGAGATTGGTCCAACTGCGTTTTTTGAAGGAGGTCAACGATAAAATTTGTCATGTCCACTTCATAGATTGGTGTCTGGAACAGCCAGTGGCAGCTGTTTATATAGCGTTTCCTGGGCTTGACCTGGCCTCAATGGCCAGACCGACATGACATATCATACATGTGCTGGATATAAACATCATTCAACAAAGACATAAGACTAGCCAATAGTACTATACATATATGATTAACCTTCAATAGTATAATATGCAATAGCACATTATAATAGCTTATGTCTTCTTTGGAAATGTCGATGGCCGGGAGTTAAAGCAGGTCAAACACTGGACAAGAAGCTATATGTTCTTTCAATGAACCAGTCCAGGTCACTGACGATGTTAACAATGTCCCATGCTTCCTCTGACACTCAACCATCAACCTTTCACAGCTCAAGTTACTTCATCGATGTTTTTGATGATAGAGGAACAGGACTCTCAAGGTGATATCTGACGTGGGCAAGGTCAACCACACAAGACACATGTCATGTTGTTTTGTTTTAAAAACAGACACTTCGGTTCAGTTCAAGGACTTAACCCCTCCTATTAAGAAACTGCAGGTCATGTAAAGGGATTATTATCTGATGCAATCCTCTCAAAACAGTAAAAACCAAATTTTCCATGGATGAGAGCTATATAAAGACGGCTTTACCAGTTAATTCACTAAGACAGTGGAACCAACTGTGAAACGACTAATTACGACGTGTATACAAGTATTTTAGGAGATTTTCTCATGATTTGCGAGTGTCGTGTAAATGAGTTAACAAAGGATATGATGACTAGACAGACCATCGTCGTTGGAAGGGGTTGTGAAACCTGTCATCAGATAGCAGATTCTAGTGGTGACATCTGGTTTATTGCAGTATATTGAATTTTTCGCAGTCTATCTTCAAGGGATGATGTTATTTGACATAGACAATCATATGGAGAGTGTCAAGTAATAATCGACAGACGACACTGTAGTGGTTTTCACACATTCTGCTCCCAGGTTTTTTTTCAAGTTTTAATCAGTGAAAAAAGATTCCATGGGTGTTTATCAAGTATGTTTTCTCTTTATTAGGGGCTATCATCTCGAGCTCAGTCATAGCAGAGTACTATAAACCAAGTGAATTGCATTGCTCGGTGATCACAATTGGTATTTGGCCGTTACTGGAATGTTGAAGAGGATGTTGCCCGCATTAAAACCACAAGTGCCCAATTGGAAGAGACCATCTGGTTTTAATAGGCCTACTTGTATATCACTCAGTTTCACCTTGTATATGAAATTATTGACGTGAATAGGTGTAAATCAAAAGGTGGGTCTCCTACTGACATGATGTGTGGGAACCCCTTGGTTTTCAACACCTTGGATGGACACAATGCTAACTTCAACTTGACTACATAAGTTCAATATGATGACATCCCTTAATATAAATAAGCTTGTGCGGCAGAGGTGACATAACTGTCCAGACTGAGGGGGGGGGGGGGAAGTCTCAGATCAAAACCTTTTGATCGAACTGTAAATTTAAAGTGTGAATCTTGAACTCTTCTTTACTTAACACCAGAGGTGTTGCAAAGGCATAATCATGTTTCTGGCTACATAAGGTCATCCGAAATTTCTGGAGTCTCTGTGACATAAAGTTAAATATTTGGTCGGGGAGCAGTTCCCCCGAAATCCGCCTCAAAAACATCTAGCTTACTGTTAGTTGATCCAGAATTTATCTGAAATTACATTCACTTGTTCATTAATGCAACCACTCCTATGTGTTTTCTCTGTATTGTTCACAGTGCTATGTTGCAGCAGCATACGCCACGAGAAACTACGTGTATGCACTGTTTCGGATATTTTGTGATTTTTGATCCATGCTACTTCGCGGTTTGACAGGTTGGAAAGCAGCAACATCATAGCCTGATGAGAGGAATCCAATAATAGGCCGGGAGGCATTGACTTGGTGACAATTCTTGCTATGGCTGGAAACATGTGGTTGCCTGTAAGAACAGGATCTGCTACATCAGGGTAACCAGAGCTGATTGATTACCTTTCAGATATGCCATAATTCCTGGTCAAACTCCTTGAAATGTTTTAACCCCGAATGCTTGAGTTGCCGTTGGTTGCCAATAGTTCAGATGATTGCTTGACTTCCAAATGCATCTTGACCAAAATCAAAGCTTTGCCTAAATGTAATCAAAAGGAAATGTATTACAATCATTTGGCCATCGATTACGATAGGTTTATTTCCCAAGGTCATCTAAAGGCCAAAGTCATGTCTGCTTTGGTCGCTGACAGTGTATATCAGTTTATTAGCTTTTGGTTTTATATCAAAGTTTATCCGTCCTTTTCTACGAAGTTTGATTCCGTCTGTGTCAGAAAAAAGACCAAAATAAAATTCACAATCAGTTGTAACACCCACACAAGTCAAGAGAAGGAATGCAAGGAATAATCCTCCTCAAAAGATATTGCCACATTCCAAAGATCAAGCTTGACTTCTAGACAAGTCCAATAAATCCCGAAAGCACTGGGTAACCGAATTTAATCAAAACTGGGGTTGCATTTTAAATCTAAATTATGTTATGACACGAAATCCAGGTGCCCGCACTGAATTCTAATTCTGAGATCAGCATGTGTTATTCCCAGCGGATGTCCATTGATCGAAACTGTCCATTACTCTGTCAGTGAATGATTTCAGACCATTTCTAATCAAGTATTCATTTGTAAAAAAATGCCCACTTCCCCGTCTTTGTTTCTTATCTAATAAAATTTTTCATCTCCAATCGTGATGCAAGCACCAAATCATGGACAGAATTTGGTTACCATGGAAACTAGAGGGGTTAGTCAGAGGAGCGATACCAGAGCAGTGGGGCATAATAGAGGCTAATCTGGTTACAGGCTCAGGTTTTGACTGTTTCCATGGTAATAACTTGATCAATGGATCCAATACCCACAAACTTATTTCTCACCCTTGAAAAAACTCCCCAAAAAAGTCTAATCCGTTTTTAGAGTAGTTTGGTGAACATAATTGGCTGACCAAAGGATGTGTCGTCCATTCATAACTGGCTCGTAGTAGCCGTATGTCAACTCGACTGACAGTAGTTTTACATTATAGTAGAAAATCCATTAGATCTGAATGACTTTGATCCATCAGTGAATGGGACTTTCCCTAGAGAGGACTAATAGAGCTGTGAGGGTTGTCACATCAGCGCTGAGCAAATACTGAGTTGGACATTGGAGACTATACATGCATAATGAATAACAAATTGATATACCACAAGACGAAATGATACCTTAGCGTTGTCAAAAAATCTGAAACAAGTCTTCAGTTACTGTATGGAAAGTTGATAAGGAATGTCATTTGAAATTTAGATCAGCTTGCATTTTTTGTTGCAATGGTATTGGGTTGTTTGCTTTGCGCAAGACGGTTTGCGGTAGCGATCTATTTTGTGCGGGATAGCATGGCAAATCTTTGCTTTGAGATAAGTAGCCAGTCCACTTTCATTGGATCGAATTTCATCTGTCACTACAATATTTCGTCTGGAATATCACCATCGAATCAGCCATTGCTTCTTTCTCCCCAATAGAGTAACGTTTTTATGCCAGCCTTTGGATAATTTTCCATCATAGACATTTTCAACAACACGCCAGCATTGGGGTCTGCATGCCTCTCTTCAAAATTCTAGTACTTCATTAGCCATGCAATTGGCATCTGTTAGATATGCCTTTAGCTGAATGCATATATGCCTATTCCCTCTTGAGAGTCCTTATACCATCCATAATTATTCCAGCTTGAGTGGCCAGGAATTTACCATTTGGACTGCATGAAGAAATGCTGGCTCAGACCATTCAATAAAACACCATCTGCCTCTTCAATGTGGCTTTCGATTAGATTATACACCTTAATTTTGTTGGTGCACTCTCAATTGATGGGAAGGGTGGGTGAAAAATCTAGGCAGGTCTGATCCAGACATTGGCAGCAGCAATATCTCTTCATATCATGATTCCTACTCAAAAAAATAAACTCCAATGGTCAAAAATGTATTGGCAATGTCAGCCCTTACACTGCCTCATATATGTACAAATGATATTACACAGTGCTTGTTGCAAAATATTGATCAAATCTCTTTGCACCAGCAGAATATCTTAACAAGACTAGAACAGTAATCAGAATAATGGGTATGTTCTCCCCTCTGGCCAGTGCGGCACTGATGCTTCCGCAGTACATGCCATCCTTAGCTGACAGTCTAGTTCCGCCGTGTTTTCTATCTAGTTTTGTGAAAATCAATAATTTGCTTGGTTTTTGTAAGGTACATAAGAGAATTTCATGTTATCATTTGCTCATTAAAGTTTCTTCAAGGGCTTCTTGTACATGCACTGATGTGACACACAAAGATACACGCACAGGCGGAGACTTATTTTATGCAAAAAGGACTTCTTTGGAATCCTTAGTATATCTTGTGTTAATTAACTTGTGCTCAAAATAATGAAAATGTAAGCAAAAACGTTGTGGGAAGACGAGCACAAGTCTTACATGTCTTAAGGCTCAAAATGAAAGATCTTAAACTTTATCATCAAAGTCTGACTATTACATAACTTAGTGGTGAAATATCATAAACCCTTAGTTTTCAGTTTTCTTTCAACCAGGTGGTGATAGTTACATGTGAATGTTACTGCAGTTAGGACTTCGCGTTGGCTACTTTCCATCTAATTCCACACTTTCCAAAATTGGTCAAAAACGGTACTAAGTGGAAAATATAAATGAAAACAAATCTCAAAATAATTAACAGATGATATCAAAGTGGAGCACAGTCCTTGTCCACAATCAGATCAATTGGAATGAACAATATCAGTCTGATTCAGGCCGGGTTTGATGGACAGTAGTCTGGGAAACCTGGGATAATCTGTTGATACATCCATACATTTGTTTACGAGGAGCAGTAGTTCGAAATGTTATGTGGTTCGAGTGACCTGAAGTGAGATATCATTTGGACACCAGATTGAGTGGTTATGAGGGTGATGATGGTTCTACCATACAATCCATTAGATCTGCTCTGAAGGGTCTTTCCTATGTGAACAATGTCAATATGATCACCTGTGTGGTAGACCTTCATCCATCATGTCAAGGGCGCACTAATTGTCCTGAAGAGGAGCGAGAAAATAGACTGGTAAACAAGCCGAGAGTTGGCTACTGCTTCTGAAAATGGTTTGCAAATGTTTGTTGTCCAAAAGGTTCACTCTTATGGCAGGGTACATGATTGATGTAATGACAAAGAACAATGGGTTTATGACGTTAATCTGTCCAAATAACTGTCAGCTATGATATGATGTTTAGAAATAATCATATTCGATTTCTTATCATTTAATCACAACTAAGTTGTCTTGCGCAAATGCATTCTGCCTACTGTATTTTTTATGCCTGAACAAAGTCATGCAAAAAATTATTTTCTACTAAAGAGGCCAATAAACGTATTGTTCAACATAAACACTTCCTTCGTGATTATTTACCAGAATGTACCAAACCTACAAAAAATGTTTCAACAGATCCTTGCCGAAGCATTATAGTCTCAGCATCAAAGCTCCCAGCGAAGTGTCACGATAGAAAATATTACGCAAGATGCCCAAAGGAACACTTCCGTTTGGTGAAGCAGAAAAGGCAGTAGCCTATCCATCAGGTTCTAACCGGCAACTCCTTTCCCGGAAACGGGTTCTAAGACTGAACCCCCCCAAGAGAACTAACAGAAAAACGGCTGCATATGCCAACGAATCTGTGTATTTTTTATGCCGTACAGAAGACAATGGCTGGTTGTTATATTTGCCTTGATGTGGCTGGCATTTAAGGTAAAACCCTACCATGGGGTTTGGATCCCTCTTTTCTGCAGAATGTTGATAACAATGCCGGTAGTAGGCAAGCGAGTGATCTTCGACCTGAAATACGACCGAACCCGTCTTAAGGAATATTATTCTGCTCTGGTCGCAGGGTTCGTATTACACATAAAATATCATAGAAACCTCAAGGCGGCTATTGTGCTGAAGGGTTTAGAATGAATGAGTTACCACTTAGATGTCCAACGAAGAACCACATATCTTTCTTGTCCTTCAATTACCTTGGGAGAGTGTACGACATGTAATCCAAACCTAATGCAACATGGTAAAAAGACTCTAAATACGATATTGAAGTTGCAACGCACAAGTGGACATTGTTGTCACTAATGTTACTTCCCGGGGGAATTATAAGTAGCAACGTTGCCATATCCACCATTTTGGCCATTGTCGGGAAACAAAGGTCATGAGTGACGCAAGTAGCCTGGTGGCTATGGCCCCTTGTCTTTCTTTACTCGCCAGTCATTTAACTAAGTGAATGTATCCACTACAACCTAAAAGCCTGCTAACTATATTTTCGATACCATTGATATACTTTGGGTAGACATGCTATCACATCTGCTATGCATTGTTTAGTTGCAGTGGAGATTTCAAGAAATTGTTCTGGACAATGTCGGGCCTTCGAGCTTTCATTAACAGACTATGGTTACCAATCGGCCAACTAAGTACAGCACTTGATAAACGTTGCAGAAGTGGAAGAATATGGCAAATGCTTCTTTGGCTGCAATTAGTATCATATACATCCACCAGCCTCGCCTCTCAGAGTCTGGTGGCCTCCTGCTAGGCCTGTCCAAGCAACTAATAACTTTACATGAATATTGACAGCAGAGGGTGTATTATAATCTCTGATGGATTTCCTGGACAACTGATACATTTCAATGGTATCCTTAGTCAAAATTACCAGACATATTATTCTTTTATTCCATTTTCCGCAACATTTTACCTTTGAGAAAAGACCACTTCTACCCAGATATACATCAATACCACTTCGTGGTTAAAAAAATAATTACCGGAAAATCATCTACACATTGACAGACCCCAATTATTATCACTTAATTCCTTTTCATTACACCTTGGCGATGACTGATCGGGATAATGATGAGATTGTATTTTTATTCCAGCTGAAGGTTTATTAGGACAAATATTGCTGGGCGATTGTTGTATTCGTTTGGTTAGCCCTCTGGGGAAAGAAACAGTCATGTTTTAGAAATGCAGTTGTAACTTTATAATGATAACTATTGGACAAACTAGTAAAGGGCTTTCCCTACATCATCTTTGTTTTGTTTTGCCTTTTGAAACACCATTTCGTGTGAGCAACAATCGGCATTCATATTAGTGGTATCATGTGCTGGTGTTCGTTGAGGCAAAATCCAGCTGGTAATATTGTGAATATCACCAACTATTTAGAATTCTCCGAGAGTCCCATGATTTATTACGCCCGCATGAACAAAAATGTTAGCCAGGTGTGGGCAAGGAATTCATTACAAGTGCAATATGATAAATTTGCAAATTTGATGCAAATAATGTAACAGGCCACTGTCTGCAATTCCGAAGTTTGGTTGCATTTCAAATCAGCCGGTCCAGGACTTGTCCCCATCAAATCGAGTAATTACATGTATATTATGAGTCAAAGCTTTAATTGGCTGGCAATATCATTGGATACCAAGTATGTCTTTTGCAAAATTGTATGCTGCAGATTATATTTTTGTTAAATCATAAGAGCAGCAGCCCCCCCCCCCCGCCCCCCCCCCCCCCACCAACACCACCTTCAGTACAGGTCAACTGATATTTTATCGTGAATCATAAAAGTTATAAGGCAAATGGGACTCCCAATTACTGTATGGCGGGAGTAGTACCCCCGAGATGGCTGAAGGGCTAAGGTTAATTGGAATTTTGGCTCCAGTGGCATGGATCCATTTTTTATTTACATCTTGTCAAATGCATAACACATATTCTAATGATGGGTACCTTCATAACATTGGAACAAGAAATCGTTCCTACCTGTGACATATGTACTGTTACCTTTATACTTTACTTGGGATGAGTAAAATCAAAATCCCAATGGCTTTTCTGGGGTGGAGACTTTAATCCACTTAAGTAAACCCTTCGGCACTTGTAACAGGATATCTTAGTGTAATCACATTTAGAACAAAATTGATTTAAACCCTTAAAAAAAGCTGTGGTAACCCGCTTGTGCAAATGAACTTGTGTACTTTACCACTTTTCCTTCGGCCTAAAACAGGATTTAACTGATGTTTTCTTTTTCAAATGCAATTTAAATTCACTGTCCTGAATATATCGCCCCTGGGTAGGGATTTAGCCAACTGTGGTCACACTGGTTCCTACCTGATTTACATAATTGACCCAGTTCCCAGCAATTTCAGCCAATTTACATGTGTATGATGTTGGCGCAGTACAAATATTTGAAAATGTTAATCGGTGAATGTCCAATCTTTTACTACTGCCTGAATAAACTTTGAGGATTTTAAACCCGCAAGAACTGTTTACTCTACCACTCGCATGTAATGTGCTGCTTATAACTACTTCTCTTGCATCATTGCGAAATGGACAAAAACCTAAATTGACCCATTGATCAGAACCGTAGAAATATCAATATAATGTTTACTGATCAGGACAAACGTGTACGAATTCTGAAATATGTCAATGATCAAGACAATTGAATTTGCTTCTTGAAATGAACGTAGTCCAGCCTTCTGGTTGTAATTTTGTCATCACAAGACTAATTTGGGATAAATTAAAATCTAAATCAAACAGAACATATCTCAGCTCTGTGTGCTATGCTGTCATTTATAAAGATTATTTCTTAATGTTTTTTTATCACAAAATGGGTCATATTAAGCGATTATCATCTGATAGGCTCTTTATTGAAGGAATAGAGAGAAAGGGTACAATTTTCCAACCCACAATTGAAATAGACATTATTTGTAGAATGCTTGCATTTTGGCGGAAGAACATTTCAACTTTTAAAAGGGAACTGGTCTGATGTCCATTTGGTCGTTAAGCACTCTTAACGAATTTTCTCGTATTAGCACGAGTCACAATAGCACGAACTCCATTACAGGTTTTAACTGGGCATGTGATATGAATATGGACTTGTACTAAAATCATATTCAAACACCATTCTGAAGTGGTCTTAAGAAATGCAACTAAGCAATCGTTTCTAAATATTTGATGCTCTAGTGCAGTAGCCAAGGAATTGTTTTATGCAAATGTTTTGTATTCGTGCTCCTTAGCAGATAGTTCATTTCAATGTGTGAAGGAAAATAATGACGAAATCAATACAATATTTGCAACAAATCAACAACATGAAATGTACCACCTAATTGCGAACAACCACGACTTCTAAAAGCAGTTACAATATTCCATCATACAGATTCATTTCCCTTTAAGAGCAGATTTATGATCGAAACAATATCGTCTAGTGGTGTTCCATTGCCATTGAAAAGAACACAATATTCCAAAGCAGGTAGCCCAACGCACAACGAATAAAACACCCGAGGCGTATTTCGCCAATAGCTGAAAACATTGTCACATCAATTTTTGCCATACACTCAATACAAGTAAATCGTTTCTGTTTAACCATTTTCTTTTTAAACGTCTTGTCCTGTTGAATATGAAAAATCCGAAAACTTTACTTTTTTCGTTGCTTTATATCCATTGTTGTTGCTGTGTTTCTGATAGAATAATATAGTGCCCTTGGAAAGAGGGGATACATATTTCATAGGACTGCACTGTCGCAATGGAAACTTGTTGGTAGGCTATTCTTTAAGGCTCACTTAAAAATAGAATAGACAACGTGCAATAAATCGGTACATTACATTGTATTTACTTCCCTCCTATTCTTATGAGATGCATACATCCTTTAATAATGTTTATTCCTGATCAGCTTGGATTCAGATTTTTAACACTCCGTCACATCCTTCCTTATAGGCATATTTTTGTCATGTGTATACAGACCATACATTAGGTTAGACAAACAAACAACTCGTCCATTCTATAAGATTATGGTACATATGAATGTGTCATAACTGCTTTTAAAAATATGTGAACCCTGTATAAACTGAAGTAACCGTTTATGCATTATAATACCAACACACAACTTAAAACATTATCACTGCTGTATCATTACCTTATAGCTTTGTTGCAAATTTGTGTTATTTTAATCCTCTAAAATCTAATATGTACAAAATAGACATTCATTTGTTCCAAGTACTTATGATCCGGTGTTGTACCGTATCAGAGTTTATTGTATGGTGTATACCAGACACATTTTGGCATCATGTGCTGGGGATTTCTAAATGATGTAAATAGAGAGGTTTGGGTGTGGTCATGGCATATGCTAGCGCAATGATCAGACCGATGTTGGCATGATAGTACTATTGAGAGTTCAATAGCCATAATTGCATTATCTAATCTGCATTGTATCATATATCACTCTGACCGGCCCTGTTCACATAAATTTGACCTCCCGACGCTAGGGGCTACCACCTTGAATGCACCGATCCATGCCGTTCACAGATATTTCAGCCAAAGGTTTCAGAATAGTCGTACTCTAAAATACTATTGGTCGATATATGTTAATAAATTGTTTTGTGTTTGACACCATTTAAAGACGTTGCAAATACTATTGAATGGTAGAGGAGGGTGTACTGTGTTGTGTGCCCCCCCCAAAAAAAAAAAATCCACACAGACAGACAGACAGACAGACAAGATATTCTGATATAAAGCACTGGTCAGAAGCTATGTTGCCAATGTCATACAGCGATTTCTGACAAATGACATGTTGAACCCTGACCCAAGATTGTGATGCATAGTGTATCTCTAACATGTCTTATATTCGATGGTACAATTTCAAAGTTGCTGGGATTCACAGATCATACATTTCCAGTTGTTCTAATCTTCTATACTTCTCAATGTAACTCACATCTAAGTTTGTTTCTCTAAGCTCAGATTGTCAACACACTTGAACCACAATTACAATGCTTACTACCATATTCTAAAATGACCACTTCCATCCTAGTGATCTCTTAATCTATGCATGAAAATCCTCAGGAGCCAACACTATTCTATAGCGTATCCAATTCCGCCATGTCCAGATAGTTTAATCTGGCGCGGCGTCCCTCAAGGGTTTTCCGCTAAAGATGCGGAAGATTGGAATTTTCCTTTGTCGTAATTGGATAGCCGCTGATGTGTGTACAAGTGACCAGCCTCCTGTAAGACCTCCACTAACAACCCTTAGAATTCGGTTAATGTCTTGGGTATTATCTAGTCTTGCTTCGGAGATACAAATGTAAGGTAATGACCTCCCGGTATCTGATCTACCAACGGGAATAATCACCTTGTGCTGATAAATTTGATTGGTCTGCGATGGCGGTAGAGATTTCTTATTCATTCTGGCCAGCCCACTATTGCATTATGAACCACTGGCCATTAGTTACTTTGGCCACCACCAGCTGTCAGCACCAATATTTTGTTAATATCCAGTGTATCGCCGTTTCGCATTGTCTGTCGCGTGGTAATTACATTTTCACGGATGTGATTATTTGATTTTTATTGTATTTGTGGACATGAAATTGAAATAAGGTGGCAGGAATCACAAGTTTCTCACGTTGTGTATGAATAAAAGGTATATATTGAATCACGTATAGCGATTATTATGGAGCTAAAATGCTAAGAATTACTATGGAGTTGTATTGTTCGAATATCAGAACTTGTTCTTCACATCTAAAGTAATGCATTTCCAATGTACAGGAGAGGTATTGCTTAAACGTTCGATTTCAAGGAACAAGATGAATTTCCAATGTGATGTTTTAATATCAGAATTTGTCTTCCAATATTTGATAAAACAAGATGCATTTCCAATGGTATGGGCTTTGCAGGGTGTCAAGAACGACTATTGCAGTATGTACTTTTTCTCTGCAAGTAAACAAATACAGCAAGCTGATTTTGTGACGAAAAATACAAATAAAACAATATTGTTTTCAAATTTTAAAAAAACTTCAAATGTACTTAACGATTCCTGACATAGTGATACTGCCTGTTGTTGCATTCAATATCGTTTTGTCATTTGTTTGTATGTTTGGCTTTTACCCCTAGCTTAGCTCTGGCATTGTCGTCTATTTTCAGATGGGTTCCCACTGGGAATTGTTTCCCAGAACTTAGTCATTGATTTTTAAAAAAAAAGTAAACATCCTTGTTTGTTAAATTCAAATATAAACAAATCAGTTAACAAGTTTTACCAAGCCAATAATTGTTGGGCTTGTTGACAGAAAAAACGCAATATTGTACAAACCAGCAAAAACATATTTCACTCAGGTTTTACATACAATTAGTTCGTTATCCTTTTAAACAACCCAATGGATGATAGTCGCCTATGATATAACACAAGGTAACAGTAACTTTTTCTAATCGGACAAAGTATTTATCCAGAAGTTATAAACGTAATTGTCCCGTGTGTTCAGTAAATACTTCAGCCCTGTGTATGGTTAGCTACATCTCTCATGTATTAAGTAAATGAGAGATAAAGCTAGCATATTTTGGTTCAATTTGAGGTGAAATAAACGTTCATTTATGTTTGACCGACAACATCTGGCCTCAAATTCATTTGCGGACTGATCAGCTGCACTGATCTGGCTTCTGGTTGGGTTTGTTTGAAGATTGGAGACTCCGGTATCACGAGTACGTTGTACATCACTTTGATTTCAAAGCCGTTCGAAACTTAATAATTGCAGACTTTCAATCTTAGCGAGTTTTATTTTCTGGCGTATGGAGAATGAAAATCCTGTTAAATGAATATTAAAAAACATAAATGATTGCACATGATTGCAGCAAAACATGAAATCATTTTGTTGTAATTTGAAACCAACAGAGTGAAATATAAATATATGAAGATGATAATAAACATTCAATTATAAACCACACCATAGTAACATAACATCAAATTCCTAAAACTTAGAACATGGCAAATTTCACGACGTAACTTCCAACGAAAGAAGCTAGTGGGCAATTTACGTTTAACTCATAATGTATAATTTGACTGATCAGCAAAGGGGCCATCAATGGTCAAAGATTCCCTGCCATTCTTTCTCAATCACTAAACTGTGTGCCGTATATCCTGAAGGTTGTGAATCATTTCTGTACAAATCACTTTAAAAATTTATATGACCTGAGGGGCTTCGGTGAATCTGATGAAGTGTAATAGGACATGGAGGATTCAAACCAAGGCAAACTGTTATGAGTCAGTCCTGGTCATGAGGTAAGGCTATTTGATTCTGAAATTCAGACTTGATTTATTAGTTTGAAACTGAGCAGATCAGTCAGGACTTCATGCTGTCTTATGATATTCGAGTAGTCCAATGATTTAGTCTCACTTAGTAACACTGATTGTCAACCGGGTAACTATATGAGCACTGGTAATGGAAGTGATTTTCAGTAAAAATTTATTCAAAGCAGTTTTGGAAAAGAAGTTAGTTGCAAAGTAAAGGATCATAATCGATTTGATAACAGGTCAAATGCTTTTCCTTTCAACACTTGATGAAGGTTACCTGTTTCTGTGTTAAAACTTCTGCTTCGCCAATAAAAGCCACAGAGCATCATTGTTTACCATCCACTTCGAGATCCGTTCCTTTCTCAGGAAGTTATGCACAATAATCTGTTACTCCTTGTTTCTATAAGCAAATGATATCTGAATCTTTTATTTCATTTTTAATCCAGCTATTTATGTTTATGCCTCCACCATACTTAACAATGCAACAATACCACAGCAATACGACGGCTCTTGCTGTCCATATGCCATAGGGTTTCCCTAATGGACCACCTATTGTTGAATTCTTCCAGTAAATCTTTTAGAATTTCGTCCCATCAAAAATACTCCCATATTATTCATATTTTATTGCCCACATTGTTTACCCCACAATCATACTTCCGAAAAGAATAAACTGCCAGCGCAGGATGTTGGACTGACAACATTCCTTTACATAATAAGGTGTCATCCTTCTTTACCACTTTTTTGATCACGGCACTCTTTTAACTAACCTTTTTAAGGCCTATACCCAACAAATCTATGTTGGTTCGGTTGTCACTTTGATTTTTCCGAAAGCTACGCCGTTTGCAATAGTTGAGTCATCAGTTTTCTGAAAACATGTCTTGACTTTATCTCAATGTAATACTGTCATGTTGGATCAGCCATATTTTCTCATGATAACCATAGTGACGACTAGGTCTGAGTAGATCACCATAGGCCTACACTGATGAGAAAAGGCGGCAATATAATAGCAGTTGTATTGGCTAGAAGAAACATTCCCTGCGGCTGATACAGAAATCCTCAGTATCCGTCAAGCAATTCCCAATTTTTGTTTTTCTTGCAGAATACAGCTTTTGTTACTTAGTTTTGATGTTCGGACGCTAAATTAAAAACCTAAAATATTTCTTTGTTGTTCAAACCCTTCCTGGGATTCGGATCAGTTTGAGCCGTTAGCGATGACTACAGCTTTCAGAAAAATCTTTTGTGATTTCTGTTCTTACGGTCTGTAGTTAGCAATCTGGGCAATGCCATCCAAACCTTTCAGGTCTATTCAAAACTGGATACGTTGGAAAAATAGATGCCCATCTGAAAAGTTTTATGGTCTGCCATTTCAAGCTTTTGTAATAGTTGTATATACGACAGTTGGATAATGGACATAACGTCAAGCAAGACAGAAAAAGCTGTGGATCAGTCCACAGGCACAGCTTTTATCTTATAGGTTTGAGGACTTTTTCAACCTATTGCAATATCTTCCCTTTTTCAAGCTATTCTTAACTTCTCATATTATGTTTCTTGACCTTTCCCAAGATTTTAACATTTGGTTGTCAAATATATGTTGAAAGAGAGCTTACAGATTATGGATGAATGAAAAGAAGAGCAAACTCAAATTTAGCAGATGACAACCTTGCTGTCAGTAGTACCAATTCTAAGATAGTTAATTTACAACCTATTATCCGTTATGTACACAGCCCATATATTTTTCAATATTATTTGTAGGACTGTCAAACCCATGCAGCAATGTCGTTTGAGACTTCAGTCACTTCCAGTACCTGACAACATGACTACACCAGATGTGATTTCATTACTAATGGCTCAAGCCAGGTATTACCAATCAGCAATAGTCGAACTACCATAACGACTTCTGTTTAAGCTTAGCAGTCGAAATCAAGTATTGGTAACCCATTCTTACCACAGGACTAGCCATTTTTACGTTCAGGAAATCTCCTGGTATATTCCAGCGATTTCTCTTTTCCCTGTTGTCGTTTTGTTATCTTCACACTAATTATTCCACTGTTACGCGCCAGAACACCCCCACCGGGGTTATTGTTATGAATGAACGTAGTAGCAACTCCCTGGTTTTATTGTGTTACAACTCTTCTCTCATAAGACGTAATAACGCAGCTATAGTCCATGTGTATCATTGGCAATTTGCAGAAAATGAGCAAGCCATTCTCGATGATTGAGGTAGCTCACCATTTGCTCCACTGCCAATGGACACAATTTTCCTAATTGCAGCCAATGCTGTTTTGTTATACAGCATCCGCTGAATCGCTGAATTAAGCAAGACAGTGTTCAATATTTTTGTTCAACGTATATTTTCCGAATGCATCCTGCATAGTGTTCTTCGCTCATGATCACAGTCATTCGTCTATACCACATGTGGTTCGGACTAATCACTGTAGCGATCATTTGGTTCTGGCACATTGATCATTTGGTGAAAATAGTGTGTAAGGTGGACACGATGTGAATACTGAGTATCATCTGTGTCTTTTGTTTGCTCCCGGACTGTCCAACTTTCTAGTATTGACGACTTCGTGCATTTGTCCACATTACATTGCTTATATTGTCATTAGATATCCAATTTAAAAGATTTCCAGAGCCCACCCCTTTTTCACTTGCAACAATTAGGAAGTGAAACTTATCTTCTTGTGCAGAGTAGATTTCTGCAAATCCACATTGTATTTCGTCTTCCCTCAAAATAAGGAGCTGCATCAAGGCAAATTCAGATATTTCAAACCAGAGTTTTGCTTCGTAGTAAAACGGATATACTTTCAAATGCCGATTCATCGCATAAAACACCCGAGGACATCACCTTTGATCTGTCTGGAACCTATTGTCTTAGCTAATGAGTGCCAGTGATTCATAGCATCTTCGGGCATCGCTATGACTCTGTGTCTTCCAAAACATTTACAAATCGATAGCTTTTGTAGTAGGAAAGTAAAGAGGTCCATACCCATCGACTCCGAGGCGGCATAATTAAACTGACATTCATGTCCATGGTCAATTTTCCAGGTCTGTAGCGCTGGAATATTGAACACCAGCTAAATTTGTTGATGACCAGAATCAATACTTAACACTTTCAAGTTCTAAAACATCAAACACTTAGGTTTTTTAATCCCTGGCGCTAATCACCACCTGGTCGTTATGCTAGCTGTTGTCGAATTTTTTCCGCGTCAAAGATGAAAGAGTTGAATGCGATGAGCGCTGTACCAGGCACGATAATTAAGCTGACCTATCATATGCCTGCCCGGGGCGGATCCGCGACATTATGGATGGGAAGAATTGAACCCATCAAGCATGTACGTTGTAAGATTTTGACTCTAATGAATGGATGTAGGGAAGAAAAATGGCCCGTTACTGAGCGATATGATATCTCGGGGTCATCCTTCTTTGTGATTTGCCAAGATCAAAAGATTGGTCCATCTGCGTTAATATCGAGTATCGTGCACGGACCAGCCTCCTGACCCGAATGGGGTACAATACTGTTAATAGGAATTCATTCATGATGCGTAGCAGCTTCATTATTACCTTGCGTCACGTCTTCAGGTCAATTCAAGGGTTATCCCAATGGACAAGTAGACCTACATGGTGTGCCAAAACGTTGAGTTAGATTTGACCAACATCTACAAATGTTCAATAAAACTTTTTTCATGTAATCAAGTCTGCCATACAACTTGACCCGCGCTATAACATTGCAATGACACCATGCCGATATTTTAGATATTTTAGTGTAACCCTCTCTGAGCACCTACTTCATTTGTCTTAATCATATAGTCTAATATTACCACTACCATCAGCTCGCAACATCAAAACAGTGTCAATAGCCTAAGCTACTAAATCATCCAAGAACTAACACCAGAATTAATTTCTCGCACATCCTCCTTCACGTTTACTTACGCATACTAATGAGTCACCGTCTTGACCAACAGATGCGATTGGACATCTCCATCGATCAGAGGGTAAGATAAACGAACGGCCATTGATGTAGCATGAGGATTCACCCGCTTATTGACACACCCCACAGATAAACGGCTTCAGCCCCTGGGATCAGATTAGCAGATTCGTAAATGCTATCCGTTGCATGTATGCAGTGACCAATCCATTGGCCATGTTAACATATGACACGTGAATAATGTAAGGTCTTGAGTCAGATTCGTCATTTAAATTTATCCTGTAGGATCATATTCATGTTATATTGTATCATTCATATCAACACCAGTAATGTGGTCACTGGGTCTAATCATTGATGTTTTGTCAAACTGACAAAGTCGTCAGAATTTGAAGTTTTTATTGGCTTTGTGCGACTAAAATATAAATATTTCATGACCTAGAAAAAAGATCGAATTTAGCGACCAATTAGTAAATTTTGTTGTACTTTTTGCAACAAAGAGGTCAATGGAAATGGATCATCTAAAAATTGACAATACATTACCAAAGTGACCAAAAGGAGAGTACGTCAGCTGCCTCATCAAATGCTGACGGCATATCGCCAGCATGACCAAATAATATGAGTCGATTCGTAATTTAATTCAAAGCCACGTAAGCGTTCTTTTTTCCCTAATAAATCTAACACACCCTGATGTGTTCTTTTTTTTACATTTTGATGATGGCACATTTTACTATCCTTTGGACAAAATTGCAAAATCGTTAAGTATGAAATGGTGTAATTTTTCCCCGCTCTCTTCGGAGTGCTTAAGGCTAACAGTCAGTCATGATTGCTTGTGGACATGGTTTAACGATAGAAATTGGATGCCCTGTAATTTAGCCAGTGCAATTTTCGCTGCCCCACCCATGCCAGTATAGTCGACCATATACACACAGCATAACACGCAGAAAGCTATTAAGTTGTCATTAGTCTAAACAAATGCTTTAATGTCATGTTTTTCCCCCCTGAAACATATAGGGTGTTCATTTACAAAGGTACAGCTATCCGCCCATGTGTAACGGTGGTCACATGAATTCAAATTTCTGTAGATGTTTATCAGAATTCTTGTATGGGTTTTTTTTTTTCTAATCACACATAATTATAGTTTAAAGTAACGAACCAAACCGTTACACGTTTATGGTGTATTCAGGTAAACTTATGCCATAAATATGATTTTATTGACATGAATAGCATGAGTTGGTGCAAATTCTCCTGGATGGTTGGATCGTCGTCATTTTGTTAGCCATTTTAACTTTGGGCACAATATTACACAGCATTTCATCCATATATAAACATAGAAATGGTTTTGACACTCAATACTTATACCGTTGGGTAATTGACCATTTTAATATTTCATTATTATGAACTAAAGCTTTGGTTCTCTTATCTTTAATTGACTTAATACATGTAGATCTAAGTTTGCGTTACGTGACATTAAGAAGGAATTTCACCCGGTAATGAAATGTAATAAAATATTGTGATGGGGAATGACATATTTATAGTTGAATGATCAGAACGATGAGAGTTGCCCCTCAATTTACTTTCTACTTCATCTCAGTTTAAGCTTAAAAAACATGAAGCAGATCATGTCAACAATATTGGAAGTGAGTCAATCCGATAACTGTATCTTGGTTACTGAAACCAGGGTCTTTTGTAATAAAATCAAAGTGATAAAACATTGTTTAATTATCTGTATCATTTCACTGGCTGCAGATTTCTGACACTGACTGCCAGTTTAAAGTTACCTGATTCTGTTGCCATGGAAATTTGAAATTCAGTCTTTTTAACGTTTGTTTAAGATCTAATGGAAGGCTGCAGTGAAGAGATCGTTATACATGCTGGGCTTCTTTGTTCGAGATGTATCAGGTCATTTGTTCGGCCCTTATTTGGTCAGATTGAATTCATTCGATGCTGTGGGCGTTATGGGGTTGTCTACTGGTGCTAGCGATGATTTTTCAGACTTATCAGACCATCTTGACAAAGAAGTGGATTTGTCGTCCAGCACAGTCATGCCTGACGATTCTAACTAATGCTCATACTCGACTTTGGGTACCTGTATCCATTAATTGGCTCTAGTCTGAATCCATAGACGCTATTGAACAAATGAGAGTTAGGAAAGATGTTTAGGATTCTGAAGATTAAACAATCATGTCCCACTCTTGTTGTTTTTTTGTCGTAAAGACACATACCAGCCAAGGTCAGTGGCAGGAGCTTTTCGCATTAGCTAATGATATTAAGGGCCTGTAGCTATAACCGAATTGGAATGAAGTCACCATGACGAGGGTAATCAATAAGTTTGGCCAAAAATAAATATCTTTTGAAAGACGGCAGTAACATTTTCTTCACATCGATATTCAAATGTCTGGGATTATTCCAACCAAACCATAATGGACGTGGCTATTTTGTTCTCTTATGCACCTAAAGTCCTTATTACTCTGGCATCTTGGAGGGATATAGCAGCAATTTACAATGGTGGTTTGAGCCAGTGAAGAGGTCTTGAGTAAATATCATCAATTATGTTGCAGACGAACTAAACATTGGGTAATTAGTACAGAGCGGGTTTGGACCACTTCAACATAATCGGAATTATTGCAGTTGGATCTCGCGACATAGGTTTTGATGGAATTTCAGGGAGGGACCATACATGCCATGTCCTTGAAAAGTAAGTTGATAAAGCTGAAAGTCTTAATAATATATATATAATCAGCAAAAAGTGAATATAAACACAATTAGGTTCATTTTAAGTTGAATCTAAAGCTGAATTGCATTTCCACCATAAAAAAAACAAAATACCTCTATCATATTGTGATCTGAAGAATACTTAGGTCTCTTTAACCCGAAACACACTGGTTGAATTTTGATTAAACTTTAAGGGTGTCATTCTTTGCTGGACTTTTAATGAGGTGCGCTGGTGGAAATGGCAAAATGCATCGTCTTCTGAGAATCTTCCCTGAAAAAAATCAAAGGGAATATTACCCCGGCCGAAATTTCATGATCAGAATTCTAATGTGTTTACTGGTTATCACAGTCACACGAAATTGTGGCTATATTTGTAGGGCTTGTATTTAAGGTAACTTTGATGCACTGTGGGCGTTGTAAAAAGACCAGGAGATTACTCCAATTGAAAATGTTCAGGTCGAAGGTCTTCTATCGAAATCGTAATTTAGCGATCATTGACTTTCTATAGGTAATCACTGTGTGATAAATTGGTTGGTATTGATCTCCGAGGCAACCACATCCATATAAGGGCAGCTGATACCCGCACTAAATTAGTAGTTGTATCTTCTCTAATGGAAAAATTCGCCGAGAAATTTGCCGATTAAGAAGAAAAAAAACATTACTGGCTCATTTAGTTTGTAATCATGGTCACATAGTAGACCACGATAATGCAAGGTTATTGCATATCCGTAATTGTCTGAACACTTCAAATTGAAGAATGTAGTACCTAATTTTTACTCTTGGAAAAAAAATGTTTCATAAAGTTTTGAAATTATTGCTGTTTGCTTTAGTATGTGTAGCACCATATGGAACTGGATATGGGCATCATATCCGCTAAATTAAGGAACGTCAGATGGACATGATATCATGGTGCCCTTTGAAACATTTTAGTATTGTGCTGAGTTAAATGATGCAATATTCTCATATTCAAGAGGGCTGTGAATTATACATATGGACAGTATGGCATATTTCGTGTTGTAGATCCGATGATGTCTCGATCCTTTCAGACATCATCGGCCTAAAAGTCGCTCTTTCTTTCGAACCTTGTGGTAGATATTAGTTTTTTCCACCCTCAGGCGACGTAACCCATGTAGGATTCTAATTGATATTTACTTCAATTGAAAATAGCTGCAAGTCTACCCTGTTATTTGTTTGCTTTCCACTTCAAACGTTTCTAAATTGAAGCCTTTGTTTTTCAACCTCATCGCTCGTTCTTCTCAACATTCTTTATATGACTTCTATTTGAAGTAATTACAAAACAGCTACAGAAAAGTGTGAAATTGCCTCCGGCATCATTTGATGGTTAGCCATGTTTAACACATTCAGTCCAGAGTGCCTCGTTGCGGTATTATTGCTGCCGCTTTGAATAGCCATATGGCTCGTAATTGGTTCACATTTTGAATTTCTGAAAGACTTGTCTGAAATATATGCTAATTGGAGTACGTGTCTGGATTCATAAATTTAAAATGCATGAGTCCATCATGTGTACATCTCATAGGCCTGTACAATTTTTTTTTTATTTCTTACAAATTTAAATTCACATTTCCTGTATGAATTTATGAATACTGGTAGGACATTCGTCTTGAAAAAAATTAAAATTCATGAAACAACTTAATGGGTCCCCAATATCAGAATTAATTAGTCAAATGAATGATTCTGCAGCACCTGTTGTGTGGTTTTTAAGGACTAAGGCCAATTGTGAAACATGTCCGGAGTAAGGTCATGATGTCAGAGAATTCCGACAATAGAGCAACACCAGTGACATATTCATTGAATCACTATGGACCAATCAAGGCCTCTGGTTACTACGTTAATTGCGTCCGCAGGAAAGAGTGGGACCAATTGGAGATGATGACCCGAACCCTCGATAATTCATGTCATAGATCTATGGCTTTACTTTATGGATCCTTCCTTCCAATAACTGTAAGATTTACCAAATTTAACAGTGGCCTAATGTCTTTCTTATCTTTATCTTTTCAGTGGACTCAGTGGATTCGGATGTGCTTATCTGCGGGGAATGCCAGACAGAATTCGCTCTAAACGATATAGTCCGCTTCATAAAACACAAAGTCAAACATTTGAACAAGGAAAATTGTCAGCCCTACGACTCGGACGATAACTTAGAAAATGACGAGGACGGTGAAAATATGTTGATAAATAATCACAGGCCTAGCATATCTGCACCAATGGGCAGGAAAGGTACGCCCGAGTTACGCGACAAGATGTCACCACGGCCCGCTCATCTTCAAAATGTCCCCATAAACTTAAGCATGGACATCGACGACAATGCTCAAGAGCTCAAGGAAAACGATTTGAAATCTGATTTCTGTTCAAAAGACGACAAGGGAACGTGCACGGCTCCCAGACCAAAACAAGTGGACGCTGAATCTAATACTACAAATACAGGTACATATGAATTCTTATTAATCATTCTCAATATACATGTATAGTTCTATCAAAAGTACCTGTCAAGTTCAAAATCATACCTAAAGTACATTTTATTTCGTATCTGTCAGATACTCATCCCTCTAAATATTTCCAGATCATTTAACAAATCGGGTATTTCCCCCGATATTTTAATACGAAGTCAGATTTTTCGAGTGTTCATAGAGTGGGTTAAACTGCTTACTACCGACTAGGCATAAGATGAGCCTTGTGAAAGTAAAGAAACCGGTCTTTCAGAGTATCCTGTTGTTCAAGATGGAATGTGATCGCCTCTTCTCCAACATGCAACTCCTCTATTGGCTAAGCATCAGACATAGTACCTTCTGGAGATCGGCCAGAATACTCCTATCCTTGTTACAATATCCGTTCGACTTTTGAAAAGATCATGGCCCTTTTTATCTCGGTTCGTCCATTTGATCAGAAGAATCTCAATGCGCAGATTAGCATAATCACATGACATTGCGATAAAAAACATCACTGTCAAAGCAATGGGCTAAACGGTAACAGGAACCTGGCCTGCCTACTTGTATATTGTGAAGATCAGAGACGAAGCAGTCGCTACGTCGTGTTCGTCTTAATATCGATCTAGAGAAAAAAATACATTTGTTCTTCACAAGCATGTTGAAGTCCTACAAAGGGCATCAAAGCGGGAAAACATTATCCCATTTTGTGACAGAAGAATCTCTTTATGTACGGACAATTTGATGTCGATGGTCTATTGCAGGCCAGAAGGAACAGCGTCTGATGTTCAGCAATTGGAAGAAAGCATGTTACAGCGTTGATGAAAATCATTCTTGTACTTGTTAGCAGAAGACGAACAACGCAGATGGAGACTCGAGATTAAGCTCTCTTCTTGTCCTTCTTTACGGATTATTAGATTCGTGAATTATTGTTACAGAGGTTGTCGTAATTGCCGATTATATGACAGATGACCTTCTATTTCGTACCATCTTTGTATGTTCTGTCTTTTCAACCTTTTTGTTTCTATGCAAGTTAGACTTGAGTTAAAAAAAGAAACATAGCGCATTCTATGATGTGATAATTAAAAAGTTGGGTTTTTTTCATCAGAAGAAAAACAAATTTGTCTTAAGTGAAATGGTGTATTTTATTTCCTCATTGGTGTTTGGGGAGAATGTTTGCAGAAAATTTAAGATGTTCAATTTTTCTACCATTTTCTCTGAGAATTGTGGAGAAGTATTTTGGTATTTTCATGAAGATACATAACCTTTGTTAGTCACATTCCTTTCAAAGTTGCTTTGCATATTGTCAAATCCGGTCATCTAACATCGCTTCTCCTTGTGGTGGTCATACGTGACTCACAGGACTTACAAACATTACCAATCAATAACTATTGTTATTCCATGAATAAGAAATCTACAATTCTAGCCAATATTCTTGCTTAATCCATTGACCAGTCCGTCCAATAATTCTATGTAAATTCGAGCGCAGTGAAATCGACTTGGCTACATGGCTCGCGGCTGTAATCGACAGTATGGCTACAGTGGAAGTGACATCTTGTCACAAGATAATGACTGGTCACATGCATGTCACTTAACTCTTGTGTGATCTAAAACCCATCAGTTAGGTTCTCCATTATTCATTTTTGGATCAAGTTGGGGCGCTCTTTTTCAGGGGTCAACCCGGAAAGGTCAGATTCGGTGTGGAATGTCGTTATCGTGATATATTGATTTTCACACGTGAGTCTTTAGCCATTTCAACATGGACATTGACAGATGACAGCATTAGTGACTCGCTCTTTCTCTGACCTATCAAATGAGTCGACTGGCCTTCGGTGCCGACCTAGCCCAGGGTTATACTTAATGCTAATATGTTGAAATGCTTCCGCTGATCTCCTGGTTGAGAGGCGATCTGCATCAACCATCAGTGAACATCGCATCTGCCTTTGACACTTTGATCTTTTTACACCAAATGAACACAATTTTGGCTGTAAGCTTCAAACTGTAGATTTACCTCACATCTGTATTTTATTTAAATCTAAGAATAAGAATGGCACTAAAGGAAACTGACTTTTGAATTTAACTACGTAAATGATGTTATCTTCATTTGGTATAGAGGCAGAGAGGGACAGTGTGCCTTTAGTTATATTTTTATTTAGTATTTTATTTCTTAAGTGACTCGATACCAATAGAATGATGCTTGATTCAATATTCACTTCGGACACGGCAATGATACATGTACCTCTATTTGTTCCCTAAGGGGCTGTGATCAGTGTTGGACTGAAGGTTTTTTTCCCCATCAAGAACAAGTTCTACCTCATATGTAACATATCTGGGTGCAAGAATTAGCTCAGAGGTATCACTTTCACAGTGGCGAAATTTAATTCTGTTATTGTTATCTACTGCTCAACCACAAATTTCAGCACCACCAGCCTCATCAGAGTCAGCATACCCTTTGAAATGTAACAAGGGAAAAACTTTGAACATGTTTTATGTTAGAAAGACGATTGCCTTGGGCTGGGGCTGGAAAATACACATGTAGAAGTTTTGTGATGATGCTGTCCACACTCCTGAAAAAAGATACATCCCCTCAAACCATACACGTATTATTCTATCCAAACAGGTTTAAGATACCACATTCAAAAACAAATATGAGCATTGTTGTACTGTACAATAGATTTCACCCATAACTGGCCAAGTGCCGACAAAGCGTGTTCCTTTTGTTTTCTCATTTTCCCTATGTTTGCATACATGTTCTCCAAACACTCTAAACAATTAATATGATTTCTAAATGAGTGACGAGTCGTCAGCGAGCGCTTTCTGGCCAGGCCCTGCACGCTCTCCATCTGCTACCTGACATGCTAATATAATGCAAGGCACTTCATCCTGATTCGTTTATAAAAATTAGGACTTGAGTCCGAGGGTCGTTAAGTTAAAAAGTGAAAATCATACCAGCTTAAAGATGATAAGTATAGACCAGTTTACAAAGAAGTTGAACCTAGATGTTGCGTTCATACAGTTTACGAAAAGGGTTCTACTCTGACATGTTCCTCTTTCTTTTTCGTTTGAAGTGTAAAGAACGCCAAGCAAGTCTGGCTGGTGTTATCACTGTAAGCCAAAATCTAGAATAAACCTAATCTACACGTAAGGAAATGCAGGAGATATCCGAAGACACCAACACCAAATTTAGAATCTGCCTCTCCTGTCACTTTCCCTTCCCCATATGAGAAGGTCAAGTATGTCATACCAGTTCCTTCGCCCACATATAAACTAAGATGATCTTCCCCTTGAAAAAAAAAAGATCTGGCAAAAGAAAGTGTTCTCTAATTCCATCATCACACCCGGCACTCCTGAACCAAGGAGCTTTGCCTACATCAATATCATTGGGCATGGTCAATTGTTCCACATAATGGAGCGGTTTCGTTTTTTTCACATCGTTCATGACAATTCATTAGGGAGCATGCAAAAAGGCTTGTAATTACAGGACATGGAGGTTTTCACACAAAGTGACAACTTGAGTTGCTAAAACTGCAATTATCTGGCCAAAGAAGTTTTAAGTAATGAGGGTAAGATGATTGTGGACAGCAATCAAAAAGATTGCAAAACATGAAAGGAGAGATTGGTTTACCAACGAGGTATTATCTTTACCAAAATCCACGTGTTTGTCCACAAGATTCTTACTCTTCACTCAAAGTTGACAACTTGTGTAATCATTACTGCAATTATCTGGCCCAAAAAGCTTAAGGTAATGAGTGTAAAAAAGGAATTGAATACCATAAAAGGAAATATTGGTTTACCAAGGTGTTATCTTCCAACGTGTCCACGGGTTTGTCCACAAGAAACTTGATGATCACGCGGTGACAGAAAGATGACACCACGACTAAGATTGTGGCTTATCTTCTACGCCTTGTCCAAGACCACTAATTACCATGACCATCTTGTGTCACCAATCAAAGGACAGTGAAGCCACCGCAGTGTTGCATTGACAGGCCATGAGTCAGATATCCTGCTGATATTCGATTATTCTCTTTCCTAGACCCTTTTGTGGGATTTCTTGTGATTATGAAGACACTGATTCCCTTTGCTTTGACTGGCTCAGTTCACCACAGGTCTCGGCTTAAGCCCTTCTTCGCAAATAATGGTTCGTATTATCAATACAAATAGTCATACCTATCATCAAGTTTTATCTCTGTACAATGGTATTTTGCCCACTTTGGTTAGACATTTCTAGCTGGAGAAGCCATGATTCTCTAATTGCAGAAGAGGTGCTCTAGGTATCAGTTCGTAAAAACTTTGCACATGCGCACCTTGACCACCAAATTGTTGACATCTAGTCAAGATTTAAAATACCCCGGCTATGTTTAAAGGGAGTACAGACCACGAGGTTCAGGATGCACATACGTTGCCTGAAATTGAAAAAGGCAATGGCAGATGGTGGAATGTTATGAGAAATAGACCTGACACTTAGACCTCCACAATTGGGGGATTTTGATGATGGTCATACACGTTTTTCTCAAAGTATGACTGCACAGTCACTTAAACCAATGAGACGAAAGAATAAAACGTTATCAATCAACGATCCTGCGTCTTTTAACAATTAAAAAAGCGAATTTAGCCACGACCACGACCAAGAATTATTTGTAAAGTAAAGCTTAGACCAATATCTGCTTTTTACACCAACAGCCAATGCAACTTTACTGGTTTACTTGACACAAAAGCATATTAGAAGTGTCATTCAAAAGAGGCACTACGATATATATGTCCATTGACCAGTGTATTCGTATGGGGCTCGTAAACTTGGACAAATACTTCAATTGATCTCCTTTAAGCGTCATTGGCCAACGAGGACTTGTCCATCTGCATCGTTCTCATGAGGTTCGTGAGAAAAAAAACCCCGCCAACGTCGTTTTTACCGTCGATTTCGAGTTGGAGAGCCATGGCTATCGATTGAATGATAAAAACGACCAGCAGTAGCCATCAAGAAGTGTTTGTTGGTCACGAGGGTGCTCCAACAAATGAAAGATTTCGGCTATGCTATGCCCATCGGAGATACAAAAACTGTGGCATACTGTGGGTCCCAAACACATTTATGATAGATTTTCCACTTTTTTTTCATGATTGGTAATTCTTTGCTCCTTGTTAGGAAAATTAAACCAGACTTTACTGATGTTTGCGCGTTAATTTCATGCTTTGATTATCATGGTTCACGAATGACAATCACATTATCTGCCCATGTTTCGTGAACTTGACACATCTTCCTGATGGCCCTTGGTTCAACTTGCCCAATGACACATAAATACACATATAATTATCACTAGTCCATCATGTTCGCACGGGCAGCTTATAGTATCAGGAACATAATCAAGAAAGAGATATATGCGGCCAGCAAAGTAATGATATTTTCACGCTTGTTAGCCATGTTCACTTTCACTTGATTGACACTGTGTGTGGACAGTGAGACATATGGATGGCCACGCAGACTCCGCGGGGCAAGCGGCCAGCTTTACCAGTAGGTAAACATGAGCAGATTGCGGATTGTGCGTTTGGGGGAAATAAACTGATTTTGCCGATTTCTGGAGGGCATCCAAGCCAAAATCCTGAAAACCAATACCTAATGCTTTACAATGTGTGCATGAGGAGGTATAGTAATTTGTGAAAAGTTGTGCTTTTTCAAGCCAGTGTTTGGAAGTGGCACTTTATTTTGGTAGGCCGAAAGCATAGCGTTATCACTACATTCACCAGTTAAGTCATACGCTGCTGCTACATTCATAGACCTACCTGACATCGAAAATGTTAGTCAGCATTCACATAGATGAACTTATGAGTACATTGTACATTTACTGGTTATTTAGTGTATGTAGCTAGGTTCTTACACTAATGCTCCAAACTGTATACTCTGCATAACCAAATAGGATAGGACCATTCTGACATACGAAATATGTTGGCCAGTGCTATATTTAAGTGGTGCTTGGCTACAGCTTTGAGGTTTACCTCCTCGGATTTTTTTCTCGTGTAATTCTAAGTCTTGCCATTTCAGACTTGGTCGAACATTGGAATTTTCACCCCATTCACCAACAAACTAAAACTTATAATTCCGTGTACTGATTTTTTTCAACTGACAAATCAATTATGCATGGTATGGATGCCCAGCCTGGTGCAGGTGAATTGTATTGCCCTCTTGACAGAGACTGTTTCAAAAATCGATGGAAAATCATGCTGTTTATGCATGTTGTTCCTCTCCATAAAAAGAGTTGATGTAAAGTTGTACTTTACACTTTTGTGTGTGCACAGAATGGACATTATGCATTATGTATGCAGGCTATAAAATTTCATTTTATGAAAAGTTCAGTTGCTGTTTTAAACATCTCTGTTTTTCTTTCGAAAAGAAAACATGACATTAGTTTTCTTAATAGCAACAGCGAGGAGACCAACTCAGGCCATTGAACTAGGATTATTAAGTCATTTCTACCAGTCGGATAACACCCGCAGTTCTCTATGGCCATCCATCTAAAGCACGTCACAATTATCGCTAATTCCTGACGTCGATGTCATGCGACCCTAACATATTGTCCGCAGCAGCCCTTGACCATTGTCCATCTCCATGGTCAGTATCGCCCCTATGGTCAGCGATTACCCCCAGGGCAATCATAAAGCAAACAGCTAACTAACCGTGCATAAAAGTTAATCACAGTGGACAAATGTTATTGGACATTATCAAATTAATCTGATATCGACACCCTCTGCGACCAGTAATTCTCTCAATGAATTGTTGGATTCTATGACAAAGCTATTACCTGTCATGAAGTGTTTCACGAAGCGAAATTGCTCAAGATTAGCTCACCATTGGTCATTATGGTCATTATTTGCTTAACGTGGACAAATGGCATGCTGGGAGAGTCATTGCACAACTGGGAGTAGCAGGCAACTGATCGATCAAGAGGGCTTGGCCGCACATGGCAGTATCGCCACGGTGCAGTCTCCATAGTTGGACATCGTTCATTTTATTGATAGTTGTTGATAAAAAATGGTCTAAGACTGTTCGTACCAACACATGTTGACCATTTTGATATAATAGTGCAATGCTATGAATTCAATGCAAAACCAATGGAAGTTGAGTCAATTCAATACACGGACTTGTTCTCTATCCGAATAACTGTATACATAACGAAGTCAGCAAAATAATACAGAATGTGCGGCAAAGTAACGTCCACAGGGAACAACTAGGAATTCGCTGACGAGGTAGATGCAAGATGCCTCCAAGTCAGACATTTCGATATATTCAAAAGTCTGCTTTTAATTTCTGTGACCAGCAAATGCAAAATGATTAACTCGGCATCACAATAGCAAAATTGCATTATAATCTCGATTTTTCACTCATTGACGGTCATGGTATCATTGCAACATATAATTACTATTACATCTCCTCCAAATGCAAAATGCATGGCCTTGCCAGCGGGCAGCTACCACACACATAACAATATAAAAAACAATGTGTCAATTCTTTGATCTTACCCGTATCACGTAAAATGGATTCTGGCATGATATATTGTCCAGCCCATATTTCACCCACCCTTTTGAGTTGAAAAGTTATTTGGAAGTAGCGTAACCTGCATTTAGCGATGTGTGGATGGGATGCTGGTCTCCTGTTCCGCCACCTGCTCAAGGTCTGTGGTCATTTCATTGAGGACAGCAGGTCCAATTGGAAGCTTTCTGATATGAAAGTTTTGTGTCTTGCACATGTATTTCCTTTGCTGAATAGATTTGGGTGTGGTTAAGATGTTTAAGAGGATAATTTTGGGCAGCAGTGGTCCCGTTGACCAGTGGTGCCTCTCCTCTACTCTCTCCGAGTGGGATGACATTTGAAATAGCATAGTTTCAATGATAGAGGTGTCAGCAAGTATGAGTGACAACTGCTTCCCCCTTGTTGCTTTGAATGTCACTAACAATCCCAACCATGTAATGATTGACAATCTGTCTCCAGTGGCACCTGCACTTATGTAACTCGGTTACTTGGCGTTACAAAACATGGAAGAACAAGGACAGGGAGTTACCTGAGCTGAACTTTGGGCTGGTCCTAGCAATAACCAATCATGCCCTTACTAAGGGTACATTTTATTTTTATCAATGCTCATATAACTGCCCATGAGGATAATCTCACGATTCATGCGTGGTTATTCACTCAATCCATTAAAAACTTTAAACATTATCAATGCACCTACTTTATCAACACGAGTTTTGAAATTAAAAAAGGAAACACACGGTAATGACAATATGTTAATTTCCTTGAGAGCAAAGCCAATCCACTAACTCACTCAACCAGATTTCTGAACACACTACGTTAAAAAGACTCTATCATCATTTTCTTTCTAATCCTACTCATACCTTCGTAAGATACACCCATTGTTCTTCATGCCCTCCCATATGCTGCCACGCAACTCGATAACAGAAACGAGGCAAGCAATCCAATCCTCATTCAGATTCTCAAGGCAAGACAAAAATTGTGTCCATTCACGGGTCCATTCATCATTGATGCAACCTCTATCTCATTACGTTATTAGCGTAAAAAACTGTTATGAATATCAAAGGCGACTTGATGCTGGCTTAGCTTTTATGTCATCAATTGATTACTCACTGCTGGCTGGGATGATTCCCCTTGGCAAATAACATGCTTTGACCAATAGAATCATCAAATCATCTGACGGCACAATTCTATTCCTACGGCCATTGGTGCATTACCTTGGACTTAGTCAGGGTATCATTTCATAATAGGAATGGATTTTTGTTGTCAGAATCTTCTCCCATCAGTAATCCCATGTGGCCCCTGAGCAAACAGAGACGACACGGACAAAAGGTTCACTGATGGATAAATGGAGGTCTTCGTCCATTCATGGCATGAATGAGTTACGATTCCGCCAAGATTTGCCAAGGCAATCACAGCAGGTCAGGATGGTTTCTGCTTTGTTGATTTCAAATGGGAAAGAAGCTATCCGGGCTTTATTGCCAGATCTTGGCAAATTATTAGGAGAGCCCCGATGTGTCTCTTACCGACCCCTTTGTTAAACCAAACATAGCGTATCAATATCATCCACCCGATGTGTCTCTTACCGACCCCTTTCTTAACCAAGCATAGCGTATCAATAGCATCAATACATATTTATAAAATAATCTCTTATCCACTTCCCCCAAACCTTCGGCTAGATAACATAAGTAATATTTGTGTTTATGAAATTCAGCCGTCCATAAAATATCTTATTTAATTTTTAAAACCCGACCGACAGAATTACCTAATAGGTCTAGTAAATATATATGGAGCCTTTTTTCAGACTGAAAAGCATACATAAAGACTAGCCAAGGATCAAATGGCCCTTTTTGAAATGCAAGTAAGTTGATAAATTCAAAATACGTTTTAGTAAATCGACTCCGCCTAGACTGTCAGCCAAAATAATATCACTGGATTTTCAAAAAACTTGATAGACAGGTGTGTCGGCAATTTAATTCACCACAGATATACATGTATATATATAAAACCTTATTATACAACTGGCAAGGAAAACAATATGGCAACATTCGAAATAGTGTACCTTTTTCCCCGATGAAAGGGACTGTGACTTGTGACAAAATATATGCATCTCCTGCCATTGTGCAAATATGTAGCAGCATATTCGAACTTGGGTCTGATGAATTAAAATTTCCTTTGGCACGAACACATTACAAACAAGTCAATTCTCCATGTTACCATCACCAGTTACAAAAAATGTTCAATGTTTCGCCAAAAACTGTTTCTCTGAAAGGGGAATACAAATCTGTTTATCATAAAACAGCAGTACAAAAAACACTGTCATACTATTGATTTTGCTTTGTACTTACATAAAATATGGAGGTGAAATTCAATTAAATAACCCATAACGCCTTGAGCAGTAGGAACTTTTACTAACTGTTGTCACATTGGCTTTATCTGCTTGTGATTGAATCTTTTTTTTATTAGAGGAAATATGACATTTACCTCCTTCCACTGAATTCTAAATTTCTAATCGTCTAGTCTTCTACCTCCAAAAGCTATGCCTTGCCCGAGGGACATCTTCACTAAAGCTGAATAGCTCGGACAAATATATTCTGTGAAAACAATACCGATTATATTCACTTTCGCTGTTAATTATTTATTGGTAACTTTTTGGACACAGCTCATTCTCATTCTCATTGCCTCTGGCAATTTTGAGCATTTTGCTGCCAGGCAACCATTAGAACTGAGGCTCATTTTACCTATTTTCATGCAGGTTTCAAGTAGCAGAGATGACAAAAAACGGTACAGAACCTGTCAAACATCATCTGTTGAAATCAGCCTTGGTTTTGTGTGTGTAGCAAATTAACAGTTTATTACTTAATGCAATTGGCAGTGAGCTCCGATCCTTGACAAATCTTCTCATCGCGATATACTTCCATGACCAGTGATGAGGCGACGTTGAATCATCATTAAAATACTTTTCTCAGAAATTGACAAGGACAGAGTTATTTCACCAAATTGGCTTCATTGGTTTAGAGTGACATACAAGCCATCTGATGGCGATGTGATCGTTTGTGCAATTAGTAAAGTAAGTTGGTATTATGTTGGAAGATCGAAAGTGCTCCAGGTGCCACTTTTATATGTTACTGTTACACATCCAGTTTCAGCCTCGATATGGTGAAAGTGCCAATCCATGCCACTACAGTGATGGTGGGGCAATGTTCTGCATCTAGTCTAAAACAATATGAAATACACCGAATCAATTTTCGATTTTGTTGATATATTGGATACAGCTCTGATGTTATAGTTTTATGGTGGCAGCACGTTGTGGTGCCCATCTAAGCTCACTGCGGTGTCAGCAAAAGAAATTTATGAATGTTATAATTTTTGTAGATTATGATGTCAACGTGATACGATTACGTAACCCCGTATATTGTCATTAATTGCAGCCCCCCCCCCCCCCCAAAAAAAAATTCAATATAATTTGATTTCAGCTCAATAGTTAACATTTATTTATTCAGTATATGAGTTAATTGTTGAAGAATGAAATTTTCAACTAACATTGATGATTCAACCCAAGCTTTAGACCACAACCACAGTATATCCATCCCCTTTCAACTTTGAGCACGAGTAATTCAATTCGAATCTCAAATTTCCTCCTTTGGTCTTCTGAGCTGCAGCTGTGTAATTTGGCCACATACAAGTTGGTTATATCAAAGTGACTTTTAATCTAATTTGAAGCCCATTTAATTAGGCTGAGAATTGGACCAAATGCTAAGCTAGGCTGGGGCCTTTTTCTCACCCAGCAGGCCACTTCACTGCATAGGTCATGTACAAAAGACTTTTATTCGTACCGTTCTTGCGAGAAAATTAACGGTCAGGGTTTGTTGTGGACTCATTATCGCACTTTGACTACCTGTGGCTTCCCACAATGCATCTGTCAAGCCATATATCGTTGCCTGAGAAAATGAAAGTCGCCCGTTAATTGCATAAAACTTTGTTCTGCACTTTAACTTTATGGTAAAAGGAAGTATGATTAATACAACAGTGGTCTTCTGACCTGAAAAATTCCTTCAAAAAATCCCGACTGTTCACTTCTGTGTCAATAGCCAGACAAAGTCGAATATAGTTTCCACGTTTTTTGTTTTTTTGATAGTTTTTAAACATTTTCCATCAAAAAGACCAGGAAAGGTGGATGTCAAACCTACCACAATTCTTGGTACATAAGTGATTTTAAGAAATGTATGCTGTCATATACCATATATGTTCAAGGAGTATTTTGCAACAGATAAAACAACATTTAATCTTAAATGCACACATATATCACCATTTGTCGATTTCTCCGATCTTCCCAAAAGAGATGCAGATAAAGATCATGACCGGTATTTCTTCAAGGGTTAATCAGTTACTTGAGTTGAATTTTATATACAATATAAACGGCACCATCAGACGTCTTATCGCCTCCTTTCAATTACGTTTTCCATCTCCCAAACTGCCCAGTCGCAAGCTCCAGAGCCAATTAAATTTTATCATAAAAAGATGGACGAACTTATGGGATTTGGGGTCATATCTAGTTATCAATTCTGGTCCCAGTCTGCTCTGCAGCTTTCTCTAATTCCTATTTGCATAATCTGAAGAAAAAATGTGATTCTTCCTAACGATATGGTTGAAATTAATAGCCTTGGTGTGGTTATCACAAAACCTTTAACATGTGAGAAAATTGAAAATTCTCATAATGAATTTGTTGGCTTCATTAAGTCAGTACCGGTAGTTAACAAATTTATTGAACTTATGTGGCGAGAGTGTCACTCTGGAGCTAATACACTGCCAGTGCGACAGGCAATTCTCATCAGTTTTATGAAAAAGACATTTCACTTGATAATTGAAAATTATGTTTTGCTACTTACGGAAAGATTACCCCACCAAATCTTGTAAGTGTCAGTACTATTCCTTCATGGTGTAAGAGATTATATCAATTCAATATTGCACGCAGTTATCTTTCAATTTGAACATTTGTCCTCACTCTGAACACATGGTTCGTTTTTACATATATTCCCTGGCAGCAAGGGTATTTAAGGGTTTCCTAAGAACATGAGAAAAAAGCATTTCTCCTTATTCTACAAAAGGCAGCTGCAGCAAGGATTTGGCCCCAAGGATTGACATCGGGAAATGACGAACCAACCACATGTTCTTGTGGGGAGGATTACGCATTATTATGTGCTGGGGCCCTGGGCGACATGAGAAAAAAATAGCGAGTCAGAAAAGGCCAAAAGGAACGAGGTCTACGGAAGGGACTCTTTGTAAGGCTCTTTGATAATGATACTCTGGCTATAACTTATGAGGTCTTATTCGCCAATGTATGATATTCAACAAAAGAAATACGAACATGGCTTCCACATCATTGCAGTCAATAATGATGGCCATTTCAGTCAAAATGTTTTAAAATTTGGACGGAGAATTTCTCCAGAGATTGAACATTTATGATTGGAATTCTTGAAGGTAAAAAACACCACAATGCCCAAATTTGTTACTGTAGGGCCAGAATTCACAACTACGGTGCCAACTGATAAAATGCCCCAACTGACCTCTAATCCAGTTGTATCATTTCCTTCTTATGTCTGGATAGACATATTATGATTCTTCATTCCGCAAATTCACAATTTGGGGGTCAACATTATGTCACAACTTCATCCCTGCATTATACGACAATTTCATGTCACATGGCTCCCATTGTACAATCACAGCAAGGGTACAATTCACGGTAACTCGTGTGCGTGTCCGAAGTTTGTCGATCTTTGTGGGCGCTCGAGTCATTGCCACAATGGCAGATGTTACCCATATATTATCATGGCTGCATTCCTTTGAATAATATCTAAGGCGACATGCTGCCATTAAAGGGAAAGATCGTTTCAGCATTTATGATGTTTCACTAAAGGAAAACTGCCATATTTGTTGGCTAGTTCTGTCTAGGTTCAGTTTTTATATTTTCGTTAATCTCAAAAAATCCAAATAAAGATCACCACATTGTCTGATTTAAATCAATGCTAGCCGTGGTGGAATTATAAATATTTACTCCTCTTTTAAAATTGTTCAAGGTTTGATGTATTTACAGTTCATTTAGATTTGTAACAAATGATTACACCAGCCGACAGTTGGATTTAAAATCTATATTGACGTAAGCCCAGACTTCTACATGCATCTCGTCGTTTACTGCATGCTCAGAGCATTCCCTCATCTCCAATCACTGGTTCGTAGGTCGCCTTGCACCAAAGCAACATCACTCTTCTTTCGTCAAACAACGATATTTATTTATCTCAATTCCTTCGGAGCAAATTTCCTTCTGCAAACCACCTTTCCTCATTTCAAGATTTGATTTAAAGCCAGCAACCGTGCGCCAGTGTGACCTGCATTACGTATTCCCCAGCTAATGGTCATTGCTCTTTAAATTGCATCTGTAATGGCAGTGACAGTTTTTTTACACTAACGTCTACCAATCGAATGTTCGGCTGGTTGATAGCTGTGCGGCAACTGGGGTTGCAGATTATGCATCGCATACATAATGCGCAAGGACAAAGACACGATTTTCACAATAATGGTCACTTCTGTGACTTGCGCCATTGTTCCGACACGTCGACCATTCGAAACTTGAAACTAATTTGCATATTGAAGTCTCAAGTGTGCTATTGTAAAAAAATAATTTGAGAGCTGGTGTTAGGTAATGTATTATATTATGCTAATAGCTGGCTAGTGGCATGAGTCGTGCCGCCAGGTCATTAAATTGCGTGTTTCAATAACACACACTTCAAGCCACCACCATTGCTGCCAAATACACATTTCAGAGTCCAATTTCATATTTGCTTGGGGCTTCAAAATGAACTTTGACATCATATTTTCCATTCGTTTTTCGTATTCAAGTTGGGAAAAAATGTAAAAAATTCCACATCCATTTTCAATTTGCTATGGGCCATATCAGTGGCTTGCTACGAAAGTTTTATTTTTTGTCATGATTCGACTGAATTATTTATCATTATTCCATCTTCCTAGTTTTGAATAATTTAGCCTCGGCATTCTCCTTTGGTATTTTTCAAAAAATATCCTGTAATATGCCATCACCTCATGGCATTCGTATTGTTGTATTAATCACGGTAACTTGGAATGCAAATGGCACCAGAATCACTTTAAACTTTTATAAATTCTAACTCAGAAAAGCAACGTTCAACGATATTACATCCAATGAAATCCTTTAGGGGCACTGGAGTGACACCTGCTGAGTTACGCTGGGACTAAAATGCCACGAAGGCACAGTCGATGGAAACATAATCTCTAGATGATTGCAAATAAAGTGTTGGACGTACAAATACAAAACGCTATAATTTGATAGTCATCATAAAAAGGGACGATAGTTCATTAAATAAAAAGCTCGAGGCATTTTGATGAAATCACTACTGTCACAATGGGTGTTTCTTATTTAGTTCTTTTGTTCTTATTCTTATTTTATGTTGTTTAGCATGTTTAATCACGTTTTATGGAAAAATATCATTTTCTCCACTAAAAACGTTACCTTATATTTACTAAGATGTGTCTTCCGTTCAATAGACTGAGCTGAAATCCGTATATTTGTTTAAGATTTGTAACAAATTTTTGTATAATTTCAATAATGATATCGATAATTCATGAATATTTGAAATTGTTTGGATTCTTTCAATAAAAGAATAGTTGAAAATCATATAGAGTACATGACAACAATAAGAATCAACAGATTTAATGAATGCGAAATCAAACATGATATGTACTTGGTATCAATAAATGTTTAGATTATCTGAACTTTAACATTTAAACATTTAACCATTGATGCACTGGTGTGATGAATAATAAAAAGGTCGAGTGAAGTCTTTTTTTTCAATCAAGCCAAGTATATACACTTGAAAATCCCTTCAATTTGGTAGTCAATGAGAATATTTAACCCCTTATTGAGAGGTTACTATTTATCATTAAATCCATAGCTGGTAAAGGTTGCAAGATTATTAAGAATGCACAATATATGAGCTCGGCATTATTTGCCATTTCTTAAGAATGTAGTGGGAAATGTGAAGTGATTGGGACCACTGTCGACATGTGACAAAATATCTGAAAAATTGCATATTTGAATTATCAAGGTTAGAATTCTGATGCCAGTTGAAATCGTACGATATTAAGTCAATGAATATTTTTTGATAAAAGCCTCGAGTTAAAAAATGTGTCCGCAAGCGAGCCAATATCAATGGTATTGGTCGCTTGAGTTTTTAGATTTTGCTGGTTGCTGGATTGATTTTGCGCAGTGAACAATTGATCTTATGAAGAAAAATTGACAAAGGTTTTACTCCACTTGGGTTGAGGATTTGCTCAGCGTTTTTTACTGTAAAGTGTTTTTTCTCGAAAATCTGAATATCATTGTTTGGCCTTTAACGCATTTGAGCAGGCTTGCCAATCCTGACATCATGAAATTTTTATTTCAGTGGTTAGCTTTCAACAAAATTGTTAGTTTTTACATGCCATGGAAGAAAAATATATGGCATAGAAGAAAGGGTATGCCTTGGTGGCAGATAATATATTTGATTCAGCACAATGACCAAGCCAAGAGGAAAATTCCCGTAAGGATAAGTTAGTTCTCTATTCTCAGATGACCAATGAAGTCTTGTCGAGTACTAGGGAGACAAGTTGACACCAAAGAAATTGTGGCTTAGTTTGGTCATGGAGAAAATGACTTCTTTCCAATCAGTTAGTCATTTAAGTTGAAATAAGCTTTCCTCATGAATAAGTCCTAGAGGTCAGAGGTATTTTTCGTATGACTTTCGTCTACTCTTTCGCATATAATATCGCGACCAGCCACTTCAGTCTGCAGGGAGAATTAGGAAGCTGTTATGACATGAATGGATTATAACTACAAATTACTGGAAGTTGGATCCTGCTGTTGTCAAATTATTCCTACACGTTTTATACACGTGAGCAGCAGCTATTGACAATTTAATTTGAAAAATTATTGATCTAAGAAAGCGATTTTCGGTTCGTTTCAGTAAGGGTTTATTCTTTCTGGGGAAGGAAATTAAAAAAAGTAACATGTCGAAAATACTGAAGTCTGGTTGTTTCATCCAATTAAGATATCGGAACAAAAACAGATTTGTGGTGTTGAGCCCCATTAATGTATTCATAAAGCAGAAGGTGCAGAAATGTGAAAGACAGATCCTGGCTACAATCAGGGTTCTCAATGTTGTGTGTACGTACCCATCAAACGAAATAGCTGTCATGTGATTGGCCCCCATCTTTACACTGTGTGGTAATGTCATCTTTTCTGAATTTTTTCATGCCAGCCTAATAATTTTCCCGATATCACACCCTGGCACTCTATGTGATATGTCAGATACCACGTCGCTAATGCTAACATAAGAAGGCTGTCTTATTATTTTTATCCATAGAGGTCCTTTACATGGTACTGGTTCTTGGGTCTGTGAAACAAGACCTGTTTGGAATGCATATAGAGGTGTTGTCAGCTCAATGGAGGTCATGTTGATACCCGGGGTCAAAATTAGCATCCTCTAGTAGGAAAAGGCAAGGTAGTGGGATTCTTCTAAATTTTTTATGCTTTTCGCATTTCTTGAGAAATAGGCGCTCTATGTTATTTTGTTTTGTATAAATCCTTACAGAAGTTTGTTTCAATAGTCTGACGTAAAAAACAATCCATGCATGTGTATTATTCGCAAAATGGCAAAATACCAACTTCTATGGCTTTGGTTACAGGGACATAACCAGGGGTGGCACAGTGGAAATCCCCCTCCAACATTTTGTTTGAGAAAGGTCTTTGAAATTGACAATGAATTACGGGGAATTGACACCTACGTTCTTTTACAGACTCCTGGACCCACCCCTGAATTAGTTAATGGAAAGAGTATTTTCTGATCTCTAGCAATTCTTAACATGTGTATACTTTCAATCATTTCTCAATGACAAGCATTGATATATTGTTTTTCTTGGCCTGAAACTAAAGTGAAATATGTCGCCTAACAAGATGCTGCACAACACGACCTTCATTTCAGTTGGTGTTGTGTAAAGATGCTCGTACCGTTACCATGGCAACCGTTTCAACCCCATGCCATTTTGTGTGGGATTAAATAATGTCATGTACAGCAGAATGAAATTGTGGTCGTCTTTTAAAAAGTCTTTGACAAAATTTTGAATTGCCCATGACTGTTCTTGCACATAATGGTCATGTTGCTGCGCCGTTCATGCAACGTTCTTAGTTCATGACATTTGCCATAAACATCATGGTGTGCCAGAAGCAATGTATGTTATCAGCTTTTGTTGATGAAATTGAAGTGTTTAGAAGCACTTAGTCAGTCAAGTTGGCTTATGAGCGTATCTTTTGTGCTGTCTATAGGTGTTGCAATTGGAATCAATGTGCAGATCACCTGCAGGGGTGTGAATCAAGCGTGTAGCTTTAAAAGTGCAATATTGGGGGGGGGGGGGGGCTTAGTAGATGCTCTGAAGCCTGGCCGGGAGAAAAATGTGTTTTACTTTATTTTGGAAGGGAATTCAATAATTGTAAGACTTGAATTGTTTTCATTCTGGCTATTCATTAGGTAAATGTAAACATGCTTGCAACAACACATTTGATTTAGGCACCTTCTGCCCTTGGATTGAGGAATATGGTCAGTGGACCAACTGCCTAGTTCTTATATCTTATCTAGATAATGCACATACTTGTCAGCATTGATATGTACTATACTGTAGAGTATATGCTTGACATTCTGGGCTCTGGACACTGTTTTCCTGAGAGCTGATATCTATACCATATTCCGCAACCTTACATCTATACTCGGATGACTTGTTAATGAAGTCATCTCTAAAGTATTGATAATTACTACGATCAGCTAGTCAAAATAAGGATTAAGTATTCATGATTTCCATTAACCACTACTGCCATCTTTGCAAGACATAGGTGGTACATCCTCTTGCAAACAGAGAGGCGATCATGTCAAGCAACACATCTATATCGTGCTGGTCAACACGATGAACTCTATTTCCCCTTCATCATTATCTCCTGTTTCAGGGAGCTGCAGCTGACAGATCAACGAGAAATGGACATCTTCAGATTCGGTAGTTATAGATACCAATAAGACAGGAATAGCTGTTGATTTGATCATGATATTGTGAGCAAGTTAAGAAGTTATAGTATTTATCTCTCAATTTCAAAACTTAACTTATGAACTTTAGGCACGGGGCTTATGAACATCACTTACAACAAGCCCCTGACTGTGATTACAACGACCTCAGGACGCCCAGCTCAGAGAGTAACAAAAATTGCTTAAATGATAATACCATTCGCGGCTTTCAATATTCTAAAACATATCTACGTGTAAATGGTCAAGTGTCCAATTGAACTTCCACGAAATACCATTTTGGTGATATCAAAAGAGGAAAATTGCACTTTATATGAAAAATCTGTTTGATGTACTTCATTGTCCACTTCAGACTCAAAATACTAAGCTCTGGTGAGTGTTCGGTGTCGCCAATGCTTATGGCTAAAACTCGATATCGTAAATCTCAATACCATTCCAGTCTTAATTTTCTGAAATACCCAATGGATTAAGTACAGTTTAGTTCAAGAAATGTACAGGAAGTCCGACCAAATGGAGGAAATTAAGCCATAGTACCGGCTACAAAATAACTTTGACTGATAAAAAATCTCTGGAGGCGGACTCTGTATCGAAAGTCGGAAGCCTAATGGTTTGCTCGTTCCCTGTGGGGTAATGTCAAACTTCAAAGGACTTTTAAGTCTGGTACTAGGACCAGTTACAACTTTAAATAGGTGCATTAGGACTCGGCATTGTCACATAGTTATGTTATTGTGTCCAAATGTTTTCGGGTTGCATTTCAGTGATCTTTTCGTAAAATTATATTTAGTTCTTTGTGTAAGGTTTTTGATTTAATAACGTATTAGCCTTGCTACACATTGATGCTGGCATGAAAAAAAACATTAAAAGATGGCGGAGTTATATCACCATGGCGACCAGTTAATTTCGTTATGGACACTGGCTTGTGTACACTTTTCACTTTGATCTCTAAAAAAACGTACTGCTGCCTTTTGCAATATTTAAGATGGCTTTGCTTGAAACCACTACATTTATTATAAGTATGTACAAAAATCAAATGTCGCTATCTTCCAGGTAATAGTAATAAGTATAGCATTAGCTTCGTAATCAACTGGTGAGAAAATTCGAAATCCTCGATGAATGACACTGACAGCACTTCGGTGTCAACAACAGGAAAACTCAAACCCTCAAGCTGTATTGGTAAACATGGGCCGTCGCCATGCCCAATTGGACCCACGCCTACAAGGCGAACCTTTCCAAATTAATGAGGAAGTCGACACATCTTTAGTTATCTGGACCGAGTTCTTCTTTATGACGTTTTCCAATGTTGATGTGATTGACTGCATTATTTGTAGCAGTATTTTCTTTAACGTTTTACCAATTTAAAATTTCAAGATGCCTGTACTTTTATTCGTGTAGGCCTTCAGTGCATAACCAATCAAAATGACCATCAACTCGTCATCTTAACTACTCCATGAAATGAAGTGAATCCGACTAAACTGTCACTATCACGAGTACGAATTTCTTCATTCAAAATGTCACATTCCCGGTAATAACGGACTTAGGAAATGATGGGAACTTTCTTTACATTTCACCCTTTATTCAAAAAGAGTTCAACCAAATTCATTGAAACGATCGTCTGCATAAAAGTTCGATTGAAATTAACGTCTACTGAAAACTTCAAAACTTCATTTGGGTAGTCTTGTTAGTTTTAGTGTCCTTTATCATGTCACATTTCTTATTCTCTGGCCGCTGTACACACTGTATTATGAAGAAAACATGTTCAGTGCAAAGGGAGTTTCATAGCGTTCATTGTGTAATATCACGTCTGGTATGTGACAGAGGATTAGAAAATGACAGAATTAATCCTTTCTTATTTAACTCTCTCAATTTCGTTCCATTCTGGAGTTTGTGATGCTGAATATCGATGGCAGTAGTTTTTCGCTGAGACGTGTAGAAGTTGTTGACCTGCTAGATTCGCATACACGTTAGTAATCACTGAAGAAAATTGTATCACTTACTTTATAAAAACATTTTCCCAATGAAGAAAGACTGAAAAAGCGGTTGAAAGCCCAGAAAAACTAAATTATAGGCCCTGCCATACCTCTCTTTTTTTGTTCAATTTTGATTCGATAGATAACGGTATAAGGTTGTTATCAATTTATCTCAAATTATAATTTGTGAATTAGTGTCTATGAAGTCACCAAATACATGTTTGGTGCAAAGACACAAAGGCGTGTCATCTCGAAGGCTAATCTATCGCTTTATTGCAAAATTTAGTTATTATCACAAACCACTCTTTTTAGATTCATCATATTGGGTGTCTTCCACCCGAGGTGATGAAAAATAACAGTAGCAATTATAAAGATTATTATAGCATATCTGGCCGAGATGGTTGCTTTCAAATGTCAGTCATTTTAGACTTAATAACGCTGTATATCGAGTTTAATTAGCGGGGATCAGCATTCGTCTCGCACATAATAATCCAGCGCTCTGCCTGGAAGATGAACCAGTGGTCGGACCATTATGTAACAAGAGACCCAGAGTCAAATTCATGAAGCGGCAAGATCGGGCATTCAGAAAAGTGGCGTCCATCCTCGGCGACTTGACACTGGACTGCTCACTTCTCTTGGATGTATAATCCATAGCAGCCATCATCCTGCATGAGTAAACCATGTTTTACAATTTTCATTCATTTTACTCTTGGTTTCTATTTCACGCCGGAGGCAGGTCACATGGCTGATTCAGTTCTTTAGACAGTGCCTCGGGGTAGGGCAATGAGCTTTGTCCGCACCCGTGCCGTTTTTGGTCTTTTTGTTACAAACCAAGTCCAATTGTATCCAATCATTCTGGTTCTGTTACTGCATGATGTTGACAAAATAAGGCATTTAACTCACACCTCGATGTAAAGATATCCATGTAAAAATCGTACCCGAGCGAATACAGCCTCATTTCAAATTCTGTCCAGCCGTTTAATAAACATAGTCAATTGCACAACCATGTCACAGTAGACTGCGTAAGAAGAAGAGTGGTCGCTACAAGCCAGCGATATTTTATTGATGCAGTGAAAAAGCCATCAATATATTTTTAATTTGAAAATGTTGGGAAAATTACAGTATTTGATTTTTGAAGTGAATCCATCACCGAGTATGTGATCTGCATCATCATAGGTTCAAGATTGAAATCTTATGGTGTGCTTGAGAGGGGATATAGTCGAATATTTGTTACCTTTCAAAAATGGAGTATTTGAATTGATTTTTTCTTTTTAACATTCTATCCTCTACGAAAATGTACCGTTTAAAAATACTATGAAAGTCATGGGTTTATACAAGTTGAAACATAGAGAAGACATCGGGAATGAGATTTAAATCAACGCCCATAAGACTTTCGTTAAACATGTGATCTGAATTATGTAGAAGCAATGACTGACATACTCCATATTGTCGCCAAGCTTTACAAATGAAAAACCCAAAGAGGTGATATTGTGCATGATGCGGCTGTCGTTCAAGAATTATGCAACGAATGTTCACAATAATTACTGGTATTTTAGCCAGAAAAAAAGAAAGATTTATTGTATACTTGGTATTTATGCATCATTAATGCAGAATTCCTCATGCAAGATTGGGTGTGCGTGTGGCACATGATGGATAGCCAGAGGCAAAGTTACCCTTGACCCCAATCATTTCATTGATCACAGCCATGATGCAGAATTCAGTTCATGAACAATTGTGAATGTGTAAATGTGCCTCATTCTCCTCTTCCAATCCGATTAACCTGTCCCCTGTGCTTGCGTAACTAGCTTTGTTACGTCGATTTACGCTGGTCGCCATCTTGGCAGAGATGTGGGTGCCATACGTCACGTGCACGCCGGAGCAGACATATTGTCTTGTTTCAAATCTTTAACAGTTATTTTCGTGTTAGTCCAAACTTCAGGGGGTATCATTATAGATCATAAAGATAGAGAATGTAATCATATCCCTTTTCAGGTAGCAACCTGAAACGCACAAGAAACACCAGCATATGCACCAAATGTTATCTGATTAAAGCCGAGCCCGTATTACTTTTTCAAATTGGAATCATTTTTGAACGGCGATCATCAGACATATCACACTTAATTGTATAGTGAAAATAGGTATCAAAATTAATATCAGGATTCTTAACAATGTTGTACAGTAAGAAGAATAGCGTCCGTAAAAATCTGCTCAATTATTTAAATAACGCCGACATTTTTCCACAGAACATTCTTTGACGACGTCTTCAATGATCTATATTACTATTGAGTTTTCAGTTTATACTTCTTTTCTGCTTTGACAACAAGGCGTGTCTGACGTTTAAGACCTCATTCAAGACTATATCATAATTCAGTGACTCGACTTTTTATTTTGCTGTCTGTGTGACTGGTTGGGTTGCCAAGACCCCTCACTGAGAACTAAGGATATATTGCCTGATCATCATCAGAAACCACGCCTAAGGTATCAAATCACTTGAATTTAGGTAGAAGACAGTTGCCCCCCCCCCCGCCAAAAAATGCAGCAGATTAGTGCAAACGTCATCGCCGGCCGCTTGACCAAGGAATAAACAACTGAACGGATGGCAGAGAAATGTAACAATTTTTATTATCCAATTGCCACATGTTTGTCCAAGGTAGAAAAGGGTCCACAAAATAATGATGTTTCATAAAGAGTATGTTAAATGAAATTGCTATATGGGAATGTGTTGTTCATTGCATAAAGAAAATCTGACCAAACAATTCTAAGTACTGGGACCCTGGTCCTTTCTCCATGCTCAAACAACCTTTCAATAATGATGCAATATGATGATAGACAAGCCAAACACGTTATCATTTCTTGTTCACATTTCATTTCTGCCGCAATTTTCTTGAAATGAGTGTGTGTTTTGTTTGTCTAGTTTTCTTCCTGTAGCTATTCAACATCAAATTAAAGCTAAAAATAAAAAGATACTTAACAAGCAAACATCTTGATGTCTGTACTTGATGCTGGCTTTGTTTTTCAGCATCTTGATAATACACTTGGGGTTGACTGGCTGGAGAAGTGGATGACACAGAATCTAAGCTCGCTCAGTGCACTGGCATTTAAAAATATTTATATTTGAAAAAACGGGGTTTTTTCAAGGGTTTTCTAGAAATCCGACATTTCAAGGAAAAGTCGGAAATGTGTTGGATAAAGCAGGAAAAAGTTAAGAGAAACTGTTAAGAAGTCGGAAGAAGCCTACTACCAGTGAAACCTCTTACCGGATGAATACATTTCTTGTTGCATATCTACTGACGTAATCTTGTACGATATCAACTAAAAAACAAGGGATGAAATATCTTAAACATAAAAATAAGTTTTAAATCGTTTTTCCTGTAATGGAATAAAAGGTTGTTTCTTCATTCTTTTCATCGAATTCAACACAAATTATCATCGTTATATCTGCAGGTAAAACATCCTAAATTTATGCCCGAACTCTCACTGCCTTTAACCCTTTACTACTTTTACAGCATCAAGTTATTAAGCTGAATATTCTTACGTGTGCAAACTTGAGACAGGAAGAGAATGTCGAGTTATTTAATGTACATATAACCAGGTACAAAATCAAATAACCAGTAGGATGATGGCCAATTACTCCTCATTGTTCGACACCAACAGCAAAATAATATTTCAAAGCCAATCACAAACGTATATCCAAGTTAACTACTCACTGACAGTTCATATGCAGAGGGTTTCGAAGATACTTTTTATTCTGATCATGTCTTTTTTTCATTTCGAGTTCCCAAATAACACAGTGACTTGTGTTTACACTCACGCTGAGAAAATGTTCTCTCGGTCATAAGGTGCCACCATCGCACAATTCCTCGGCATTGACGATTCCATCCATAAAGAGTTTGATTGATTACTGTGATCGTATTTGACATGTCTGTTTTAGTCGCATTTTTCTCAAATTTCCTGTTCATATTGCGATTATAAATAATGATAAGAATAATAAGATTTACTCGCCTCCTTTAAGATTTGTGTAATGTTGTTTAAATTCCTTTCGCATGTGATATAATTCAATTTGTTGTTTGTATCTTAGAGATGTGCCGGACATTCTAATTTTCCCATAAGACAGGATATTTTGCCAATATGGCTTTTTAACTGAAGGGAATCGAAAGTCAATAAAAAATATGGTTTTCTTGGGTAATTGCTTCAGGATTTAAAATGTAAAATCAACAACAAGATTTAATGATGGGCTGTTCAGAATCATCTGTTGGCGTGAATCTGAATATACTTTGGTCCAAATTTACTAAAATCATGAGGTCACTTCAGTTAAGGCAGGTGTTCTGAGCAAATCAGTTGTTGTCTTTCCGCATTAAGAAAAAAATTCACATGCCATTCTGGTGACGCAGTGTCCATTTGACAAATTGATAAAATTGGACTTTGAAAGTGATAGATGTATGGAGGAACTGACATCCAGATAGCACATTTGCTGCTGAAAGGAAGAACTGATTTGCACAGATAATGTATTCGACTGCTCAAATTGAAGAGAAAAAATCTGCTACCATTGGAATTTAGTTCATTGAAATCTTTGAATTCTTATCGAAATTGGTGCAATCAAGCCATCAGCACAAAATTCTTATCTCCGTGTCATTTGCAATTGGTATAAACCAACAGCAATGACATGACAAGTGCAGAGGACGAAATGCATAAAAACTTAATACAGGAGGAGACAGTGAAGAATGGCCTAACCAAGATGCTAACCACCATTGGGAGAATTCAGCCAAAAATTTGATGTATGTGCTGGGGTTCTAATGAGCCGTGTCATTAATATCACTCACATATGATGGGTAAAACTGTGAAGCTGTAAAAAAGCTGCATACAGGATGGAGGTTTGATGTTGGAGGCTAATGGCTCTTGGTTGTCATAGGTGCACGGGGACGGCAGGGGAAAACTATGCATATTAGGTTGGGGAAATCTAATAATTCAAACAAGACTTTCGTTTGCCATCAATCTTCGGAATTTTTAAGTGCTATTTTCATCTTTTGACAAATGCCAGAATTTTAAAACTTTCTTAAGATAGTGACAGAAGACACAGGGAAGCAGATGCTAACAACACATATATCTACTCAGAGTTCTTTCTTCCCTCTATCCACCTTATCTCCTCTTCAGCAGAAAGTATTTTCAATTAGAATCCTGGTAACACTTCTGGTTGTGGTTTTCAGCGCCTTGCAAACACATGAAGTTTACATTAAATCTTAATGCTTATGTATTAATTTCTTATATTTTTCAGAACCCTATAGTTTTGTCTGCGGGACGTGTAAGACAACATTGGACTCGGCGTGGAGCCTAGTACAACACGCTCAGAATGCTCATGGGATGAAGATATATCAAGAGAACAACAATGTCATCAACTCTGGCATGGACCGGGAGAGAATGAACAGGCATGACCGCGATCGCGAGAGAGAGAGAGAAAGATCGAGAGAGCGGGAGAGAGAAAACAGCAGCAACTGTAGTATCCCAATCAGTATAAGTCACAGCCACAGCCATAGTACGAACGTGACCCCACAGCCTCCACTGATGAAGCCTTCTCCACCAGACCACCCGCCTCATCTACTCAACATGGATATAATCAGCCATGCTCCACATCCGTTTATGTTTCGTATGCCGCTCGGCGAAAGGCAGCCATTGTCACCCATGAATCATGGTCCCTTCACCCGTCCGCCAGGCCCAGACTTCAGGATGGACCTTTTACATGATCCATTTCACCGATTCAACACACTGGCGTTTCCACCAGGAATCGAGCCCCCGCCAGGGGTATTTCATTCACCTGCAATGGACCGTCCACGACCACTTGGTCTTGGCTTAGAACCATCATTGGATTTTTACTCGCAGCGCCTACGTAGATTAGCTGGCACCAAACCCACTAGTCCCTCTCATTCGCCATCTCCCGCTAAGCGAACGCCACCGTTCTCCTCTCATTCATCGGTGCCAACAACACCGACCACGCCAACAGAGCCAGCAGATCAGTCGCCAAAAATCAACCAGCCACCGAAACTGAAGGCTTGCGAATTCTGTGGGAAATGTTTCCGGTTTCAGAGCAATCTTATTGTTCATCGACGATCACACACAGGAGAAAAGCCTTTTAAGTGTTCACTGTGTCCACACGCCTGCACCCAGGCCAGCAAGCTCAAACGTCATATGAAAACACATATGAACAAGTCACCATTTTCTATATCCTCCAACATGTCTGACGGGAGTATGCCTTCTACAAGCAGTACCCCTGACTCAAATCGGTTCATGTCGAAGGATTTAGATGGCGAGGATGAGAATGAGACTGATATGGATGAAGATGAAGAAGAAGACGGAGAGGAAATGGAGTCAAATACGCATGGAAATGATGATGCTGATCGTCGAGATGAAATCGCGGAAGAACCAAAAGATCTGTCAAACAGGAACTTTTCTCACATGCACAGCTTCAGTGAGGACTCCAATGACCAGAATGATCAGAATGACTTTAGAAAAAAAGCCATCGATAGTTTAATGAAGGACCGACAATCTTTGCTCAGTGAGGTGATGGAGAAATCAGGACTTAACAGTATCCAGCCATACAATGAGGCATTTCAGGCAGCCTTGGCTGAGAATTCCCGCCAAAGTGAGCCTGCTTCTAGTACTACCGGCAGCATCACTGATGGCATGAGGGAGAATGGCATGAGCATAAGGGAAAATGATCATAATCATACTCCCATGAACTCAGAAAATGAACTGAAACCAACTATGAACAGTTTGGATCATCATCATCATCACCCGTTTCATCTAAATCGTAATGAAAGGCGTTCGTTTGACTATCACCATTCAGAATTGGCAAAGAGGATTAAATTGGAGGCACCAGCTGAGCATTTGTCCAACATGGAGGCCCTGTATTCAGGAATATGGTTCCCACCTAGTGCACATCCGGTGCCACCCCGTGATATATTTATGGGTGCAATGCACCCGCATCACCCACCAATGCCACCAATGGACCATCATATCCCGAGCAGCACTCCCCAGCAAAACGGAACGCATCCACCTAGTGCCTTGATGTCGCTTGGGGAGAATCGGTTAAAGCTACAAAGTGACAGTGGTGGCAGGATCATGCTTGACCCTGCTCTCCACCAGGCTCACCACAATATGATAAAAAAGGAGAGCAGTAATAGAGGACGCAACGATACATGTGAGTACTGTGGTAAGGTTTTCAAGAACTGCTCGAATCTAACTGTACACAGACGTAGTCATACTGGCGAAAAACCTTATAAATGTGAACTATGCCAGTACGCTTGCGCGCAATCGAGCAAGCTAACACGTCATATGAAAACACATGGACGCTTAGGCAAGGATGTTTACCGGTGCAAATTTTGCAGCATGCCCTTCTCAGTGCCAAGCACTCTTGAGAAGCACATGAGAAAATGTGTTGAGAATCAACAAGCAGGAAAGCCTTTGGATGGTGTACCGTCGCTATCCAGTAGTATGTCGGAAACGTCTCTACCGCCCACGTCGGTTTGACTGTGGCGAGCCTTTAGTGATGGTGTACCGTGCCCTTAGAAAGGTATGTTACAAGGTCAATTTTAAGGTCAAGCTTTGAGGGGTGTTTTGGTCATTCCCTTTCAGCAATAACTGTTAACATTTTCATAAAAATTCAGTTTTTCCATTCAATTGAAAAAGAAAAATGCTACTTTTGAAAAAAAGAGAGACACTATAAATACTTTTATTATGACAGTCACCAGCAGAAGCTAATGCCGATACCTTTTGAAATTCCAAACATTTAGTCCTGGAGGGGTTAAAGAATCTAACATCGGTCACCCAACATGAAACGTGATAAAAAAAACTTGGCAACTGCCAGATGCAAAAAAACACCCCCTTTCTATTAAAAGCAGCACAGGAAGTAAAATCAATTCCTTGTTGGAAAATCATGAAACAAAATTGTAATACATGCAAAATTCTATTGATGTTAGTTGGAAGCAAAACTGTATTGGATCGTTATTTTGATTGGTCTACAGTTAGTGCCATCGGATTTTGTGCCATCAGAGTTACTCCAAGTGGATATTTGTCCAATTTAATCTATGAACATGTCAAAGAAATCCAAAGACTATCGATGTTTCCAATTTCATTATTGGGCATTAGTTAGGTTGTGTCTAAAACTGTTTTATGAGTTGGGTCATCAATATTTCGTTATCTACCAGGGGAGTTGAAGCGCACTGGCTACTCTGTGTATGCAGCAACAAGCCATGCGTTTGGAATGTTCTGTCTCATAATCCAAAATTACGCAATTATGCTTAGTTTAACACTTTGAGAACTAAATGTAAATTCTATCAAAATTGTGGTATTCCTTTCAATGCAGATAAGAATATTTCATGGTTACCACCTATATTCTGGTGCACTTTATTTCAGATACTTCAGTTGGTGAATTGCAACACAATTAAGTTAAGATGAGCAAAAAGAATCCCTGCTTTACATCTTCTTTAAAATTGTAATCTAACATGAAATTGACTATATTTTGACCCCCGAGATTTTTTTTATCAAAACAACCATCTATCACAGTTGGTAGACTGAATGAGCCATAAAATTAAACTTCCCTGGTATTTGCGAAAGGGTTTGTCAAATTATAACAGCCTTGCTTAAGAGTATTAATTAATTAGTTAACTAATGCTTCAAGTATTGGACCTAATCATTGACCATGAACTAATTATTTCCTATGGGTGCGAAAAATGCCAGTTTGGCTATGACCGGTGAAAAATGCCATGTGGGATAATTATCACAAAGGCTAACAATTATAAAAGAAATGAATGTCATCCTCTAGTGTAGTAGGGTCACCAGCTGAGTAAACCCTTTGTATGAAATGAATCAAAAGTACTCTGCCTATGAATGGAGGACAATGGTGTCACGTGACCATGCTTGGCGAGTGTTTTCAGTGATACTGTTTAGCAACCTTGCGCAAGCCGTTAGTTCATCGCAAGGGCAAACAGTGTCAGAGGTTGTAGATTCATAATGTGGATCACACTATATTGATCTGTGCATCCACATTTCGTGTTTTGCTTGCGAGTTTCATCCCATAAAAGGACTTATCATAAAAAGGGCAGCTTTTCATATCTTGACTATTTGAATACATCTCCTATATACAATGTTCATTCAAAAATAACGCCATTTAGTAGACTGGACAGTTTCTGAATATTAGGCATTTGATTGGTCAGTTTCTAAGCCTAATATTGGTCAGTTCACGACCCTACCTCTGAATTTCATTGGTCTGTTATTGCCCTTTAAATTTCATTGGTCAGTTTAAATACAGTTTGAATTTTAATTGGTTGATCTGACTTGTGACCATGGTTTGAAGTAAATAATGTGGTAACCGTGATCACGTTGTTACCCAGCAAAACAGTATGTCACATTTTTTCTTGACTAAGCTATGTTTAGCAATAAGAAATCTGAAATAAAATTTTGTTGTTATGTGTTTATATATGTGTAAAGAATTCTAAGGTTTGTTTCTGTATGTGCCATAATTATTATAAGAGTCTTTTAATTCCTTGATTTTGAAAGACTAAATTGTAAAATAAAAGGTAGATAAAGATGCCATGAACTGGCCCAACATGACAGTTGTGAATATAATGTATAAATTGGGACGCTGTTGTTGTTGACATAAGTGGAACTTGTACCCGTAAAAGTGATTGTAAATTTTGAATAATTAATGTGAAACATATTAGAATTATCCAAGATTATCCTATCTCTTTAGGGTCAGAGTGATGTGCCTTTAAAATCAGTGCCATAGAGAAAAAACGCAGCAAAGATGCGTAAAATCTACTAACATGGCACCACAGTATCGCTAAAAATCCTGGTCTGGTGCGAATAGGGGTTACTTTCTGAGCCTTCAATGCATAATTATTTTGATAAGCTTACTGCGTATGATAGGTCTACAGGGTTAACAGGGTGCATGAGAACTAGTTGCTTTCCAAGATATTTTGTCCCTCCTTTGGAACTTACTTATATAACTTCTGGTGAGTTTGGTAGATGTTGAAATTGTGGACTTGAATTATTGTTAGTGCGACTTGTTCCACTTTCCCTCTTTTTATTAAATATTCCCATTTTGTTTTCTGGTGGAATATGACTTGCAAACACTGGCTGTCTGAAGCTTGTGAAATAGCTTGGGATATTTTGCTTTTGTAACAGCAAGCCCCCTCATTAAAACTCCCTCTTTAACTACTACAATGTTAACGCTAGCTAATTGTCTTCTTCTCGCTTTGTTTTCTTACTTTTATAACATGTAGCATACGACCAGTGCATATGATATCGTCATAATTGTAGATTTCCTTTTTCGCACATAAAAATGCATATTTTGGGTCATTGGATGTGGATGGTCATTTTCAAGTTTGTTTTTTTTTCAAATAAAATGGGTAAACGGTTTTCTGCAGATAAGAAAAATAATTGTCAACAGCTTCAGGCATCTGGCACTTACCATTTTCGGCAACAAAAAAATGTTTAATGATTTTTTTTGCATAATATTTGGAGACACTATGTAAATTTTCTTATTCTGGAATTAAAAAAACATGTATATCTTTTTCTGATGTTGTTTGCCAATTACCATGAATTACATTCAGTACACTTTTTAAAAGGTAGCAGGAAATATCCTATCATGGGCATTCAGCATAATTTTCTCAATTGAAGACACTTGTGAAACACACGTGCCTGAGGACCAAAGTAATAGTGTCTTCGAATTGGGAAGTAATTATTTCTGCATGGTGGCATGTTCTGCTGGGCTGCTTAGCAGGTCCAGGGGCAGGCCGGGATTTTGTTCCAAGAACTTTTGATAAAACTAGAGCCATGTGCGAGCAAAATACTTTTATATTTTGGCATTTATGTGTTCAAATTGTCATGTACCGTCATCTGACGTTAAAACGCTCTACAAACATATCTACAAATCATATTTAAGAAGAAAACTGTTCTTTTCAAAGGCATTGAATGCTGGCCTGCATTTTTACTGCTTATTGCTTCAGCACAACATTGCTTAAAGCTCTGTGTAGCGTAGAAGCCCGGTATTTTTATATGAATGGCCTGTTTATTAGCGCTAGATATATTATTAGGTATTTTGTTTTCAATCTAACATATTATAATGCCATAAATTTCACCACAACTCCTCAATGTACCATCAGAAAATATATTTGAAACCCAATACACAACCTAATTTTAAAGTGCTTGACTTTCGTTCCTCTCCTTCTGCCATCAATTTTCATTTGTATCAAGAACATTAATTTATCGTAAATTTCATTCCCAAATCCAAATGTTGGTAATGGCGACCTAGTCCGCCATACTCCCACCCTATATCTTTTAAATTTGGTCAGCGCCAACGGATAAAATTATAATTGAGTCGCCTGTCCATACTTTACTTGTGAGGTCACATCAACTGCCATTTTCCGATCATATATTTCTGATGGTCCATCGATGAGTATCTCTTGTGCCAGTTCAGAGCTGACGTCAAAGGTGCTCAGACAATGCTAAGTTATTGCTTCGCTTCATCTACAAATGACTATTTTGAGCCGAACTAAAAGTTCTTATTCGACATGTATTTTACCGGGAACGTCTGTCAAATACAGTATAAGAATAAAGGAGACAGCATTTGTCCTACTGTGGCGATTATCATTGGAAAGGTGCTGCCACTTTTTGTTTTAGTTCCAGATTGATGGTCTAGTACTATGACTTCAGTTGTATGAGAATGACTTATGGTCACAAGTGGCGTAATATAAGACAGGGGGTCGCTTGTTCCATTATCAAACTCACTGGTATCTCCGGCTTGTTCATTATCTTGCTCAATGAGTGTCCCCTGGTGGCAGACTGTGTCAATGATTGTAGGGAGAACAAATTAGATATATTAATGTACACAAGGTAGATGGTTGGTGTAGTATTGGTTATTGCCACCGGGGGGTGTTCTATGGTGCCATTTATAAGGGGAGATTTTCCATTCCCGTCTTAAAATTGTATCATAAAAAATTCTTGTTTTGGTCGTGAATCCCAATAATGGTGGACATTATCTTTTCTCAATTTCCTTTTTTTGTTCGCTCTGGTATACATGTATGTAATCAAAAATATATAAGCGAGATCGCCTTATATATGTTTGATGTAATTCTAAGCTGGCATAGTTTTAGGCATTTAAGCGCTAAGCATCATAATCTCATACTACAAGTGTATCTGGAGTATAACATGTATCATATAGTGTGAACGTCTTTGGTCTGTGATAGACATCGGGTTCTAGTTATCCATTGAAGGTGTACATGTCTATGTTTTGTTTGTATTTTCCAACGAGTTACTGGCAAAACCTCCGCTTCCATACATTCTGTATACTTTAATGATTTGGTGCCATTGCTGGTGAAGCTTTTGGTGAAAGCCGTTGAAGAGTATAAATCACACTTAGCTCTGACTTATGTATTATTTGTAGTTCATCCCTTGGCTATTAATAAGTTGGAAATGATGTCAACGACTGAGTGTAACTCCTTGAAATTGCATGTAATGCTACAACAAGATAAAACGTTTTACCACAACTCTGGCATTAACACTGCAAATGATGTGTCAGTCATTCATGATGGCGCTCAAGTAAAAAAATATTGTTGTAATTGGTAAATGCCATTTTGTAACTACCAAACCATTTAGTTTTGTCTTAGTCCGACACACGGTTGTTCCTGGACGAGTCGAGTTGCGTTCAAAATGAGCAACTAAGTGGGACAGCAGTCGTCAATTTAACATCCCATTGTCACCTTCACATACGACTAGTGCATATTGTTCTCTCTATTCACCCGGCATTGCCTCTCATGGTTAAGTGTTGTATCAATAATTAAGTTGATGTAGTTGCAGAAGCGGAGAATTGTGCGACTTGCAATTGGTTGCATTGATTAAACACAACACGAGTCCATTTTTGGCCATTAAGACTTAAACTTGCCTCAACCCAGCCGCAAGATACACGCTCGTCAACAGGCACTACTTATGTTATGAAAACAGCACAATACAAATAGAAATTTTACCAAGGCGAGAAAATCTAACAGAAAAACGGATTTTACAACATAATGAGATGTTTGCAAATAAATGTCGCTTAGTGAGTGGCTATCTTAATCAATACTACAGGCTATTGCCATGATTAAATGCCAACTCCGGCCACGGTAAACCTATTGGCATACTGTCAAGTTCAGGCTGAAAATATTGGCATTGATACTGTAAGAATAGTGTGCAACTGAAATCAGCATTCAAGGCAATGTGTAGTCAGTGGCATCCTGCATTGACTCACTTATAGCGTGACCAAGACATTAGCTGACCTGTATCGTTTCGATACCTCATACCTTATATCAAATATTTTTAAAAAGTTCCTCAAATGGGTTTTTTCAGAGAGGATGAAAGAAGGTGGTGATGTTAAAAGCATGAAACAAAATGTGAATACTCTGATCTAGCACACACTTAGAATGCCAGTATCACATATCGAATTAAGATCAAGATATAGTAGAAGGGCCTATTCATGTACATGACACTGACACATTGTTTGCAGCTGGCCCCACCGAACAGTTACCCCAGCAGTATAATGCTTAAGGTCCGCAGTCAGAAACCTGGCCAATAAGGTTAACAATTCACCATACAGATTTAGAGGCTGTTCTATAGACAGACCGCGCTAAATTGTATTGTATTCGCTCATTAAAAATGACAGAGAATAATGTTTGAATTGTCTTTTTGCTTCAACTTTGCAAGATTTTGTAACACATTAGCCTTTGGGGGCACTTATTTGAATTTTGAAATATATAAATTATCTTTGAAAACAATCAACTATTGAAAATTAACAAACCCTTTTAGTTTTGGAATCTACAGTTGTAGAATGTACTGCCTTGAAAGGCTTGCATTCTTTCAAATGTTGAGAAATTTCGACCCCCATATGTTAATGTGAATTTTACCCTGAATTCGATGTATCATTCTTTATTGTTAAACTGGTGTAATGATATCTATGTATTTCCAATAAATGAAGTGAGGTGATTTTTAAGAAAAATCTATTTAATTCCTTGACTCTATTAGGCAGATTTAACAAACGTTGCGATTGGCCTTGAACAAGTTTAGGCCTCGTTATCCACGTGACCATAACGTCCCAATCCAAGATCAAGTCATTCAGAATTAGTAAAAGCAAGAAATGTTTATTAACCTAATATCAATCACTGTTGACGGTTCTTGTTCCACACTGAAATAATTAAGAACACCACACACAGATGTATAAAACGCACAGGATCACTAGTTTTAGTTACAGGGACACTCTAACTACCCAACCTTCGGATAAACCTCATGTGCCTCTAATCAAAAACTCAATCAAGTGATAATCTGGCACTTAAAGTGTACAACAAAGCAAAAGGGTTCAAACTTACCGCAAGGCTCTATATTGAATTATACATAACTGGTATTCTTTTACAAACTGTACTACAGCGGTATCAAAGTTTTTGCATCCTCTTCTATTCCTATTAGGACCACAGTCGTGGCGCATAATAGTTAGTTCAGCATAAGAATTATATGTGTCTATCTGATTCAACTGAGACACTGTTTTAGAAATGGTGGCATTCTCCAACAACTAGTTCATCTCTCTCGCATACATGTAAGCAAGTGGAGATAGAATTTCTAAGCAGTGAAGAATCTGACATTCCATTGATGTACTGTAGGACCAACCCACAAAAGCGAAGTAATTTCATTATACCACAAAATGAACATTAGTCTAACCATCACCGAGTACCCTGTTGACGATTACCACAACTTTAAAATCATGATCTAAGAATTGATGTCCATCGAACCTCTAAAATCAATTTTACAAGAAATAAATGCCTCCCTGTTACTAGTTGTTACCAGACTAATATGTAGACTTCGACTGCTCAAACACACTATTGGAACCGACTAACAGCATTGAAATCTGCTTACTTAAAATTCTAATTTGAAATATGACCAGAATGGGTCATTTTCTCTCACTGATGATCTCCTTTCATTTCTGCATCGAGGAAGATTCAGCCAATAGAATATGGCCTGGGTTGCAATTTCTAAAATTGGCCTATGCTTAGTTGCCTTCAATGACCATTATCCTCTCTGCAGCAAATGTAGTTAACTGTGTCGCAATGTCGAGTTTAGCTAAGAAATGGATTGATTCGATGCTTTATCTACCATTTATATAGCCACCATTGAGAAGTGGAAACAGGATTTTGAAATTCAATCGTGTCCTTGACGTTTTCAATTGTCTAGAATTGGGACTAAGTGCGATTTAGTTCAAGCACTGGAACGTTACATCTTCTCGTTGTTTTCGTTATAGTAATTAAATAGAACAAGGCTTTTCAGGCCAAAGAAAACCTACGACTCCTATTACAGCTGTGGCTTCCCCGTGATGTATTTTGGAAATTTGATCTAGGCAACTGCTTTGCTCAAGACACAGCTTCCCTAATTTATGTCCATCAATCAAGAGTTGATGTTACTTCTGCAGCATGCTTTCTGTTCTTTCTTCATCTTAATGTCACTCCCGAAACATCAGATGTCAGAATCATTCTAACGAGACATTTAATGCACTACTACTGTTTCAAATGTTGCTGACGTCAGATTTGCCTGCAGCATCTCCTCTTCGTGCTTGCTAACATCTCGTCAAGAAATCGTCTTGAGAAAGTCATGAGGATACTCGTGTTCTGATCCATGCGTAATCTTGATTGGATAATAAAATTTCAAGAGTCTTAAATTGCTTCGTGTGGCAGTTAACTTAAGGCCAGTTCAAACTGGCACGTAGTCAAAAGCAGGTCAAAATGAAATCTTGATTTCCAATTTCTGATCACCATTCTCGACGTAACTAATTGTTCACGCATTTTCTGAAAAACAATCTTCGCATCAAATCTTTTTTGTGACACACTGTTAACAGGGAGCTGCATGCTGTCTTTTCTCTGTATTAGTTCATTAATTCGTTGTCAGACTTACTAACTCTAAGATACTATCCAATTTATGCTTAGTTGCAAATCTAAGAAGTTTGCAATTTGAAAGGTTCTGGTAGATTTGATGCAACACTAATTTCTTTAATACTTTTAGCTATCTTGATCGTTTTAGAAGAAGCTTTGCAATCATAGAAACCTAACTTATTCATTAAGTTAGTTTCCATATGCCTTACTATTCTTTGAAGTCCAATGATATGGAAAATAAACGTATTGCCAATGGTCTCAGAGTAATGCAAAATTCTATTAATTTTGAACTGTCCTTGCACTAAGAGAAATAATAATGTCATATCAAATTGGATTACAACTTGTCACATCCCCGCTCCTCATTTGCCCTGCGAACGTGTGTCCATAGGGCATGCAGAATATAATAGTCATGCGCCATTTGAAGTGACGATGAAATTTAAGGTGTGTTAAATTGCCTAGCTCCAGATCAGAGGAGCGCCACTCAATTAAATCTAATCACGAGGTTCCTCCAGGTGGCCGAGATTCGTTTGAAATTAGATGATATCTGTCACAGTAGTTCATTTACTAAAATTTTATGTTGTTGACTTTCAATCATCTATTGCTAAAAGCTTGTCTAGTGGCACTTAGTTTAAAGTTGCTTCAGCCATCTGGTTGTTGGTCATGCCTGGTTAAAAGCACTCACTTGGTCAGATTGTCACTATAATGTAAATGGCGACAAATTACGTCAGGATTTAAGGGAGATTATGGTTATCATTTTTTTCTAATCTGCTATACCATATTGTCATTGGTCATATTTTGGATAACAGTGTGGAACTTGTCTTATCAAACGTCGGTCATCGGAGGCTACATCATCAGGGGCATGCGTTGTACTCAAAAGGTTTTTTGTATCATCATCAGTATAATAATTTTGACCATCAAAGAACTTCACGCATCTCTCGATTTTTCAATTTTAATCAATTTCTTATCTAATTCCTTTAGACAAAAAAGAGCTTATTATTTGTCTACATGGCTTCATCTTGACTACCACAGACCACCAATAGCTTCTAAATCACCTTTATCCTGTCTATCTGAATGAAAACTACAGAAAAATCAATTTTTTGTTTTTCTAGAAGACAGTGAAGGACAAAAACGTTGTCAGTAATTACAGGATGTATTGCATGATTACTCCTAATCGCCTTGTAATTGATTTGACATCAATAATTTCAAATTGATTTCTATTATCTCGCCATTAGAATTCCAATATGTCACTCACGATTTCTTCATGTGAGCGTATTTGGTTCTTCACAGTTAGCGAATGTTAAATGACAATTTTGTCACAAAATGTGTTTGATAGCAGGGAAAAGCAGTAACTGTAAATAAGAACTGAACATTTCAGACTAACATAAAGTTATTGAAGACATTTCTTAGCAATTTGTATGGTGGAGATGTATTGAAACTAAATGGTTGTGAACAAAAAACAACAGGTCGTTAAATATTTCAGAAACGATCAGCTTAATGTTCAGTATCTTAATGCAAATGCAAATCCCTTCTAAATCGGCGCCACGGTGTAATTCGTTAATTAGAATGGAGGTATCAACAATCGAGTATTATTATCACCTGGTTTGACTCTCCTTTGGTAAGCCATTATACCACAATACCTAAAGCGGTTTCACCATTCATGAAATACTCATTGTTACCTAAGTGCCATGATAGTAGTGGTGTCAATTACAGCCCACACACTATCCTATGCCATGTGAAATAAAGGACAGCACTAAGCAATAACGAATTCTACAATATCATGTGCTAAATGTGAAATGTCTTCGAAATGATGATGTAACCATACTGTATACTTTTAATGGCGGCGATGGCCCATTTCTGCGCAAATCGAGAAAAAACTGGATGATATTACACGAGTGTTTCTGTGTACCAATCTGACTCAAAATCCACCAGAGGAAGTGGTTGGAGAAAATGATGCCATTTTGAATTTCTTTAAATTTCAAATGACTACAATGCTGTCATGCAGCGGGGAGGAAATGATTTAATAACGGCACAGTGACATGCGGGTAGTCTTTTGTCACCAGTTTCCATGGAAACGAAGACGTTTTTTCTTGAACAGCTTTTAAAATTTATGTAGCGCGTAAGAACCAGTCGAAGAGATGTCTTGGCTGGAATACAGGACATGCCATCGACGTGCATCGAATGCTGCAACATGGATTGTAACGGCCCTCATTTGTTAACTGCCACTACACAAGAGCAATTTGTTTGTACGCTTTGCCGATTCATTCACGTTTCCAACATTATTTACTGTCTCCAATGACTTCTACATCAGTCAATGGGATGATATTGTATTCTTTGGCATTTTCCCTAAGCGTATTCTTCTTTCTTTGGCAGAAACCCACGGTCAGACAGTTGTAAAATCGTCTCTCTTAACTGAAAATAAGTGGACTGATTAGAAAAATGTCTGAAATTAAGGCAGGAATTAGCCTTCTGTTTAGCCTTTTGAAACAACAAAATTACATGGTTCAACCGGGAAGGAAACCCAGTAAGTTTTTATATTGCCTAACTAAACTTTGCAACTGACTTGCATATCTCATAAATATGTTGCGAAGTGGGTCCCCAAAGGCCTTTGGTCCTTTGGCCTATGTCCTAGCTGCGGTATATTGCATCTCTGCATGTGAGCAAAAATCAGGTAGGCAGAATATTTTTGATCAGATCCCATAAACAATGATGATAATTAGGAGGAGGAGGTTATGTCATAAAATAATGTCATTCAGCATTGTAGCGGTAGATATTGTTCCCGGCAACTTCTCAAAGTACTAAGTCTCCCGAGCATCGTTTGTGATGTCTCCAAAAAGAATCCTGTATTGGAATTTGTATTGCATTGAGTTGAGCCAATCATGCCAAAGGTGCCAGTAATGTAATCCAATTGACATTTTCCATGCATAATGACAGTAGTCATCTCTTGCTCAACGTGTAATGGGCCGACATTTTTACAAACTGGATAAAATAGTTATTGATGAGAATCAGCCCTGAGTGGTTTGCCATTGATTCTTACAGCTCGTGTTTTCCACCAAAGTGCATTTTCTCAGCAAAAAAACACTTTACGCCTTCGTTGTCGTGGACTAGATTGACCTATCCTGTTTGAAAGATGTCGAAGGCTGGGAGCAGGAAAGTGGTTCTTTGGCAGAATAATGAACGATTTGCCACAAAATACTGGTTATCTGGTACTAAATTGGGATTTCTTTCTGAAAGAAGATGGACAGAAAGAGTTTGTTCTCAGGCAGAGAAACATGTATTGGCCTCTGTACAGCGTGTACTGGTTTGGTTTTTTATCAGACCCTGTTAGTAAGTTTGCCGGAAGACATAGCGAGAGAAAGTGGCTCAATGCAAAAAAACACTTATAGACAAGGCAGAAAGCACTAAGTTTGGTGTACTGGTTTTAATTGGACCATATAAACTTATTCTGTAACATGTCAAAATAAAATGTTACTTCCGACAGCAACAAGCCATGGCCCCTTATAGTGTTCGATTCTCATGGAAGAGATTGACCTATTCTGTCAGTTGTCAAAGATTGACAAAAATGTAGTCTCCATGTAGAAAATATTAGGCCCACAAGCGTAGAGTTGTTTCTACATTGAATTTGTCATTTACTCTACTCTCATTTGCCTAGGTGTTTCAACATATGTGCTTCAGCCAATGTATCATTCTTTCCAGTTGAGCCATATTTGAAAATAGCACTTAAACAAGAAGACATAATGAATGGCACACCATGAGGTGTGAAATATTCCCTGATGAGGGCCTTGGAGACTCGCATGTCTGAAGCAATTGAGAAAAACTGTTTTAAGAAGTTGAAAGTGTTATCGTGAACCATGCAAGAAAGTGGAAACATGAACGAAGCAACTAAAAGAGTAATTTGAAAGTTTCCCGAGAAATTATTTGGTTTCATCCTTTAAATATTGGGAAATGTCTTTCTGATGTGCTTTTGTTCTAAAGATATTCGAAGGTATGAAAATCTTCAAACCAAAAATATCTGGCCTCTCAGATCAAGCGAGTTAGCCATACACGATAACATCTGCATTAATAAAAATGGTGTACCCCCAAATTCAAACCTCGGCCATACTCCAGATTCCCTTGGGCGTGATTTCTCACGCAGAATAGATTTTTAAAATCAATTCATTTGGAGATGTCATGGCTGGCAGTCAATGCCTTGCTAATAATAATATGAGCTTTCGACTAGACAGGAATTTTTGGTAGCTGCAAATAGAATAACCTTTACGCAATCCACAAGAATACCTGCTTCGAACTAATTTTTATGAATATTACACTTGGATTGTGCCCGCCTTTATTTGATGCAAAAGCTAGAGCCGCTGCATCAGCCGTTACATCCATGTAGTACGTAGTAATTTTTTACCCGCTTTCTGAATCCTTTAAAAATCAATGGCAATTCAACGAACGGGTATGTGGTCTGAATAATTCCAATGCTCTTAGTCACTGGAAGCCTAAAATGTACGGCTCCATAGTGCGGCGTGAAAATTCTTTGATGCTGTTGACCAGAATTTGAATCTGACAAAATAATTTAGAGCCATTAAATTTTTTGTCTTAGTTGGTATGATAAGTCTTATAAGGAAAGGGAGATTTCAACAATTTTGAAATGATGATGTAAGTTTTCTCCCTTCACTCATTTTTTTGGTCTCTTCGTCTGACGTTTTCTATGTAGTCGATATCTTGTTAGCCCTCAGAAAGCATGGAATCCATTGACCAATGTGAATCCTATTTTTCGCTCAACAACAATCCGGAAAACGGTAGCAATTACCTCCAAATTCATAACTCAGGAAGCAGTCAAACCTTTCAAAATAAAAAAAGTTCAACCACTAAAAAGTTATTGGAAGGTAAGACTACAGTGTACTTGTATACATAAAGAATAAAGAAGGATTAAATAAACTGAACATTAGTTAACACAGTGAATATGCATTCAAGTATTTGTATTTTTTTAGGAAGTCTATCGAGAGGCGTATGCACATATCACTTCCATAATTGGTTGTGAGAATAATAGTTAACAACTACGCAGGTGGTTATTTGCTCAAGCCCATGTAAGCGCTTACATTGCTTTCATTTCACATTGTTATATCACGCTAAAACGACTTATTGCTAACCAGATTGAGACTTAAGGTTCATTCAATGCATTTCAAAGGCCTATCCAGGCCTCTTAGGTTTAGAACGTGTCATCATTATATGAACAGTCAGCTATTGTTGATGCTCTAGGCCCTCCAGTAACATGAACAATCACATCAAAAATTAATCAACGTTAAGCATTGTTACAATGCGAAGAATTTTACAATACCATGACTATGTGTAGGCCCAAGGCAATCGGTTCTAACGGCGGTAGTGTAGGCTACGTCTTGAAACGTTTTATTGGAATGTCCCACGCTATAGCTTTGTCTCAATTGTTTTGATTCGTTCGATTATAAAATAACGAAGTGTGGTCATTATGGAGTTCGAATTAAATTTTCTGACTGTGTCTTTCTTGCTAAATCGATTTGTGTCATATGTATAATCTAAAGTATGTAAATAGTATATTCATCTCACTTTATTCAAAGTACACTTTTATTCTAAGTGTAGAATTATATCAATTTGTCATATACTGAACTGTTCAAGATTACCTCACTTGCAGCATACACGAGTTTCTAACTTCTGTATTGGATGTCTCAAAAACAATGGTTCGTATGCATTACCTTTTGTATTGGAAAACCCTGTATAAAGCGTACCAAACTCTTGGGGTTACAGACCTATGTGATGTAAAAACTGAAGGTCCATCATGAAATTTCATAGTTATAGCTTTCAAGATTAAAGATGAACAAGGGGAACCTTTCTTTGGAACCTCACTCATGGTGTCTTGTCCAAACAAATCTTGGCTATGAGATTTGGTTTCAAGATCTTGAACAATGCTGAAAAGGGTTGCTTCCGAAGGGTAACTCACATTATCTCATGATTATAGTATCTATTCATGTTTGTATGGTATTTCGTTTATTTTCCCCAGGATTTGTACATGTAATGTACTGGACTTTTAGTTGAGCTTGTTGATGTATTTATGATGTCGATATTTGTACATTGTACCTAGTACATGTAAAGTAAACCGGAGTAATGGAACATTATGTCTCTTCTTGACTTCTTCTTTCCGTTACAAATACAGTTCGCTTCAAGAGTTACATCCCAGTTTGGGAACAGTTCCACAATCAGTGTGCAATCTTCAGTTGGTTCGAGCCCAGTGCGACTGCAAACCTGTGAAACACATGGCCAAATATGATAATATTTCCTGCAACGCAGTTTTCTCCCAACACATGATACTGACCAGTCTGTAGTATCTAGTCCCTCAACTTAAAGTATCGTCAAGCCCCATCAAACTAACATGTCTCCAGCTTCTATACCACATCATAAAGCCACACCCAATTTGCATATCGCCATAGCCCCTGTTCGAACATTATAAACCCCACACATCAACATAGTCCTATATACTCTATACTTCCATAATCATGTACATAATAATAAAGCCCCATCATATTGATCTGTAGCCTCTATCCTTACATAATAAAGACTCACCCCTTTAACAAGTAACCTGATGATTCCTCAGGTTTAATACCAGATGAAAAAGGTGTCTCCTGGAAGAGAAAACACTAACAGCCACCATCGCCGACATTACCACTCTCCCTTAACACATAAGATGCCTTCATCAAGAAATTCGAGCACAAAGAAGCACCATCTCACACGAGGTTTGGAAGTTTTTTCCTCCATAAGCCTGAAAAGAAGATGCTTCTTCCTGTATCCTTTGACGCCGTATGGGTCTGTCATTGGAGATGGTTTTTGTGTTTTTATCTGGGAATATGGGGATATGTGACCTTTCACAGCTACAGCGTAGTTAGACGGACATCCTATGACAGGTTGGATATATTTATGCTACTGCAATAATCAATCAGGGGATTTTTTACTGTGCCCAATGACGCCCTTTGGTCTTGCATGACGGATGTTTCATGCAGCAACAGATAAAAAAAAAACAGCGCAAGGCATGGCTGGTGTAAGTTTAATATCCCAGTATCTGTACCATCCCGAATTAGAAAGTGCAGTAAGAAAACTACTCGTCGAGTCATAATCATGGTATTGTGCTAATCTGTGACAAATGGCGAACTTTTATAGGCTATCACAAGTCATGCACGCAAATATTCCATGTTGTAAGGATATAATAAGAGGGTCTCCATTGGTATCAAAGTGGCTTTCCGAGCATTAAAACACAGATTACGGGGTAAGGTAAGAGTAATCATTCAAAATCAAACGCGACATACCTATAAGCTGAAGTTTGACCGAGAATGTATCACAATCTTAATCGGGAATGGAGTAATCAGCCATAAAACGACAGGATATGCAAAGTAGACCCCTAAGTAAAAACCTCTAGGCTATATTTTATGTCATGGCATCCTTCCCAGTGACATCACAAGACTCTTCAGCTTCACCACACCATTCGACTTGAATTACTTCTAAGCTTCAACGATGGTCAGTCAAACAGACGATAACCAGAGGAGTTGACCAGAACAGGGTCCAAGATACCACCGAGTTGAGACATCCAGGTTACAAGTCCCATTAGAAGGCATCCTCCTATACTAATGGCAGATGTTGACCATGAGAGGATATTAAAGTATGTGCCCCATCCAGTCTCATTTGAGTGCATATAAGGTTTTCTGACAGCTTCTCAAACTTTTACCATAACTTCTCCAGGACCACTTGCTTCTAGCCTAATGGCCAGATAAGTGTATCTACCTGTATCCACTTTCCTGGCATTTCTGACATCCGATGGGTACAAGGAGATACTACCTTAAAACGAGTACTCTCCGGTGAGCTGTAAGACGAGAAAGTGTCACTTGAGGCTTGATACGATGGATAGAATGATGAGGAAATCCTATTGACCTGCTCCCTGAGGAAGTTCTCTGGGTAGACGGGGGCTATCGATGGGAGCATATACGCCTTCTGACAGGATTGCAGCGTCTCGTAAGCGGGCTGATAGGGTTCTTCTATCGATGACAGATATTGGTAGAATGGGCTTAGTAGCTTTCAGCTTGACATAGTGCAAGGGGATATGTTTGTCAACCACTTCCAGATGGAAGACATACGTAGTCTTAATATCACAAGAAGATATCTTATGTCACCTTTATGAAATAATTGCTATGCGTATAAAATGGAGAGAGCCTGCATATCGCTGGATGCTAACATGTTCTTTTAAGTCCTCATAAATTCGAACATCACAAAAACGGTATATGGTACTTGATATTAAAAGAAAATTCAAACAAAACCTTCGAGACTAAGATAAGACAGTATGTCTATCACCTATATCAGGAGGTTTCATCTGTTTATACTTCTTGACTTCTTCCAGTAGTTTCCCAATAGATTTCAATGCAGGAATGGTCTCTATTGGGAGTTGAACCCAGATGTCTGTAGCTTGTATATATATAGAGACAGAGTATTTGCATTTCTGTCGATCAAGAACAACTGGAAAGCAGCCAAGATCAGAGAGTACTTTTTGAGAGCTTACAAACGATCACCAATGGCCAGTTTAAAGTGCTTCGCTGGATCAATTTCCGTGTCCTACACTTGGTAACATAGATAGCTATCAGTGTCAACATGGTCATAACACGGTTCCTATATCATAGTTGATTTTTTTTACAGTGAATAGAGCTCTGAAAAAGAATTATGCAGTCCGAGTGAACACAACGGGAAATAAAAACGCAGCCACTGAATTTTGCCAATTTTACACTTACCTTTTTTTTATATTAAGGGGAGTTAATTTAGTTTAATTTTCACATGATTTGACACTTGCCTCTCCCAGTTGGACAACATTTTTAGGTCGTGATAGCTGAGGAATCTCACATGATTATCAACAAATTCAGCCACACCTCTGAGAAATTAGCGGGGACGAGAGGTGCTAGTCAATAACAGATACCGGCACCTGTCCATGAGATTCTGGTGTAACTATTGACTTCTTATTTTGTGAGAATCGTGCAGCGTCAAACACCTGGGAGACGTTTCTGCATTGTAGAAATAAGTCGATTCGTTCATTGACGCAAAACACCTGACACATTATCAGTGGTAATTTGCGTGAAACTGGCTTTGACCAAGATGCCATGGTTCGAAATAAATAGAAGTTCATTGATGTAACCAACTGGTTCAACCTACGCTGTAGGTATGGAGTAGACATCAACGAAAATAAGAAGGGTTCATGATATTGTTCAAGCAGTTAAGGGAAAGCAACCCAGTAATGGTGATGTTACCGACATTTTTCGGATTCAGATTTTTCTATAATTCTGTTATAACAGAGGTTAATGCAAAAGCCAGCTGAGCCGGATTAAATTATGAATTAAAGACGCCGATAGGTGTCTCTCCTCTCACACAGTATATCAGTACTACTAAGAGAAATATTTCCTAATCTCCAAACCAAGTTAACTACGAATATTAGTCACCGGGAAACAAGGGGAATGAATACCACAACTCGTGCCTCATTGTCCTCTTCCAACAGGGTTAATGTAAGACAACATCATATGGCCACCAATTCTCTTCCCACCATTTTGTCTCCAGCATCATCAGTCAATGGTACAAATCAGCCACGACGTGGCATCGCGTGATGGGGTATCACAATATATGTTGACAAATTGTGTTGGTCAGTGGCGTATGTAAGTGACACCTGAGTGATAGGGTGATTTCTTCCCCATTATCCTTCAGCGCCCTGTCCAAATAATTGGAAGGATCAGGGCAATATCTTCAGCGGATATTATGGTGTCTGTTGCTGGGAGGATCTGTTTCCTCGATGGTCACTGCATGACAGCAGAGCATGGATAACCAGGGTAACAGAAAGACGCATCCATCACACAAGCTTCCTGGGGCTTCTACTGTAGTAGATAAGGGGGCATCCACGTATTGGAGGGCGTCTTTTTTGTCAGTTGGATTTCATGTTGGAGAGTATCGCAATACCAATCAACACATACGTATGCTAAGCTCAAATTGAGTCCTCCTTCATATTCTTTTGGTGGGGGTCGATCATATTAAATCCTGGGAACTAAAGAACTGGTGAGAATGAAATACCCAGAAAGTGAGTTTTCAGGACAACCCACCGTCACACCCATTCCATTTAAACCACTAGTTATTATTGCAACCGATATTCAGAAAGGTGAACAGATGCCCAAGAAAATTTATCTGATGTCAAAAACATCAATGACTTCCCGTATGGAAAGCACAGGTTTGTTTTTATCAGGTTGACATTTTAGCCGAAACATGGAACAGTGCGGCATCAAACCGTGACAGCATCGAGGGTACATCAGGGGCCCCCTGACATGACGCTGGCAGACAGGAAGCTTGGTGTTAGGAGAGAGCAAGGCTAAAATGGATGGTTTCCTGGAGTTGGTGTTGCTGCCAGTTAGTCATTAGTGTAGTTGTGCCATCTTCATCTTGAGAAGCCGGAAATCAAGGAAGATGGCTGAGACAGTTGGCACCTTTGGCAAACAAACGCCACTAGCTTTGTAGAAGAGCTTGTCAGGAAGTCACCGGGAGATTCTTAGCCAATTCAATGCAGCTAACAGAGAAATTCATTTTTATTGCCACGTTAATTTGCGTTTTGGAAATCCTCAAAGGGATTTTAAATACCATATTATGGCTGTCAAAGCTGACAGTAAGGATGCTGGTGTAAACAGCTTTTAGTGCAGGAAAGAGTTGAAGGGGACAAACCAATTGATCTGCAGTCGTTTTTGATATAGTTTACACACCTGCTAAGTAAGACAAGGTTACACCTTATCTGTGATAGTTGTGAAGTGTTATTGGCTCCACATGTTATTTTTAAAACACTCGTATTCGAAGCTTCTACATTCATTATGCACTATTTAACTTATTCATGTTTATATCATGCAATTTTTGCATTAAAATATTGCCTTACATTTTCTTTTAACAATTTTTGGCTCAAGTACAGATCAGCTCTCTCGCCTCGTCTTGAATGTATGACCAAAAAAACCAACAGTCTGTCAATAGCGTTTGTGGGTTTGATGTGCCGAGATGCACCCATTTAGTATGCTACTTCACTGCAGAGCACCGGCAGCAAGTCGACCTTACGCGTAAATGTCAGCATAACAAAAATCAACTCTGTCTCTTAGATGTTTTAAGCATTTGTATTCAGTAGGACATGTTCGTGTATTGGGTAAACTTTACCGTCAGGGTTACAGAGTCGTACAATTTCTGCCTTCTTGCCGAATTGCATCCATATCACATTGCATACGATGTCTTGATAATCAATATTGCCCTCAACAAAACGGCCTTTTCCTGCCAAAAGAAACGGGTAAAGGTGTCTACAGGTGTGCACTTTCTGAAATTAAATTGCCATAGAGGCCAAGAAGAACGACCAGAAACACATAATCTCGAAAGAAATTATTTGACCTCTCAATTACAATTGTATGCTGTTATTTCAACTCGTTGAAAACACTTGTGAAATTCTAGGATCCGTATTTTGCGATGAGAAGTATGACCAAATCTGACACCTGAAAGGTCTGGAAGCTAAATGAGTTAATTTCCATTCAGGACCATGTGAATCACCACTGTCCTCTGCCAAACTCATGCCAGTAATGGCAATTACTAAATTCTTAAGTAGAATTATGATAAGAGAATCTGATCAGACTTGCGAAGATGCGACCAAATTAGACACGGACACATTCAAATATTCGCCATTTCTCTCACTTTCCTTCAATTACTAGTTGTAAAGGCGATTGGGTTTCAAGTTCACGTTACTGGCGAGCAAAGTCCATTAGGAAAAGCAAATTTGCAGCAGCAGTTAAAATTAGATTAGTGATCAAATTCGAAGAAATTGGCATTGGAAGCGATCGCCAGTAGTCTTCGCGGTTTTGATTAATGGTACAAGGGCTTCTCTCTGTCCAGCAGAATAATTTAGAAGCAGACGACCGACTTGAGATTAAAATGACTAATCCAAAAACATGCAAATGGGACCGACATGGGCTATGATCTCCAATTCTGCAAGCAAACATCATCGTCTCGAAAAATTAAATGAGGACACGAAATTGAATGTGCGATGCAAAGTGATCTTGAGGGGGATAACGCAACACGCCTCTGTAGCGCAAGTGAAGGTCATTGCACCTCCACATTAGATGCCCCATACTCCAATACATACCCCCGAATCAACTCTATTACGGTATTCAAATTTCCTGTACATTAGCACGTTACTTCACCCGTTTGCAATTAAAACATATTAGCCAGAACATTACTTAACAGCAGAAAGAATACCAGGAAATTCTAGAAAGATACAATAGCACAAAAATCAACGGGACGATCTCTTTGTTAGTGATTCTCATCATTTCAGAAACAATACAACCAAAATGGCCCTTGTGCACTGTCAATGAGACAATGATCTGTCCAACGATAAGTACCACAAAAGTACCGTGAAATAAAAATGGAAGTTAAGTGCAGCGGAGAAAATGCATTGTATACAGAGCAGTGTGACCAGCCACGAGATTCAGTGACAAACATCACATCGATTCAGTAACGTGACTCTTTCCAACTTGTACAACTGCATCATAATGGCTACTTAAAGGCACGCTAGACCAATACCAAAGTCCTATTGAGCTAACAGAACTTGCTGATACTCGAGTACTGACAGGATGACATCAGTCCACTTGAAGTTTTATTGGTCTTGATGTTTTACCCTCGCTAAGAGAACGATGGTAAAATGCAGTAAAACTAGAGAACATAACGGCTGTTTCTGTCTGGGTCAGATGTGAGTTATCTTAAAGTGTCCAGACTAAAGACGTGTTAAAATGAACTTGATACAAAAAGTCGTGGAAATTGATTTCAGTAGTAATTAGCAGAAGTGATAATTGCAAATGGTATAGGTTTAATTAACACAGTTGTGACCGAATATGTGACAGTGAATGGGGTCAAGTGGAATGGTTTGGAAGGAAGGAAGGGAAATTAACAAGATGTTAATTCATACTCCACTGTCAAATAACCAGAAGCAGAAGAGTCAAGGAAACTTGAGATATGTTCGAATGCCAAAATACCATCAAGCTGAACTTTTTTCCTAGCTTCAATCTACTGACCTGGCGTACTCATATAGGCCAGGTATCTTTTAATTTTTGTCATTAGGAATTGGAAATTATTTTTGGGACACACGGTATATCTTGGCATATCAAGGTAAATAATTCTGCACAGGCCTTGCGTCAGTATAGTAAGGTAACATGCCAAGTAGAAAGTGGCTGAACCAACATGACTGAAAGACACCAAAGTCAAGAACCTCTTGCACAAGAGAGCAAACTTGGCAATACGTAGTTAAGTTTCTGTCTCTGAGACAAAAAAACGAAAAGGTCAATCAAGGAGTGGCCTAAACAAGATATGAAAAGGCAGAAGTACAAATACAGAAAGTGATCAAATTTGTCTCCATATTTGCCGACGTCAAGGATGGTACTTGACTATGGTCATTAAATCTCAAACTGTGAAATTATTGATGTTTAGTCACGGCTGGTGGTCGTTGACCTTGGCCTGAGAGATTTCTAATCAATGGTCCCAGTCAAGGGGACAAGATATAATTGCCATTGGACGTTTGATGTTATGCTAACTTGAAACTACTGATACATGTAGCATACTTTCATGTTTGCTAGAACTAAATTTGCACTTCACTCTCTATGATAAACTGTATCCAGTTTTGTTGCTAAATGAATGCTGTTCGCCAAGACTGGTTAATCAGACACGATCAGCAACAGATAAATTTGCCAACCAAACTGGCCAAATGTCCAGAAATTTGAATCCTTAATATTTATATGACATTTCTGTGCAACGTGTCATCGATAATATACATTCATGACTGTGGCTTACTGACCTCCAACCAATAAATATGCGATACTAGTGTCAGGGGATGATTAGAGAGGTAGATTGAACCGGGGATTAGGTGACCAATCACTCTGGGGTGATCTGGTATTCACGACAGAAATAATGGAGGAGACTAGATATGGAGACCCTTCATCGTCTGATTTGTTCATAGTTCATATTACTTCAGTGTCCGGTGGGTACCAGCTACCTGACCTGGAGAGTGGCGACCAAAAAGGTGCGCCCAATCTCTCTAGGATGATCTGAAAAGTACAAAAGACAAAAATAATAGCGCGACCAAATATTCTATATACTAGATACTGAAAATTCCTCCTTTTTTTCTTCAGCATTGTGAGTTCATGTATAACGTAGCGCGTAGCAATCTTTTTTTCGGGTAGCAACTTTTTGCCGAGATTACCATGGTCTGTTAGGTATTTGGAAATAATCAACACAAATATAACAATTACAATATAATATTTGAGATAATTTAACTGCACCATATATGCATGTGGAATTTCAAGATACACATTATTTTGAAGTCTGACGTCCCTTAAGCTAACAAACCCGTCTATGAATCCATTTTTGTTGTCCTCATAAGCCGCGGTTCTTTATCATCTTTATGATGATGCATTGGCTGCATCAGGTGTGTCGCGTTACCAAACCATACAACGAGAGCTGCCGTAAGCTTGCTTTTATTTCTTTTTACTAATAAGTTTAACATAATCTTGTTTGTTATTGTGCTATTCTTGTGGTTTCATTATGATATTACGATCGAGGTTATATTCTCAAGTTCTCTTTGCTACGCCATTCCAAAGCATGCCATGATCTATTCTCAGAGTTTTTTCTCATATGCCAAGAAAACGACAAGCAGACCGCCTTCTTTTGCATTTTACTTTTTTCATCCTCATCAGATTCTGTGATGGAAGGCTTTGTTATTGTTGTGTAATATCATTTTGATAATGACAAGTGCAGGCGGTCTCTTGTGTCCTTTCATAGCAGGATTGTCGAGAGCGGAAGTCCTTTGGTTGCATCGTCTCATTCCATTAGTGGTGACAGGCCAGAGTTTTTTGCCCTTTAGTCATACTAGTCGTTAAAGGAGGCAGTGTTTCTTCTCCCAGTGTCGCAATACATGACATTTCAACTCAAAACATTGTTTCTTGAAGTAGTTTTATTTTAGCATCATAAGTAAAGGCTTAGCAACCATCTTGTTGAACAAGTTTAATTTCTTCATTTGCAATCTAATCATTGACGTCTAATTTGTTATTAATTCTGAGCCTTTTATCAAACTTAAACAAGAAACAATTTCCAAAACATAAAATGTTTTGATATTTTAGATATATCTACCACAACAAAATGGCAACTAGCTCACTGCGCAGATGGGTTGAAAGGTGTGAATACAGGTATAAAGCCAATGGGCAGTGATACAATTTCTCTTAACCAATCAGCATAGCTCTGATAACTGGAAGGGGTTTTTTAATGCAAATATCATCACCGAGACTTCTTGTTTTGAGACTTGAATATTTTATATGCATTTTTGTATATTTTTGAAGAGCAATGGTTTTGACATTTTTTCATCTGTACTGCTTATTCCTTGAAGAATTTTGATGCAAGCCTAAGGTTGTTTTTGTTCCATGTATATTTTTAAATGCGCCAAGTTTCATTTGCATAAAATCGAAAATCCTAAATCATCTAACGACTGACTTACTCGCAGCCTGAACACTTCTCGGAGCATGAGCTGGCCGGGCACTGGTCCAGGCAAACATCAGATCTCCATAACCATGAGGTAGACGGTGGTCTAGCCTCTACTTGTGCTCAGGAATGAGTGCACTGGGCATTTAATTATCCGGCAAATGTAGTGTTTTACATTCTGCACAGGTCTCTCAAGTGACTCTTCACGACTCCCTTGGTGGATGGGATGTCCAGAAATATCGCAATCAACATTTACAAGTCGTAGGCAAAGACATACCTAAGGGAGAAGTTAGTGGTAACATTTGTAATTCATTGCTGGTTGAGATAATGGGTCAGGGATCAGGGTCAATATAAGGGTAACTAAAATAGCTAAACATAAGCACAATACTGTTATTCAAAGTGCATACAATATGCAAGCTTCACACACAGTTATCTGGTCGAGGAGAGGCTCTTAAAAAACCAAAATCGAGAATGATGGGACCAAATGTGAACTGACATTGTCCAAAAGACACAATCACAGAGGCAGAATGAAAAGTGACTTGTATCACATGCCAGAGTCAACATGATGCAGATCTTAACCATAGATGTTAATGTCACTGAAATCTCCGGAAACTGAATAAAGTAGCCTAGGCAGAGGTACACAAGCGAAGATCATCTTAAAAGTCAAGTCAAAAAATCAAACCCTCCCTAAAATCGGCTAAACTAACAGAAAGGTAATCACCAACAAATGAGCGTCTAACTTTATAACGGCAGAGCCTTTTTCAAGTCACACTCTTGTTATGATAAATGAGATTTGTGGTGATTCCAGCCCATATCCACTATGATCTCACTAATGGCTATTAAATTAGCCGAAATGGACACTCCAGCTAGTTGACTAGACTGATAATGTCAGGGACTAATGAGGCATGGGTCACATCGGTGTGAGGCAAAGCTTCAAATGCACGATATGAGAAATAGTGGGATCGGACTGTCAACAATGGGGTTCGTTAAGCTTAAAGAAAAAGGCACCTTTTATCTAGGTCGATGTCAAAACTAAGGTTAGAGAATCATACATCTGGTTGCAATTGATGTCCTCAGCTCGAAATTGGATTTACCAAATTAGGCCGTTTTCGTAAAAGTTTAATTCTGTTTTAATTACTCAGCATATTTAAATACTAAAACATTCATGAGACAAGATACATGTATGTCGGTTCCAAGTCAGTTATTCTAAAGATGATTGTATATCTTAAGTTGGTCCGAGTTTCAACTTAGATATGAATTGACAAGTTCTTCAACAGTTTGGTCACTTCCTTCAAACGAACTTGAAAAAGGGAGCTTCTCCAATGTCGTGTCCATGTTGATCAAACTCGCAATGACCAACACTGCACTCAACTAAATTAATAGCTGGAGGAGCAAACTTATGCATGAACTTTTAAACACTGTCAGTCTGGAACATGAACTGACGAGTTCTTCTGAAATCAATGATTTGATCACATTCTCGAAACAGACTTGTTAAGGGAAGGCTCTCATATGCAACGTCCATGCTGAACAGAATTGCAATCGACAATTACTGCCCTCGACCAAATGATACAACTAAAGGTGCTTTCGAGACCAATCCAGGCATCTTATTGACCATTATTGAAAGTTGGGTGTCCAATGTTGACTGTTGCCATCTCTAAGGATCTCGTCTAGTGGCGTTGATCCGGCAGTCAGGTCATACCTTCATCCCAACAAATTTAATCAAATGAACCATGGTGATAATTTAAATCTAAAATGGACACAATACACGTAGATGGCAACTTCGAATCCAATCAAGCGCCGAGGGATGATGATTAAATTCCATGGCTTGCGTCCAAGCTACCGCGGCGGAGGGGAGAATGGGGCCAATTTTATCAGAAATAAAACCAGGGTTCCTGGTGCCGGCTTTAGAATTCCCATGAGGAGAAATGGACACATCAAAACATATCTTACAACACAACCAGCATGTTCAATAAAAGAAATTCATTCACTGATTGACATATCGGTCTCCGAGGTCTGGCGATATTAGTTCAATCAAATGCTGCTTCATAATTATAGCTATTTCAAAGAAGTGAATAAACTGAATAAAATCCTCGCCACATAAATGAAAGGATATTCGACGAGTACAGGGTGCTCTGTCGGGTATTAAGAGCATGATCGCAGTCAGATACGATAGAAAAGACTTGATGGTCGCCAAGCTGATTTGAACCACCGCTTGATTCTAATACATGTGTAAGTGAGATAAGGAGATGTTGTTTTTTGGTGTAATTCCTTGAAACATGGCTGGCATAATCTAAACCGGGCAGCCAGTCACGGACCTTGAGTAGGAATAGAAATCTCAAAAGAGGCCAGAAGTTTGGCTCACGAAGTGGGAGAAAATGTGAAATTGAAAGTTGCAAAGCCAAGATTTTAAGGAAGATAACGTTTGCCATATTTCTTTACTGTTACAGCAAAATATATTCATTTTAAACCTTGACCCATGAACTACACCTAGATAAAGATTTACTGCCTCTGCATGGAGCATGTTATGACCTTGACTGCCTTGCCATCTCCCTTCAACTGGGTCATTAATTGCATGATTTACTGTTCCTGCCAACTTTTTATATTTTGATCACCCCCGATGTTACATTCACCCAGCACAGCGCTGTGCCTCCACAAGGGAATCGCATCGTCATAAGCAATCCATGGATTTGGTCAGAATTATGTTGACAAGTAGCCATTTAGTGTTATTTGCACACTTTACAAGAAATTAAACGAGTTGTCATAACGAACCAAGACAAGTCTACTAATAGTAGTGTGCGAGTGTGGCCCGACTGAAAATCATTCTCAATTACTCAAGTTAGCTTGTAATAACCGAATCAATGTGTGTATCTTTTCCAATGGTCAGAATTAGTATGGTCATGAACGTGAATAACTAGCGGCTAACTAGCCACTTGTGGCCGAGAGACTAATATCATAGAATGAGCTAACACAAGCTAGCAATAAGATGGAGAATAATATCAGCAAAAATAGCCAATGGCGATATGGCAACGTGCGTGACTGCCACGCAACCCTGACCAATTTATTTCCAAATCAGATTTTTCCGCCATCACCAGGTAATAAGCCTTTCCTGCTCTGTCACAACAATGACCAATTTACCAGCAGAAAATGCCAAGTTATTTTGCCACGCAGTGCAGTTTTTCCCCAATCTCACCCAATTTCTTTTTTGGATTCAATATTGGTTCATTTGCGGGCCTCATATTTCATTAGTAGAGAGAATTAGCTTTTTTGTCAGGTTCGCACCTTATGAGCTAAACATTCGACTTCCAACACACCACCACAGGTTCAAAGTGCCATTATTATCACCAAAGTTTGTTTTTTAGAAAAACGGAATGTTGCCAATCCGCCAGTGGCAAATTTTGTAAAATCCAGATGGAGTCAGATGGAGTTTTTTTGTTATTAAGTTTGTGAAAAAGGGCAGTCGTGAAAAGCCATATGTGTAGGCTGCATGAGTGCAAAAAAAATGTTTTTCATGTCATTTGGAACCATTTTGCAATACTTCGCAAGGTAGCTTTTTTCGGTTCATTATTCAAGCAATTACAGTGAAGGGTCACAACATGGTATTTTTTTCTGCCCTGGATAAAGAGACCAAGGAATAGTGACATAGATGTAAAGTTCTAAGTCTCTAAACCATTAAGAGTCCTGCTTAAGGCACAATATTACAAAGGTAAGTTATTGATAATCAATTTTCTTTTTTAATGGGTTAACTTGAAAACAGGTTTGAACGTTCTTCAGATATTTGCAACTGTCTGCGTGTTGATTCCGGATGACAAGCATCAGTCATCATGCCTAGACACAGCATCACCAGTCATGAACATGTCAAGACAGGATTTAATTGTCAACTCATGTCATACTTGTGTCTAAGCAAAAATGAAGCCACTAAATTTCATTAATCCGGGAGTAGATGGACAGCCTGGTTAAGATTGCCCACGGCAAGGTATTGGAGTGGAATCAGATCGCTGGCGCTCAGTGAATGGTCAGGATAGCGGGAAGAAGAATCGAACGCCAAAGGATAAGTGACAGCGGATTTGTGATAATGCAATCAGAGTGGGTACAAATGAGAAAGGACATGGTTCCAAACTCTGACTAGAATTTGGAATGACTGTGAAAAGATTGGGCAGACAGGCTACAATGTTGACATCGACGATTCTCGGTCAAATTTCAATGAAGTATCCTTTGCTTGTTTACTGGACTGACTAGCGGTTAAGTGAATTTCAAAAAAGGTTCGTAGCGACGAGAGAGCTTAAAATGTCACAGGTTAATAGTAGTTATGATATTTACAATATTGGATTACCCGTCATTGGTTCGATGATTTCCAACAATATTCACACAACTGATGTGGAAAGTTACACAGGCCTCCTCACACAATACTCAATCAAATTAGTTTCAAAACTTTAAACCCATCTCAATTCTTTGACATCAGACAGGGACTGCCAAGCATTTCGCTCTAGCTCTAGCTCTATCCCCTCTTTTCCAATATCCCGAAAAAAAATCCACATTCAGCCAATATCATTAGGTTTAATAATGCATCAGTTTTTCTGCGAGTTCATTAGAATTTGAAATTTGGTCTTCTTGGATCCCTGGGGCTTTGGATCATCGATGCCGTCCGAGATTTCTACATCGCTAGCCTGCAGAAACAGAAAGTAATGAAACCACTTAATCCTCAAGTAAAGTTATGGAGATGTTACGCTTCTGGAGGTGATAGCAGAAAATAAATACTCATCGTTGTGATCTGAAGCACTGGTGAGCAATGATAGAATATTAAATCAAGAAAGTCAAATACTAGTAATATGCATAAGAAGCCGTCATATGCCAAAGAATGGTCAAAAATAAACATTACGTCGGAGCTAATGACCGCCACTTGGAGGTTTAAGAATCATACCCAGCCAGTCATGGCATGGAAGAAAAAGCTTGCAGTGTCTTCCCTTCCACACACTTCTCAACATTGCAAGAGCCCGGATATTATATTTCTTTAAGAAATAACTTAGATGTCTCCCAATATACCCATTAAGGTATCCCAAATGAAATGGTCCAGGGCGAGCTAACAAACACACTCTCCATACTGACATAACCGCAACTAAGACGATAAAGCACCAAAGAGACCACATCAATGACTACCTACTATGGACCACAAATTATCACCAACAACAACTCTGTATGTGTTTAATGAACCCCACACAGTTTACTACTGCGTTCATTGATATCATGCCCGGCTAGTCAAGCCCATGCAGTGAGTAGAGAACCTGAGGGCAGAGGAAGCCTGGGCTTCTACCACCAGGGTCTTAATTACCTTCTCTAATGAGCCTGATGATTGGCCAGTGAGTGATTACCCATAAAACCAGGGAGTCGTCAGGATCATTAGTAGCACTGTGCTCGAAGGTCTACACATTAATTAGAGGGGACTTCACAATCTGGCCAGGCACTTTCACCTTCATATCTCGGAAAGTAATGTCCGTAATGAAGATTTTTCTCTTGCCGGCAATGGTATGCAACGAGACCAGTAAAAAAGGCAGCAACAGTCTCCCTGTGGACAAGGTCTAAACATTCGTTTAAGGGGACTTAACAAGCGATACATACATTTTCACTTTTTTCATCATGGAAAAGACTGTTTAGTATTAACAACTTTGCTGTTTGCTCGGAGGGAATGTACTGGTAACGCATTACTATTAAATGAGATACTATCTAGTCACCTCTTTAAGCCCAATCAACCACCAGCCAGCAAGCACAACTGACACGACACAACCCATTCATCTATCTAAGAGCATCAATGCTTTACTCCATTACATAGAATAGCCTTCATTTTATCCCTTTCGACCATGTGATTACCATCATTTAACATCATAGAGAGGGTCCTTCAATCAGCCAAGCGGCATTTGTAAAATTGTATGTCTCCCTTGTCCAGGGTGGATACCATCAGATAAATGAACACCTTTAGCTGTATCGTGAGGGTTCAAAGTAAGGGAATCAAATGATAGACGGAAGACACGCAAATCTTCTCTCTGTTGTCATCGTGTGAGCAAAGGATGTCATCAGGTGTCCTCAGGAGACAGATTAGGAATGGAGTTGGGAGACTGACATAGGTCACTCACAATAAATTTCCAATGGTTATTCCAACAGAATTCACAGATTTCAAAGAGACACAGCACACAGTTTGCTTCAAAAAGATTGCAAGTCATTTAAAGATGTACGGGTCCCTAACTTTCCATTCTACACAAATGTTAAATGTAGATCAGAAAGGTGAATATAGCAAAACTATAGTGAACACTCCACCATAAAGTTACCTCTCACCTTCAAGTCTTAGCAGACGAAGGATAAGGTCCGGGAGTCATGGCACTTGGTAAATGGTTGAAATATCTCGACTGACCCAATGAAATGCATGTTTATTAGAATCCCAAAAGGGTTGGTCTCTTCATGCATACGTTTATTTCATTTTGATTACTTCCTTTAAACCAAGACCTACTCAGCTGACTCCTATATTGACATCACCATAATACTTTCATCTACCAACTCTCTTATCGGCGACTCCCAATGATTGCCAACTACTCAAGTGTCTCAAATCTTAACTTAAGGCGCTCCAACTTCTGATCAAGATCTGGCCGATCTAATAACTATCTTGTCCTTCTTCTGTCTTGAGACAAAAGTTACACTACTTCTAACATGGTAAACACTGCTTTTATCATTATTCAATTCAACTGCATGATATTCGCAGAAATTAGATGCCAGGACGACAATATTGGTAACTCTGTTGGGTCCGATATGAAATTGTCGAGCAATTATCACCAACTCAAAATACAAGAAGATTTGAATTGCAAGACAAACATACAGATCTTGTGCTTTTCAATACTGGTGAAGAAATCCTTAAAGCCACGAAACGTCTTTTAGATTGGAAAATGTTTTCAATAAAGATATAAGTCTCTCTGAGCCGATGATCTAATGACCCTTACACTGACATACCCACATAACAAGATTGCTCTTAGGAATCCAAGTGCACGTGTTAAGATTCTGGTGTCATCTTGAAATGTGTCGTTCTCGTGGGGCCCGGTCCTGAGCCATTCTGCTTTTGTTGGTTGACATCACTTTTTTAAATGGCACATGTGTGCATCACATTTGCTGCGTTTATCTTGCTGTTGAGGTGCCAGACTCACTACTGAAGTGATGAGCTGAACGTGAAGCTTCTCGATACTATACAAAACTGATGTTTCCTCTATCATCATCATATATGTTGAAAGCTGGAATAGTTATAGATACCACTTTCAGACAGAGCAAGGTCAGAGGCACGGGTGGCGTATCCTTTTTTGAGGAAAATTATTTCCGAAATTCACCAAGAATTAACTTCCGCCACAAATGACAGGACATGGCCCTCTTTTATAACCTGAGACTTCTTTGTGGCCTCTTCCTTGAAGGACATGGCCCTCTTTTATAACCTGAGACTTCTTTGTGGCCTCTTCCTTGACTCCTGGACCGCCCACGGGTTAATATGTCTAATACTAAAGTAAGTAACTAAACCTACTCATGCAAATTTTCGACTATTAGTACTTGTTACGATAGAAATAACGTGAGCATGTTCTGTCACAATCCTCATTCCATAACATAAGCATCAGCCCATAATATCCCTGTCACTTATGTATAATATGATAGCGGACAAAGTATCATTCAAAGAAGAGAGTAATTTCATTTTGGAATGTGGCGTATGATTAGCCCATAATGCATTACTATCTGGACTGATTCAAGTTGCAACCAGCGGTCCTGAGCTGGGATTAGAGCAAGTGATCATCATTGGCAATATCACAATAATTTTTTGTAACAAATGTATATGTTATTGCCACTTAGCTATTGACAAAAAGAACTTTGTTCATGTATTTAATAATCATAGTCGGTTTTCGAGTTGTTTTTTAAATCAAATTTTGATCTTGATATCCGTGCATGGGAAACTAATTTCCACAACACAAGAAAACATCCTTTTGAAACTAAAATTGTTGAAACTCCAATTGCCCACAGCCATAATCGAACCAGCATGTTCAGAAGTCTTATCATATGCGCCGGCATTACACAATTTTATAGTTTTTGTCTTTTACCAAAACTAAAATAGACACAGAGAAAAGTGAGGTAAAGGCTGCAAAATGTTACGAACTCGATTAGAGATAGTCCACTCTCAAACCAATCCTTTCATCAACCAACTTCATCAATTGGCATTTTTTACATTTCTTGCCTCAAATGTCTTCTTGAAAGTCATCTCTCTCAAAATCTCCCCACAGCGCCACGTTCCCAAGTAATACCAATGATCATCTCGTGTCTGCAGCCTTTAATTTGGCCATGAAGATAAGCGCTTGCTCATCAATTCCAATCACGCCTCTCTTGCCAATACGACCCAAGCTAATGTCAACACGGAGCACAAGTTTTTTTCAGAAGCGTTTCAGGTTGATCGGCATGCAATGTGGCCAGCGCTCATGTGTAATGGCATCACATGATCTATAGGGGCCATCTTAAAATCTGTCTGGTGACTGGCGAACGCAGTCTTTGGTTAACATGACCATTCTAGAATATACCATTATAGTATCAGACAAAGTCAGCATGGTGGACACTTAATCCAATGAAACGCACTGAAATGCCTTAATCAGACCTTTTCAACATCGCTACTGCCAATGATGCATCGTGACTGTAGCCAGCGTAATACCATCACCATATCTTTGACAGAAAGGGACACTGTGAAAATGTGCTTAAATTTTGAGATCGTCCCCCACTGTCCAGGATATGGCTCATCACGACTGTAGCCAGCTTCCCCTCATCAGGAATATTTACAAACTAGCGGGTGCAGATGGGAGGTTATTACCGAGAGGTTTTTTGCACCTGCCAACCTTGCACGTCAGGCAAATTAGCAAATATCTGATGTCTGCTGAGGGAAATATGCACGCGTTGGCCACAGACTTCATTCATATGGCTAGTATAGATTTTAATCATTTCCTTAAATCCCAAGTGCAATATACCTATCGTCAACTTCAAAACACATTCAAAAATAATTGCCAAAGTCATATTTTCCACTTTTGAGAAAAACGGAAAAAAATTATTCATTCCCTAACTAGTTCAAATTTATCTTGCAGCTAACTAAGAATAACATGTTAAACATGACAATGAACATGCAATTGATGATATGTCTTATTGGGTGTTAGATAAGTTCCAAGCTTGACTGAGGCAGTCATTCCATTGACCTTCCTACACACCAGGTTCTTCCTGTGGTAAAGAGCTGACTTAGGCGACGATATCAATTTCGCAAAAATATAACTTAGACATTTATTTTATGAGGGTGACGATATGATAACTGGTGAATCGAGAGATTTGGTCGTCATAGATTTGCTCCTATAAACATATACAGATCCAGTCCCAAATGACTGGTACTACTTATGACTAAGTCTGTGAAGTGTGTTATTGCATCAATTCATAGAAAAAACCGTCTTAAAGGCTGAAAGGGAGAAACAGCAATTATTTGTTACTATAAGTTCCAGGCTCGGTGTGACAAACCCCAAAGGGCTCACGTCTCTATAAGATATATACCATTCACAAAATTTGTTGCTAAATGTAAAATTGCCGATCGAAGGCTTTCAGATAAACTACCATGGCGGGGAGTTGACAGTATTTAGGGTATTTTTTCAGATATTCCTGAATCCATGCACAAGGCAAAAAATGCAGCATTTAGAGTATGTGCCTTTAGCAGCCATAGTATATACCAATGTCTAGGCAGATTAGATGTGTCTCACTTTAAAGAACCAACAATTCCACCTACTAACCATCCCGATTGACCAGATATGTTTTCTATTCCCTTTCCCGGCCCCAAATCTAATTGCGCTGCAATGAGCAGTTTGATTCTATTTGATTAGCTTGAGAAGAGGCAAATTTCCCCCGGATGAGACACGCAATGTCCAGGAAATCTCAGTGACATGACTCTATTCGAATTAGAAGGATGCACGCTGATGAGGTTTCCAGGTCTATTTTCGACCTGTAATCAAATTTTTTATAGCGATGTACACTGGGGACCTTGCCTCTGATCTGAACAATGATGGGATGACCTGGCCGTATTTGGAAGTAGGATGCTTTGTTATTGTCCGATTTAAAAAAATGGGTGGTGTAAACTGACAACAACAATGGCAGGGTTATCGTCTGACCATACTACCTTTAGGCTTTACCCCGGTCTTTCCTGAAACTTCGATTTGCTTCACGATCACCTTACAACCGTATTATTGACTGCTAACGATGTACACCAGTGTGGAGCGACGAAGCAAGTAAGACAAATAGACCTACATAGAGTCTAATGTCGACCCTAGAGATCGAACCAGTGACATCTCGACTGTAAGACTTGATGCCCGAGCAACTACACGGCTGTGGCTCCTAAGATGCATCCGCTATTTTCCTTGACGTTAGTCTATCATCCAAATTTAGGAACCACACTTCTCGTCACAAAAAGCGTTGAGACAAAAACAACTAAGAAGGCACGACATCATCATGACAATACTTTTTTGCCCAACATAAATTGTTTGCGTTGAGATCAATTTCGGTGCACATGGAAACAGGAAAACATTTTATCTTGTGCTTGTGGACTGCCAAGTTATTTACATTTGTCCAGTACTTATCCTATTTAAGACAATAGATATTCACACACAGATGATTAAGTCAAAACTGTCCTGCACACACCTAATGGTGATGGAACATGTGTTTGCAATTAATTATGGACCCAGCCCCCGACAAGATGACACATCTATTTTGTAAGATTGCAGAATGGACACTCGTTCATTACTCAGATCATTAAGTACCGGTTTTCGCCCTAACCAAAGAACACAAGTATATAAACAGTAATTTGCTTTCGGAGAATGTCAATAGGAAGAAAGTTGGACGTTTTATGTCATTAAGCTATCTTCTTGATGATGGAGTCGCCCAGAACAAATAGACACTCATTAACGAAAATTGTAAGTAAATATTCCTGGCTGGGGCACTAATTTCCAACCAAAATAGACCAGAGACAGTGCACACTGCGCTATACAAAATATTCATGACTCTAAGGCGTTGTTCAGTGAAATCAACATAGCTCATATCATTAAAACTTAGCACCAATATTTGCCAAAGTTGCATTACTAGGTCCAACGTTTTTTACAGAGTTAAAGTCATTTTGGTGAGCGGATGGGTGTCCTGAGGATACGAATCTTATTTACGCAATGTCATCTAAGGTGTCAAAAGTTTGATGTAAAATTTGCATTCCGCTGAGTTCTAATCAATATTTCGGCCGAGTTCTTTATGAAGTTGCTATTCAATCAAGTGTGATATCCCAGCTTCTAGCACTATTTGCCCAACGTTGTTTTCTTTGGCATCTTCAAGCATAATATGAACTTTCTATAATTGTGCCAGCAATATCCATGGGTCTACATAATTTCAAATGAAGCTGCAAGGCTGTCAACTGTTGAGGTTGACAGTATTTTAGCATTTTTGTCTAATGAAACGCCATAGTTTGTTGATTATAACTCTTCCTTGTCAAAATGCAGGGCAACATGTATCATGTGAAAATATTTGATACCGTTAAGATTAGTTTCAGCGGGAATCAAACCACGTGGCTTTCATTGGCGCTGGTAACGAACCACACAACCTGTGAAAGCAGCAACACAGTGACCGAATCGTTGAGTCAGATCTTTGTGGTGAAGGTTTCGGAATATTGTTGTGAAAAGAGAAACGTTTTGTTTGGAACAAAACCAAAGATGGACGGTTTGGGTAAAAAACCCAGACTTCATTTTGAAATTGCTGACAGTGCTTTATTGAATTATCACATTATTCTTGTAATACCCATTCACCCTGAATAACAAAAAAGTGATTTAGCTCCCACATAGCTAGTTGCTAACAGAAAAAGGTCAATCTTATAGTTCTTGGTTCAGGTTTATAACATCTGCTTGATATCAATTTCCTATTAGGAAAAATGACTCAACAAGAAGTTCGTACAAGACTCTGCATACATCTTCCGTCTTAGAAAATCTTCCAAGAAACGTATGAAAAACTTTACAACATTATATGCCATGCCTCATCAATCTACCCAGGGCAGGTCAATGTGTAGCAACCCCCCAGAGCAGGTCGTGAATTACTATCAGAAATTACATGGGGTCCTTTGTCCTTTTCAAGGGGATGCGTTTCAAAGGCAGGTGACCCGGTAACCTTACTGTGTCTGTTTTTACCCTGTTTTTGAATAATCATCCTTTTGTCGTGAGGTTTTCCTAAAGCTCATGAGGAAATTAAGGCCTTAACAACCTTACGACTAGGTAGGTTTCATTCATGAGACACGACAAGTAGGAGAGAAGAGACCAAGCAATTAGCAGTCGTCAATGTATTCCTTCCTCGCATCTCCAGAGATCTGTCTTGGAATAACCACCAAACATGATCATTTTGTTAGTATCACAAAACATAATGACCACTTTCATACACTCAATAGAAGGCCTGGTTGTTTATTCATTTTTGAAAAGTCCATTATACCGAAAAAAACGCTGAATATTATTTCCGGTTTAGAGAACCTTTCTTGAAAAGCTGATAACAACATTTGGTTTATTTCTGAACACAGGTGTCAATAATAAAACTATCAATGTTAACGGTGTTTGATTTCCATACATTTATAACTGAGACAGGAACTATCTTGCAAATTATTACAATGAAACCCTTGATCTGTAGTATGACCATTCTGACTTTATACACAAGTACCAAAGAAATACTAGAAGTGCTAATCCAATGGGATACGAGGTGATGGTGATAGTTTCAATGCAATTACCACAGAATTTCACTATGTCCATAGACATGGACAAGAAAATGAGCTGAAGTCTTCGGAGGTGTTTCCGAGGGACCATCAGTGACCTATCCAGCTCGCAGCAATCACTCGTGGCCGTGGTGTAACCTTTGCCTCCCTAAGCTACAGAGTTAATCTTCACCGCTGCCTGCCCCTTGATAATTAGTTTCAAATTTCACTCGATCAGTCTAACGTCTTTGAAGAGGAACTTGTCACTTTACTTTATTTCAGCTAGTTAAGTTGTTTACTTATTATAATATACGTCACATGTTCGAAAAGACAAAGGTGATAACCTGAGACAAAACGTGATGACTTTTAACCCCCAAGAGGCTGACCCGTATTAGCGCCATGGTGAAAATGAAAATAGATTTAAACAATGGTGTGACATTTTGACCATGGGGTCATTTGTAGCAAATTGGTTGAAACTGCACAGTAATGAAAGCTTATCAGAACTGAAATTATATATCCAGCATTTGAAATATCAACGACATTTTGGATTGAATGGAGATCTTGTGAGAATGTCAGCAAATTTGCAAAGGAAGCCAAGATTAGGAAGGTATTTCAAACTTGACGTGTTTTTTAAAGAAAGGTAAATGAAGCGACAACCATATTTAAGCTCTTTAATGTATAAAAGCAAGGTGTCAAAATATGTTTTGGCCAAAAGGTGAATGATGTTTGGAATACGATGTATTAAGCATGTCAGTTGCAGAAGACATGACAGCTTTCCTAGATAAATCATAACATCTCACTTAATAATAAAGACTGAAATATCGGACCGAGAGAATACAAAGATCTTGTTTGGATAAATAAGAATAACTTTTGGTTCACACAAACAGCCTAATATAAAACAAAGGTAGGACCAACCTTCTATGTTATGTTCAAAGCGATAACTACAGCAAGTGTGAGGTGCTTCTTTGATATCAGAAGAAACCAAACTTACAGCTTATTCGAAAATAATATGCTCAAACAAAGCGTACTTTGCTATATTTATATGTTGTGTCAGTAATGCAAGGAGAGGATGAGGTGGCTCTCAGATGATAAACCAAAGAACTCTGCCACTGCTTGAAGTTTAACTTTCCTTGAAGTAGCACAGTAACCCACTCAGTCATTCCAATGGATTAACCAGGATAAACCATCAAGCTTTAACACGAGACATGGAACGAGTTAAAAATCCTTCAATGTGTTTAAGCAGGCTCACTTTTGATGCTATGCAAAAAGTTACGGCAAGCTTGCAGCATGTTCTGCACACTTGTAAAACTTTGAACATTCTCATTTTATTGTCGGCTGTTACAGTGAGAAAAAGTGCCCAGAAAAGGAAACATCCATTTGATAGTTGTTTTGAATCATTGTTTGACCATATAGTGCGAATCAAAGAAAAACCCATTGGTAATCAACATCAGTTATTGACCGACTGCGTCAAAAAAGCTCTCACACCTTACACCTGCCAAAAATGATGTTAATGTCGATCCTGTAGCAGTAAATAGTTTTCAATCTCAATTTAGAACACCAGCAATGAAGTCTAATCTTACAGACTACAAATAAACAACTATCAAAGCTCTTTCGTGTCAAACTGGAAAAAGCCTTTTATTCAATCATGAACTTGATTTGATTAAGAAAATGCCTAAAACATCATTTTAATGGAAGTGGGGCTATTTAACTCTTCCTGGTTCACCTCGATTAAATGAATATGAGTCTGATAAAGAAGCAACTTTTTCAGGATCGTGTTTTTTAGTTGGTTTAATTGGTGCAATAAAAGCATCGATGCTGGCAAACACTTTGGCACCCATTTTTGAAAAATCCCAGATAATCCAGCATCTCATTTTTTGTCATTCAGTCACTGTTTTCTTTATTCCATGTTTGGAATAGAAGGTTTATCAATTCCTTTCAGCAACACAATATGATCAGGTCATCAGGGCACAATTCATTCGACACATTTGCCTTCTTTCAACGGTTTTTTTATATTCACCTTTGATTCCTTTACCTACGATTACATCAAAGTTTCCTTCCCCAAGCCTCATGTCTATTCACCAAAGCAATAATCTTATGGATTGAAAATCGCCATTGAAGTTTTAGAACCAAATACCAAAGTCTTCAATCACCTAGACATCGGATGGCGAACTGGTCGCCGATGATTAAAGTGGCCTTTGAATTAAAAATATTCATGTGTAATTTGACTTTACCTTGACAATTTCAATCAACCTGTCTTGAAAGACCCATGTGGCCCAGCCGTGAGGTTTAGGCTATCAATGATCTGCAGCTCTCAGCAATATTAAAAGACAAATGAATTGTTCGCCAGATGAAAGGCCAACTCGCCAGGCGCTACCTGCGTCACGGCCAGTCAGACTATTTCATTACTTGATTAAGTCTTATAGAATACTATCTTTTATTTCAACATAAAGCACTCAGACTCTCTAAGATTCTGGGAAACTTAATTAAAGGCCAGTAGGAACATTAACCCTTTCAGAACAGGACTCTTCAGGTTTTATATCAATTTCAGAGAGGGATAGGCTGGAGGAGCAGGATGGGGCAGTGCACATTAAAAGATATATGGTAAAATAGTCTATATGAGATAAACATATAAATAAAGAACACATTTTCAATAATACCAGTGGGGGGAAAGGTCCAGCTACAGCTCCGATGTTGCAGGGTGACTATCAAGCGTGTGGAATTTCTAAGCAAAGAAAAACAACTGCATTAACACTCATCATAGAGTTCCATGCTTTTTGCATTCACACTCCTCAAATATTGTTCCATGCTTTTGTTCTGGGTATTACACAATTTTTTCAATTTCCTATTCAAATGCACATTATCCTCCCAAACTATTCTGTTTTATTTTTTAGCTACATCACAATTCCAAAAGCTTTCAATGTAGGACCGGAGGTAGGATACATAAACATGTTTTGAATTTCAAGGATAAAATCAACACTGCTTCAGTTACACAAAAATAGCACTTTGTTAGGTAAACACACCACGTGATTATTGTAGTTTTCATCAATTGAGTGGTAGGCCTACATCTGTGCTATTCATGCAACACACATCATGATTTTTATCATCTTATTTTTTTCTTGAAATGACACGTTTTCGTCCAATTTATGGATTTTACCAGACTTCCCACATGAGTCAGAGCCCTCCTGACATGCTCGTAATCTGATATTTCACAGATAATAATGGTCATTCAGTCTTCCTATTGTTTTAAAGACACAAATGAACCAGGTCATCAGTCAAAACGAAATCGCCGGACAAAGAACATCAGCGATTCTTTCATAGACCGAAAGCAAATTTTAGCAAGTCTTATGAAACCCCTAATAATCACAGCCAAAAAAGACAAAGGTTTCACCAGCTGCCTGTATTGCGATGACTAACTTAAGTTCAATTGGGTGAGGAAAAAATAATTTACATGGTCACTCCTGCGTTTTCAATATTGATTAAAATGCTGTGGAAATCTTTGAAGTAACATCAATACATTGAACCCCAGCATCCTGGGAGCCAGCTGCCTATTGAGATAGAGTGGACATCTTTAGCTAATTTTCAGAAACCCAATTTTCTCTGGCCAGCACAGTCTTTGTTCCTTTTAAAAGTGCTAGTGGACAAGATATGTTCGTCTGAATACAAAACGGTTTAAGTTGAAGGCAACTTTTCAAGTTGCACACCATCAGTTTCAAGTGCAGATGTCTTTCTAATCGATGGCTTATGAATGGTTGCTTTCCTCTAGAGACTGGTGCTCTCAATGGACAGTGGTCAGGGTGACCGAGACAAAAGACCAGATTTCCCAGTTGTTTCACACAATGCTTAGTCCGTAGAAAGTCATTTGACTTATATTGTCCTGGTCATTCTTTAGCATCTGATTTCTCCTGAGACAAAATCAAAGTGGTTACTACCTTTGACGACAAACCACTGGCAACCCCCAAGACATTGGAACATACGACCATCCAAATCTGTTTGAAGTTACCCAATGATTAATTTTCAATGGGCCATCACTGTACCTACTCAGGTCAATAAACTGTTCTCATGGGGTAGTCCTGTTTTATACAAAGGCTTGCACAAACGCCCTCTTCAGTTAAGAATCAATAATAGCATGAACATTTTCAATTCTAAAGAGGATTTGCCTTGTCTGTCTTCCTCGTTCCCTCAGAATCAGGAGGGAGAAGGTCAGTTCAACCGATTATTCTAAAATCCCCTTAAACTGTATTTCATTAAGAACTCCTAGAAGAACAGAGGTCAAGAGAAAAGATCGGAAATTAAAGGCTTTTCTTTTCTAATACAGTTCAGCTATCATACAATGGGCAACTGGCATAAATATCAAAGCAAATCTTCGATGAATATGAGATGCATCTTTTTTCAAATGAACGTTAATAATAGCTTTGCCTTACCTTAAAGGTTACTTTCCTCAAAATTATCATACAATATAGTAGTTCGATCATCATTGTCATCCGTACCGTCCTAACCAAACTAATACCTTATTTCACAATTAACAAAGAAGCATCATTTGAAAAATCCTTTACAATGGATTTAAAAATGAGAATAACTTTCTTACAAACTCGAGTTGTTTACTAGATAATTTAGTAATTGTATCATCTTATTATCATTAATCATTAAACATAGTTTGTTTACTGCTTTCTAATGAATTCCATTCATCAGAGCCAACCACCCAATAATTTGTTGTCATAAACAACTCTAGTCAATAAGATCCCGTACAATAGTTCACAGTATCACGAGGCGGATTTTTTTCCGAACTTGATATCTTTCTAAGATATGATCTAAAGGATAAGTGTTGCACAGTATTCACACAAATTGTTTATTTGTTTGTTTTTCTCTGAATGCTTTCTTATCTAAGAGCAGCATTTTAAGGTCTGCATTCACTAATTTTTAGAGATGAGGGAAAATTAAATACTGCGAATACGCAGTTGGAGCAACAAACATAGCCAGAAGAGGAGTTCATAACATTTTATGTCGGGAGCGACAACACTCATCTTTAACTTTGTGGTAGCCAAGGTCAATTTTATTGGCTGCATTCGATAATTTAGGATCTCTCTTTCCTGCCAGTGCTTCTACATTACTCCATCTTGCACACTACATGTACTCCCAAACAGGGCTGTTGTACTAAGAATCCCCTCACTGTCGCACACATTCAAGCAGCGTTCCGTGTTTTTTAAAACTCAAAGTATTAAAATGTTTTAAAATGCATATCTGAAACCTGGTAATCCAGTGATACAACATTGGACAGTGCCTCTGGGCTCCAAGTCTATCACGCCATTGTTACCAGTGCTGATTTTCTCCGATATTTGTTACTCAACCATTTAAGCGTGTTTTAAAACGGCGCTTTGCCCTGTGGCTATCATAAGCCTATATCCATTAGAAGGTACCTCAGCAGATTATAAACTTTTATTAAAGCGACCACGCATTGCACGATCAATGCATGACCAAACATGTATAAGCCAAGTTCTAAAATGCAAAGTAGGTGGTTGATGCCCGACATTGACAAATTTCAAACACAAGATCATCTCTGTTTTTCATGATTCTGCTGTTTAGTTTTAACTATTTGATTACTGAAGGAATTGTCAAATTTAAGTGCTATCCATCAAATATTTAAACAAAATACTTTTAATTTGTAAGTATTACATGTACGTTGTGTGGTGTCAGCTACTCATCACTAAATTTTCAGGCCAACAAGGAAATAGCCTTAGGACCGCTGTTCCAGATAGATGTAAGTTGATTTATCACAAGCAGGAACTCAGCTGCTGCAATGATGACATAATGTCAGCTAAGCACCCAGATCAGCTCAAAGCATTTGAAAAACCTTCATTTTAGCTGGTATCATTAATAAAACCCGATACTCTGCTGCGCTACCCAAAATACTATTTGCGAATAATCAATTCATTTAGCAAAAAGCCCCGTTTTCACCACCAGCTCCAACACCAACCTTCGCATGACATGGTCAATATTGAGACAAATGCCGGGGACAAATGAATGGACAGCCATTAATCAGTTGTGAATCTTCATCAACTTGCGACAACAGCCTCCAGACACCTGTTAATTCACACTGTCACCCGAACAACTTGCCGTAATTGCAGCACAGCCCAAGTCTAAAGCACTCCATGCACAAACGGACAATTTATATTGCTGCGACCTGCGACGCAGCCACTGACGACATGGTGATTGTGAGTAGAATGCAGACAAGAACTAATTAAATTACAACCACCGTCAAGTCGCAGGTCACAGTGCTGAAAGTCACTCTTTGCGGAGTGCTTAAGAGTGGACATAAATCAAGACAATGTTGATGGACCAACGCGTATAACAACTTATCTTTAGCACTCCCCAATAGCAGAGACAAATATTACGGTCAACTCCAGGTAGGAATGACCTAACTGATGAATTTGAGTTTGGAGAGTACCTCATTAACTCTATTGAAATCCTCAATCACACAACACTATTGCCTGTCGCCATCTTGACTTTACGCTATTAAATGTACATTTCGTCACATTAGTTGCTGATAACAATTGTATACTGGTCACTCCACCTTACACGATATATTCTGACATCTTCTATTCGATTAAAGTTTACAAGCAACTGCGAATCTGCCATATCATAAGTTATGCTCACCGCTTATCGTGTTGTCATTTTGGTCAGTTCATGTAGAATTTAACAGAAGATATTGCTGATGATTGTAGTCTGTACAACAATTTGGTAGAAGTAGCACTGATACACTGAAGAAGAAATTCCTAAGGAATAGACACTGACATCAAAGTAGACTGTGCCAATATGATTTGAACTTCACCACAAGTAAATAAAAGTTGGGCTACCACTTTAAGAAAGAGAAAACGCAGCCTAAAAACCAAAATCTTAGATATGCATCGAATGTCTTCAAGGATTCGCCAGAGCGCTACATCGATGCACCAATATCCATTATGGCCAATCAGCCAAATTCGGCTCCATGCTGGCAATCTCAAATGACCCCAAAGCAATTCAACAGTCAGATCGTATCAATATCAAGAGAGGAGATCCAGTTTAATGGCAAATTTTATGCAGTGCCGCTTATCACCATGCTAGTTCACATTTTATTCAGTTGCAGGATTTTTGTAAATCTTGCATCTCTGGCCCGTGGCAGTATTGCCTGATTTCCGCCGATACATTATGTAGAAGGAGTTACCGAGACAGCCAATGGTTCAAAAAAGAAGACTGGTGGCGAATAAGGTCAAATACAAAATGACATAAGGGGATCAAATTGTTCCCTGGGAACAATATCAAGCATAATCATTTATAAAAATGTGATATTTTATGAGGTCGATGTTGGGTGTTATAGCCTACGATGAGGACATAGTAGTAAGACGGACAGTGGTTCTGTACCAAAGAAGGTCCAATGGAAGGATGACATCATTTCTGGCATCAAAATCTATAATCACTAATGAAAATGTGATCTGGTTTATCTTGCACTTTAGGCCTACAATGAGGTAAATTTAGAAATTCCTCCCGATAATTGTTGAAGGCAAGACATGGAAAATTTGATAGAAAGATGAAATAACTGAATTGTTTCAAAGTCATAGAGATGCACGTTCAGATCGATTTTAAGCTTCAGGCCTTTTCCGATGCCATGATATTAGTCGTGACTCTCTGTAAATAGCATATCATACCATTAAACAAAAGGGCTGATTCCTTCTGGAAATATTTTGGCGTATCAATGCTTTCTTGTGCCCTATTTACCAAATTACTAATAGAGTCCAACTGGATAAAAAAAACTGTACCACACTTGAGTTAACCCTTTACTATACAGTTTCAAATGCCATAAAAAGTAAGCAAATTACATAAGGACCAGTGATGTGTAAGATACTTTGAAGTACTTTCCAACATACACCCTCAGAGAAAGACGCTCAAATGGTATAACCATCAAACAAATTTCCAGTATGAAATCTTCAAGAAGCATTGAATGGAAGTGGAAATCTTACTCAAACATTTTTGATCTGCTACATTCGTTCAGATTTTTTTAAATTCTAGCCTCTGCCAAACAATTCTAACTTTCCGCACTTTCGTTACTCCCGCATTTGACTGGCCAAAAAACGACGGTAGCGCAATTCAAAGAATTTTTACGTTTCATTCTAGACGTAAAAATCTTTTAAAGAATTTCACGCCAGCTGATGCCGCACTACGCAACTGTATGGAGTCATCCTTTATTACAACTAGATGAAGTAGATGAAGACTGAAACTATCTCTTGAAGATTACAAGACACATCGCTTCCAGCTAGGCTTTGATCTGATGCTTTGACCAAAGATTAAAGGTTTGGCAATTGCAGGGCCAGCCATTTTCATTAAAAGCCTCGTTAAAAAAAACCTGGATGGCTGAAATTTCAAGAGCTGTTCGAGTAGAGTAAATTTTTAGAGCTTCTTTCCAGAGTGATTCACTTGAATACAGTTTGTACGGCTGTGCAGCGACAAGGGGAAAATGACGATGGCTGTGTCACATAAAGATTGTAAACCAACCCGAGTGTGCGAGTTACATGAGAATCTGATAGCAATGCACAGGTAATGGGTTACCTATTCAGGTTAACTTGAAGTGAAGTCTTTTTTGTTAGACGTCCTTAGGAATTACTTTGCTTTGAGATTCAGGTTGGAGATGAGAATCTGGTACGACGTACCATCAGAAACTCGGAACTTGTTGAAAATCAGAAAGCATGTCAACCTAATGCTCCTTTAGTAAATTGCAACAAAATTATAAGTAAGTTGCAAGGCTTTTAAAGGTTTTGGAGAGATAGTACATTTGGGACTGAATTTAAGATGCATGTTATATCGTTTGCCCAAAGAGGATGCCAGAAGAACGTAAGGACTTTTTCAATTGCACAATTTAAGTTCAAAACATGTAAACACGTAACTTAAATGGACACATTATCCCATTTTTTTCGACGATGAAGAAGTTGAAATGAAATAAATGAACAATGCCTTACGCAATTCCCGTATCCTCCACGTCTTATCAATAGCATTGTCATGTATAACACACACTGATACAGTATTCAGGTATGGAGTAATCACATGCAGGTCTACATGTATAAAGACACCCGGAATAAGACAAAAATGAACCACAGAAGACTGTGAGTAATCTTCTGGCGTCATTTGAACGTTATGAACAGTCCATCATGGTTGTTCCACCGCTTTTTATAGAAATCAGTAAACCAGACGGTAAAAACAACGAATCAGACAAATCTGATCAATGGACACTCGTCGATAAGAAAACAATGGGCTGCAGCAGACTTCTAAGTGATTTTCTGGTGCCACTTTGATGAGATTATGGCGAGAGTCCACCTCCATTGTTCTGCAGTAATAAGGAGTAACGTGGGTGGAGCTGGCCGCAGGCTAGTAACATATCTCCTCAACACATAAAACAGGCTATGCCATGAATGGACATATCATTTTACAACCACTGTTCAAAAGATGAACTACCAAAAACGGATTTTTTTAGTTTAGTTTTCCTGGTAATAAAACATCAAACCAAGGAACCACCACCAGCATTCAAAACATCACAATTCCACTATTTTAATTGAAAAAGCCGAGCTTCCAAGTAACACAAGATCACACCAGGGGCCTAATTCTACTATGACAAATTCCTTCTTCCTGTAGTAATTCCCCAAATCCCACGTCATGCATACATCGGTGAAACCCTGTCCTTAATGTCGACGCATCATTTCCCATGATGCCATCCTGGCCAGTCACTGATAATCTGCGCACATCAACAACGACATCCGTCAATTCAAGGTAATTTCCAATTCTTTGCATAGTTCCCCAAGCCCCTATTTCCTGGGTATGATGTTTTATGAAAACATTACAACTCATTGAAATAGGATGCTCCCTGAGGATCAGCTATTACCCTGGTCACTGTCAATAACATGACTAGATTGAACCAAGACCCTGCAACTCATGATATAGGATTTGACTCAGATTAAATGGGACTCTCAGCAGCTGAATAATTCATTCGACACCTGGTCACTCACTCCCTTGTACACTATTTACACTGGTCAACACTTCAAATCACCAGTTTAATCATATTTTATCCGGGAAAACATGAATTGTCTCTTCTTGTCTCATCGCCACCTGCCATGAATTTTTGACCTAGGTCACCAACGACTATTGAAAAATTACGATCCATGGGGAAATAAAGCCGTCTGGTCATTCATTGTGCGGATTTCATGATGTTGTTTTGATATTCCGTTACTGATCCACCTCTAAGTCCTTGAACAGACCTCTGAATTATTTACTCGCTAAATGCGTGTCTGTATTGATCTCAGTCATGGCAAGGACCGTAATGCCAAAAGGGCATTTTAAAATGGACGATGTGGTCAAACTTTCAAAAGATACTTCATCATTTTTTTAGATTTAAGGAAGCTATTTGCCTCAAGCGTATATCGTAATCTCTCCAAAGTGAATTGATACAAAAGTGGTATGGTATCCTTTTAATGAGGAACCTGCACAACATAACCTGCCAATAGGGGGCCCTGCAGGCAAGTGGACCATGGTTGTAGTGAGAAAGCCATTTCCCGGGTCAATAATTATTGAATACTTCATCCCCTAATTACTCTACATGAGGAAATATCACCAAAAATGTTGTTTTATTGGTACCTTTTAGTACTGGTGCTGCCATCTGGATTTTTAGTTCTGCTGGTTCCACATTCTTGTAAAGATTGTACACGTATCCATATCAAAGCACTCCGACTTTTGCAACCATATTTCACTACAGAATAATTAACAAGAACTTCAAAGAAAAAAGAACCTGCCCCAATTGGACCCAGCCTGTATCCAGTTGAACTTTCAAAGAAGATTTAATCACCCCTCTTCAGTGCCCATCATTTTGTCATTATCTATGTTTAGCTGATACCAGTTGGTGCATCCTCTATTTTATTATCAAGGACATAATACAATAGAAACGGTGCCAGACCGTTAAGTTTGGACAGCCCCCAAGTAGTTCACCAATTAAATATCCACATATCAAATTCGTTTTGGAAACATACATGTCCATGTTTGCAGTTGATATTAACATTTTAAAAGCCATTTTGTCCCATAAAGGATCACTGAATTGGAAAAGTGATGCTGTTTTCCTAGTTAGGGTTTAGACGATATTAGATAAGTGGTCAATGATGTGGTTAATGTGCTAACCATCTGGTGTTGGAGACGGGAGGCAAAGACACTGGGTGGCCTTGGCAAATTTTCAGGTCATTTGGCCAATGATTTCTCATAACTTGCCAGTGATTTGCTGCTGGCCAGCTATCATAAGTAGCATGGTGACATCAGCACTTTGCAGAAAGGCTTCAAATTGATATGTCGAATATACAACATATCATAATAGTAGTACCCATATGAAACCTGCTTGTGTATAGAACGTTTTTTATTGATAATGTCCCATTCGTTGTCCTACAACACCACATTTGCAGGATAGTTCATAATGAAGTTATAAGAGGCAATTTATCCGAAGAGAGTCCAGCTGTCACTTAAAGAATATTGAATAATTACTGATCCAACCGCAAATGTCTCTGACCAAATTCTAAAGAAAGTGAAGGAGTCCAACAATAAATCATACAATTTGGCCATTGGCTGTGGTAAGATGGTTTTTATTGCCTCTGACACAATGGACGACTTTCACTGGTGGTCCGATGTGACATCTCACCATCTGTAACAAAAACGTCAAAGATGACCACAAAAGGATGGATGTTTTTTCTGACATTGTTGATGACTGGTTAATGAATTATGATAACGAAAACGTTCAATTCGTTTTAAGAGGATGCGAATTTCCTACCATATTGACCACGCGAGCCTGATGCTCCAAGGGGAACACAATTCCTACGAGTTTTCGAGATAAGGCCAGCAGGTAGATAACCCAAAAGCCCATACCGACTGTACTCATGTTCAATGCAGAGAAATAGAAAAATCATATACCACCACCCCTATCTGCTGTCCAGTGAGACCTGAAAATGCAATTTTGAGTCACAAAAAATCTTGACTCATACACAGAACGTTTCATCTTTCAGGACACATTAAAAATTCAATTTGAGAACTTGAACGTCTCATTACCAGGTCTGGCCAGCACGTTCTTTTGTCTTCCGGCTCGCAGACAAGGCCATTTGTCTTTTAAACCACGCACATCGTGTCATTAACGCCCGGCCATTCCCTGGGGATCCGAGATTACAAGAGCTGGTCGCAGATATCTCAAATCCCACGACGTGTCATGTCCATTTTGAAATTTCAAAGCTGGTCCATTCAAACCAGAGCTGTCACTTCACACCATGGAATCGTTAAGTTCAACGATGCTAATTTACTAAATAAAACAATGGCCAATCTGTCTGTTGTTTTAGATCCTCTAGAGATCTTTGGACACTGTCCGTCCTAATTCCAACACCTTTGTCACCCGGCCCGCTATTGACTAAATGCATTAGTCAGACATTTAAGTTGATTTGCACCGAGGAAACTCATTTATCATTTAATGACCAGACGAATATCTGACCGGCGATTTTGATAATGCTGCATCATCATGTTTGAACTACCACCCTGATACAAATTTATTATCATTGTTGAGAATAAAAAATACTGAGTTGAGACTTCAACTCAATGAACTGGGACTCCATTTGCTCTTTAAACAAGATTGGACAATGTCAATGTAAGTAGGAGGAAATCGTAGACCCCGCGCTATCTATCGCATGCGTGCACCGACCAGGAATCGAAACTGGGACCTCAGAAATGACTATATCCACTTCGCCACTCCCACAGCCCTGTTGAGATGTAACATAGGAAAGGCAATTAACTGATGAGATACGATTGAAATATTTTTTTGTTTGGCATTTTTGAAAGAAAATATAGTTTTGTGGCTACTTAAGGACAGTAGTGGACATATGGGTCTGATTCGTGCTATGGACAAGGATTCGACCTTAATGTTGCCATGATAATTTTTGTCTCCTGAGACAAGCTGCAATGGAACAAAGTTGAATGTTCATACAATCTTGCAACTATTGGGTGCAGAAGCTAAACTAGTACCATGAAAGGACCAAACCACAAAAAGTACCAATGAACAGATTATCTATCTTGTATTCCTGGGCACCATTACCTATCGTGTGGTGTTGGCAAACATGTTCAATTTCTTAAAACTGAAATATCATCTGGTTACATTCAATAACGTATTCTTTCCACATTTTCTATACCAAAACATGTTCTGGCATTCTCAACACCAAACATCACTCGGTAACTAGGGCTATATGACTTAAATCTCACCGAACTATCAGTAATTTATATCAAATATCTTCTAAGGGTGTCATCCTTTCATATCATTGAAAAACTGGTTTGGGCACTTCCAAACGCCCCTCATTCATCTTCCCCCTTGTAATAGCAACAGCAGTCCGGTCATCATCACTATTCGGTTCCCATCCGGCCCATTGGTAAATTATAGAAGGTATCTGGTCAGGGGTGTAATCTCCTTAAGATATTCTTATCCCTCGGTTATGAAATTTATGAGAAGCCTGGTACGACCCACTACTCATCCTATCTGTCCGCCCCTCGTAGGTTACGTCGTGACTCTTGGTCAACACGGCCATCGGGCCTTCATCTGCTCCTGCCAGTAGACAATCTAAAGGTTCAAATGTCGTCCATGATGGATGAAGATAAATTATCATTCATTATGAAACGCTGGTACCAATGATTAATCTCAGATATCAAACCCGATCCATTTCCATGACAAACGGCGAAAAAACAACGGTAGTGGCTACCAGTGATTGGCTGTCCATTCATTGGCTCAAGCCTCAATGGGATTCCTGTCTCGTGTGCGGCACTCACGCTAATGACCTCTGGCACAAATTCACCGACACTGCCTGACAACAAAAAAACGTAACGAGGTTTTCTGATGAGATTAGAGGATACGTTCTTTGTAAGCCGAGCGGCTAACTCGCTCAGACAATGGATCTGTCCGAAGCTCTTCTGGGCATTCGGGACTACAATGGCATGAATGACTCGGCTGGACTCTTACGCATTATTATGGCTTCGCGTATCTCAGCATAAAGGAAGTTGTGATATTTTGTCAAAAGATAAGGTGTATGGTTGGCTATCAAAAAAATTAATTAAAAAAATCGCATGACCGAAAATGGAAAAATCGTCTTCGGACAATTTTGTTACTTCGCTATCTACAGCATGTATAGTAAAGAGCTGAGTTGTTCGAATATTATAACCAGATTTCAAATAAACTTGAAATTAAATACAAAAATGACGAGATCAAAATGTATGATATCAAGAAATAACCAGGTCTTGAAGTCCGGTATATCCTTTGATAAGTTGTATTTCGGGGTGGAAAAATTAACAAATGCTGACGGGAACAACATTGCTGAAGATGCTCTCAGGATTTCAGTAAATTGATAAATATATAATATGATATTGCTATTCAAAATGTGCAGCAATTACTATCAATTTAGGCAGGAAAAAATCTAGGTGGAGCCACCCCTTGGTCCCGAAAATATGATTAAGATAGCCATGCAAATCACGCCAGTATGCTACAAAACCCTCTCAAGAAGGCATTTAGGGAAAACAATGACTTGACCTGAATCTGTTTCATTTCACCATGCCCGGAAGTTAGTACATGTTACACAGTGATTGATGAAAGTGTACAGCTGAAATAAGTCAATCTGGTTTGAACATTGGCAGAGTGTTTTTCTTTATTAATATGCTTCAGACAAGTGATTAGGAAATTGAGTGAGCCAGCTTACCAGGGAACAGACTATGGGAACAAATGACCCGTATCGCCATGGAAAGTGACAGCGAAATCAAAGGCTACTTTCTCATTTTATTCTCATTAGCTTTCATGCTTTTGTAACACTGTTTTTGATATCGCTTTCATGATTTCGTTTGCATGTTTTGAAGTTATGATACCATCTTATGATTTTTGACACTGCAGTTGTTGTCCAGTGAAAAGACCGGTTAGTCTTGGGCACGTGAAAGCTAGTGAGCTATGCTATGAACCCAGCGACCGACGAGATAAAGTAAAACTTTACTACCGCTTTTCTCCATTATTTACTTAAACTGGAATGTCTAGTCAGAATCTATAATTCTGCCTGAAATTTTATACTAGGCTGACCAGTAACTATGTACCACTAATACTACAATTCAGTTTATCAGTACGCAAAAGACAATGTTTCTGGATTTCATCAAAGATAAAATCAAACTTCAAATTCATTGAATGTGAAAGGCTACGGTGGCCTTGACTCGAAATGCCAATTGTCATTTCAATGCCATCAGACAAAGAAACCACGGACAAGAAAAACAATTGATTGTGCAAGCTATTATTCTGATGAACCATCATTCAAGGACATGAGATTTAATTGCCGAGTTGCGCCATGCCCTCAAAGCGCCGAGTGGCCACCCTTGGAGCAATGCTATTGGGCAGCGCGCAATATAAACAAGGCCGTCCTGACTGCGGTATAATTTATTGACGTAGTGAGAATGGTGGTGACCATTCATAGGTCAGTGCGATAGTGACCTTGCTTGTCATTGCGCCACCATGATGATTGACTCGCAGATTGTGCCATCCCGCAATATATTCCTGATCAGACTCGCTGGCCCGGCAGCTGAGCGCATCACAACTTATTGATACAAATCAGTGCAGCTTGTTTGGCTTGCATTAGTGATTGATTTTTTGTCGAAGTGAATGAGATAAAAGGATTTCGTACAAGAAGATGAGTGCTGACCATGTTGATACTGATGTCAAGAAGATGGCTCGTATTGGCTACTTTACATTAGCTTAACAATCACAGATATTGAATTTTAAAGGTTGAATGCAGGCAATATAGTATGCAGGCAAGTTTACTGCAGGCATACTGCAGCAAGACATGCACGGGGGCCCAAAGGTATGGTCGTTCTTAAGCAGGTCACTGATTACATTAAAAATTGGTGTTGAAATGCTTTTCAGTAGTTTTCATTGAATATAAAAGATTGAAGAAAATAACACGTTCATATTCTTTTTATCCCTCAGTTAACTAAACAAGTACAAGTATGTAGACATGTTTTGATTCAAGATAGAATGAAAGTATACCACAAAGCCCATCTCAAATAATAACACGTTCCATTCCAACAATCTACGACCCAAAATATAGGTGCTACAAGCTCAAGTCCTACTTAACCTGAAACAAGACTTCGAAACATGTCCAGATATCGGATTTTGTGAGATAGCATAGCTCAAACTTTGGACATACAATAAAATTAAGTATTCTTCTCACTTCGATATTGAATGGTTACACGGTTTCCAATATTGGTGCTGCGCGAGAGGACTGGGCCTGACAAATATTGAATATTGGGATTTTAGTTACTAGCTAATGTTAGCTCCATGGAATCGAATTCGACGACTTTAATTTCAACTCATCATGGTTCCTTTTTAACTGTGACCGTTGACCAGACATACATCAAAAGAGGGGTTTTTTCAATATATGTAGATGTACGCACAAGTAAATACCTCTATTTTAGGAGCCTGTAAGTCAAACTGCTGGTGGCCACTAGCCCTCCAGCTTTATACTACGAACCCTTGACATTTTTGTGGGTGACCCACCTTGTTCTGGTCACGCTTCGTACATCGTCCCTTCAATTTTTTCCGACAGGTCTTCCTTTATGTCATGTCTCCCTAGCTCAGGCATAAAAACATAGGTTCATTTGGCTGATTTGCAAGAGGAATATCAAGAACTTATTGACAATGTATCCGTCCGTTGGCAAACTAGTGCCAATTATATTCTTGATCCAACGATGAATAATTCACTCAATTCATAGAACACTATATTTCCCCGTTGAGAACCAATAGCTGTTCATGTCATCCTAATTCTATGATAGATGACCTAAGGAACTAGGGTAAGACCCACGACCATATTCAAGTAGGCTACAGTAACTTTACCCAAAGGCTAACGACATTTTATAATATTCTGTATCTTACACTCTATTCCGGGTTCTTAAAATTTTCGAATTTCTTCTTCAGACCAAAAAAATTGATAAGCATCCTCTCGAAACAGTGACTAACCATGTGAGCTGTCAATGTCAGCAACTGAGTTTTTATGGCAATAAACACGTTCACATGTTTTCTCACAATGTCATAAGATATTGTGATAGCCTGACATCGCATTACATATCAAGTGGTCATTCTGAAAAGATCTGACGCAGTTCCATTGTTACAGTTTAATTTGAATCTACTCTCGAGACCTCTCCAAATTTGAGTCATTTCAGCTCGAACCAATGTCCTGTAAATTCAGTCTGGGTCACAGGCATGACAGGGGCAGTTCAGGCAGAGTACTGGTACATGGTGCCAACTCCAGCAGCTGGTAGCAACCACGAACAGGGTCGAAGTATCCCCTTCAAATTTCAAGTGGCATTATGAAATTAAGAAAATGGGATACTTATGTAGGTATTTCTGTAACAGAAATGATAAAAGCGAGTTGGGTTACATTCGTGATCTTTGTTCCTGTTGTAATCCTATTAGTCTGCAGACAATACAACGGGTGACGATATATACAAACATTATACATACTTGAAAAGAAGCTGGAGATTGTATTTCGAGCTTTTGTCAACACCATTTCTAAAAGAATTGCAGTGTCTGTTGGCCACTCGTGCAGAAGGAGGTGACATATTTGGATGTTATTTGAGAATTGATAACTACACTGAGCCAATTAATGTACTTTTCAACGGGTTGGGTCAAAACCAGGAATTAAAAAAATTTACGTCAGTAGGTTACCAATTTCATAGAGAAGTCTGTGTCGGTAACAGAAATGTGAAATGTCCAGCAGTGATGGTCAACGAGAGCAACTAGCAGACTTGGGATATTTTGTCCAAGATAAATGAAACATCCTAGGGTTATTGGTTCCGAAGAGTACCAAAACGTATGCAATTTTCTGTGTGGTTTATTTGAACAATTCCTATATTCCCTACAATCCAGCCTCCAATTACTTTAACCATCACATAAAACTATCAAATAGCCATGGAATAATAGTATATGTACACAGAATGTGGTCATTGGGTTCAGTCATGGTCCTCAGAACCACTGAATTTTAGGACTGCTTGTCTCTTCATCATATGATGATTAATCGATAATGCCACTGAACATGACTGCTATAACATAAGAGCTAATCTATATCTTAAAACTGTTTACATCAAAACATTTTTAAAAACAACGAAGATTTAATATACCCACTTGACATAGATTGCTAAACTCTTCTCTATTGGGATGTCAAAAATCTATCGAAGGCTGCAAAGTGGTTCCCACAGAAATGAGCTGTGCCTCATTATTATGCAAGGTCTCACATGAAACCTTCCGCCTTTACAAATTACTTTATTATTTTCCTGGAAGGGATGCAAAGAAGCTACAAATTTTCTAATGAACACATGAACGGGGCATAAATGCCTAATTTTTCTGGCCTGGTGGTCCGTATTGGTAAATCAACCCTAAGACCCTCAACTTGGGTCTCATGGGTTTTCTGAGACCCTCCCATTGTTTCTTGGTTAGTAACAACCCAAAAACGGTCCTTCTGCCCAAAAAGGGTTAACATCCTTTGATCGCAGCAGCACCTGGCGATATGATTCTTTGTTGCTTAATAATGTTGAAACTTTACATAATATCATTCAATAAGGGTCCTGTTGACCCCTTAGATTCCCTGAAGCTATCCAGCCTGCCGTTGCATTATGCTCCTGTCCTAGCGAGCCCTCACAATGATGATTCTAACCCCAAATCACCTGTGTTCCTTCTTGCAGATGAATATCAAGGGACAAACTATTGTCAACTTTTCAATGCAGCGTAGGAACCCCTTTACGATATTAGCTGAATCAAAATATGATTATTAAGTTGCTTTATGATTTGAGGCCCTTTGTACGAAATTTTCCGAACACAAAGAGTCTTAGATAATCTCTGGTAACAAAGGGGCGAGGGATGCAGGCTGCCCACAATCGACAAACAACGCTTTTTCTCCCCTTTCATGTGACATTTTCTGTGTCCTGCATGAGTTACATAACAACACCGCCGCAAGAAATCTCAGCCAGCATCCTTGGGTACTTCAGACCCTTGTTTGAGTTGGGCCCTTCTTTGTTTCTTATATAATATGATTGCCTGCAAGGCTTCAACTGGGCGTCTATACCAAGGGTTTTTCTGTTACAAGACACACGCATCTCTTTAAACGAAGGGATTTTTCGTTTGATTCATGTAAGACGCAGTTTTAGAAAGATATGCATGCTGCAAGGAAGAAAGACCTCACGAATAGAAGAATTTTTTAATTTCCAGCTAATTATAATAGTTGAAGAAAGTTGAATTCAACTTACAACAGAAGTACACAGTCCAATTCTTCTTAAAATGGAGCCAGAATTGCATTTAAAACGTATGAACAACTATCGGACAATAATGCACACTGCAAACTAAACAAACAAACAAAGCATCAAATAGACAAAACTTCTATTCATCCCGACCCACTCGGGATAATATTAGTAGCTTAAGTTTGAATAGATGGTTCCAATGTCCCATAATCATATAAAACCTATATGTACGATGTACTACTTAGAGTATCGACTAGATTTGAGTGGTTCTCGCCCAAGAGCAAAAGATGCACAGAAAATCTCTCGTGAAATAGTTAAGATGCATGTTTCGAGTATGCAGTTTCGTGCACATTAGTTTTGACTCCATTCTCCATTGATTGGCTGCGTCAGTGTCACTTACTACCATTCGAGTAACTTGTAGTACTATGCGCGTGAATGGGGCGCACAGCGTTGATCAATTATCTTAGCCGTTCTCAGGGTTTATGCCGGCATCGGCAGCGTACTTCAGACGCTGACACAGCTCGGCGGAACTCTTGTAGTAAGAGTCTGCGTAGTTTTCTCCCTCCACCGAGAATCCGGACAATAGACGGACACTGATCCCAGCGTAAAACACTTGCGGGTTCTCATTGTGCGTAGTGTTTGCATGAACCAGCTGGACTCAAACAATCGAAAGCAACTATAAACTACACCGACACTAGACTCTCGAAGGGGAACAATAGGTTCATTCAGTTACAAAATACATCTTACTGGTGACAAGTTGCAGCCAACTGGGTTGGATAGTGAGTTGGAGTAAGGTTTGAAACCGCTGTGAGGCAACCGTTTGGCGACGGAGTAGAAGATGCGGGTAAAAAAGTGTGTGTCCTAACCAGATCGCCGAGCATGATCTGAATCATATGGTTAAATGAAAAGGCCCGTGGCCAGTGGTCTTGTGTTCACCATATCGAAATTTAAGACAATTCATTCTGCTTAGAAAAACATGCTATTGTTTATAGCAAAATTGAATGCCATATGACCACTCGTACCTTTATGTTTTTATCCATGGTCCCGTGGTGGCCAAGTGGAGAATCATTTCGGACCAAAATTTATTGACAGAGGTCATCAGACCTTGGGCGACATGTATACTTAGTTTCAGGTTCATAGCCCAAGAGGCTAGTGAACGTATCACTGTTTATGAAATAGTATCTGTACGCTGGACAATGGAAGCCAGGCATTACAGTTTTTTGGTAGACTCTCCCTGAGCAAAAAAGGGTTCTCGGGTCGATCATGAAACCAGGAGCATTGATTTTGACCACTGAGCATAAGTTGTACTGACCAATGGCATGGTCAACATTTGAAGTTGGGGTACATTTCAACATTTACTGTTAGCAGTGAAGAATCCCAGTCACAGTACTCACGATTATCAGAAGACTGATTGAGTTCTGTCACCAGCCAGGAGAAACTAACACTCGACTCAAATACTTCACAACACCAATGGCTACTTCAGGCAAAAATACGCAAAAATGTGTGAGTACTTCATAACCAGTCGCGGTAAAGTCAACTGTACTACTGTCAATAGCGAAGAGAGGCAGTATTCTTTGCGGGCCCGTTTGTTTACATCCAATGGCAGTGGCTACATTTTGTGCTGGAGCTCTTATCGATCAGCTCACTAGCCCCAAGAATGAGGTGAACATGGGGACATTCAAAATAAATTATTGGTTTCTCTGAGTGAAAAGTTTGAAGGCAAATTTAGGTTATATTGTACAGTGGTATAGCTTGTCAATTCCCTCTTGTTAAATTGCCAGCTGTCGTAACTACTTTTAAGACACGTTAGAAGCAAGCTGAATTGAGAAATGTGGGTCTCAAATTTGGTGTCCTTCATACTAATGCACATATCTTAGTGTTTTCTTAGCTGAATGAGAGGAAAAAGTTAAATTATCATAGCCCATCGAAGTGTCATCAAGATTGAAGACCAAAATTTCTCTTTTGGCTAAGATCATTCGGTCTTCTTTTCTTTCTAAACACCTTTTCTGTCATATCACGACGTTGGCATCGACAAGACCTAAGTAACCAGCAAAAAAAGCAGGAGCGACTCCACGTAACTAATGCCTGCAAAAATTGCATGGAACGTCAAACTAGTGATTTGTTAAATAATGGTTTTAAAACTTTCAACTTTTTAGTCATTGGGTTATTTGGTTTCAATCGAATAGCTTTGGTCTCAATTTACCTTTCCATAATTTTATGAAAGTATACAACTACAAAGCTGATTTTAAACTAGGGCAACTTGCAGATGGCACTTTGCGAGGTCATTAAGTAACAAGGACACCCAAGTATCAGATAATTTCACCTATACAAAGACAAGTCACATCCACATTCCAAACAAAGACCTCATTCATTACAAATACTTTAAAGATAAAATACTACTACATGTAACATAGCAAATGGCAAGAACCGAGCGTAGTAAATGTGTTACAACATAATCGTAATCTTTATTAATCACCATGCAACTAATTAATGAACATAGCATGTCCTGGGAAGACGAGCAAGCAGGGACTTATCAGTGGGTAACATAAACACTTTAAGTCTCAATAATGTTGGTCTTACCAAGATCGCTGTCTCCATTTGGCCAGCGAAAAGTAATTGATGGAAAGCACTTAAACATGTTAAACTATGAAGAAAAAAGATGATGAATAGCATTAAGAGTTAGTTTATATGCATATCATCTTAGTCCATGACCAACCTGAGTCACTTATCGTTTCCTGTACCAAGACAATGAGTCCCTTTGGATCATATTACTGTTTAAAGAAAACAAAGGAACACTAATCCAGTATTAACTATCATAAAAAAAGCTGGGTTCTGTTATAATTTCTGAAAAATACGCCAAGAAGGAGCTTTTTCTCAAGGAGCAGATGTACAGAATACTCAGGCATCAATCGAAACTCAGCCTGCCAACGGAAAGGCCACAAAGTAATGGACTTATTTCCTATCTATAGTCTGGGGCAGGCATTTTCATGAGACACTTCAAGCGGTCAACTACATCGAAGACACATCACGTTCGGAAACTTTAAGGGGCAGCACCAACAAGGAGCACTTCATACTGTCCAGAGGGATCAATAATGTAAGGAGAATTTTGGATGGACAAGTTGAGATGACAAAAATTAACATGGGAACATACAAATCGGTCGTGTCCAACAATATTTCCAACTTGAGAGATTAAGGCACAGACTAAACAGTTCTATTCATTTTTGCAACCATGCCCCCAGTCCTGTTTAGCATGTTGGCACCTAGTTGATAGAACTTGCTGCAAGTCTCACTCACAGAAATACGGGGCAAAGCTTTTGAACATTTCTAAACCAAAAATAATATTTTCTGATTATATTGAATATCAAATCGCATTGAATAAATGAACACACTTCATAGATTTTCCTTATATTGCTAACATTCACATTTCCGACCTGAATACTTTTAAAATTCTTATGCCACCACCTCCATCTCTAAATAATTGTTAGAAGAAAAAAATATGAATCGAAGTTAGCATTGAATAATGAATCTTACAATAGAATAAGTTGTATCTGAGGATCATTGCATTTACTACAGAGCCCAAGTCAGCGGAGAATAATGCAGCTACTTTAAAAACCAAAACTACATTATAAGAGAAAAAACAACAGCATTGCATCAGAAAATTAGGATCATACAACCTTTGGGAAAGAACTATACCCCGTAATGGGAAGTTCTGAATTAATTAATTGGACTAAGAGAAAATTTTAATTTCATGGGCATGTATTAATTGTTCCCTTAGGATATTTCGAGGGGGAAGTCATGTCATTTATACCATTTTTCATTTGTACAAAAAAGTACCAAAATGCAAGCACTTTCAAAGTGACATTTCATAAAACCTCTCAAGTCCATTTAGTTTATTACCGAGTAACCCCATATCAACCGGAAGATGTGAATGTCATGACAGCAAGATGAAGGAAAAATCGAATTCCAAATTTATTTATTACAGAAAGTACGATGAACTCGGAGACACATCTATGAGTCTGTGAAATGTGTAGTCTTGCCGACCTGGCTCCTGCTTATAGTCTTCCTTTAAACGGATTTGCCAATTATTTGTGACCTGACCCGACACCGAGTATGATAATTTGACTCAACTAAAGAAGCCGTAGAGATCAATCCTGTCCAAGAAGCCATCTAATTCAATATTAGTACATTAAATCAAGCCAAGATATGGTCCACCAGTAAGGATGCAATGGCATACTCCATGTAGTCTTACGTGTTCATCTGGTTTTGCATTTCAGTTCAATTATAATGCAATTGGTTTTAAAACAGGTGACAAAGATGCAAAGATGCATTAATTTTTGTAAGGCTGCTCGTTGGGGTAAGGTCAATAACACTTTTTTTAAATATGACTAGAAACGAATTCTAAAAAATTGATGTTAAAAAAATTCCTCCACGCTCCCTTCCTCGAAAGTTATATAATGTGTTTCTTTTTAAGAAGACATAATGGAAACATGGATGAACTAAACGATTTTCCCTTAGGAATGGTAATGTGATCTGAGTAGGGTCACGACTTGAATTCTTGCCAGAATTAGTCGGATGCAGTATGCTCTTGGTGGCCTATAGGAACGTGGTAAAAAATCGAAATGGCTCAACAGAAAAGAGACCACCATCCTAAGGGAAAGTCTCGGGAAAGTTCTTGCAAACAAGGGAAAATAAGAAAGGATTTGAGCAATCGGTATTCCTATTGGAGCACCGTGACTCTTTTTTGCACTTTTTTTGTTGCTCTGAAATATCCATTGAAAGTTTGTTAACAATTTTAAGGTTTTCGACGAGATTCTAGCATAGGCACTTAAGAGGCCAAAGGGCCTAGCGCTTAGTTCAAATATGCTCAAAGATTGTCAGAAGGATATTGTGAGAGTCCTATAATCAAAGGTGACTGATATAGCCTCAACTGGAAGTTAGGTTAATTATGAACTTTGCAATACGTATAAATGTACAAGTGAAGCCTGCGATTTTCTTGTAAATAAGGTGTGAAACTTTGATTCATTGCATGTTCATGAAGGCTTCTCAAAATAGCTCTCACTAGAAGGAAAATCAGCCAATTGCTTTAAAATGGTGGTGATTCCAGAGTAACTAAATCTTGCTCAAAATCATTTTTTACTACCATTGCATGCAGGAATGCATTTGCAAATCTAAAAACGTCAATCTTTGCAATAATGGGTGGAGAAACATTTTAAAGAAATTTAACTAGATAAGTTAAAAATTCTGGTGTGGAATATCAACTGATAACTTGGAGCACGTTTGGTAAAATAATGAATTGCCCAAGCGGGAAAGTGAACAGCAATGTCAGTCGGATCAGGTTAAGGGTGGAAAAAAAATATTGCCGAGTGCCATTTAATAACCAAAGCTCTGAATGGAACACATGCGATTTCTGGTTTTATGTTTTGCATAATGATTTATGGGTTTCCTTGTATTTTGCAGGATTGATCAGGTGCCGTGGATGGCCCGAAGACATCACGCTTCAATGGAATCAAATATGAACAAACATTGTAAACAGACCACCTATGATATTGGAAACTGACTGATTTCCTACTGTTTTTACTAATAAATCCAGCATGTCAAAATATCTAGTAATGTTGACCATTCAGTGATTATCGAGCATTATCGTCGAAAGTTGCATTTGTGCTGCAAAAAAACATATCCCCTTAATTCAAGCAAAACTTGTGCAGCATCTCTAAAGATTAAGGCCGATTGTCCAGATTGCATGAACTGACACGACTGGGTTCCACCTTAGCCGGGTTATGACACATAAATAAATGAAACGCTGCAGGGAAAAGATTTCTCCAAACATTCCATGAAGTCACATCAATCATATTAAGTTGTGGAGAACGAATTTCAGGATTACTTTTGTTGATGGGTTGAGGTCATACCCACTATATGGGGCTTAGGTCATGTCGACTAAGGGGTGAAGGTCACCGAGTTGAAAGGGTCATAAAAAATGAGCGATTAATACCATCCACATACTGAATGAGTTAAGTTTAGGCTCTCTTAAGGGTTAAGATCTTGCTGCAAAGCAACTACAACAGATGCAAAGATTCCCAATAGCACGAAGATTGAAAATATTGCAAATCCTGCACAGGAAATGGCAGAATGTGTCAGTTGAGAGGCAAAAAGTCTAATCAAATCACCGCTTCCATTTAACACCGATGATTGGCACAAGCCTATAAGTGTCATTTAATCCATAGCTTGTTTTATTGGAATGGAGCAGAATTTATGACGTCCATTTTTTACAATTTACTCAATTGACTACAGTTCAATATTTCTCGAGGCTGAACTTGAAATATGGATTCTTTGCCGAAAGGGTTTTGTAATGCTGTGCTTGTGATTTGGATTTGAATACTAACTTGAAATAATAGCAATTGGAGATTGGTCCAGGGCAGATTTGACATCTAAGACTACTCTCCAAGATAAGGGTAAGAAATATGTATGGTGGCGATACACCAAAAATGATTTCACGACTGGAGAATTGGTGAGGAAAGAATTGTTGGCCAAGTTGATTTTTATATGCTTTGACACAAAATATTTTGCATAAGTTAGTTAATGGGTTACAGAAATCACAAGTGTCATAAGACTGCAGCATATTTTAAAAGAATACCGGTAATATACTTTTATTATGTTTTTGCCTGAAACCCATTGGCAGTCATTCAAATTACACCACCCATAACAAAAATTCCTTCAAATGTGGCTTATTCATTAAAGAAAATCGTAACATCTGTCATTCTAAACAGACCTATTCTGGAAGTGAGCTGCAATTCTTAATTTCATCGTGGGCAGCCCCCCCCCCCGTACCATTCAATTATACCATTGGCATTTGTGAAGGAATGAAGACATTAAATCATTGGTCCACTTTAAAGATTGAATATCATGATGTAACAAAATACGTTTCTCCGGTTAATAAATTTACCTTATTCTCAAACTGTCAACAATTGTCCATTAATTATTGACGTATCACTCAATCCAACTGGCGAGAAAACTGTGCGGGGATATTTCAAGGCCATGAAACCATCTGACCCCTCCATGCCCCTGAATGAGACAAGAGCCACCATTATTGCATAATCCCTAGCCCTTCTGGCAAAAAAGATTCATTCCATTTTGCAAGGGTTTATTTGATGCCCTTGGGAGGGGTCGGCTGAGTGGAGCGTGGTGTCCTCATGCCACCCTGACCACACCTGGCCAGGGTGGCGACAACCTTTTGGCCCCTCGGCCATTCAACTACCGAAGCGCAATCACAAGGGGTACTGCATAATCTAAAATAACATGTTTTCTCCTTTCAATGCAGCCCTTGTCGGAGTGATACATTATGTCAATGGAGTTGTCGGAGATTATCATGAAACTTTAATGTGGTGTATGATAGAAATCTTCTTCTTTCTATCAGCCAATTTAATACTACATTTGAAAAATATCACTATTGTAAAATCATCACACATACAAGCCCAATTTCTGTAGCCCCCATTTCAAGCCGACGCTTGATCACACACGCTAAGTGAAACTTAGTAAAACCTCTCGTTTTGTCATCAATGATTTCAAAATAAAGTAGTTTTTTTATATTTCATACTATACATGTAGCAAATTTGCATACTTAATTTGAAGAATATCTGGCTACTCATCAATTTTTAATCAGAAGTGTTAGAGGAGAACAAAGCCAGTTCACATTCCACAAATGTGGAAAAAACTTTTTAATGTGTCCTAACACTAAAAACAGATATCATGTTTTTAGAAATAATCCTCGAAATGTTCCATTCCCTGTGCCTGTTTCACCTCAGTAACTTTTAACGAACATGTTCACATGGCAAATGAGGGGTGCACCGTGCCTTGGCCAGAGTAAGGGTGACCACACGAGGCTATAACAAAAAAAATTGAACAAATCGTACTAGCCAGAAAACCTACACAACAAGTTGCTGCAGATTATTTATGACTGAATATCAATGACCCACACTTTGACCCCCCCCCCCTCATCATCCCATTACATAGTTTATCCACAAATAACTGGCATGTTGTCATGGCTACGTCTCTGGTCGCAGCGAAAAACATCACTTTTTGTGAGCACTTCAAAGCAAAATCCCCGCCAATACTCTTCTCTAAGATTTAAAAGTGCCATCACAATACACTTCATCGTCATTGTAAAGTAGATTTTTTATTTTTCAGAAAGTGACAGTAAAATCATTGAGGACATTTTTTTAAGTTCACACAAATATTTCCAATATCTCAACCAAGCGTTTGAAAGAAACTCGTTGGAGCAGAGTAAAGATCTATTTACAGCATGACCAATAGCTGTCATCTCAGAAGGCGGGAAGTAGCAGGTTTGGTGTGATTTCTTTTTACCTCACCATTGACCAATATGATTATGAATGGTTTTTAAATATTTCTTCGGAGTTGAAAGGTCGTATTATTGAAGATAGTACATAAAGAAAAGTCAATCGAATAGAACTTTAAAGTACACTTCAACAATGATGAGGTGGAATACCATGTGTAGTAAAAAGTTTGAAAGTATTGACAAAAACTAGCACAGCACCATATACCATACATGAACTTGCCTGAGGGAGATTTTCAGTTTCGATGAGATTGTGAATATGAATGAACTGCACATTTCAAATACCCTGTGCAAAGTTTAAACTAGGACCATCTGTAAATCGCTTTTACTACAGGAAAGGTCAACCTACTATCAATATATGACGTGCAGTGTTGCCATATCGCTCGGTAAACATGTGACCACGGGCAATAAAAGAATGACAATTGGTCTATGCATCAACGCAAAAGATTTATTACAACATCAGCACAATATACGAAGAAATCATTAAACGTAGTTCCAGAAGGTGCAACTATAATTTGAGTCACTTTCGACTTCATCAAAAACTATAATTAGTTCTTGGACAACTCAAACTCTCTTCTCATCGATGTCTTGATGCCAAATATCAATAATAACACACAATTATTCTAAATTAACCCCAGCGTTTGTTCCTAGCAATCATGTACTAGAGACACTAGTTTAGCCAGAGGTATTTTCTTCAAGGGGATTTTAGACACACCTATGATGATTATACCTTTACCGATAACCAAATCAAACCAGGGAACAACATTCCATTTACGATCTAAAATATCCTCAGATCCATGCAATGCTGTGGTGGCTTTACAATCTCAATGATGAAATTATCCAATAGGTGTGTCCACTACGTTATCGGAATTGGGTTACCCCGGCAGAATAGGTTAAGTCAAACTGCAATGAAACGGAACATCAAAGAGCTAATAAGCCCACTGTCCCTCCCATGCCTCAGGGCAAGTTTTATATTGTTTAATAAACATGCTTCGACTTCGATATATAACATGAGATAAAACAAATGCTTGGCGAAAAATGATGCAACAAAAGAATGAACTGTGATGAAACGACATCAATTCAAATTGCTCCTGATTTGTTTTGATCAGGTGCTGAAGGTCAATGCCAACTGCTTGGCAACAGTTATCCGAATAGCGGTATAATGGGTATAAAATGGATTAGGGGCTAAAATAGTATTTTTATCTGCCTCTGCTTATTGGGAATCATAAGGATAAAAGCGTTACCCAGTCATGCCAGTCATGTCAGTGTTGATAGTCACGGCGCCAAATGCCAGAGATATTCACCTAAAATGACCAACGATCACTATATAAGCACGATGCTGAAAGAAACCAGGAGTGCTGAAACAAATTTGAATCTAATTTGAGACATAATCTTGGCCTTAATGATTGCAATAATAGCTTCTTGTAAGCTTGTGTGCTCGCAATAATAGTTTCTTGTAAGATTTCGTGCTCACAATGATAGTGTACCGATAGCTTGCAAGCAGGCAAGATTGCAATGATAGTATTGGGACGCCCATTGCTATTGATGATATTACTGACTGGCAGGCTATAATTCTAGTGATAAACCATGTCCACTGATCACAAGGACGATACCACCCTTAAGTAAGTTGCATGCTACAAAGTCTTCTTTCCTCCCAAGGGGTATGACTATAATGGCACTAACAACAGGATGAGAGGACTTAACAGATGATTATATACGCCGACGCCAATGGTATTGACTATATCGTGACGCAGAGTTGGAAGTATATTTACTGCATGAGGACTTACGAGGATCTAAGAGGATTTGCCTTGCCAGGTTGGAGCCGGAACGTTACACGAGACTGCCCAAGTGTCACTCATTAGTAATATTGGTGGTGCCTAACGATTTAAACGAACAGTTTGGGTAGTTCAAAAGAATCCAAAATTGAGGGGTCCAGTACTACTCTCATGTATTATCAGTGATGATCTACTTGATGTTCCCCCATTTTTTGCAGTATTTTTGGAGTAAAGGTTTGAGGGGTCAGTTAAAAAATAATCCGTCTCAAACCTACAACTGGGTTGTGTTAAATTATAATGGTAATTTCAATTGCGAGTTCAAATACGGTTGTGTTGCGACATAACCTTTTTAAGGTTTCAGGAGAGCAGTACATTAATATCATCAAATACACACATCCTTACAGCATCTTTATGGAACCAATTGGATTTCTTTTTGTTCCTCGGTTGTGGCTCAATAGCAGGACTAGAAGGGAAATGTATTTCTTTAATTGGACTCTTCTGGTTCAATTTCTACTGCCCCTGTGAATGGGCATACTTTGAATTCTAGTACATTAAATATGAAGTCAAAATGGGTTAATGAATTGAAACTATACTGGCGGACAACTGGCTACTCCTAATCTCCAGTGTTCCGAATACTTCTTTAATCATACATTTCCCTTATTCAACTGAGACGTCACAACAAACGTAATCCCCCATTAAATATATGATATCCAATAACCATAAGCTAAAACGCTGGGCATAATCCGATGGATAGTTTTCGGACATCTCTCAAAACAAGTCAATAAAACCAAAAAAAGGTTTTAGTACATACTTGCCCGGTCTTACGGTCACTGGGGCATTAAACTTCGCGGAACCTGTCAAATTTCATCCATGCAAAAGTCATCTTCTTCTCCCTTGGTACCTCAAATATATTATTTCTAAATGTTTTAACTCGCGTCATGTGGCACTGACTAGCTAGGAGAGGTTAAGGCCATGGAAAAGTGAGGGCAAGCGGGCGGAGAGAATTACAGTGTTGCAGGAATCCTGAGGGGTGGCCAAGGAGATGAGATTGACAGTGCCTCGAAAAACATTTAATATTTACCCTTTTCTGCTGACGATCACGAGAGGAGAATAGTAACATAGTTCAGTAATACAAGTGCCACAGGGCGTCATAAAAATGTGTACATCAAACACTGGTAGAATGTACAGGCCAACACTTTCATATAAATTCCATGTCTGCCCTCGTTACATGGACTCTGCAACAAGCTATTAGTTATAATCGGTATTAATTACTCGCACTGCCCCTCATATAATGAGACAATGTTCATCTACTGTACCATGGGTGCTTTGAGGAATGACAGGAAACCACCCCCCAGGTTACTAATGTATTTTAACACTCCAAATAAGACGGATTCTTTTAAATGCTGCTGAGTACTTCACGGGAAACTGGTGACAGCTGAGAAAGTTGTCATTTTTTAAATGTGACAGTTAAAGATGAACTGGTTGTATCCAACTGAGAGGGTTCCGAGTTCCTAACAGAGCAAAGAACTGGACAATCTTTTTATCGTATGAACGTGCATCGGCATATTATCCAAAAGGATTTTTAAAGTATTTTTAACAATCATTGGTTATCAACGAAAAGGTGCAATCAACAACAACAGCCTGTTGCTGTAAATATTTGAATCCAAATTCATAAACCTAAAAGAACTGTTGATAACTAACCGACACGATTCTTATTTATCATATCTCAAACAAATATGAAAGATCAATGGTAAGTTTGAAATAAGAACTCCATCATGACAATGGCTAGTTAATTGGTTAGTGGGTATAACCATTAGACCGAGGCATAAGGGTGTGGTTTGCTCGTGGTGAGAAGGCAATATTACAAAATGAAAAAATAATGAAATGCATACTTCAAAGAGATTAAGGTAATATACTGAAGAAGCACATATAAACAAGGTGAATCAAAAGAAAGAAATCAAACTCCCCCATATCAGTGCACTTTATGGCCTGGCAAACCAGATAGCATCACAAATGTACGCCCTCGATAAATTTCCAAGCATTAACCAATAGACCATTGGAAATTTGTCAAACTTGAAAGGTAACTTTTCCAATTTGAAAATTATCCTCGATTTGTCCACGTGAGACTAATTTTCTGCCGTAACATCATGCCGTAATTAGGGGAACTGGACACACGGACATACTGTTGTTCCCAAGGTGCACATTTATTTCACTGGTCATTTTCTTATGCCCATTCCTTTCTTAAAGAGAGAGAAAATTAATTACTTTAAGTCCGGCTGTTGAATTAGATTAGTATAGTGATGCCAAGGTCACGATTTCCATTGTGGCTTTAAGTATATTTTGACCATTACAATATCCGTTGTCAAGTATGGAACACAGAATTCATAAAAAGTAAAGAATTGCCAAGGTTAAGATCAATATTTCCAATATAGCATCCTGTTTCATATAATTCGCAATTGACCCAGCCCTCGTATACTGTGATATAGTTCATGGTTAGGTAGAAAAAAAAAGTTGGTGGGCACCAAAGGCAAAACTTACCTGTAATTGGTGTAGGTGTGCGAGATGTGCCTCGACTGGCTAAAACACCTTGACATGGTATATCTGGTACATATTGAGTTTCAATATATTGTAACCAACAAAATTACTTATTGAATATTCCAAGATGATCATTGTTGATTCCCAGGGCTGGCCTAATATTGATCAGAGCTACCTAAAATATTGGAAACACGCTTAAACAGTGACCGTCAAGCATTGAAACCACTCACAATGAAAAAAAACCACCATTGAAACTTCAAATAAACGCTAAAGTATCTTATGCATAATTGACGAGTTTGAAAAGATAAATATTTGAACCTAGAACTGTTTATCATTGTAACCATTGACAATCACGCCTATGAGACCCTGGATGATGGTGGGTAGCCAAAGGCCTTTCTCACTTTCATATGAAGGACTGCACATTAGAGAAACACCTACGTGATGTTTCTCATCGATTATTTAATAACCGATTCATAGGCGTTTTCTGATTTTCTCGCCTGGAAGTAGGGACTGACATATTTTGAACTCTTCAAGTCTCTTCACTGTTTAAATGTTCAGAAAGATTTTTCGATCAGTAACTATAATTCAAACGGTTTATAACTAACCTCTCCCATGATGAAGACCTCTACACTGTCATAGGTAGGCACAATGCCAATGGGTAGGAACCTGCTACAGTGTAACCTTCCTCAGTGGACACATCGGCACTGTAAGCAGAACAACCCCCCCCCCCCCCCCTCTCCACTGTGGAACGCGTATGTGTGTCCCAAAGGTGTTTTCATTAGAAAGGTTGTACTGTATTTGCATAAATAAACAGCATTTGAAGACGATACAAAGGTCAATAACATCAATACCTCAACAGCGAAATGGCAAAAATGAACATCATACACCATTAGTTACATTGTCTCCTCGTTTGTTTGCAATTACAATACATAACAAGACAATTACAGGCTAATTACCAAAGGTTCATTAGCAAAAACTTTGCTAACGACCAAGTCACATATTGCATCATTTTAATGGAACAAAGGTTTTTTCTTGCCAGAGGATAGACTTGGATTTGCCTGTCAGACTTGCTTGCCTTTTTTATGATAATCCAATACGAGAGGGATTGTTATGACAAAGATGATAGAATTGCTACAGCAGGTTTGAACCAATCAGATAATTTTTTTGTTCATTGCTGCTTATTCGATTCCGATTTCGTGTTAGTGGCCGATAGAAGCAATCTCATAGCATTTGCATTGTGCTCTACCACTGTCCATGGAAGTTTTACAGCCAAGTTTTAACTTAGAGAACATTCGAACATTCGAAGGCATTGAATTCAGCATCATATGTTGGTTTGGAGGAACAATGAAACCTCTCTTGTTCATAATCTTTCGATTTCGGTTATACAACGGGACTGTCTATTAGTTCTAGAGACGAATTATGCATCTATCCAATAACACAGTACATCAATGCACTGCAGGCGCCATTACTTTAAAAAGTCATGGATAGCCTCTTTCATTAAAATGAACAGATATTGGAACTAGATCGATACAAAGAAGATAGTACATAAAAAGGATAACACGGAAGACAGACTGCCCCAGGCAAAAGATATTGATGACAATACTTTAAACCCAACATCGAAAAAGTCCTACATGTTTCACCCTGAAGACTTAAAAATTTGTGAAAAGGCCTTCGTGAAATGCTTCCGATTTTTTTACAAATTAAACATGTTTGTACCATGGAGCCATGGTGAGAATAGTCAAAGGTCAAAAGGAAATACATGCGATTTTACACGAAGAATCATCATAGCTACAGAGACATACGATGTAACTTAGAAAACGAAGCTAAACATCGCCACAGTGTTAAAAAAATATCGATACATATAAATTGACAGTACAGACGCTGCCACCTTGAGGAATACATATGAAATACATTATAATGACAACCGTACCTTCCCATGTGTATTTGTTTTTGTTTAATTTGGCGAACGTCCTTATTTACCATCATGTGATTGGTTGGTTCAGATCAGTTCAATATGTTCTGAAGAAGTGCTTCAAGGTTACAACTTTAAGAATATAAAATAGGTCTTTCGGAACAACATGGCATTTCACTTACTATGCACCACTTTATTTGTATCTAATTTTTCAACAAGCGTAGTTGCAACGATCTTTTAAACTCAACGTTCCCATATGAAATAAATGTGGATTGTAGTCAGCACTGGATGCGCTTTTTCAATATTTCAACAAAGCTCGAAGTAAGAAAAACAGTAATATTGTACTGATGTGACCTGAGAACGCTTCGAGTCAAACCATACCTTTTGACAAATTGCAAACATAATATTTCAATAAAGTACAGTTAGCACCGGCAACTCAAATATACCTGTAAGATTGCAGATTACCCAAATAATGGTAAGATTTATTGCTCAGAAAATTGTGACCTTCTATTGCTCTAAATTAAGATTTCCGTGTGTAGGGTACTTTAAATGTTAACACATGTACATTCGAACAATGTCCATTTATTTTGGAGAAGCCATCGCCTCTACTTTCTGGAGAAATAGGCCTTTAAACATTGCTCTCCTTGTCAAAGTTTTGCAATGACGAAGACCTTTAAAAAGTTTTTATCAACCTGATATCGAACACTGCATCTCGTTGTACATTCTTTCATGGCATGCTTTAGAGCGTAAACTACAATGATGTGTGCGTATATGGCAGAATAACAATTATAATCCACGTTAGTCTATGGAATCGATGTTTTTTATGAATGAGTTGAAATTCTCATGTGAGATGAATTTTCTGGTAAACATGCAGGATTACTTACTCTTATTGGATTTCTAAATGTTCAAAATGACCTTGGCCTTTGCTCAGCGGTAGAAGAATAATAAAAAAATTGACCAATACCTCTAGTAAATTAACCACCCTTCAACAAAAGACTTTTGGAAGACCATTTAGCGTAACTTCATTTTTTATATAAATATTTGCGTGTAGTGGCCCAGAATCTATTCATTAAGCCCCAATATTAGAACATATTTACAAATAAATGTATTTAATGCTCCCCTAACACTAGTAACAGAGGTATCTTGGTTACAGAGGTCAAATAAAAAAGACATGACCGATTCCAGACAAATCAAAAAGAACACCAAACTGACCAAAGGCAAGTGTCCCTTCAAAGATAATTCCAAGGGTACACTGCATTTTAGTAGTAGAAAATTATTTTACAATCAGATAAAAATTCTTGACACCAGACTCCTATTGACGGCAATAGGATTATATTCTTTTTATTACTGTCATTTCATTATTTCAAGAAGATACATTGATATTCTCAATAGTCATCCAATAATGCTGAAAAGGACACATGCACAGTGATTTTATAAAAATTGAAATCAAACCATGATAGGATTAGGTAACGCGAGAATCAGGGTCTAATATCAGCATTCAAATCAATGGCCAAGAAATGAAGCATTATTAAGAGAAAGAACGTGTTATGAACACAGAGATGACACACACAGTACTCCCGCTACAAGAGGAATCATAACAGTGAGGTATAATTTTAGAGTCCTTAGGTTCGTGAAATTCACATAATTGGCCTAAAGAAAAGTCACAGCTCACAGATATGTGCATTAGCATGACAGATAAAAGAAATATTACGCCTTGCACATTTGTCAATTTTTATACATTACTTCAGTTACATGACCGTGTAATTCTATGGTAAAAAATGATGCTCTTGGAAAGTGAGAAAAAATGATAAGCTTCTTTTCAGCAACTTGACACTTTTGTCTAATAGTGACACAATCTTGAGCAGGGTGGATCGTGTTATCGTCGTAAAAAGTGTTTTGATGGGGACGGATTCATTGTAATCGTCAATGGAAAAATACACAATTTTTTCTTTAATTTGACCTCTGTTGGTCCCCATTAATTATTCAAGCCAGGCCGATACTATATCCTACATGATATAACTAACGCATAAGGTCAAGCAACACATCACAAATGATGAAAATAATGCGTTCTAACTACATGTAGATTGCGTGGCCTGGTCGCCTTCCTTGGTAATTCACAAATTTAATCTAGATATTTTCTCACCATTCACAAAAATCATAGGAACATCAAAGGTAATTTGTCATCTGACCTGTCCCTCGGATGGTGGTTGTTGAGTCATAATGGGCCTCCCGCCCCCAGAAGAAGGGAAACGGGGTATTAAGACCCTGTTGACATTGAATAAGGAAAGATCAGCAAGCGTAATGAAGACGTTACCAGAGGATACGTAACAGGGATACACCCACCCTCGTTCAAACGATATTCGACCCTGAGGACGCAAAAGGACCCAGCAACCCTTTTGAATAAACCCCTTTTGTGTAACAGGGCAGAATAAGATATATTATCAATGGACCAGACCAAAATGGGATTCCATAAATTTAATGGTTTTGTTATTACAATTATTGAAAAAATAATTTCACGCGGAGGCCAATAGTTGGACCCTTTTCAAAGGGTTCGCACTCAGTCCAGGTGCAGTTTTTGGTGATTTTGTATACACATTGAAAGGGTTGGACCCCTTCAACAATACCTCAATGCCTGATATGATCAGAATTTGATAATGGCCATTTTAAGACAACGTATTTGGTTATACTCGTTATGATTGTGTAATAATGCGTAATTTGTAATTTATTCAGATCCGACAAAGAAAAGACCAGGTTCTCTTTTACTGTGTCTGTATGACGGAAGATAGACCACCCTTCCTCTGATGAAATGATCAAAACACAAATAGGCCAACACTGAAATATTAGTTCTGTAAATCGAATTTTTCTTCACTTCAAAGCTAATACAGAATTGAAAAAAAAATCCCTTTCTAAGATGGGTTTTAACTACACTACTCCGATTTTAACCTGAAAGAGTTGATCCAGGTTAACAGACTACTCCGAGGCAAGGTGATTTTTTTTATCTGATATCATCTTCTTCCCCAGCATTGATCCAAGCCAGGTTATTAACGCAAGCCCCTATCAGCATCATAATGACTGGCCTTCCCTCTGAACCACGGCTCATCCAAATTGTTTTTTCGTTAGATCTTCTTACCCCGAGAGAAATATTCGACCTGGCAATGTTATCGATAGGTCACCTTCGAGAGCGACTTCCAGCAAGTTCAATATTGGAAAAAAAGATTTTAACTTTCATAAGTGAAATTAATGACTATGATAGAAATTAGAGAAAATACACCAGTCCCTAACGGCTGAAATTCTCATCTTAAAGTTTGTCCATTTCTTTACGGATTAATAACTGCCGGACTGAGCTTGGGCCACAGCGGGAGCACTGCACAAAAACGTTGCTTTTTGCTCAAGCGATTGAGTTATCCACCATGGGAAAATGTCACACCACACGCTGCCAAGACCGTAAAGCTCGCAAAGTAATTGCCTACAGGGTCATTGATAGAATTGCATCACGTAATGACCTCCCTAAAGATCACGGTGCTCCACCTCATATTCGACTAACAGCTGATTCGCACCATCCACGCAATTCATAACACACCATCAAAAGACTCAAGCTCCGGGTGAAATTTTAAAATGCAATGTTGGTATTTTTCTGAAATTATAAAGAGATTATGTCTTAAGGTGCAACATGAGCCCGGTTTCCAATAATTCAGTTGGATGTCCTGGACTCGGATTTCTTATCCTTCTTAGCAGTCAGCAATGATGAACCATTAAGCCCTCATGTTTCTGCGACGTTGGTATTAGGTGCCATTTGGCAACTAAGTACTGACATCATCATTGGGACAACAACTTACCAATACAGCAATACCGTTAACCCTCCACGTGCTGGTGACCCTTTGGTGGCCAGTTGGGACATCGTTCGAATTTTGTCTGACATATTTCAACATCACTGACTAATAGATAATAATCAAGGCCACCAAAAAGAGAAATCACAGTGGTTTGGAAAATGATGTCACTTATTGTGATGTGTTTTATCACAGTAAGATTGAGAGCGTCGCAGTTCTTGACCAAAACTTGATCAATAAGCAAACAGTGAAATAGCCCCACTTTTGCTAACTTCTCTCAATTTGTTTCAAGCCTCCTTGTCTGTGACAGCACTTTATGCCCATCTATTTGTCCAGATTATCTGATCACATTAGAGCATACACTTGTACTCACAAACCCACTGCTCAAGTTCAGTGTTTTACTTCAAGCGCCATAGGGCCATCCGCTGACATCCAAGAGCAGCTCCGCACACTTTTTCATTGTAATTACCGCCACAAATTGACACATTCTAGTGGCCATTCGTTCATATTTCTACCTCGATGAGATTTAATGCCAGCGAAACCGAGGGTCCTGCTTTACTTGTCTGCTCGAACATTGCTATGCATAATGGACTCTCATCCACCGTAAGCAGATTACGAATCTACATATAGAACAGGCGATGAAAAAACGGCCAACGAGTTCGGTGTGGTAGGTTCTGGATTGGATATGAATCACGGGCAACGGACGTAAATGAGTTCCATGGCGGATATCCATTGTTCAGGTAGCTGGGGACACGTGTGTTACATAACGTCTGATGATTGGTTGACATGATTACACAAAATAGATGAATTCTTCGAGGAAATATCATGAAAGTAATAGTTTAGATTACATGAAAGTAAAAAAATGTAAACCTGGAAGTTAATTTTCCTCCAGTAGTTTAATTCTGCTGATATCACCCGTCACAGAAAATATATAAAGACTGGGACTGAATTTGGGCATTGTCAGAACTTTTCTGATTAAGCCACTGACAGTAGGAAGTCAATACAGCAGATGCAGAATAAATTTTAATGGCTTTGACCTTACGTCATGTACAGTTAGGAATAATCACAATAAGCCCTAGTTCGATAGTTCTGGATGTGGCAGCTATCATTAGCAGAGAAGTCAAATACCAAAGCCGTGGTCACTTTTTTTACAACCTTCAAGGGTTTTCTTATCAACCATAGTTCACAAAGGTTGGCAGAAACGGAAGATTCACATCTTCGACTTTTCCAAGTTGACATCTGCGGTTTACAGAACTAGAATGATAGCAAAAACATGGGACTTTGGCACTATCCAACTAAAACATGAGATTAGCTGGAGTAACTTTTAGTCGAATAAGTACCAAATCTACCAAATCCACCCATGGTAAATAAAATGACAACTTAGTTGTATCTTTCACGTTTTGATCTGATTTCACAACTAAATGAGTCAGTCAAACAAAGGTTAACGTATTCAAATTAAGTACCACAACTGGTTGATATTATTCGACGTTATTGAGTAATGTCCCTATATTTCGCCAATAGTGGGCACAATTAACAGGGAGGTGTAAACTGATGTATCTGGTTGGCTAAGAAATAAACCAATAGTCAATCTCAGCGATAGTTTTTGAAATTATTACATGAATATTCAGATTCATCGCTTCCTTTCAATTTGTCAGAATCAGAAATTTGTGAAGACACGCTCCACCGAGAATCTGACACGTCTATGACCCAATGCTAACAATGGTCATGATGATAGGGGTCCAGAGCCATTTGCAACAAGTGACTGGTACGTGCTGCCACCTTGTGATAACCTGCTGTAAGGTATGTTTGTGGTAGACTAGTTCCCAATCCTAATGCTGAGCCCGTTGCACATTTAGAGGGAGGGGTATGAAGACGAAACACTACGTTTTCTGATGCATAATAGCGAGTTTCCGCATCGCTTACGATTACGATTACGATTACGATTTGTGTTTGACGTCATCGATTTTTGGTGCTCGTCGTCCCCAGCGAAATCGTCGATGGTACTTTCGTCTCGTTCTTACGAGGATTCCGGCTGATCTTCGTAGGTCGAAAAACGATTACAAAGCGTATTTTCCACGCTACATATCAAATTCAAGGTGAAATATTCATTGAAGAATACTTTAGAACATATCTGTCAAACATAGGAACTGCATTGAATTTGATCAACGGCGATTTTGATCATGTTTTAGCGCCGAGAAAAGTGCACCCAGAGCATGAGAGCAGAGTATAGGGCCATTACTACAGTACACCAAGTCGTTGGTGTGAATGCGGAAACAACATTTCTGATTCATGCCGGTTTTGAGAGTATTACGATTACGACTTTGAAATCGTAATCGTAATCGTAATAGTAAGCGATGCGGAAACTCCCTATTATCCAGCATTCTACTAACATTATTTTCAAAAGCCGTGTTGCGACTTTCTCTTATTGTGCTCTCCAACTTAAGGTTAAATAAGCATAATGTAACTGCTACCAGCTTTAATGGGTTAAGGTCAACTTCTGAATCCCCTGATGACGTGCTTCCTCATATCAGAGTAAGCCTATAATCTGAAAATATAATGAGATGTCCAACATCCTCTCCAGACTGCCATATAAAACCTATTTTGCCACTAAGTATGTCGGCTTCCTTCCGGCAATGGCCGTGAAGCGATCAATCGCTTTAGGTGGCAAAATTGACGACGGCCTCGATTTGTGGTCACCTGTAACAGCTATTAGAGGCAGAATTATAGAATTTTAATCAGGAAGTGTTGCCGAGTCCATATTTGTCATGAGATCTGCCGCACATGAAGTGGTGACTTTGACGGGTTTCCGTATTCCCCGTAACTTAATATTCGTCCAAGTAAGCATCCTGTTGTGATTTATTCAATGTACTAGAAAATGTAATCCTGAATTACACGTCGGAAGTGAACAAGCACATGTCATTTTTTTTTATATGAAGCCAGTCGGTGTCAACAACACGAAATCGGCTGAGCAGGGTGAACAACGGAAAAGGATCAGGAACTTGATCGAATGCCAGAGTCCAAATCGAGCAGAAATTGGAATAAAGGCACTGTCCATGCATTTCAGAAGTTTACGTCAAACAGTTACCCGTTTGCTCACGACCTTGAACAAAACACTTTACACACGTTTGAATCAATTGATTGAGACACTATTAGCATTTCTAAATCACAATTCGGACCAAGAGGAACCAAGGCAATATACACCAGCACTGGGGTGAATAGAGCAACAAAGGTTTAATACTCCCAATGGTCTATTTTCTGTCTTGTCTTGCAAACGGGGTGAGTTTGAGGCATTGATTTTTGTTGCTACTTTGAGGTTAGTGACCAATCTACCCTGCTGGCCATCTTTTCATGGCAGATGATCTGGAAAATTTAACATCGCTTGTGGGTATGAGAATGTTCTGGAGCGGAAGAATAAGATTTCCTTTTGAGAAACGTTTGGAATGGCAGCTAGGTCACCTAAAACATGAGTATACCCATTGAAAGACCTTTTGCTTTTTTTACTTAACTCCTCAATCGTCACACAAGAGCAAACAAGACACCGAACACATTCATAGAGAAATAATACTTGTCATGTCCATCGGATAGATCTTGACCAATTTTCATTTTTTTGTAAATGTGAGTGTGAATGTGGTATTGTATTCAAGGGCATATATGAGGACTGTGCTATTTTAAAAAAAAATACCTCAACCAACTAACTGACTTGAAATTCTTTCTGTACTAAGGGCTGTACCCGAAGTGTCACCCAACCAATGAAACTGTCCGACCAGACAGCTATAGAGACGCATATCACCATAGAGAGCAACGCAAAATATATTTCATTTGGAATAAGTGTGATTATGGTGTCATTCGACTTATAAAAACGATTTTATCCACGAAAGCTCCACCAATAGAATGAATAGGCAGCAATTAAAACCGCCTACGGTAGATTCAAAATTACTCAGGTCTTCTAGCAATCCCCTTTGATCGCCCAAAATGACAGTCCACTTGGTTTTTGGGATATTTTTTATCAGTGGATGTCTCCAAACCTGACATTTTAATTATACTTTGCCGGAGAGGGATCACTTGGAAAGTGCACATAGTAATTATGTAAAGTATGCGGCTTGGATAAGGCAGATCACACTTTAGGCATTGATTATTAGCAGGATTTGGAAAACATCCTCATCACAAACCACGAGGGGAGAATTTGAATCTACTTCATTGTCAGGCGTAATTCACAATGGCCTTATTTAGTGCAAGGAGGATCCAGATCAACGAAGCAGCCCTATATTTCAAGCAATGCTTCTCTTGTTAGAAGTACCACAGTCGTCAGGTTTCCCAGGAGTATTATGTTAGCACACAAGGCCAATGCAGAGTCTTGTAAGGTTTAACATTACACTGAATAGTTTGTTAGGGCCAGCTTTTAAGGCTTGAGGTACGAGTTATTCTAAGTGCGGAAGTGGGATCACAAATGATGAGTTGAGTATTTGCACATTGCTCATTTCGCAAGTTTACAAATTCAACCACTATTTCGCACACTGCCCCTCCACCGAACCAGAACAAAGATTCAGCCACATGAAATGAATCAGCTGACTGAAAATGCACCTCAATTAAGGTCAACATGCACCAGGGCAATGTTTCACAAGTGACTTTAGAAAACATTATCAGACGCCCAGATTTAACAATGAACTTCAATAATACCAGTCAGCTGAGATTTCACAAGTGAAATTTCAAGCATGTGAATTTGTCCCCTTTACCCAGACAAAGGCCAAAAGATTTAGTCACTAAATCCGCTAGACATCGAATAATGCCGTGGTTTAAGAATGACTCAGCCATGTCCAGAAATTTAATGAATTAAGGTAAGAAAAAGTGAGTCACAAGTCACGTAACATACGAGCTCACAGAGGCGATTGAAATCAGCAGAAGATAGACAATGACTACAACCCAAGGTCAAAACAACACGAGATGTCTTTTTCAATATGGATTAAGGCTGCAGGGTTTGGTGGAGCGACTAGAATTGTGTGCCGTGAAGCTGGCATGTATGCATAAAAACCCTGGCGGCCAAGTTAGAAAACACAAACGCCCGTCCGCCAAGTTTTGAACGACCCATCTCGTCAACGAACTTCATGTTTGTGCAGTCAAGTGAGAACAGTCGCTGTCTATCACGTTTCAAGTGCAGATGGTCGTTTCGGGGACGGGCGTGTGTGTTTTCTAACCTGGCCGCTAGAGTTTTTATGCATGTCGGCCTTAACCCTAATGAACCGATTTCAATGCATCATTTCATTTCTCAAGAATACCCTTCCGGCCACTTCAACCCGATGATGCAGCGATTATCATCTGCCAAATGTTGTCCTTACTCATCAACCATACCAGAATGTAAATGACAACCCTCCACCCACCAGTCTTTGTGATTTCTCCTCAACTTAAACCGAAGTCCTCTTAATCCAAGTTGATCGAAAAAATTCTCAAATCCTTGTGTATTAAACTCAAGTAGTAAATTGCGTTCAATCTGCACTAAGGTCAATCTTGCAGATCATCATCAATTAAAACCCATGTCGGTTGAGGTAAAGAGGAAAATGATAAAGCATCTCTTGGTACCACAACATTTCTCCCAAGTTAATGACTTGTCGCTGGAACTTGCTCCGCCAATCTTTCTTACGGTTACAAATGACCCCGCAACCAATGTGTCTCACTTTTAAGCCATATTATCCAGGCAACTGAAGAATGATGTCCAACGTTCTTAAGAAGACTAACAAACAAGGGTCGCTGGTTTATTTGCGGCGTTCAAATTCGTCTTCACAACCTGTGGCTGAAGTAAAAGCTGCTTGCTTATCCAAGGAAGAAAATGAAAAACAAACTCTTTTGACTATGTCTTCAACAATTGAGGACAGCATTGAATAATATTGTCGCTGGGCCCTCTCTTCTATCCAAGGTGCACTTAGTAAACAATGAAAAGATATGTCCCTCAGTATCATTTTCACCACTGTCTACAAGTCAGGAAAATGTCTCCAATCATTCAGATAAAATAGCTTTCACTCTCGAACCTGCTTGCAAGTGACCCCTCCTCAAACAGCCTTGCTTGGCAAACTCAGAAAACAAATAATGTCAAGTATTGCCGAAGTAACACGATATCATTGAGTAGACAGTGGGTCCTCTCTACGGCCATCTCATCACGAATGTCTTAGTAAGATGAGCTGGACAAGCCAAGATCTCATAAGTAATATGTTGCTTTGGATTTCGCATGATCCGGTTGCCAGGTTGAGGACTCTGAAGGCATGCTCTTAAGTATTAGATGAGATGGTTTCAAGTACTGGCTCAAGTAACTTGTGATCCTGGCAACCCAACAAGGACATTGGTGATTTTAGACACATTCCAATGCAAAAATGTAAATGGTGTACAATGGATTTTGGTCTTGTTAAGGTGGTACATAATGATAAGAACATTAGATAGGCTGATATTAGACAAAGTCTTTATTGGACTTAGTAATGGCCATACCATCCAATGACACGGGATTGAAAATAATGAAACTTGCCAGTACAGCTATTACAAAGCAAAAGAAAGATCTGGCTCCAAGTGGGGATACTAAGGTTTCTCCACTATTTGTCTTCTACAAAAATAGCAATGTCAATTCATATGGCCAGAGAATTTCTACAAGTGAAAATCCTCTTGGGAATAAAGTCGAATCAAAATATTGCTCGAGAAGAATCTTCACCGCTGGGAGTCAAGAAGTGTATCCCTGTCATAACTTTCATCTTATGTCCATCAGCAGATACACCTAAACTGACCACTCTAACTAAGGCAACCAGGCCAATCCTGTAGCTAACTTCTCAATCTGAACTCTAAGCCTACTCATGGATGTTTGGGACAAACACCCGCAAATAGCTGTAGAGGTCCTGCTGTATTTCATTAACAAGGAGGAGCCTGCAGCAAACTGTTCCATAATGTCCATAGCTCCGCTCAGACCACACCAACAGCTATGACTCAAATATTACGAGTGGTCATTTCCTCATTGTTACTAGCGAGGTGGAGCTTGACATAATCAGTTTGTGCCTTGCTCATCACTGATGGCAGATTGCAGCTTCCTGAGACAGTCAACAATAAGGAAGAACGTGGGAGAAGTTTGAGTTTCTCAGCCAACTGATCACTTAATATGAAGGAAATATGCAGCCCAGTCGTATCTAGTGCATGTCTAGTTCAGAACCCTTTCTGCAATGAACCCCACCTGCAATCCACATAATTGAGCAATTTTTTTAAAACGCGTCTTTGAAAGTCACAACCACTTCGTCTACAAACTTTGACAATCGTGTGCCTTTGAAGTGCTAAACAATTGTATCCTATCTCAATAACTAACCTGACTTGGCATCCTTAAACCTACCAAAGTGTACAGTATGCAGGCTAATTAAAATTGTAGTAAAACTCATCAAAGTCTCGGAGATTGCTCCACACTTTATCTTGTCATATCAGTCACCTGCAGCTTGGCGTTCTTCACGTTTGTTTTCGCATCTTTTTCCTAGGTTCAGAATAGCTGGATCCAATGATGTCATCGCCACTGCCTAAGTGGCAGGTATTGACTTTGCTATCATTACAAGTAGGCGATGTGATGGCTTGGTTACTTTTTTGATTGCACCACCATCATAGAGATGAGGAAGATGAAATTTTATACGAGAATAAGTTAGGGACGTTATTTTTTCCACGGTAGAAACGTACCAAGCCGATGATCAACAAGATTCCCGGCATTGTGGCAATCATCTGATCTTGGGTCGGGGTTTTAAAGGAACAGGATGTCACCTTTAATATTGTACATTCTGTCATGTTTTTTTGCAATAGCGTCATGTCATATCAACCTGCAAAAACATTGGTTTCCATTAAAACCTTTCTGTATCTTTTCATTAGTTTTTTTCTATAGGAAAATGCAGTTTTTATCGAAGTGATATTGCTGAATAGCTGGTACAGCTTGTGGCTGAAGCACTGATCGCGAGGCCAAAAGTTTACATTATAGTGTGATGATACTGTTCGATTGTCCGTTCTAACATTAAGAGGGTGAAGCTGCTATAGTTTTATCATTCAGTTGTTGACGATCTTTGGTGGTTCGAAAGTCTTTGATTGAATTACGAATATAACAAGACAGGAAATCATTGCTCTAAACAGATATTGGAGTCAGGATTACTCTCATTTTTAATGTAAAGTTTTGGAAAACGATGCCCTTGGTAGCAAAGCAAGTTGTTCTTCCAAACTAGGCAGTTTCTTATTGCTGATCAAGCAGTTTCTTATCACTCCATCCTTAAGAAATATTACAACAGCCTTGCCTTGCCTTGATATGATTCATGAATCGTTGGTCAGTCATGATCGCTCCACCTGCTAACCCGAGGAGGAGCCTGCTGAACCCATTATATCAAGATGACACATTCCTTCGTCATCGTGGCTAAAAGAGGATGACTCAATCCTGGGGTAGACAATGAATGGTCAGTCAGCGGCCATAGCAGGAGGGGCCAGAGATTTATATCTAATATTATGCAGCATCTGGTCGTTCAACATTCGAGTAAGAATTTGCACATGTCCAAAACATAACAGTTCTGCGGTAATTTTCTAATTCTTGTTGTTGATATTTTAAAGCAGATTCTGTAGTTCTCAATGAGTGATCAAACTAGTACAGATGTTATTTAACCAAGTCTTACAATACTAACGGTCAGTCATGGAGTCCAGTGATCGAGGGTAAAATTAGGCATAATTTAACAGCCTTTTGCATTTTCTTTGGCATGGTAATTTCAATGCTCACCAAAGCTGTCAACACTAACGAACGTTACAAAAATGATGTCAGAGCTACTTTCATAAAATTCAGCATCTCTCTACCACGGCATGTCATCACAAGTATGATTATGCGGGAAGACTATCTACTTTTCAATAGCTGTTTTGCTCCATTCATACATTCACACTGTCATGACATGTCGAGGTAGCCAGGGGCCAGACTTTAAAAATGCGACATGTGAATTTTTTAAGTCCATGGATCGCATATCAAATGGTGTCCTTCACTGAGGACAGGTGAAAATACCACCTCGTTACCAAATATAATATTAAAGAGTACAGAAAAACAAATCACATTTTTGGCACATTGACTAACCAGAAAAAAACAACAACAAAGTTATTACATAGCCTCATCTGCTGTTAAACCTGAGACACTTTAAATGACATTTTTCATTGCTTAATAATTCATAAACTGTATTTGATTGGCCATTAAGTCAGAATCAGAGCCAGTTGCACATAAACTTTGGCTCACTAATTAACAATTATTTTTACTATTCTTCACAATATTAGTAAGAAATTCTTGGCAATAACCACAAATTATTGACACTAACACCTGACAACTCATGAATGAAAACAATAGCCTAAATAAATGCAAACTTTTCAAGGAAGTGTACTTTTTATAAAGAAGAATCAACATGTTTGTCATGATATATATTTTCTAACCAGTCAAATTTGTTGAGAGCATAGTCTTTTCATCAACTATTCCATGTGGGTTGTTGTCATCACAACCAGGAATACAACCTACATGAAGGTCAATACCCTCACTTAGGAAAAAGCACAGCCGTATATCTATTTGTTAATCTTTTTTAAATAGAACTTATCAGAGATGTCTCTTTGGAGTCAATTACACAACAGAGGTAAACACTGGACATGTTTATTATCAGCTAGACTTCGTTAGCAGTTGTTCCATTCTATTTTATTCGGCATAATTCTGTCACAGCAGCAACCTTTACGAATACTGACTTTTAGAAGTCAGATATGGTGACTTTTAGAAGTCAGAAACTGATTGTCTTGTCTTCCAACACACAGTTTTAGAATCCCCTTGGCATCTACAGCTTAAGATAATCACACAAAGAGTCAATCAATCTGAGGCAAACCACCTTGATGCTCAAGAGCGAGGACCACAACAAACCGATACAGGATCAAAATGTCTTAACTTCTCGCAAATAGTTACCGAAATCCCCGAAGACGTCAAGAGCTTAATAGAATCAGAGAACAATTCAATCAATGCAAGCCCAACCCCTGAACCATTACCAAATACCTCTTATCAGCATCCACATGGACAGTCAATTGATGAAGACCCTATTGGTCAGGTCATCAGCGTACCCAAAGGCCATCAGAATGAGCTTCCAAATGGCAAAGAGAGATAACTGGGTAGTGGAGGGTCCAGGATCTCCTGACAACAAATAACTGAATTTTGTAACAATTATGTCGTTTAGTGTATAGTTATATAACAGTCACATTTAAACTAATGACAAATTCAAATCGAACAGTTGAATTTGACCAGAGTGCTTTTATCTGGTACTTAGACTTTCTACAAAAACGGCAATTTGAATTTGATGTTTGAAGTTCACACATCCTCTGTATCGGGGAAGGTAGGTACGCAAACCAAGGTCACTGCACATAATTCGCCAATGGAAGATGAATCAAAATGCTTTATCTTACTACAGTATACAATTCCCAAACACACCAATAGTTCAAATATTATATCACAACTCCAAGGTCAGCTATCAACGATAGTGACAATATCATGTCCAGGCTTGAGCCAAAGTCAACCGCTATGCAGTGACTACTTCGCCATATATCAAACCCAGGAAGCAAGTCACCAACACTGTCATGCAATATTTGCAGCTAGAGTAAAGAATCAAAGACAGACAACAAAACTGCTATCACAGTGATATCATCAGTGTCAAGGATAACTAGAATCTTTTCCGACCCCTGAAGAAGAACTCAGATATATCAACCCTGACGGTAAAGCAAACAGTTACGAAAAATTAGAAGCGGAAGATGGATTGTCCAGTAGGGCACACCATGATGAATTGCTAAGAAAACTGGGAGGAATTCAAATGCCACTTGTTTGAGTAGCCTTCCTCTGGAGGATCAACTAATTGCAACAAGTGTGACCAAGGAAATTGCGCTGAAGAAGGAAAGAAAATCATTGGAAGAATTACGATGATCAATGGTGTATTCCGTTGGGATGGCTTTTCGAGGCCAAGGAAGTCCAAAACGGTGCAAAGAACATATACACCACGCAAATGAGCAGTGGAACCTCCCTTAGCGGACACCTCTCTATTAAGGTCAACCTCTCTATTAAGGACACTAGCTTCGGTCCCAAAGTGGTAATTTCCATTCAATATGACCTCTGTAATCAGGACACCTCTCTATGAAGGACAGCACTTGTCAGTCCCGAGGGTGTCCTTAATAGAGAGGTTCTACTGTAACTTGTTAGAGTGCCGAGTGACAATTATATTGCTGGAAGTATGACAAGGGGCATAGATTTCTTAATTGTTGTTACTTTAAAGGAATTGGAGATTCAGGATTGTGCAAAGAGATTCTGCGAAAAGAAGGGCGAATCCTTCATTGCTCTAGCGGAACAGGGCATGCTGAATATGTTGTTATCTGGTATTGGCCCAAACATGCGATGCCTTTTCGAAGGAATGAAATAAAATCCAAATTGCACCATGTTACTAAACATTACCAGGAAGAGCTGACATGGTACTTGTGGCCGCTGCCTCGCTAATTATTTTAAATGCCGCTGACATTAATGGTACCAGGTCTGAATAATCTGGTAATGGAATGAGTGAGACCAACTTACGGCCAAGAGGGAACTCAAATGGACTACAGTCTAATGATTTGCTCGGGTAACAATCACATATGATTTGCGCTGGAATATGTTACATTTCGACATAAAATGATACTATGCACCATCGCTGACCTTGATGTAATTTGAGGTCTCCAAACCGTTTGGTATCTCACCATTAAGGCCATCAATAAATCCGCTTTCTATTTCAAATTACCTTGCACACGAATACTTAAACAATGTGTTGTATTCATGACAATGATAGAATCGTCATATGCATCAGAAGCGGCACACCTTACAGAGAGAAAGTGTGTCAGATCCTTCACGACAAGTTGATGTGACTTCCTTGTGCAATAAAATGACACTAGTCATTCAGGGTTTAAGGTACACTATGAAACTGCCAATCTTCCAACAGAATCTCACCACGATCAAAGACGGCTAAAATTCAATAAATGGCTGGTTTCAATTTGCTTAGAGAGGGGCTCGATATTGACGCATGGGTCACAGGAATCACTTCTCCGATGGTCACTACATTGTACTCACGTACTTCAAAGCTCCTCTTTAATCTTGAAATTGAATTTTCCTGTATTTATCATTAACTCTTCGCAAACTGAACATGCTATTCGATGTCACATCTGAGTGTAATAGATCGGTATTCAATTTAATCTCACTGTGTGGTTCTGAATACAGTTTAGAGGATGGCTTTGAACTGCCATTTGTTTATTGACCATTCCTTTGGCCGTTCTTGGATCCGGAGGCACGTTTTGATATTTACTTTTAGAGTGATGTTTGCTTTGAATCCGTATCTGCTTTACTTGGAAAATTGGAATGGGTTGGTACATGGATAGACAAAATATATAGTATTTGTTTAGGGCAACATTGTAATACATCAAATGAGGGCCATCCTTATCGTTACGTTTCTTTCCCAGAAACCCTTCCGACCTTGTTTATTGTTGTCTAATGGCAAGGAAAACTAGAAGAAGCTGAACCAAAGATCATTGGTCAAAGAAGGCATTACTGCCAAGGCGTATTCAGAGCGAGGGTACATACTGCCCAAGTCATGCCACCGAAAAATGTGTTTTGTCCCACCTTACCACCACACCACGCAAATGAGCAGAAACCTAAAGACACAGCTCCGAGGTCTTTATGGCACAGTGGTAAAAAATGGAGTCAGATAATGAGCTACCTTGAAGCATCAAAAAGAAGAACCCAAAATAAAGACGAGCAAGAACCCAACCCAACATCCTACCGACCACTTTCTTCTAGTGTTAAACCCAATACTGATTGGCAAACCGTCTCCCAATACTTGGCTAAGCCCAACACAATATTGGCTTTCCTCCAGCCTCTGCCCTGACATGATGTCATTACCGACTAATTTGGTCCACAGTACGAAACTTGGCATTTTAATGCCATTTTAACTATGACATGCTAGTTCATTGGATTGTATCATTACGTCTGCTCTCGAGTTCAGCGGTAACCATAGATACCTGTTGTCCTTCTTTAATCAATTTCCTTGAAACAATGGATAAAATTTTTGAAAAAGCTTCAAAGCAGGACAGCGGTGAAGATGATCTTGCGAAGGAAATGAGATGTCGAGAAGAAAATTTGAACAATCTTGTTATTAACAGGTCAGCGGAATTGACATGGTCTTCCTCTGACAGGAGGTACGTTGTCTTGTTCATCAAACGTGAGCACCAGCGCAACACCGGCCATGGTCACGTAGGTTTTAGTCAGCGGATGTTAAACTGCTGAAGAGGCAGATATTCTGGTCGAAGATCCTGTTTATGCTTAAAGGGATGGTAGTTCGGAATACTGCCAGTTGTAATTATTGCGTAGATATAGTGTATGAGCAGAAGGAAGTTCTGGGATGCATAAGAATATTGAGAGAGACATTCTTCGAGATGTTAGTGTAGATCTTAGAAACTTCTGTACCAAATATATACCGGACGAGGTATCAACACCGCAGTGCTTTCAGTAAGGAACTCATTCCAAAACTGAGCGGTCTGATACTTTTTTACAAAGCATTTTTACAAATCATGGTGGTGCTAAAAAAACCTCTCGGAATTCCACTCATTATTTAAAAGCAACCTTTATTTCATAAAGATCGTCAGTTGACAGGGAAAGTACAGCTGACACCATCGCTGCCTGTAGCTCGTACCTTAATCCTTATAATGGTCAGTAACCAGACAAGAATTGCAGCTCAGACCATTATAAATCACTGAATTCAAACGTAATACTAATAAATCATCACAAACTGACTCTGGTATTATATCAAACGAGTCTAAAAGTCCATTAATGACCTCAGGGGCAGACGCACAAACAATGACTTCCCACCATTTGTTCATTTTAATTGGCTTTGGAATATTATTTCAAATGAAAGTTTCGTTAGTGTAACATTTTGAAATCAACATTGGTCAAAGGGACAAAATATACTGTCCCTTCTGGTTTGTGGCCACTAGTATTCTGTATTCAATTCAGGGTAAATAGTGGTGCAGTGCTTCGATACATAGAATACATTATTGCCACAAGCCTCGATTCCCAGCCTATTGTGTTTAAAGTAGTTCCTTCTCTGGTGGTTTCTAGATCCGTCCCGCAGAGTTTGTACAGCCTGTACTAGCAGGTAATTCACACAAGAACAGATAGCCAGCGAAATCATTGACGTAACATCAGTACTAATTATATGTTCTGATTTGAACAATCCCACAACGAATTACATTGTTTAATAACAAAGCACATAGTGTTTTTTTCGGAATTCACTTTAAATAAACATGACTTTCTTCCAAAGAGTTTTCACTGCCAGTTGAACTAAAAAACTACTCTCTAATGTAGTTCCTTACACAACAAATGGCATGTGGTCACAATTTGAAAAATGAAATGCAGATCTGACTTAATGACAAAGTCGTTGTTCACTTAGAAGGCATCCTTCGACGACAACATCATTATTATTTCTGTAAGGCAACCCCGCCGATTCTTTAATGCATTTTTTAATACCAGATGCATTCTCTATCAGGCTTTTACGTGCCTTCCTTAGACCAACCTTAACCGAATCGTCTGTCCTTTACTAATGGAATTACAAAGAAAAAGCCAAAGAAAAAGAGACAATGTTTTCATGTTCATTACATAAAATTTCCAATTTTAATCTAATATCCCTTTATCAATGATATTCCATTTCATATTTTAAAGTTAAGAGACTCGGTGAGGTTGCTTCATGAAAAAGTCATGTTTATGCCTTCGACGGTGATCTAATAGCTTTTTTCAGTCGTGATTCATTGATTTTCGGGCAGAGAATAGGGAACGGGAACCACGGAACAGGTGAATGACTAGCCATCTTAAATAACCAGCACCTGCAGCGAAAGCGAAAACTAATTTCCACAATAACAATGAAGAGTTCCTGATGAAAATATCAAATACCACTGCTCACTGCAAACTTTAACCCACGGGTAACCACCGGACCAAATAGGACTATAGTCACCAGCTAAGAGGAATGTCTGGCAGCCTCCAGGAAAGGAACTGGTGTGATTGAGTATCCCTGTACAAGCATGAAAAGAAATGATGTACTACGACACAGCAGAGTCATCCATTTGTCAATGTGCATAACTCAATATTCATGGTCAAACGGCTTGTGTGTGTTCTGAAAATATCAGTTTAGTTTCATTTTATAACTTCAAACAGCAATGGACACACACTCAATACACATGGATCCATAACCACGTCTCATATAGAGAACACTGCAGACATCGATCAATTGTATGCAGGCAACATTTGCCAACAAGCTTATGCATCTTTGAACATATCCAAGAAATAAACCAAGCTTTTCCATCCCCAACAACAAGTGATTATGAGTATGTCAACAGAAGGATATTATTACAAATGCTTCCTGATCAATCAAGTAGGGTACAACAAGAGTCCATATGGTATATGCCTCGTCTGAGTCACGCCAAAGAGGAAAGTCATCCCCTTGACTTCCATTCTTCTGGCCGTCTATAACAAACTCAAGCATCAACACCAAAGGCAAAAGATCGCTGGCTCTGAGGATGTCACCCTTGACAAGATAAAAGATGCAAGACATCTGACTCTGGGCTTCAAATTGTTTGTGAAACACTCAAAAACACCACTTTAGATGACGCTTTCACAGCCTTTGGCAATTTTCCATCGCATGCAGAAATGCCATCAAAAAATGGATACATTCTGATAAAAGTTTTCAAGTACTCCGCCAACTGCCCTCAAAGTATTTTTGTATTAGAAAACAATGGATCCCAACCGACAAGGCATTCCAAATATCTTCGATTAACAGGGATACAGTTAAATATCTGAAGAGACAAACCAAAAAAAAAACTGTTAAACATGCAAGATTATGTAGGCGAAATCATGCTTCCAGCTCAACAGATCGAACTTCAGGTGTGCTCAAATTGCTAAAAAGTGGCACATTTGAGCCTCTGCTGTAGCTGTGGTGCTGGAAATTCAGAATATGACACCAAACCAAAATTATACGGGGTAGGCAGCGACAGCAAATGTGCAAATCAACAGAATATCACTTCCATCAAAATGATTCACCTTTACAAGAACCAGGGTAACTGTAGATGATACCAATTTATGTGAACTTCTTGCTAATAAAAAGGGTAGGGCTATGTATAGTACTGATGAACTTGCTTTTCATCCAAGCAAAGAAGAGCTAATTGAACGGCCAAGAAGTAGGCAATGCCAGTAGAGTCATCAATTCCGACTTGGAGAAATATTTCAATTGCATATCGAGAAGCACACTTGGGCAGTAGTTTGCATACTTTAGCATGGATTCTCCAGCTCAATTGTTTGATGTTGAAATTGCTTCTAGTGCCAGAGCAGGTGGCTGATACATCCATAATGGCCAACTACAAGTCAACTTGTTAATTACCTTAATTATCATATTTTGCTTTTTGTTTGGTAAGTTTTCTGGAGCCGTCGTGATGTTACACTCTGCTCGAGGATAAGAGTGATTCCATCATGACTTAACAAGATTCCTGAGGCGTGGCAAGTGGATCTGTTGTTTTTTTCAATTAGCCGATGATAGAACAAGGGCTATCAAGATGAAATAATGAAGGAGCTTTTTTGTTGGAAAACATACAATGCATCAACAACAACTGTGAAATGAGACCTTTGGAGGTCTTTTTGACCTTCCTGATAGTTTCAAACTCCTTGTGGGAAAAGGATGACGGTCACATTTAGTTGGTGTTCCTGATGAAGCACTAAAAGCAATAGATTGGTTCTTGATTTTGCTTTTGCTTTTGCTTTTGCAAAGGGGAGGTGGATTGTTCTTTACAATCTACCATGTTTATTTACCAAAATTACGCCTGAATCGTTTACATCAATGCAGACAGTAAAGGCTTGTCAAGTTAACATGAAACACACTACTGAAATGCAGAAGCGAACATATCGTGCACATTGCCTAATGGAGTACGATTGGCTGATGGGAGGACGGAATATCACCTGTGGTGATCCCTGCCTTCTAAAGCCATTTTAAATCAATTACATTGCATCCTGTAGACCGTAATTAATGGACCAATATATTCAAATCAATTTTACATGTCGGCTGAAGGAAAATTATAGTGACATTTATCTTTTTAACTAAACATGCTAAATGGACTGACTATATTGGACAGCATGTAGGTAGTGGACTAATGAAATCAACTGCGATAACCAGTTCCGAAATATAAGGCAAATTGTAATAAGTGTACTTGTGACAGGTGAAGCTGGGGTCAAATTCACAATTTTACTGACTGTAACACATTAGTTAATAATCATAAATTTACAAACGTGTTCAGTTTTTTGTGAAGCACAGAAGCACACTGGTTCGTACGTTGGACTCTCAATCCAAGGGTCAGTAGCGATAGAACATTTTCTGGATAACCAGATAACCTGGACAACCTGATATGACAACACGATTTGAGAAGATGTCTAGGGAAGCCCCACCTGATGCCACCAGGACTTCCATATTCAATCATTACAGTTGTCTTGAAAGCTCTCGCTTCTCATAGTAATGGATCAAGAATGTCTCCCGTCCCTATCCAATAATCCAAACGCTCTCCTGACAAGGCCAGCTCAACGCAGCAGCCCCGGTCCACGCCACAACTGTTCATATATCTCACCTCGTCTCATCCATCATATTACAAAGCCATATCATAATAGATAATTCATCATTTTACTCATTTAATGACAGTTCCATTTCAACAGTTTAAAACACCAATCTACACATGTTCTATCAAATATCACTGGCTCTCTTGAGGCAAGGCAAGTTGGCTTGATGCGCATGGTCACCATAGATTTAAATGACTCAGCAAGTATACTGCAACTTCAACTTCAAACTGAATTAAAAAGAATGGAAGTTGATAAAGCCAGTATGAGGTCAACTGAAACTGCTGAACGGATGCTGTTCTACATTGACCATTTGATGCCAAAGCCGGCACGGCATAGGCATAGCACAATTACAAGACACTCAAACATATGTCACACAAAAATACCATTTGTGTACATATCACTCGTCATGCCAGGTCTTGCTACAGCTTCAAACAACGAGGCATAGTAAACTTTGACCTGATCATAACATCGAAGCCACAAACCGCATTTACAAGATACTGAAAACCCTGCAACCTGATCATTACAAGCGCTATTCCCAAGAGAGTTGGTGTCAGTATCCACCACGATAGACCTGCTCCCTATGACTTTCTGGTCACGGTCCGGGAGCCGAGAATGAAAACTGTCAATATTCCCATCTAGCATGGATGCCAAATTCCCATGGTGAACATGCATTGGAAATTGATCTCCAAGATGACCAATATGTCATCAGGTTACTAATAGTGTTTTGCCAAACAAAAATATTTCTTCATCAGGAGAACGCTGGACAACTTGATGACTCCATGTGATGACTTATGTGAAATTGATGGAATTGGTCCAGAAAGTTATGAATTATGAATGGAATTCAATAATCATGATGGACATGATCTAGAAATTCATCTGTCCGTGTTTCAAAAATCTATTTATGCTTCTTTGAGACACCGAAGTATTTTATTTGATTATATCTTATTCATGCTTCTCTTACACTTGATGATTCATCTGATCAGAGTTACAAACGCTTTACAAGAAAATAGAATGTCCTTGTGTTCTACAACCAATTTGACAATACGTTTTTCCTGCGTTTTAGCAAAATCATCATTATCAGAAACTCAGAAAATGCTGTCCATCCTCATCATTTTCTACTTCATTAGCTGTTTGGAGAATAAAACAACAGTAAAAAAAGACTCTGTAAAATGCCCTCCAGCCTACGGGAATAGAATCTGGTAAGCGCTAAGGTCAATAAAAACAAATATCACCAGCATTAGCTGAAGGACACCACACTAAAAAATGCCTAATTCAATTTCCATTTTTTATCGATTTCAACTAGGAATCTTGTTGGTATAATTGGGTCCACGTACATTTTGTCGTGCTTTCATGACCATGTTTCGAAACACTAAGTGCGAGCGGTTGGAATAGGCAGTGACTTGGCCTCAAGTAATAAGTTGCGATCAACAAGCAATTCTTTGAATAATTTAATGTCTTTTCAGAATCCTTCCTTGTTGATATCACATGCAGCCATCACTGACCCCCCCCCCCCCCCCAGCACATCAGGTACGGGCTTCACTTTCTTGGTATGACATGGCTTGTGCACTGCCATAAAATAAAGCCTATCAGAAATAAAGACTCCTCACAGCCTCTTCATTGTATAAGGGTTAAGGTGCAATTCATTAGTACGACATGGCTTCGACTTTGCCACCAAAAGGTCCTAACTTGTGCAATTCTAATGGCAGACACTATCATCTATCATGCAAACCTAAGTTTATAACAGATAATTCATCATTTTAACAAAGTTGCTGACAACGGACTCTTGGGAACTAGTATAGCGGCGGCAGGTCTTTTTGCAATGAAATACTTCAGTTCAGTGCACGTGAAATAATCAGAGGTAGACGTGCAAGAAGATTGGTGACCCGCTTCTGAACAACCCAGTGTTATCAAAAGAGAAACTTTTATTCAAATTTGCCACTACGAAACTATTGAAAAAGTAAAGAATTATCAATGGCCCCAAGCAAACATTGACTCAGCACATCCATTCATTTCTCGTGATTATTAGTAACACATTGGGGTGTTACCATGTAACACGACACCGAACAAAGGGATCCCCTGTAAAAACGTAGTGGAGAAAAAAAATTTCGACCAGTGCAACACATCTCTAGCAGCCTCATCACTTTTCAACCATTATGATGACTTCCAAGCCGAATACAAGGACAGTACAACCCCCCCCCCCCCCTGCGCCTTTTATCAGAGTCACTTCAACCAGTATTCACTCATTTCTCGGTATGCACTGGATCATTCCGCCAATTAATGGACCAGTTACCTGGTAGTTCCACATCAATAGCAAATGGGATATATATTTACTCAAGCATTTAACGATCTGGACAAAAGGCAAATGGCGACTGAATGGTGAGATTCTATGATATTGTCCCACGGATACAGCTCCCACTATGTGGTAAGCTTGGGATTCTCCTCATTAAAGATGGTTTTATCAGATCATGCTGGCTGGAGCAGAATCTTACAGAAACTTACAGAAAACAAAACTGATTGACAAGCATAGCATAGTATCACTTGTATATACCACGACAAGGTTAAATTTCGAATAATCTGTATCACTTGCAACTTATGCCTACCATAATGTAGATTGTGTAGTTGTCAAGTTCATATATTTTAGGCCCTATAAAAGAGATTGTGGGAAAGGCTGCAGTAGGGCGGTTATAAATCAGGAAATAGATTTTCAATTGGTCAACAATAAAAAGAGTCATCTTGAGACACTTTCCTCCTGGGCCAAATGTCTTGCAAGAGACAGCCTTATAGGTGTAATACAATTCGGAACATTTTCATTTCAAACGAGTTGACACGAAACATATTTACTACAAGCATGTGAATTTGCATCAGTTCCATGAAAGCATCTGGACTCGGGACCCTTGCAGCTGACGGTACCCAGTGACTCAAATCTGCAAGGGTCTTCATTAGAAATGTTAAACTTTGTCCCTCCCTCATTCGAAAAGATAAAAAGGTCCCTATGATGCTTCATCTTCCCCATTACATAAGGGACAAAGGAGCATGAGGCAATCACGGGCATGTATGAATGTAGGATGCAAAATTAGCAAGGGTCTCAGTGGCACAAAGGGCACATTGCCAGTCAACATGCATTTGGGACTCTTGATAAGGGTCATATTGAACCCATCAGCTCTTTGGGGGCATTTCTAGTCCGGAGATGACGAACAGGAAGATTCAGTTCCAAAAAATTTAGTAATTTTTATGGAGAAAATATTATAACATCGTGGTTTTGTATTAACCTTTGACAGCGGATAGAAGTATTCTCCACCTAGTACCATTGTACTTGGTAAACTTTATTATGATATACGAGGCTGGCCAAACTTTTAGATTCAAATCACATGGCCAGCTCAGTCGAGACAGCACAGCGTGTAAAATTAGATTAATTTTCACATAAAACTGATAAGGTTTTGAGTGAAAATTAAGACAAATGTCCATTATTCCAGTTAATATTTTCCTTGAAGGCCAATATTTACTAATTCCAGATAGATACAGCCATTAAAACTTGTGGTAATATTTCCCAAGGGTTTGCATCTGCATTAAAATGCTCTATTGTGGTCACTAGAAATTTAGAATTTTTTATCAGCTTTGGTAAGGTTAAGGACAGTTTCAACAAATAATCATGCTTTTTATTAGATAACAGTAAAATAATGAGGTTTAACTTTGGCCATCCCACACATTGTGGTGGCCTCTGATGAATATATATCACAGCCTGAATTTTACGAATATTCAATTTAAATATGATAAAGAATTTAACAAAATGTCTTTGTCCAAGAAATTTTAGAATATTTTGCTGCTTTTGTGCAGGACATAATCAAGTTTTGAAAGTTTCTGGTGGAAGGTTTGGCTTACTTTATGACAAGCACAGACAATGGTGACAAACAACATTTACCCGAGACAAGAAAAACTCTCCGTATAGAGCTTATAGACTGGCCAATTGTAAGATATTGTTGAATAAATATAAGAATTTGATTTAAGATAATATGCACCACACCTCTACCTAACAATTAAATGAAATGGCCAGGGCCATTGTGCTCACCTCATGTGGAGGAAGATAGATAAAGAGCATGGTATTGTGTCATGTAGTGTTAAGTTTGATGTAGGTCCAAGCAATTACAATTTCCCCAAAATGGCCAATTTACAGTACATTCGACCTCTGTGACCTTGAAAAGTAGGTCAAATCAAAGAATACCCGGGTGACACATTGAATGGTTGTTAGAATTAGATGTACCTATGATATAAAATTGGTGCCAATCGGGCAAGTCATTACTAGGTATAATGGCATTTTGAAGAGTTTAGGATTTGGCCCCCTCCCTGGAGGCCAAACGGCAAATCAGATCGCACCAAACTTTGGTACCTGAGATCACCTGACCAAGGGGTACATGTGTACTTAATTTGTGATCAATAGTCATTGCAGTTAAGATACGTGCCATAGTTACGGCCTGACGGCGAATTTATGCCATTTGACCTCTGTGACCTTGACAAGAAGGTCAAATTAAAAACTTGTGTGACATATACTGTATGGTGGTTAGATGTACCCATGATATCAAATTGGTGGCAATCGAGCAAGACGTTAAGGAATAATCACATTTTTAAGGTTTTTGGATTTTGCCCCCTGGTGGTCAAGTGGTGAATCATATTGGACCAAACTTTGGTCCCTGAGATCACCTGACTAAGGGGTAAATGTGTACCAAATTTGGTATCAATAGTCATTGCAGTTTAGAAACGTGCCATCGTTACATCCTAACGGCCAATTTACACCATTTGACCTCTGTGACCTTGAAAAGGAGGTCAAATCAAAAACCCGGAGGATATATGATGCACCTTTGCTAGAAGTACCTACCATATTTTTTTCAAAATTTCCCGACTACTATTAAGGGAGATATTGCATATTTTCACTTTTAACGTTTGGCCCCCTGGTGGCCAAACCATGAAACGAATCGGATTGAAACTTAGTCTCCAAGGTGTCATTACATAAGGGTACATGTGTACCAAGTTTTAACTCAATAGCTCTAACAGTTACGAAACGTGCCCTGCTAACGGACGACGACGGACGACAACGGACGACGACGACGACGACGACGGACGACGGACGCCACGGTATGGGATAAGCTCACCTCTGCTAAGAGGTGAGCTAAAAAGGGAATCAGAACTAACAGAAATATCTTAACTTAAAAATCATTTTCCTATTGTTTCTCTTAAGAACATTCATTTTACTACGCAACTTTGAAAGAGCTACTAACAGCATAGATTTTCCTAGAAAACACAATGTTGAAACAACAAATCAAAAAAAATATTGGAAAACCATAAAACACAAGATATTGGCATCTCATTCCATAACAAGCATCTGCTCAATGAATATTCTACTACTACAAGATAAGACTCATCCTAATCGTAACACATTAATCACCCAATAAAATAGGTAAAAAACACAAGTTTAATTATTTTTGATTGACCTCTACTGCACAAATAATGAGTAAATCACACAATCTAATTGACTGATCATGGGTCCTAATTATTTCTTTTTTCCAATAACTGCAAGTTTTGTCATAGTGATTGTGATCCTGAAATAGATCTTGCCGATCTGTCTATAGAAGCTTTACCAGCAATTGCCCACACCCACGGGATTTACGATTTACGAGACAGTTGATTGGCAGGGTCAGATTGATACTGCCAGGGGGATATACGGGGATTTCGTATTTTTGGTTCAGTTTCTATGATCTAGGAGTAATTCCTCTGACTTTGTAACTTGCTTTTTTTAGGGAACTTGTCAAGCAACCACTTTTCGTCCATTATTATTGATACAGTTATAAAAACTCATTCGGGTCCTCAGAATCTTTTGAAAATAGCATTGATACTAAAATAACACTTTTCAAAGCGATGGCATGAACAGGGGATGTGCTCCTTTTCGGACTGGCAGGACGGGCCGATAATCACTGTCCGCATCAGGATACTGACCCATACATGTATTTTAGTTGGACAAGCCGTGGATTTCATCAGTATCGGGCTGAAATTTCTAAGTGTGAAAATCAGCCAATCACACTTCTCACCAACAAAATAATCTTTCAAATTAGATTCAAACAACTTCGACAGCACGAAAAAGTACTGAAACCACATGCTTATTTCATCTCCTCATTCACATGCATAAAAGAGGTTCACTTCCACAGGCCAATTTGGTTAAAGTTGATGGTGATTATAGTTGGGTATGCATGCCAATGATATGATGTCATGTCCTGATGGGACCTATGTTGATCTTGTAGTCACCAAGGACTCAAATTATCACCTGTTGAAATAACTAATGACAGCGTAAAAAGGTTCTGGCATAAATCATTCAGGCGAAAATGGACACCCAGATGACAGTGGAAGAAAAAAATCAGGTTAACAGTCAAAAACCTGACAGTTAGAACTAAAAGTATAAATTAACGAGGAAGTGGGAATTACGTTCTACTGATCATGTTCATAGCCAGGTTTTTATGAAAAGAAATGTTAGATATATTTTCATTTTCATTTCCATTTACTTATTTACTAAGATTGTGCCAGTGTGTTCCTTAACCAAAATAGGATTAAGCAAATGAGTAAGAGACACATCAGGCAGACCATCCAATGCTTGAGGCAGGACATACAATTATTGCGGGTGCAAGTGATGACACCTCTAAACTCATTTCAACCAATTCATCAGCTGCCCAGGAGGGTCAACCTTTTTTTAACTTAGTGTGCACTGGTGCAAACGAATGCAATTGAACAGAAACTGTGATGGTCAGTAAATAAAAATCAAGTGATATAAGCTTGGGTCGTAGTTCTTGGAATAGATGACTCTTCAACATTACCAAATTAAGCAAACAAATTTACTTCCAACAAAATCAAATATCGTTTATAGTCCATTCTTAAGTGCTAGGATTTTTAGGGTACAGTATTCAAGAAAATCAGAGCCCAAAATGATACTGACATATCATTTACAAATTGACCATAGCCAAATACATGTACATGACGAAACGATCTCTTGTAAGTACCCATATGTTAACCTGCATCAACCCCTAACCCCTGGAAGTGAAGGAAGATGTACCTCTTACTTCCTTTGTCATCAGCATTTGATAGACCATGGGTTGCAATAACCTACGCCTGACCAAAATCACCAGTCAAAGACCAATCGAAGCATACATAATCACTGACATTCCATTAAAGATCAAACATACAATATCATAGCTGATGTTTGATCGACGGAACCTCTGGGCGAAACTTACAAGAACCAATTGTCACTTGAGATTGCCAAGACCTAACGTCCTACGTATGTGGCCAGTGACCAGAAAACAAGATCCGATAACTAAGTATTGGCCCCACTGGTCCGTGATTGGCATGTGATGAGGAAAGGGGACATGTTTGAGCATGGATGTCACTCAAAATGATTGCTTTTTCTTGTTGACCAAATCCTGCCCGGTTGATCACGCACAGGAGCCGTTGGAGAACGAGAAACCCTGCGTATTTGCTCAGACACTCATTGGCTGTTTGGATATTTCCTCACATGAGTATCAGAGCGGTCAACTGGCAAAAACTGGCACAGAAAACACAAGTCGCTGAATTCAACTCCATGGACTTTGTATATTTGGTAATTTTCTGCTTTCAGAATATCTAACATGGTGTGTCGTTATGTGATGTCAAAGCATTATTGATGTACAAAAAAACGCATATGGCGTTGCAGAAGCCTTGGTGTACTAGCTAAGGTTTCGTCTATACATGATAGAATGAATTTATAAACAAGCAAGATAAGAATTTAATTTGGCAAAGGCAATCATGTGTCCAATCCTAGTACAAAAAACAGTAGATCATTAACATGTAGATGACAGATTATTGCAATCACCTCTGCGAGATGCTCAGTGCATCAGTTCGTATATGTCACCCACTGTTCCTTTGGAGATCATTGGTATTCCCTGGTCCCTTAATCTCCCAATAAAGAATTTGGGTAAGGATTATTAGGCTGGAAACTAATAACACTGCCGACTGCCTGGCATTCTATAAGGTCAACTGATGCTGTGGATCAGAGAAGCAATTACAAAGATAGAAAACGAATTTGTAAGCCTTCTTCGCATAAAGGAGCCAGTCTTATGAGAGTAAATTGTCTTTCTAACTTCTTGGGGCATTAAGTTGACTAATTCTCGTTTGTTTCAATCTCATGTTGTCTTCACTTGTGATACCCCTCCCACTCGTGGCAATAGATGGTATCATTGCCTCTGTTGATTCATATTTTCAGAGACCAGGCTTAAGTTTAGAAAATGCTGGTGTATCAGTCAACAAGTAGGCCCAAGGGCCTGGCGCTCAGCTGAGTTGATATCATTAATATCTTCCCGGTGTTTAGTTCATTATGCATGAAAATGGCATGCTCCATGGTATTTGATATCCTTTTGGCATTTTGCGTTCACTACGGTACCAATGTTTTTGGTTGACATAATTATAATGCCACTGTTCATTCCTCAATCCTGACCATAATTCGGGTGAAATCATCGTATGAAAATATTTACCGAAACATGAAGTTTATGGGTGTCTATAAACCGAAGACCAAAGACCGAAGACCGAAGATCGAAGATGGAAGACCCCCCCAAAACTATAAAACGAAGATCCCCCCAACTATAAAAGGAAGACCCTGATGTCAACTATAAAACGAAGATCCCCCAACTATAAAAGGAAGACCCTGATGTCAACTATAAAACGAAGATCCCCCCAACTAGAAAAGGAAGACCCTAATGTCAACTATAAAACGAAGATCCCCCCAACTATAAAAGGAAGACCCTGATGTCAACTATAAAACGAAGATCCCCCCATCTATAAAAGGAAGACCCTAATGTCAACTATAAAACGAAGATCCCCCCAACTATAAAAGGAAGACCCTAATGTCAACTATAAAACGAAGATCCCCCCAACTATAAAAGGAAGACCCTAATGTCAACTATAAAACGAAGATCCCCCCATCTATAAAAGGAAGACCCTAATGTCAACTATAAAACGAAGATCCCCCCATCTATAAAAGGAAGACCCTAATGTCAACTATAAAACGAAGATCCCCCCATCTATAAAAGGAAGACCCTAATGTCAACTATAAAACGAAGATCCCCCCATCTATAAAAGGAAGACCCTAATGTCAACTATAAAACGAAGATCCCCCCAACTATAAAAGGAAGACCCTGATGTCAACTATAAAACGAAGATCCCCCAACTATAAAAGGAAGACCCTAATGTCAACTATAAAACGAAGATCCCCCCAACTATAAAAGGAAGACCCTGATGTCAACTATAAAACGAAGATCCCCCAACTATAAAAGGAAGACCCTAATGTCAACTATAAAACGAAGATCCCCCCAACTATAAAAGGAAGACCCTGATGTCAACTATAAAACGAAGATCCCCCCAACTATAAAAGGAAGACCCTAATGTCAACTATAAAACGAAGATCCCCCCATCTATAAAAGGAAGACCCTGATGGTTTTCATTCTCATGTTCAGTTACTGCACAGTTTGTTTTCATTTTCGGTCCATGCTACATTAATGATTTGAGAAAGTAAGTGTACCGGGTACTACACCAGTCGTGTCTAGCCTTAGCAGCTTAGTGGCACAGTTTACATAAGGCGGGGAGCCCCGTACCTGTTACCATGCAGCCGTGCTCCAATATGACCTAGTTTCTCACTGTACTCATCATAGCCAGCCCTCAGCTTCGTCCAGAAGCTGTTTCTATGTGCATGTGTGTGTATCGTCATAGGCTCCCAGCAGGTTAGTTGATCACACGGCCAATATGGAATTGGTCCTCCACCATCATGGGTCGAGACTGGCAGGTCGGTCGCCAACTCCTAAATGCAGTGTTAGGAAAATCCGGAATTTACCTGAATGATCTGATCTCCTATGTCACTACGCCGCACTCAGGCTAGCTTGCTTGTTGAAATACAGATGCTCAGTCACGTGTTATGACGTGCAAGTCTGCAGTAACTGAACTTGAGGGTCTAAAACCACCAGGGTCTTCCTTTTATAGATGGGGGGATCTTCGTTTTATAGTTGACATTAGGGTCTTCCTTTTATAGTTGGGGGGATCTTCGTTTTATAGTTGACATTAGGGTCTTCCTTTTATAGTTGGGGGGATCTTCGTTTTATAGTTGACATCAGGGTCTTCCTTTTATAGTTGGGGGGATCTTCGTTTTATAGTTGACATTAGGGTCTTCCTTTTATAGTTGGGGGGATCTTCGTTTTATAGTTGACATCAGGGTCTTCCTTTTATAGTTGGGGGGATCTTCGTTTTATAGTTGACATTAGGGTCTTCCTTTTATAGTTGGGGGGATCTTCGTTTTATAGTTTTGGGGGGTCTTCCATCTTCGATCTTCGGTCTTCGGTCTTTGGTCTTCGGTTTATAGACACCCGAAGTTTATGCCATGAATGAGGATACTCATTGTCATAGCCTCGTTTACAAGTACGAAGTATTTTCCAGCGAATATTCAAAACTGCTTGGCTCCTTGCCAGTTAAATAACATGTGACTATACACAAAATAGAAAACTTTGATGGAAATTGTAAATCATTTTTTTATCTATCAGGGGAAACAAGCTGATGATGATCAAATAAATCATTCATGAGAAATCGTTTTGTTGCTGAAGCTTGCATGACGAAGTTAATGCTAAACCTTTTCTTGTGCTCTACTGCGCCACCGTAGTTTTCTATTTAGACCAGCGATGACGTCATTTCTGGTGATTCCCTACGTTGTCCAATGAGCGCTTTTTAAAATGTGCCATTTGGTGTTGTACAGTATGCAATGTATTTTTTCAGCGCTGCCAGTTGCCGAACAGAATGCCGTAGCTCCCTCAATTTCCAATCAATTTTTATGGGAGTGACATTATTGTATTGCTTAGAATGTCTACTTTTTACTCATGAAAGAATCGTAGAACTAAAACTTAATAGGCGAACAGAATCATGCCGATTCACTGCACATACTGTGGGAATTCTCCACTTCAAAATACATCGGCGATGTCGGCATCGCGAACAGAGCATGCACTTCCGATATCGTTTTCACAGAAATGTGGCCAAATTTTCAAGAACTAATTTCTGAAAGTAGTCCCTAAAGACCTTATGACTACCACTGAAACGAACTGGTGATAATATCGCATACCAGACTACTTTTTAAGCAGAAAATTGGGTACTTGAGTGTCATTGAGCTCCAAGCCTAAACAACATGCCGCCATTTTGTCTCCGCTTCGGTATTTCGTAGGCCGCTTTTAATGCACCTTCTCAATTAAAACCAACATAATAAGGCCTTACATCGTTGATTGAATAGGAACACCACACAAAACACAATAAATTGGGGGTACAATCGATAACGAAGCTGAAGTGAACAGTGATTTATTCCTGGAGCTAGGGCCTACTGCTTTTGTTGTGTAGCTGCCATGTTTTGAGAACTGGCAAATAGGAGACTTCATTGATGGCTGACGTCATCGGGCGGGAATTTGAATCGGCAGAAATAATTAAAAGGCAGGTAGCGCCCTCTCCTGTTAAAATTTTGAACTTTTTCTCAATAAAATAGATTTTCAAGAATTTTATCTTAATATTAGAGCATATTTCGACTAATTCTGCTGCTCCTAGGCCGATATAGGCCAGTTTCCTTTATGCACTCTCGCTCGCAGGAAGTAGGTCGAATGGCGACAAATTTTGTTTTGAAAGTAGAGTTTGACCAGAAGTATCCAGAAATGCAAAATTGAAGTCTCTAGGTCTTACGGTTACAAAATGTGCACCATGGGTTTAACGGATGGACGGATGGATGGATGGATGGATGGATGGATGGATGGACAGACGGACGCCACTGAACAACTTATTTGACAAGCTCGGCTGACTTAGTCAGCTGAGCTAAAAATGGTTCAGTCCAATGCTTGAGTAGCAGAACACCCCAGCATTCTTTTACAGAAAGATCGGGATTTTTTTTAAGATATCTAGTAAACAATCGTCAGATATGAAAAAGTAGCCTAAACAACAAAACCCAGTTCTAGAAAGTTTTCTAAATATTGGAAAAGATTAATCTTTTTTTAAAGATATTTTCAGGTAACCACAGTACAGATTATTGTTGTTGGGTGATTTTTTTCAAAAAAAAGTGAACCATTCTTTTTCTGGACCAGAGAATAAAACGAGTGTATTAACAATACCCTACAAGGGGATTATAACTTAATATTTTAAAGAATGGGAAATTTCAAAACCATTACATAGGAATTCTATAAAACCAGAACACCAGATCATTCCCACCCTTGTATTTGGAACATAAAGAAAGTTAGAAAAGGTTCACTAAATGCATTTTTTTCAAGAATTTCCTTAGAGAGTGGCAGACGAACACTGGGAAATAATTCTCCTTTAGCTGGTTTATGGATATGTTTCCGCCTCAACTCAATTTTCCGTTGCACACAAAACATGACCAAGGGGACACGTTTTTTATTGACCTGAAAGGTAATAAACTACGTTGTTTCCACTGATGAGTTGGAATATTTCAAGTGAAAGTTAAAAACGAAGGATGTACCAGAGAACCTTTTGTAAGGGCACAAATGACGATTATCTGTTACAGCCAACCAGGCACCACTTTCGAGGAGAAGAGGAGTCTTAACCCGTATTACTGTCCTCCACCTACATCAAGTGCAACGACTGAAAACAATGCAAACAGTCATCATACACCAATTGACGATATATGATATCCACCATGAACTGCAGCAGTATTTTCAAGACTTTGGCAGAAAGGAATTGAAGAAAAAAATTGTCAAAGCGAAGTAAAAAAGATAAGCCATTTAAAGGAGGCTTCATCATGATTCTCCTAAAAAATACATCGCATTTTTACGATCAGAACATCTGTGACATTACGCACCATGCTCAGAAATTCTCTGCCTCACCCTGACCATTTCCTCTAATTAAGTTGCGTCTATACCACCTGATCCTCAAGAACCGACCGCCGTGAAGCTCGCCAATTTATTTTCAATGGAGTCCAATTTATATCGCACTCAAAAACATTTGTCACCATCCACCTGCATTTTGACATTTTGCATTTCTTTAAACCCCATATTTTATCCATTACCACCCCAATGGCACCTCCATAAATCTCAGCGGGGATAATCTGACGAGATGTTTACAAGAATCAACTCAAGAGATAGCCGAAATCTGGAATCATTTCAAATGGCATAAAAGGCAAATATTGTCGTAAAAAAATCCTTAATGGTTTTGTAGCCGAAAGGTGTAGCACCTAGAACCCTCGAAGCTAAATCAGGGATAAACATCCATTACTTTGTCTAAAGACACATTGGGATTAAAAGTGAACACTTTACTTAACACTTAAAAATGCAAAGCTTAGAGCAAAGTTTAAAGGCAAGAAATATTTTCATATGACAAGTTATTATATGACAGTGGTGGCGAAAGGAGATAAAATACTTTATCTGGTCATGTTTGCAGCCCGAATTGTGTGCAGAAAACTGACTTGTTCAAGAGAAAAGGGGTCACAGCAGTCTAAAGCAATTTAAAGCTTCAGTCACATGATCTGGATTCAAACAGTTAAGTTACATGATGTTGCTTCAACCAATAGAATTAAAAGGTTCAGCCACATGGTGCATATTCCAAGCAATCAAATGCAAAGGTCAGTCACATGATTCTTGATTCAACCACGAATTCAAAGATTCAGTCAAATTATGGAGTATAAGGTTGAATTTCAATTGGTAGATGCCACAGAAAAAGCTTTCCTTCCTCCATCAACAAGAGCAATCGAACGACCTCCACCATGTTGTAATGGATCGGCTCTATGCCCATACACCACAAAAAAGCCAGATAACACTGATCAAAATTCAAGACCGGTTTGCAGCTTGCTCTTTAAAATGCAAACTGTAATCTTCATGACAAACTTGAGACTTCATTCATCATGAGCTGGTGTAGGTAGTGAGCAGATAGTGTCATGCCCTGGAACCATTCAGTTTTAATTCGGCATGGATTGCTGGAATTGTTGGGTCACTCTGCTTAACACTATTGGCTCGAGTTTCATGATCATGACAATGCTTATACGGATAAAAGTGAAACTGCATTAGAAATCTACATGAAATCCATCTAATCTTTACAGGTGACATGACAAGTGTCATCCTGCTGCCACCAATTGTAAGTGCTGGGATAATACATTGTATATAGAACTTACTGTTAGGCTCAAGCACATACATACCAATGAAATTCTAGCTGTGAGTAAAAAAATACCTAGGCTGGGGCAGAATTTTTAAACTTGAAATACCCGAAGATAAATAGTACATCCCAGTTGCAATGCTTTGAGAAGAACAAGGAAAACACTTATTCTAAGGTTGCTGTAAATGTTAAGCTGAATTGTGATTTATGAACAGCTTTTTAGATGATTTTGATATGATTTTCTGAAGTAAACCCGGAAACAACGCTCCAATACAGAAATTAATCCTAAAAAGTCGAAAAGAAAAAAAACAGCTGGTCATGGCCTAGCCTAACTCTCCTATCAATTACAACCTTTTAAAGCACAAATCCTGAACTAAGTTAGTCATATGACACCGAATTTAGCTAAAACAGGGATTAAACCATTGAATTAGTGGAAAACACAACATCAATATTTTCAGCCAGCTTTTAAAAGATCTTCTAACATCAAAAACGCTCCAAGACCTGATTCAAAGTGCATTTACGCATGGAACTGGATTCTCGAAAAAAAAGGGTATTAGGATTGGGACGGGAGTTAAGTAGAAATCAAAGTGTCTTCTAGCATGTCTAAGCCCTTTGAATAACTTCAGAGTCCCCCAAGACTGTCCCGGTCTTTCTTGTTGCATCCCCCCCCCCCCCGAGCTGGAGGCCCTCTCCATAAGAAACCTTTGAATAACAGGTTGCGTTACAAAGGATTAGAACAAACTTTCAGAAGAATTAAATGGCCAAAGGCATTAATGGGATGGCTTGGAAAATGTGTAGGCCTAATGCTAAGTACAAATAAGTACATAATGCCCCGGCTTTGAGTGATGTTTGCGATGTGTTGGATCTTGAGATATCAACTGGATCTAACGGATCGGCCAACTTTTTCATTAAAAACGCAAAAATGCGACCTTTAAAGGGGCATTCATTTGGCTGAACTTGACAAGCTTTGAAATCAGATAGTCATGAAACTTAACTGTTTATAATGTAACTGATCTCGGGCTTTGAAACAGGAAATTCACCATGTCTGTGTTCGTTGGGCTGACATGGTCCTCTAATAGCATACGAAGTTGTTATTGCTTGATGTAATTTGAGGTGCTTCAGACAACTGAAATGTGTAATGGCTGAAATGGGCTACCTAATGGTTGGACAAAAACGCCCAAGCGGAGATGCAAGGCGCTTCAAAGGAAGGACAGGGCTTTGTTGGTGAATCAAAGGACATTTTTTACCATCCTATTTCACTTTGAAAGAACATTTTTGAGATGACTTCAGATTTACGTAGGAGGTCTCTAATGCATCGCTGACAATCAAACACAGGAGGACGAAGGTTTGGAGTTGAATAGCTATGGTAAAACCCAGCCATCACCAGTCACGGCATTACCAGCTCTTTGACAGATTCACATCGGAGGAATTAAAGTAACTCAGTTGTGTCAGTTAACTCAAGTTGAAAATCCTCTGAAGTCATTGGCCTGTCTAAAAAATCGACAGATGTGACAAATATCTTTTGATAAAAACATCAAGGGTTAAAGAGAGATCTGTGCTAAATCGATGCTAGTTTAAAAATCAATAACACAACGTTAAAAATCTGAGTGCGAAATCCCATTTGCACCAAATTTTATTGACCCTTTCAGGGCGAAAAATCTAGCTAGTTAGGAATGAAAACGAAATTTTGAAAGTAAAAAACAGTTTAGAAAAAATGAATGAGACCATAGAGTTTATGTCTTTAATGACTTCAATTAATGAAAGGGTTTATCAGTCATTTAAATTTGGACCTTGAAACTGCTTATTCTTGAAGTAACCCCTGTTGAATCGACTACTAACTATTGTAATCAAGTTCCAGGGGTTATTTCCCGTAGGATTCTTGTCAAACCAAATATCATGCCATTACACGCTGATAGGCAGCCTGCGGCACACTTTCGCCCTGATCAACTATGCGTACCCCGATAGTCAATGCCAACATTGCTAACCAATTTCAACTCTCTGATAGGCTAGTCATTCCATTCTGATCACTTGACTGGTAGTTCCGCTGGATGGCGACCCGGCCAGTCTATCTCCCGCTCGCAGCCCTCTCACTGTCAAATGACTTTCTAGTCAGGTAGTTCTGATGAGAAACTTGGCGGCATGCATGGAATTCAAATGTGAAAAAAACATCCACCCACCGTTTCAATGTCCTGATAAGCCTCAGCAAGACGTGGGCAATCTACAGAAACGTTACCAGGACGAAGTGTGGAATTTCAATAAACAAGAAAAATTCCACTTGATTACATTAGAGGGTGATGTATTAATTTAACAAATTGTTCCAAAAAAGTGAAAACCCTGTCGAGGGATATATGTCAAGTTCGTGCAAAATGTATGGCCACATTTCTGGTGTTTTTTGAGGAGCGGAATTGAACAAAAGATGTCGGCTAACACAAAGTTTCATTAGTTTTCTTTCTCTGCCTATTATATTGCTAGCTTTTTTCAATTAGTTTTCAGAGAAGAACCTAATTAATTTCCATTGTCAGTAGACAATGTGTGGCTTGCAACATGCATGATGTACGACTTGTCTTTGTTCAGTTTAATGGAAGATTCTTTTGAAACTACATGTAGTACCAAAAGAGTGCATATTTCTAATAAAAATGCTCGGACCATGTAACAGGTTTTTAAAATGTTGCACTGATGCTGTGCGCTGTACATGTAACACTACAACTACTCAGTTCGTTAAATCAAGCTATCCTAAAAGATTTGCTGGGCAAATGTACTTTTTGATCAACTTGAATCGGGATCCAACTGACCGATCCAAGTTCCAAATAAGGCCTCTTACTAGCAAACACGGATCCTGGACTATGTGCAAAAGTAATTTCAATGGAAGGTGCAGCACAAATTCTGCAGTGATGCGATATTTCACTAAGAGCATTCTGCATTAAAAAAACATCCAGAAGCTCCAAGGAGTCAAGGTCATTGTCAAAGATACATCACAGCGACATCTTCACATTTGGTCCATACCTATGTCGCCCGTATTTGACTTCATTGCCAACTTTGCCCGTCACCTTGTTATGATGTAATGCCAGTCAGGTCCCCCAGTGATTTATTGAACCAAATCATTGCCAATATGAATCTGAAAATGATAGCTCTTGCATTTTGATTGACTAAAAAACATTCAAATATAAATTCCTCTCGGCACTATTGAGATCCATGATCAGAACTTGGCATTGAGAAATTTTCATGAAATCAAGATTGTGCTGGTTTAAAGGATCATGCAATCATTAACTCTTTTAGGCAGAATGTTTCAGAATCAAAACATTCTAACAGGTCCTGTAGATGATTCATACTGTTTCATTAGAGTTGCGACTTTCAGATTTTGATGATTTACCCGAGTAGTTTTCTTAAGACTCATTTCCTCAAGCATAAGGGTATCCACAAGATATCAAAAACAAGAGGTCAATTAAGCAAAACGTACAATCAAAATAACGTTGAGAAGGAATAATCAAATTTTTATCTCTGCAGGGAAAACAGTCAGCAACAATCACCTTTAATGCTGGAAGGGTTAAGCTGCAGCTCAATCTAGTCTTTAAACATTCTGCCCATGTTTTCGTGTCATCTGCCTGTCAACAGTACCTGATTAGAACCTAAGTGATAACAGGATAAGATGTATTGATTTTTTGATGCAAAATTCATTTTTAAACCGCTATCCGAAAGATCAGGGGTCGCGCGGAGAAAAAAAGCACCTCCGGAGAATGGCTTCAGCGCTTCAGACTGTTTACCGGACCTGGTAGATTTTTTCACGATTGGATTTAAGACCAGGTAGGCTGCTCGACATATTAATGTACGGATGGTAATCTATCAGGGTTATTGACGGTGGCATGGGTTATAGAAATAGACTGGGGAAGGTGTATCAAGTTTTTAATGGAAAACGAGATTATTTTGAATACTGAATTCAGAGCAAGATATTTAATGGTGATCTTTTTTAAAAAAACACTAGTCTTACCTGTCACTAGATGTAGAAGGAAACTCTCACCAGATATCTCCAGCCTCTTGATGCGAACAGAATCCATAACTATTTGAAACAAAGGTTGTCTCTAACTTCTAATATACTGTGTAAAACCTTTGGCTCGTAAAGTTTTGACCTATCTACCACCAAATATATACACTTGATACTACATATAATTCTGACTCGCTCTTTGGGGTTCATAGTGATTGAAACAAAGTTTCATAGTTTTGGCCCTGTTCGTCATTGAACCAAGGCTGTTCTTAACTTCAAATTAACTCTGAAAAAAAAGAAAGAAAGAAAGCTCATCCTTACACAACATGTAAGGAGACACTTGGCAACAGGGAAATACAGCATAATGATTAGATCACCTTGACCACCAATATCTAAAGCCGAGGCTACATGCCACGACATAGAAGCAAACAATGAAAAAACAAGCGTAAGGCAAGCCAAAATGCAGCTTTAGTAATGCATTGGCAGAGAGGGAAGAACAAGCAGCACAAGTAAACAACTTAGAAGAGCTGTACGATACCACAAAGAAGCTTGCTGGCAAATTTCAGGCTACGGACAGTCCAGTAAAAGACAAAACAGTAGAGCTGCAAGTTAAGGATTCAAAACGCTGAGTCTGCATGAACGGTTAAATTGTGTAGTTTTTACCTGTTCTGTGTTCACTTGCTATTGAATTTTTAAACTTCCTCCAAGAGAGTAGGACTAATGCTGCAGATGGAAGGAGTACGTTGAGAAACTCCTCAGTCAGCAGAAGGGTAATGGTGGCGTTTTGACAAGTTGAAATATGTGTGAATTGGGTAAGAAAACGAAGTTTTCTTAGGCTATTACGCAGATATTATTCGTATTAATCGTACATCCATTACCCTCTACTTCAGTCGCCAGAAAAGGACCAAAGGAAGGAAATCCGAAAAGCTATCAAGATGATTACATGCAAGTCCAGTACTATAAAGGGGGCAAGACACACTCCCAGCTTAGGCATGCAAGGGATCCAATGGCACATGATACAGCAACTTTGGGATATCAACTTCGTCGATGAGAAGGGTACCGCTCTGGAGGAAGCAGGTGGACAGATCAGACTGAAAGTAAATGTCCCGAAAACCAAGAGTGCAGATAAAGAAATAACCTCAACTAGATGACTCCATCGTGTTCCACCAAGACCAAGTAGGAGAAGTCGGGAAGTTTCTTTATTGAGGCAGCATCATGACGAAGGATGGTGGCACACATAGACCAGGACAAACAGCCTAGAGTTGGCAAAGCAGTCTCTGAAAATTATTTGTGTAACAATGTTTCGTCAGAAACGTTAGTATTAGCAAAGCAACAGCTGTGTGCAAACTGTTGATGCCTGTGTAGAGAACATTGAGTATCGACACCAAAACAAAGCTGAGAATGGTTTGCCCCTAAAATCGCTTTGCCTGTGTGGATGTGAGACTTGGAGAACCACAAAGGCAGGAACCTCAAGACTACAGAACTTCGCACAAATAGTTCCGAGCCAGCTCAGTCATTGAAACAAATGCTGTCCCTCATCTTGATTCACTACGCAAAACTCTTGGACTCTGTAGAAACAGTTTTGACGCAGTTCAGTTGTCATCTTCTTATGCTGTTCAGGTAGAAAATGCTGAAAACTATTTGTGACGTCACCCGAATGAATAACAAGAACACGATATTTAATAAATATAATGGCCAAATTTATTATCAATTTGATGGACATGCAAGACATGATAAAAAAAGGGGGCGTGTCCCCCGCACAAATATTATGTAGAAGCAGGCACGAATGCAAAGACATGACACCCTGTCATGAAGTCATACGCACAGTGCCAAACATCGCTCACGTGATCAACAGGTCCTAAAAATAAAAGATGTCTGAACTAAAAACCCTGACGTCAACTCAACTTGATGACGTCATTGAGAAAGTCTGGTTCCCCAGACGGAGCCCTATGTCACGAGACCGGAATTTGGCACTGCAAAAACAATAACACGTGACCTGCAAAAACCCAACAAATGACTATGAAATCTAGTCACATAGAAAAACCTACAGGCTGCAAAAACTATCATGATAATACATAAAAATGGTCAAGGGACCATGTGCTCACCTCGGGTAATGTAATGCATGTCATTTGCAGTGGATATGGGAGAACAGTTTCAGGCTAGTTTCATTAGTTTTGATTCCATTGAATAATATTATTCTTCTCGGCTCAATGGCACCAAAGAAAATTGCCAGTACCATCTAAGTATATCATTTTGTTTATAAAGTTGACTGAATTTCAGGGTTATTGAAGAGTGCACATGTCACATGGAAATTGGTTGACATCTGTTCAACAGTTTAGGAGTACTAGGACTTTGTTGGATATTCAAGATGGCGACCTGGTGGCCATATTTGTCATGGGATTTGAATGAAAATTAGGGATATTGAGTACATAGATACATAATCACATGAAGTTTGGTTGCAATCTGATCATTAGTTTCGGGGAAATAGGACTTTGTTCAATTTTTAAGATGGCCACCTGGCCGCCATATTGGTAGATGGATTTGACTGAAAATCAGGGATGTTGTAGAGACTACAAAGATATACAATCACATGAAATTTGGTTGCAATCCGACTTAGTTTTATTTTCAAGATGGCCGCCTGGCCGCCATACTTGAAGTCCGATCGGGACAAATGTTTAGAATAGGATAGAGGGTCCCTAGATACATGTCCTCACAAGTTTAGAACCTTCTAGCTCAAATAGAAAAGAAACGTGCCACCTATCGGTGATTTAGTGAACTTTGACCTCTGTGACCTTGAAAAGTAGGTCAAATCAAAAACCCGGGAGATATGTCATTTAACCTTATTATATACACCCACCATAAAAATTTCGTCAGTATACGTACAACCATCAGTTTCTAAAAATATTTATGCTCTCTTTCTGTTATCATAAAGGGCATTTCGATTATTTTTTCTGGTTAAAGGCTGAAAAAGAATTAACATCCACAATAAGAAATTACCCCCATGATTTCTCATGTGGTTTTTCTGTACCTTTATTCTACTCAATTTCCTTAGTGATTAATACCTCGATTAAATTCCCAATACTAGCTGAATCAAATCATTTGGACATTTCTTGAATATGTCCCATTGATTGGAGAGAATTGACAAAAAATATGAATTGAATTTTGATATTGATGACTGATGCTAGGGGTTATCCATGGAATGTTTAATTGATTTCTTTTTGTTTCAAGGTTGGAACATTACTGATTCATATACTTTAGGGGATTGAAGGTTTTGATTAGGAGAGAAATTGTGCTGCCAATTCGTAAATTGTGAGTTTGTGTCGGACTCAATGATTATGATTAAAAATGAAATGGCCAGGGCCATTGTGCTCACCTCATGTGGAGGAAAGATGGATAAAGAGCATGGTATTGTGTCATGTAGTGTTAGGTTTGATGTAGGTCCAAGCAATTACAATTTCCCCAAAATGGCCAATTTACAGTACATTCGACCTCTGTGACCTTGAAAAGTAGGTCAAATCAAAGAAGACCCGGGTGACACATTGAATGGTTGTTAGAATTAGATGTACCTGTGATATAAAATTGGTGCCAATCGGGCAAGTCATTACTAGGAATAATGGCATTTTGAAGAATTTAGGATTTGGCCCCCTCCCTGGAGGCCAAACGGCAAATCAGATCGCACCAAACTTCGGTACCTGAGATCACCTGACCAAGGGGTACATGTGTACTTAATTTGTGATCAATAGTCATTGCATTGCAGTTAAGAAACGTGCCATAGTTACGGCCTGACGGCGAATTTATGCCATTTGACCTCTGTGACCTTGACAAGAAGGTCAAATTAAACACCTGTGTGACATATACTGTATGGTGGTTAGATGTACCCATGATATCAAATTGGTGGCAATCGGGCAAGAAGTTAAGGAATAATCACATTTTTAAGGTTTTTGGATTTTGCCCACTGGTGGTCAAGTGGTGAATCATATTGGACCAAACTTCGGTCCCTGAGATCACCTGACTAAGGGGTAAATGTGTACCAAATTTGGTATCAATAGTCATTGCAGTTTAGAAACGTGCCATCGTTACATCCTAACGGCCAATTTACACCATTTGACCTCTGTGACCTTGAAAAGGAGGTCAAATCAAAAACCCGGAGGATATATGATGCACCTTTGCTAGAAGTACCTACCATATTTTTTTCAAAATTTCCCGACTACTATTAAGGGAGATATTGCATATTTTCACTTTTAACGTTTGGCCCCCTGGTGGCCAAACCATGAAACGAATCGGACCGAAACTTGGTCTCCAATGTGTCATTACATAAGGGTACATGTGTACCAAGTTTCAACTCAATAGCTCTAACAGTTACGAAACGTGCCCTGCTAACGGACGACGGACGACGACGGACGACGACGACGACGACGACGACGACGACGGACGACGGACGACGGACGCCACGGTATGGGATAAGCTCACCTCTGCTAAGAGGTGAGCTAAACATACAGTCAAAAGTAATAGGGAAATGTTTCCTTCCTTATTCTGACCCTATGTCAGGCTCATAGCAAACCATTTGGTCCTGGGAGCAATATACTTCTTTTGTCGTTCATATGGCCCCGAAAATGTTAAATAATATGCATGCCGAAACGATGATTTAAGTGATGATTAGAGGGGCATTTTTCCAAGGGTATACACTTGTATCATCTTGATTCTTCAAAGATTGTGACTTTCGGCAAGTCACGAATGTGCCAGAGATATTAGGTAGAAGATTGACCATCTTAAGATAAACTGAAGCTGAATCTTCTTTGCGGCAATTACTCTTTAATGGCATCAATGCATCCAGCCACTACGGCAATGCAGCCCAGATGATTTTTTGTGATAGTATAGTTTCACTCAAAGTCTATCAAAATGCATAATACTCCTTTTAATACTCCTTTCGTGAACTGATATTAACAGAGTGCTCCAGTTGGCATTCCCTTATCAAAAACGGTACCCAAGCAAGTGAAGTCACATCAAAAGAGTGGTATCATTATTGGCCTGCGAAAGAGATTAAATGCTGCAGGCTTGTTCTTAGCAAAACCGATTAAAAAAGTTAATGCACATTACGTACACCAAAGATAGCGAACAGAAAAATGATACGCGAGGCAACACTCGTGCCTTGAGACTGAAGGCCCCACATGTCTTGGTGGCTTGTAGTTCTTCTATGATCACCTGTGTGAAGGTTTTTTATCAATGCTGCACAGAGTGGATTTGATGTTTCAGAAGATTTCAATCCATTCACAGTTTGAATCATGGAAAAATACGGCAGCAAAGAAGATCCCTTGTAGATTTTGCTGCAGATGACAAGTCATCTCAGGGCAGGAAAAACGGCAGCAAAATTTCTCTCCAAGTTCAAAGACCTTCCCTAAGGAGAATTTACCTTGGTTGTAACTGGTGATATATAAAGTATGGGGCAATTGCTTAGTATGTTGCAAAACGTGGTTTTATAGTACGTGGCAAGGGGCAAAAAAAACTTTGTCCAACAGGTTTGCAAAAGGTTGGATGCACAACGAATTTTACCAATATTTATCTACCAAAACATCTTTTGAAAAGTTTCTAAACAAGGGAACTGTAATTAAAAAATCTTACCTGAAGTAAAATCTTCCCCTTCCCGTCGTGCAGGGTTTCTTCGGTCTGTGACTTCAACAAACGGTGTGTGGGTTGTTTGGCCAAAATCGCTGTACTGGCAATAATTTCTGTAAATGCATTTTTTTAAATAACAACGAACGAGCACAGAAAATAAGATGGTGTGATTTTTAAAAATTTTTACATCGCAGGGGAAGTGATGCAGAGGACCTGTGTTTAGTGAGTGCAGTTCTACCACCCCACATCATCATGACCATCAGCCCACAGGAAACTGGAAGCCCATCGGACGACTGGTTCAGCAGTTACAGTCAAACAATGCGAAATCCAAAATGGCCGCCTGGCAGCCATATTGGACAACGGTTTGAACCACAGATTTTTCACTGGTTAGAAATAACTTTCTATCAAAAATGTTGAAGATATACGGAAGTAAGTGGTGCCGGGGTGGGAGGGAGGCACACAGGGACTACCTAGACCATTGCTGTAACAGTACTCTACTAGCAATATTCAACAAGAGCATGATCTGTATTAACCGAATATGAGATTTATCTATCAATGTTATACTGATCTTAGATTGCACCTCTCGAGGCTCTCACTCCAAGTTTACCAAACGATGCTTACGGAGAAATGTCCAGCTTGTGGTTGTGCACTGAGGGTATATTCAGAAGAAGATCCAAATGCACATTACAAACAAACCGGAGTGCTTGGCTTAGGTCTTTACTCGAGTAGTATTTTTGACCCATCAGCTTTAAGTCGTCTGGCAACACTACATCTTACAATCTTATAGGGATAGGGATACTACATACGAAAGAACAAAGATTGTTTCAATCTTCAAAATTATTTTTTCAGAAAAAAACCAGATTGCCAAACAAAATGCCTTAGCTTGCTTTGGTTCACAAACCATTGATTGTTTTCTGGTGATCACCATTTTTCTAAACTCCTTATCAGAGTCCAGATCAAACAATAGCTTGACATTCATACTGAAAGGAAGACCCATGCCAAGTGTGAGGTCCCCTTGGTCTAGAGGTAGAGTCGGGGATTTGGACTCAGGGGAACCAGGGTTTGGTAGTTCTATAGGATGTAGAAGAATCTTTTTCATAATTTTTTTTCTTATCATATTTTTTTTTAAGGCAGGGAGAAGTAAAAGTTAAATAACTTCTCCCTGCCTTTATGAATTTATAGACAAGAACATATCATTAGCACCAACAACATTGGCACTCCACAAAAGAGCCGCCTGGTAGCCATATTTGACATTGGATCACCCCCGAAATTATTCAGGCAACGCCCAAAGGCCACCCCCACCACGTCTCAGAAAACTGAAGCCCATCACTTGACTTACTCTGTAGCTGGGATCTGTAGTTAGAGTAAAAACAACCAGCGATTGTCAAAATCAATCAATGCATAAGTTTGTGTTGGCTAGCAAACCTGTGATCACCATTGTTCCAAACAACTGACCTAGGTCCAATCAAACAATAGTTTTATTACATTCATAATGAAAGAAAAAACCTAGGCCAAGTGTGAGGTCTCTTTGGTCTAGAGGTAGAGTCTGGGATTTGCACTCAGGGGAACTAGGGTTCAAACCCAGGGAGTTCTAAAGGATGAAGAAGAAACTTTTTTCGTTTCTTTTTTCTTCTGATCATTTTTTTTAAAGGCAGGGAGAAGCAAAAGTTAATTTACTTCTCCCTGCCTAAATGATTTTATATACACGAACATATCACACTTTCTAGGTTTTCACTTTTTGCCCCCTTGTGTCCAAGTCGAGAAACAGATCAGACTAAAATTCAGTGTCAGGGGTAACCTGGCCTAGGGGATATTGTGTTCAAAGTTTCAAGCCCATAGCTCCAGCAGTTACGAAACGTGCCACAGTTACGCTCAAACGGCCAATTTATGCCATTTGACCTCTATGACCTTGACAAATAGGTACAATCGAAAGCCAATCGATATGTGATGTATCCTGGCCGGGAGTACCTACCATAAACATTTCATCAAAAACAAATCACTAATAAGTGAGATATCACACTTTTCGTGTTTTCAGTTTTGGCCCCCTGGTGGCCAAGTCAAGAATCATATCAGACCAAAATTTGCTGTCAGAGGTCATCTGTCCTATGGGGTCATGCATAAAAACTTCCAAGCTCATAGCCCAACCATTTAAGAAACGTGCCAGTTACACTCTAACGGCAAATTTACGCCACTTGACCTCTGTGACCTTGAAAAGTATGTCAAATCAAAAGCGCATGTGATATGTGATATATCCTTGCTAGGAGTACCTACCATAAAAATTTCATCAAAACCAAATCACTAATAAGTTAGATATCACACTTTATGTTTTCAGTATTGGCCCCCTGGTGGCTAAGTCAAGAATCAGACCGGACCGAAATTCAGTGTTAAAGGTCATCTGACCTTTGGGTTCATGCATACAAAGTTTTGTGTCCATAGCCCTAGCGGTTAAGAAACGTGCCACTCTTTTTGAAATAGGATACGACGGACGACGGCGACGTACGACAGACACTGCGGTGTTGTATAGACTCACCGTACCGGTGAGCCAACAATCCTGTAAATAGCACAAGTATTGACATACTTCCAAAAATTCATGCCGTCTTCTCAATTCATCCATCAGTCAAGGTTTTTTAAAGGAATCGTTTCCCATGTTGAAATCAAAGATGATTTTTAGTTTTGATGAATGTGAATTGATGAATGTAAATGTGAATTCTCAAACTTGATAGTGAGTTTTAAATCAATTCAAATTTTCATATCTGATTCATGCTTAACATGCTCATTGCTTGACACCACAAGTTTTGACGATCTTGCCAATCTGACGAGAAAAACCGAAAAGGTTACTTCAAACTTGACATTTTCTCACCGAGTTGCATAGCAAAGGCACAAATGGAGACAAACAACCAAATGATCATTACAGCTCCATTTTGGCTTTCAGCATTTATATGAAGCTAGCGTGACTTATGTTGAATCAATGGTGGTAAACGTAATACGCCCTAATGCCTCGTTATCAACACAGCACCATTTTGGTGATTGAAAATGTCCCAGAGATATTTGTGCAATGCCGCAGCTGATCTCGCAATTGTAACCTCATTCATAAAAAAAACACTATGCACATTAATCACAAAGTATGAAATAGAATATATTACGATTGCTTCATTCAGGCTCCCCTATCGATTCAGCGGAGATGTAGATTTATGCACCACTTAAAAAGTCACGAATCTTGGTAGCTTCAAGCTGTAACATCTGTGTTTGTTTGATAAAAAGTAACAATCGTGTAGCACAAGGACGAACACTCTGATACCGACCTCTTGAGACCATTGTGAGTTGTACAGAATGCTGTAATCTTACAAGAATGTCGGGGAGCACGCCATAAGAAATGGATGTCCCACGTGCCGTTATGCCACACCTTGGCGTAACGCCTAATGAATGCTGTCATTCACTTGACACTCTCCGCACGTTATTCTGCCTATTGTGTTTTGCTCTTAGTGAGATAATCAATTGGCCGTAATGACCAAGGACAAAGAACTCATTCATTTTCAGCTATTTCACTGACTGACAGCCAGCAGGTCCTGAGGCAAATATCACAAAGTTTCCGTTGTTCCATGCGAAGTGATCGGATGTGTCCAACATTAATTTGGGTCTCTTGCATCCATACTAAATTTTATTCAGGAGAAAAAAGGAACCAGATAACAGATTTGGTTCACCACTTGCCCAAGCGTGGTTCCAGGGCACGAACACATTTTTTCTTCATCTGTATTAAAATGAATAAGAGCCTCCTGTAAAGGTCTAAACGTTAAAATCACCTGCAGAAGTTCTATTATCAGATGCTGAATAGAAACTACAGAAAAAAATGCATCAAATTGTAATTGTTTGAGTGTGTAGCACTGCTTGAAAGTGTCTCATGGATGCATTCATAAGGATTCGCTACCCTGTTCCTTTTGCAGTTCTTTTACAGTTTCATGAAAATAGTGCCAAGGGCACTGTGCCCACTCGGGGAGGATGTTTTGAAATTCGGTGAAATCAACGAATTGTATTATATATGATGTACCTTTAGTAGCTGCACCTACAGTAGAAATTGACCTAGATTTTATGGTCATATACATACATTGGAAACATGAAAAGAATCTGTGAAAAACGGAAGACGCTGGACACTGACGCTGACAAGGGCATCAATAAGGAATCGGCCATTTATGCCATTTGACTTAATTTTCCCTTAAAACAAGGCCAAATCAAAAACCCATATTATATATGATGTATTCTCAATAGATGTACCTGTGATAAAAAAATGGAGCACCCTAGCTCAAAGCAGGAGTGACAAACAGTAAGTTTTAGTTTTTTCCAAAAACCCCCTGGTGGCAAGATTAGTAATCGAATTGCGCTCAAAATCAAACTTGGCCTAGATCTTGGGCACATATATGCAAATATCGAAGATAAAAATGATTGGTGCCCGCCTTGGCAATACCCCTCTATAGCCTTTTAATGGGCTCAGGGGTAAAAAACGAGTTGGACGGACGGACGCACCCACGGACGGACCGACGCACGCACGCACTACAGACCACTACTAACCACCCTGAGCACAGCATAAGCCCTAATGGTCTATGACCAAGCAGGCTAAAAACATCCACTGTCTAAGAACGTCAGTTTTATCAGAAAATGTGGTTTTATATAGGTGATGGATGTAATATATAATTTCATTGTAGTTTTGACAGCCATATTATGATAAATGATGGTCCAACTCGACCAGGGTAGCTCATTTGTGAGCCAGCAATCTGCACAAGTGTGCCCGGGCAAAAATTAGCTGTCATCCTCTGGGAATTTGCCGGTTTTTCCTCCTTGACACTTTTTAATAAACACCCACATTTATAACACGGCATGATAATTTTCCATAATATGACAGTTCTGGTCAGCGTTTGATAATGAATGTGACCGTAGGGACGAGATGCCATCATTATCTTCGAACAGCCAGACTGTGACCTCACTGTAATGGCGAAAATGAAAAATGAAATTTAAAGCGTGTTGGGTGTTCCACAGGATGCAGTTTGTACAACAACATAAAGCAAAGTCTCCAAACCATGACCCATCAATTTATTTCCATTCAAGCTTAACCCTTTAAACTGAAGAAAAGGTAAAACGTGATACCCAGTTGTCTCACATATTAGCAGCACAGGATGAACAAGATGATCGGTTTTGCCTGACATTTTAAAATGTAATGTCTGGCAAACAGCTCCCCCCCCCAATTAGCATAGGATTTATCAGAGCTTATCACATTTAATTACTTTGATTAGGCCATTCAAAAACCCCTCATATTTATAAAGATTTCTTGATTCAATTCCTTCAAGACTACACAGTTCATTTTTACCAACATCATAGTCTGAATTCTAACCAAATAGTCTAAACATGTCAGTAGATTTGAGGAGATGATTTTAACCGACTCAAACTATTGTTTTCATCTTAAACCATTCCTTTCAATGATTCAAGTGAATCCTGTTAATTTCTTTAAACACCACTGCTAGCAGTGTGTTAAAGGACACCAAGATGAGCCCAAGTCTTACCGTGCTCACAACAACACCATGGCCTTGCAGCAAACCTCGCGAATATTCCATCCATTACACGTAACCCTATATGGACACTTCCCTCCAATGTCAGCTCAAAAAATCAATACTCTAAAACCCAGGGCAGTTTTTTATTTAAAATGCAAAATTCTTTTAATGACCAGAAGCTGGGGATGAGTCAGTTCCGGAGACAAGCTGGGCAAGAAAAAACGGTGAAAAATTAGTTGGTGCGCGCCGGTGAACGTCCGTGTTGGGTAATAATTTACAGGCTGCCTCTGGTGTTGACAGCACAGAGGGGTTGTCCTTGCAAATCAAAGATTTAAATTGTCTCCTTTAACCCGTGGAGTTTTCTTAACATTTTAGGGAAAAGCACTGTAATTTTAGAGAGGTAAGAATGTAAATGGTGCAATATTATTTCGCAAATGGTTATATGCACTTGCACTTAATATCACTGTCATTTTGTTCATTATTTGAAAGGATTAAAGTACAATTACAACACTGCAGATTGAACTCTAAATCTTGGTCAAACTTGAGTAGCCAGTTATCACTGATGTGGATCTCGTTGTGAAGTTCATTGCACATTTACTGTTTGAGCAAGATGACAGTCTGCCTCTTAGCATTACGGGACAGCCATACAATGACCACTGACCCATAAAGATAATTTAATCCTGTGGACAGTGGTTGAATTTCAATCAATTTTATAATCAGTGACTTGAGAATTGGAATTGAAAGGATTTCAAGACTAGTGAAATTGAAACTCGTGAACAATAGGTTTTGGGTGAGGACTGGTTTGTCCCTGTGGTGAAACAGGGAGCTAAGGGGAAACAATATGATGTAGTGTTATGCATAGCTAACTGAATTTAAAGTAGGGCTATGAGTAATGCTCACTAAACAATGGTGATTGGCTTCAGAGTTCCTGCGCAGAGGGCGCCACAGGGATACTTCTGAAAGTGAACAGTGGGTACAATGAGGATTGATGCAGAAGTTCCTGATACTTGAGATCCCCTTTCTATGCAGCACCACTGCATCTCCCTCTTCTACCGTTAAATGTGTCCTTTTCATTATATTAATGGTGGATTTAGATTATTACTTTTAACATAGTCCCTTCAATATCAACTATAATCTAGACATTCTTGGACATCAAGACCTCATTAGCAATTTTAATACAATTTATCCTGATGAATAGATTCTAAGCTGCTATAAAGAGCAATTAAAGATCATTTTATCTTTATCCCTACCCTTCACACAAGTTCCACATTGTAAGATTATGTATGACAATTCTTATCAACCTTGAAAACACTAAGTATGGTAATTAATCAGGTGGTTAATTCTAACCAAAGTATCAAGTTGGACCTTCACAAAAGATCTGCATCAATAATAATTTTTTGTCACATTGACATGACCCGTCAAGAAATTTTTAGGGTGTTTTGGAGGAGAACCAAGGGCTACCTCGTTAGCACTAATTAGAGACGATGATTAATCATAATGAATAGATTCTTATCACAGCTTATGAACCTGATAGATAAGATCACTTGGGGTCGTTAAAACATATCTTGACGTTGATTAATAGATTTTCAAAACAAAACTTGAATTTTAAGATGAAATCTCTCTGAGGGGTCATTTGGAAAAAGAGTGTTGTTCTTTTATCACTTCCTTACTTACTATATCGTTGCTGGATAAAATGGGCCCTGGGACTTAATACATAACATTTTCTATTGTTATATCAATAACCTTGGATCAAGGCTGGGACTAACCATCTCAATGTTTGGAAGTAACTCAACATTTTCGTCAGTAAAAGAAATGATGGACTAGATTGATGAGAAGTGAAAGCAACCCCAGAACAGTTAACTGACATTTTCAATTAATTACCATTGTTTACCTGGGACTTATTCAGATTTAAAGCTCTACCCATGCGGTCATTATCAAGTTGAAATTCTTCCAGGGTCGAAGCTTGATATTTATGGTAGCAAATGACACAAACTTGAAAATGGTGAACTTACCTTATCCACTTTGGCCTAGAAGACCTAAAGCGGCTAATTATGAAGCTTGGCTTCCACTACAGCGCGACACTGCCAGCAAGTGCAAGAAACAATGTTCTTTCACAGGCGTTTGATGAATTTTGATGTACGTTATTGGCTGGCAACAGTAACTAACCATAAAGCCTGTGGAATGCTCCAAATGTTGACGGTTTCCTGCTGCAGTGGAATCACGCCTTTACTCACCCCTCAAATTATATGTTTATTGACGAACCACATTTTACCTTCCATAGTCTGCTCCGTGCTGAACTACTATCACTGGTCGAAAACTTGTGAACTGTCCAGACCTTGGAAAAACGAAAAAAGAGCTGTACTCATCAGATTAGTTTCAATTTGTTCATTGGGACTTCATCTTTAATTTCAATCTCAATTAAACCTTATCGTACTGTGCTATTTGCTGAATTATCCATCATTACTTACAATTAATTATCTTTCAATGTAATGGCAAGGGCCATTGTGCTCACCTCTTGTGAAGGGAAGATGGATAGATCGGAGTAATAGTACTGTGTTTATTTTTCAAGATGGCTGCCTGGCGGCCATATTTGATGTCCGAACGGCCGAAATTTTAGGGGTGGAATAGAGAATCCCCAGATACATGTCCACACTGGTTTAAAATCTTCTAGCTAAAATAGATAGGAAACATGCTACTGTTCAGTGAATCAGCAAACTTTGACCTCTGTGACCTTGAAAAGGAGGTCAAATCAAAAACCCGGAGGATATATGATGCACCTTTGCTAGAAGTACCTACCATATTTTTTTCAAAATTTCCCGACTACTATTAAGGGAGATATTGCATATTTTCACTTTTAACGTTTGGCCCCCTGGTGGCCAAACCATGAAACGAATCGGACCAAAACTTGGTCTCCAAGGTGTCATTACATAAGGGTACATGTGTACCAAGTTTCAACTCAATAGCTCTAACAGTTACGAAACGTGCCCTGCTAACGGACGACGGACGACGACGACGACGACGACGGACGCCACGGTATGGGATAAGCTCACCTCTGCTAAGAGGTGAGCTAAAAAGTAGCTTTACTTCCCAATGTCCTCTTTTATGTAATTTGCTATCACTCAAATGCATAATTGCAGAATGCCATTGGAATATGCTCAACAAAAAACAATCGCCAAAAATTACCCCTAAATGCTATCAACATCACTCTCAATGAAGCAAAATAAAACCAGCAATTAAGGGTGTGGCGACAATTGTTAGAACAGCCCTAATGGCAGCTGAGAGGGGGCAAATGAAGCTGCCATACTACTACAGGAGACCTGGCCAATTCCTTCCTTCCTGTGTGTTGCCTTCCTTCCTGCTGACTTTCCCCTTACTCGATTTTACCGATTCGTTTCGGATGAAGCCCTTTCGACCTGACATTTTATCTAATAAATCAAAGGCAGTAGGCAGTAACTTAGTGATCTGTACTTCAGACACCACGCTGGTACATTCAGGACCACTGGTGGACTTCTTACAGAGGTTTGATTAATGGGTTTTTTGTTAACCATATACTGATTTGAGCAGAAAACTATCAATTCTGTTAAAATGGCAACCATTTATGGCTTGAAAGCGTTCCAATTTGAGGGGTTTACAACATGCTTTAGTGATAATAACCCAATTGCATTATTTTCACTATTTCACAAAAATATCCTTAATTAAGTTTCAAATTAGATTCGAACCTATGATCTCCAATATATATATATACAATGTAGGTCACATGCTCCGCATTCAAACCTATTATGCGACCATCATGAAAATCAAGAGTGATACTCATTTCAATGAATTGTGCTTCAACTGCACCAACACGTCTCAAGATAAAACCACACATTCCCATTCATCGTTCATTCCCCAAGACTGAGTATGTAAATTCATAGTACTATCAATCCGCCTCGGGCTTTCGGCTAAAAGTTCCTTCGTTTTTGACCTCATTTATCACTCAGGGGTCATTTCATCAAGAAAAACCTTGATCGCTCAAATCTGACAGCATTTGTTATTCACACTTTACTGTGCATCTGAGGAAGTCGCCGTTCATTTCATTTTGATTTTGATGTCACTTTAATCTATTTCGATCAGTCATGGACGCAATATCTGTGACAGGAAAAAGCCACGGGTCTCTACTATGCCGGTTTGGATGACTGAGCTGGAACTTACGACGTTGGCTCAAAAAACACATGGATCTTCATGCTGAATGCTTCAAATTAATGTAGATTTTTGCCTCCTGTTTTTTTTTAACTCGATTTCTATAGTTTTGTACAAATAAAACTCATTTATTAGTTTTGGATGAATGTAAGAGATATGACTCTATTATCTCTTGCTTCAATTCTTCTGACTACTGAGGCAACAGTCTTAATTTCAGATTAAGGCAGTGGAACAACTCGAAGTGATCGACCAACTAAAATATAACAAATCAAATATTCCCAGTATGGGTCAAATAGTGAAATGTATGTGAAGCATTAGGAAAATTTAATGGTTATTGCACCAGAGATGAGACATTAGCGGGTTAAATGGTTGTGTTTGTCTCAAAAACTGCAAATTGAAACAATTGCAAACGATACCGGTTCAACAATATGTGGTCACCTTGAATCAGGCAGTTGAAGGTGGTTTCAATATTGTAACTTCCAAGACTGCAACTTCTGACTAATCTTCTACCCCACAAAGAGTTAACATAAGAAATCCTCTTTTTTGAGATGTTCGATGAGGTGATGTTATGTCATCAATGTGTCATAGAGATTCTACGATTTCATCTGATCAGGATTAATATGTCACTGTCTTTCATTTTTCCAAAGGAAGATATTTACATCAGCATTTCTCATGTTTATTGTCATCAGTTGTCATGAGTCCTTTTGTCAGAGACACCTTTTCCTTACGAGGTACGAGTCACACATGAATGGTATCTGATTTTAAAGACAGTGGCAGGGACTTAGCTAACAAGACTGATTGGAGAAAAACAGAACAGAGCTGCATCCTATATGTCTCTAAGCATATCATAGAATACTAGTTGGAGTTCCATTTTTTAAAGATGTTTCGATGGCTATTTGTAAAAAGCCAATTAAGAACCCAATAAAGAATCCAATGGAAAAGCAAAATTTCTGATCATATCTTGAAGACCCCATTGGAATTGGTACAAATCGGAAGATGAAGATACTTCTAGCTGTTGATATCGAGACAGCCTATACATGCTAGATCATGTTACTTTTGATACTAACTGTACCAGAAGTAAATAGAGATCTGATTCTGCATGAGAAAGAAGGTATAATTGTCATTTCTCCATCTGTAACACAAGTAACTCCTACATTCTATCACCTTAATATTTCAAAGCAGCGAAAATACCAAATAAACATGGAAAGTTGTACTGCACACTTTTTTGCTTGACAATGTAATTATGAACTTGGTGATTGTCATCTTTTCTGGGATATCGTATGTTAAATGTGCATTATGATGAACTCATGTTACATATTGTGGCGTTAGTAGACATTAGGCAACTATAACGTGATTCCATGTCATCCCTACGGATCACGCCCCACTCAAGAGATTCCACTGCCTAAACTCTCCATTGCTGCATGCCCCTTAGGGACGCCGATGCCTGTTTATTATTTCATGTCAGTGTTCCCTGGTTCTATTTGGCACTCCATAATAATACGAGCTTAAGACCAGTAACTGATCGCAAAAAAAGCAAGACAAGCTATTGTCGATGGAATTAACGCCATTGTGATCTTGTGACTACGCTAAAATAACCGTGAAAAGGTTGTATATTCCTTTGAAACTGCACAAAGACGAGATGCGACCCTTGTCTAGAATGTCCATGGAACGTGATGAAGACTTAGAGGAATGTTTTGTTGGCTCCGATTGCAACTTGAGGATCAGGTGCAGTGTACAAGGAAATGTCATGGACTAGTCTACCATGAAAAAAGACATGTTGATTGTGTTGCGTTATATCCACTGGCAGGCAGGGCGTTTGTGTAACCCTTTGAGAGCTTGCGGCAATCGGAAGTCAAATTCCTTTTTAAAAAAATGACATTTGAGGAAAATCAATTCCATTGAGACATGACTTATTAATTTTTTAAATAATTCCCACTCCCTTACACAACTCCTTAACAAATTGGGGAAGTTCTTCCCAGCACCACAAAGTTGTTAACAAGTCATTCACCATTTTATTGTCATCAGCTGTCATGAGTCCTTTTGTCATGGACACCTTTTCTTAATGAGGCACGAGTCACATATGAATGGTATCTTATTTTAAAGACAGTCCCCCCCCCCTCAAAGAAAAAGTCAGTTTCACTTTGCAAGTCAATGGGCGAAAAACAACCCTCTGGCAAAGCCCAAGAAATGCCGCCCAGGTATCGCAAGGTGTCAATTACCAACCTAATGAAATCAATGACTTAGTCACAAGGTTGTTCTAAGGCCAGCGGTGATCCAACGAAAACCCATAATGCCCATGTAATTCTATCAATTTCTTTCAGTTGGTCACCAAATCAAGAAGGACACTTTTAAAGATTCGAACGAAAGCCCCTGTGATGACTGATGTGGGTGTTAATTGATAGTGTATTAAAGGTGATGAGGTCATAGAGGCTTGATAAAAGGATGGCCGAGAGAGAGACATCGAAATGGGAACTTTCTCCCTCAAGGGAAATCCACTCTGATCATTTAAGTATTTCATACATGCATACATACAAACGGTGGCAAACTTCATAAAGGACATAAATGAGCTTGTTTAACTACCAAATAGGCTTTGTCTTGGCCAACATGCAGAACTTAATGAATAATGTGTAGGCCCAGAATTGATTTGTTTTAGATGTTTAACACTGATTACCTTTAATATAAGTCTTGCCCAATCTGTTCAAATATCAGTGTTTTGCAAAAAGCTAGCTTTGTGAACTGTGCAAAATGAGCAGATCGAGAAAGACTAAAAATATAACTTTTTCTAAATTCTTCAAATGCTTCCAATCCGCAAGTTGAAATGTCTAGAGATGGCCAGTGATAAGGCTCCCCATTATTTAGATTCATGAAAAAAGTCATTACCGTCCAAAGATAATCTTCCGCCATCTGCCCTTCAATCTTTGGGGCGCAAACGACAGGCTAACAGAACACAAATGAGCTGAAAACGGAAGTCCATTTATCACCGCCAGAGTAGCGAGTACACCGGTCTTATACTGCTTCACTTTAATGACCAAAGCACTTAAAAGTGAATCGAGGAAATTGGACCCAACTGTCTACGACAGAACTTTTTCAATTATTTGAAAATGACTTTTGTCAACAATTAAGGGTACTGTGATATAGGCCTTCTTATTCTAAGGGAAATACTGAATATTACATTTTTGTTATTATCAGACCATTGGTCTTCTACTTCTTCTTCTGCATTCAGAAAAAAGAGCCTTTTGGTCAATTGAGACAATTCAATCATTCTTCCAACTGCTCATTTTTGGATGTTTTCTTGTAAATCCCTCTACACAGAACTTTGCAACTAAAACAATATCAGTGGTCAAAATTCATTCTGATGTCTCCGCTACTTCTCTTTTGAAAGTGAAAAAATGGTCATTATTACAGTAGAATCTCTCTATTTTGGACACCCTCGGGACTGACAAGTGCTGTCGTTTATAGAGAGGTGTCCTGATTAGAGAGGTCAAATTGAATGGAAATGGCCAATTTGGGACCAGAATTAGTGTCCTTAATAGAGAGTTTTTCCTTTATACAGAGGAGTATGCTAAGGTAGGTTCCACTGTATTTCTAACTACAGTAGAACTTCTCTATTAAGGACACCCTTCGGACAGACAAATGCTATCCTTAGAGGTTTCCTGATTACAGAGGTCAAATTGAATGGAAATGACCAATTTAAAACTAAATGCAGTGTCCTTAATAGAGTGTGTCCTTAGTAGAAAGGTGTCTGCTAAGAGAGGTTCTACTGTACATGCACCCACATCCGCAATCGCCAGAAAAGCAAAATGTGTCTACATCATATCCAAAGCTTCTTGCAAGAGGTCAAGTCTTCCTCCTGCAACATGTCATGTATATTATAAGACCTCCTGCCAAATGGTGTGAAAAAGCCAACACATTACCACACTGAGATGACGATCAGAACTTCCGCTCTCCATAATGGATCCATTCAAATCATCATCTCTGGGATTCTCTCTATTTTTTAAGATCATTTATATTTCTTCCAAGGTCAGGCTGAATAGAGCCCAGCTCAAATCAAGGAATTGGAAGATGGATTACGCCTTCTGTAGTAATTCCCTCAGAACTTGCATCCTGTTGATCATCAAAATAAAGTTTTGAGTACCTCAGCTACCAACATGACCAAGCCCATACCCTTTCTATCAGTTGACATTCCAAGGCAACTCAAAATGGAAACTATCTTTCAACCGCCAGACTTTTAATGCAGGCCATTACATCATCCAGCAAGATGCTTTCCTGGCCCCAAATATTTCTTTCTTTAGAGGCAACACAAAACTTGGAGTCAGACCAGTCTGTCATCAATGATAGTTTGTTCCTTTTTTTACCCCGACCCAGACATATTTTTCTTGGGGGAACTTGTAGAGCGACTGAGGATGTAAGGCTTTGTGACAAACAGAAAAACTGGGGGACTGAACTAAATACCTCAGATCAGAACAAGAATATGTAAAAGAAAATTTTAGAACACTTTTTTGACCCCAATTTTATTTCAGAAGAGTTGTCATCAATGATAGTTTGTTCCTTTTTTTACCCCGACCCAGACATATTTTTCTTGGGGGAACTTGTAGAGCGACTGAGGATGTAAGGCTTTGTGACAAACAGAAAAACTGGGGGACTGAACTAAATACCTCAGATCAGAACAAGAATATGTAAAAGAAAATTTTAGAACACTTTTTTGACCCCAATTTTATTTCAGAAGAGTTGACATTTCAAATGTAAAACTTGATGACAACTAGAAGACTGAACCTAATACTCCAGACAGACCAGCACCTCATACAACAAGTTACCAGAGCTGCTCTCTTGACCCTTATCTGATCAATCAAGTAAGGCAACTAACACACATCATCTTAACATATGGGCTCGTGAGCTGGGGATCTTTTCCATATGCCCTGGGGCAGTAGTAGGGATTAAGTTGGCAATGCATTAGTTATGCCATAATTTAAGAATTTCATGAAAACTTATCATGGATTTTTTATAGGACGCTTTTGTCAGTGGCCACAGGTTTTGGAATCAGTTGACTAAGCTCATGTTGATATCCAGGCAAACATGTCAAAATACAGTTCTGGCTCTAATGTTGCAACTATGGTTAAGAATTTACAGAACCAGACAAATCAATCAGAACAAATACTGAAAGTCTACTGACAGAAATTGATCATTTTCATTTTTGCGAAGTCTCATCATCAGTCCTTTGGAAATACTTTTAAGTTCTCAACTAGGATTACCCACTTTGTCTTCCAATTAGAATAACCTAACCAGTGGCAGCACCTGCCAGTGGATAGAACGATGACACTACGCCACTATTGTGAGTCAAGACTGTCAATAAATGTACAATTTAAAATGTCACGTAGTCCCAGAAAGGCATGTGGACATTTACATACGATCCTTACACCTTACAAAGCAACTCTATTGTTTTGTTTAAAATCACTTTAATTTGCTGACCTTTTTGTTCAGGGGTGATCTATAATTCTCAACTTTTTTATACAGTTTTGAGACTCGAGCCAGGTAGGTAAGGTTAAGTTACACAAAGTCACTGATAGGGTTCGTCACTCCTCTCTCACACTACTTTGAAACTATTCGTGTTTGTATGGTGATTAAGATGAAAATACTCTGCTACAAGCATGAACTATGATATACTATATACAGCATGATAGTAGAGACACCTTCAATGTAGCTGCACCTTCAACTTAATCTGGCAAACATGGCTCCTGCTTCCAGCCTCCCTTTAAGTCATGCTTTAAAAAGTGCCATTAATATAGACTTTTGGAAAATGGTGATAATCACAGATAACACCTACAACCTACACCATTGATGATAAGATTGACAAATATTAAGGCCATGTCCAAAGATGTCACATATACCTGATTTCAGATTATCTCGCCCCCAAGCCATCACAACTCAATTATTGTGGCTCACCTAATACACTGATTGCATGCCCCTCATCATTTCCCCCTCTTCAAGGGACGTACCTCGTGCAGCCATCAACGTCATAATTACCCAAGTTCAATGATAACTCACTTTGCATAAGACAAATTACAGTAGTTTTGTAGTTTTACTTTCCGAGAAAAATTCTAAAAGGTGCTGCACACAGTGGAGTCATCTGCAGAAAAAAGTTGCCCCTACAAACTACTATAAACCAAGCTACGAATAATAACAGTGGCACCTGTCTGACAATAACGAAACTATAAAATTTCCACATGGGCAAATTAAGATACACGTATGTTTAAGGTGTTGCAGCACGTTGCATTTTGCAGTGCAAATGATTATAGTTTTGAATGACCCACGTATTTGATGGGCACCTGAGGCCCCATCCTCATGAATATCTCTTGGGTCTAGAGGGTGACATTTGTAAAAACAAATTAAATTGCTTCCTTGCTGGATACAAATATCCTTAATTTAATTCCTTAATTTGGATGAAGCCAAGTTAATAAGATACTTGGAGAAACAGGCACGTCCATCGTAATGACATTGGTATGAGGGTGAGCTGGGGAACAGCAAACCAATTGGGTCTACCTCAGGTGCATTTTTTGTCCAGAATGGGAATCATGGATGATTTACAGTGATGTTATGTAACTTCATCAGCAGGAGGAAGACTCTGTATGCCCAAGTTAAGACCGAAGGCAGAATACCGGCGAGCAAGTTGACATATTTGAAGCCATGCAGTCAATGTGCCAGACCATTTTGAGATATTTACTCAAAAGGTCAAAATAGTTGACCCTTCAGAAATTTCACGCTGAACTCCATTCAAAATAGAAACAATATAAACAAGCCAAAAAACAATTCAACCTCCATCCTTTGATTCCCTGCCGGTTTGTCACTTTCTGTAATGGTGCTAATTGGCTGATTGCGCAGATGTCATTGTCATGTTAATTAGGTGTGAATCTTTATGCTGCCCCCAGCTAGGTTATGTAGGTCGTGAAATTACATCATTCTGCCTCACAAGCGCCTTGTGATGTCAACATTTTAATCTCATCAATTGGCAGCTTAATTGAGATGGTGCCCAGGCAGGACATGAAGTCTATGCCGAACTTGAATCAAGGCAAAGAAACTACTCAGATTTCTACAGCGTCATCAAGGCATGCTGGAGCATTACCATTTGTAATTATGAGATTTTTTTAAATTTAACCCTTACAACTTTCCAGCACACAAATCTGAGGATTGTAATTTTGATATTGAAGGGTAAAATAGCGAACATGACTTTGAAGGAGAAATGGTTGTTTACAACACATAGCTAAACTGTTGAAAAACAATGGGCAGTTAGCAACAGTTATGAAATTATGAAATACCCCATCCTTAAAATCTACCCGGATGATGAATGGTTTGAATTCACTCCAAAGCGATGACAAATTATGTTTATCATTAGCTGGAACATACACGATGGAATATTACCCAGTTAAAACATGCCGGGCGTTAATGAAGAGAAATAAATAAAATTATCCCAGCCCGCAGTCCCAGAATACTTTATAGAATCATCAACACAATGTATGGTACCCCAGTAGGTTGAATTATCTGTAAAACTATGGTACCCCGGTTTGGCTTCCCATCCAGTCCAAGTGAGAGAATTACTGGCCCGGGACACTTAATAGCTGTAGCAGTATACAAATGTCAGGGGACCAGGCTAATATTTTCGCAGCCTCCCGGATGACCTTGACGGATTTTCTTTTTTTAATAGAATAAGTTCGTAATTCTGTGGTAAATCAATTAAGATGAATGTAGTCGTGATGTGTATGAGCAATAGTGTGGTCTAAATCAGATATAAATTAAGTGATAGCGTAGTAGGCCACCACCTGCCTATGCCAAGCGACTGACTAAAAGGGGGGCCAGCAGTTTTAGCATTTATACTCTCTGGGTACTAGTATAATATTAAAAGAATTTGTACACTTACATGAATATTGAATTTGATGAAATTTCTCATTTTTAAGTCTAGTTATATCACGATTACCCATCAGTGACTGTTTGATAGGCTCTCTTTTTTTACAAAATTCTGGCGAACGTTAATCTAGTTTCACTAATTCATTGTCTGGCACTAAATCTTTTGTCTTCACCATGCAACTTTAATGACATAGAATTTCAATGGCAATATATTTTGTGCCACATTTTTACACTTTGTCCATTAAGGTGTGATGTGTAGAATACATAATAAGAAACAAGGGAAATGAAGATTTTGTTTCCATTATCTGTTACGTAGACCACAGATGATGAGAAACTACATATACATGTATGAGGTGAACAAGTATCGGAGAATCAGTTTTTTTGAAAATGAGTTTATCAAAGCTAAATCTATTTTTGAATTGCAACCAAAAAAGGTTCCAGTTCGCTGTCTTGTTAGACCAGACGATTTTGAAAAGCTTCTAAATCTTACAATCAAAAAGAATCCCCCTGGTTCGCTAAATGAAATTGTCGAAGGGCTATGTGCTCACCTGGGGTAATGTAATGCATGTCATTTGCAGTGGATATAGGGAGAACAGTTTCTGGCTAGTTTCACCAGTTTTGATTCCATTGAATAATATTATTCTCTCGGCTCAATGGCACAAAATATCCAATCAATGTCCCGCTAAGGGACGACGACGGATGACAGATGACGATGGACGACGGACGCCACGGTATCGTATAAGCTCCCCAGAGGTGAGCTAAAAAATGGCCAATTTTCTAGATTTACTCAATCGGATAGCCATTCATCCAGTTATTAAGGCTCGGAGCATCTGCTCATTGTGCATCAGGGTATCTTCCCCTGGTATTGGCACTTCCGAGCCTGCCTCAGGCCTGGAGCACTTCTCCTTCCGGCCAAGTACATGTCCCCAATGAATGAGTAGCCTGGAGGTCCCCGACGTTCCGCCATGGGGAATCTGAGACAAGGGTGTTGTTGGGGACCTTCCAACAAAAAATTTGATTTGCCCACCATTATGTTTCGCTCCATTTTGCAATACTGTCTCCAGAACATGGCAGGGCGCAAGTCACTTGCAGGATTTCAGGAAAGTTCCCCACGGCATCATTGCGAATTGGTTCTGCAAATCATTCAGTGATTTTTCTCCATGGGAACTTAATTCGAGGAAAGGTTAAATGTTGTTTGCAATGGTAGCGGTTAGTACAGGGAGCTAGATTCATATGGAAAAGGTTGTGGAGCACTGTGGACTATCCTGGTTAGTAGGTCAGTTCATACTCCATACGTCATGAGTTCAATACCCCAGTCTGTTCAACCCTTTGTCCTGAATGGGCCAAACTCAAGCCAGGGCTGTTCTTACTGCACCTCCTTGACACCACGACACCAGAGTTCCCAACGAACTGCTGTACCGCACTGGTTCCTGGTACTTTTCTGGGGACACCAAATTATAGACTACCATGACAGACTTTCCCATAATATTATCAACAATTTATTCATAATGACACAGGGGCGGAGGAGCACGCACACCATGTGCTGGTCCGTATGACACCTCCCACACAGCAGCCATTGTCTGCAAGTGACAACTCTCTTAAAAGCTGTAACATGGGATACAAAAGCACACAATTATGACACGCTCCCTATATTTACTATAAGTGAAGGAACTGAATGAAATTGGGAGACAATAGTTTGAGTTGTAGAATGTAGTGTACAATAGTTAGAGACCATAGCTACAACTAGGATCACAAGTTAAGGGTGTATATCAGAAGAAGAACCAAATCATCATTTGAGTGTGGCCAAGTTAAATGCTGAAAAAGGCTGCATATCCATCAGTTGTTCCCCTGTGAAATTGTGGTGTGGTTTCCATTGTCTCCATTACACATTGCCTGGTACAACCAATGGGAACTTCCAATAAGCCAAACCAACATTCATTTTGTGTCTGGCTCGAATCCAAGAGAAGATTTCTCAAATCTATCACATTTGTCTCAAGATAAGATTATTTTGCATTCCACCCCTAGGGGCAACACCTTTGTCCAGGCCCGAGTAGGATGCATTAATACCTTGCCAGCGTCTCATCAATGGAAACAGAATGACACAAACCCTATGTTTTTAATTTCAGCGCAGTGCTGATACGGTGATCTATGGTCCCATTCCAGTGCGTTTATGGCAACTTTACTTCCCTCATTGAAATTTTATTATAGGAAGACAATGGCCTTTAATCCCAGAGGTAAGGGCGAGCTGACCTGATAAATAGTATTCCCAGATTGTGGTCGGTAGCAGCAGCAGGATATGTTTATGGCCCTAAACACCTTAATTTTAGACAAACACACAACATTTTGATTCACAAATGAGTTTTTCTACAACTTTAGATTTATTGGTGGAATTAAATCCGATTGTGACTAATTTGAACAGTGGCTAAGTGACCGTAAGATGAATAAGTGCAAGGAAAGAACCCCATAAAGGTGTTTCACTTGTTTTATATGAGAGTTTTACAACTACCTCGAATTTGGAAAGCTGCTCTCACTGACAACACAATAAATAGGAGTCATTCTGCAATAAAGTTTTCACACATTGTTTCTTATCAGATCAAGACAAATCACTTACTGATGGTACTTTACACAAAGCAGCAGGAATTTCATTCCACTTGACACTTTAAAGTGTAAATTTCTTCAATTGCCTAAAATATCAGAAAACCGAGTAAGGTTCAGAGTCTTGGCCTACACACGATGAAATATTTCTATAGATACTCAATGAAGTTAACAAAAAGTTTAAAATTTGGTCAACACTGCATCGAGCCAAAAGGCCAACCCTATACAAGCTAAAACGATAAACACATCTAATGTCTAGAAAATTAGTGAGTTAAGTCTGAACCTTTAAGTCACCTTGGATAATTTAATGTTAAGTAAGTTTCATTTGACACATTATAACTTTGTAACACGCAAATAAAAGACCAGTATTCCTATAAGATATAGCGAAGTGTTACACAAGCCCACGGGGTTAAAGTCCACCCCAGTGGCATCAATAGCCGAGGAAACTGAAGTCGTGAACCGCGTTTGAATATTGCCGCAATAAACACAATTACTAATCACAAGGAATTGAAATATCGCAGGTTTTTGAAATTACATAGAAAATGGCACGAAATTCTCTGTGGGTATGGTTTCATTTCGCATGGACGAATCGGGGGAATTGACACAGTCATTGGTCGGCTCCAGCTGAGCTGAGCCAAGGTGTTCAAGGACAGGCTACCCACTACAGGGGATATTTGGCGCTACACAGCAAAACTCAAGCTGTCACATTGAAATCCCTAGAGCGCGGAACTAACCACTGGTTTTGACAAATCCACATACCTAGCGTGACTCAGCCGGAGAGGAATTAACATTTAAATTTGCGCCTGGCGATAATAATGTACTGTTACGTTAGAATTCAAATGATAATGGCCAAATGGGACAGTATCTATATTTTATGAGAGAATCTCTATGGTGACCAGTTTAATGGCCGACACTTCCTTTTACCATGGTTATAGGCCAGGGTAGAGATAAGACTATAAAGCATTTTAATTATGATGAGCGACAAACTCTGACCTGAAGTAATGGCTAGCCATCATTTGCATTTATCTAGTCTCGTTCAATTTGAACAATTTACCCTCACGTGATAAAATATGCTGTTTGTTGAAGTGTCCAAACTTAAAGGCACAGTATACCACCTGTGCAGAGCACAAATGAGTATTACTAAGGAGGTAAGTGAAAAATGAAATGGCCAGGGGCTATTGTGCTCACCGTATAGTAATTTGGTGGTCAGGAATTCATTCTGGTTAAGAATCATGCTACATGTAAAGCATATATGTCAAACCAAAGTCGGTATGACATGATGTATCGTTGAGTTGACGACGACGACTGACAAAAATAAAAAAATTCAACTCTGAAAGTCCAAATAATTTACTCACTTGTTTTTTTTCTGCTTATATTGAAGAAACATCATCAGTCATGTCAGTCTCAAACATTTTTTTACTTTTGAAACAGAATTTTGAACTTATGAAAAAGATGAAAATATTTTAAGTCCAGATATTTTTTTAACTTGTTTTTATTCTGCTCAAAATAAAGAAACTCATAAGTCACTCATAAGAGAGATATCACACTTTTTAGGTTACCCCTTCTGGTCACATGGTGGCCAGGTTAAGAATCAGATCAGACCAAATTCATTGTCAGAGGTCACCTGACCTGAGGGATCCTGTGTACAAAGTTTCAAATTCATAGCTCTCGCAGTTAAGACATGTGGCACTGTTTTTGAAATAGACAACGGAAAACGACGACGACGGCTGATGGACACAGCGGTGTTGTATAGACTCCCCTACGGTGAACAAATAAGGTACCCTAATTTCCAGATGAAAAATTAAATACTTTTTTATTAATCACAGAAGTGTTGTCTGTGAAACAGATTGTAAAATTACTTGCTTCAATAGCTTTCTACTCCATTAAAGGACAATTACATGGCCGCCCAGCCAAAGATGTTAAAGACTGACAGGTTTATGGTGACCGAAACCTCCACTGTGATAAATTACTCAATGTAACCTGATGGTTTTGAAATATTTAAGGCGATGGACATCACAAGATAATACGATGTACAATGTCTTTGACAAATGTAAGCTTAATCCAATGTTATATCTTCATGGTTGACCAATAGTTAAGTGTCACTGTATCAGCCAATACCATCTTTGTGAGGGTAAAATCTATGGTCACAGTCATGATTAATTGATACTAATTGGTAATGCTGCCATTGCCCATCAAACCTTTTGAAGATGACACGAAGATATTAATCTGGTAGGAGTTTCAGGGTCAACGCACTTGTTCAAGCAGTCAGAGTGCTGGAATGAAAACATCAGCATCTGTCATGCCTGTCACCTCTCAGGTACAGACTTTCCTTTTTTCTTCAATTCTCAGACTTTCCGGTATTTTGAAGACACAGGAATCTAATATATGTTTCACAAAGAAAGACTGGGCACACATGTCACTTTGACATCAATTTCAAGGAATTATCTTGAATACTGCTGACCCCATCAAAGATCTACGTTTTACCACAGTGATACACACTATCACTTACACAGAATGGTGAAGAGAGAGGATAATGAGGGCAAACCATGAACACTATACCACAACCAGCCGCTAAAGGGCAATAAGATGTCAAACATTAACGTGTCGCCTTCCACCATTATAATGATGAACTGGTCACTGGTGGCTACAAAGGTTCAAGTTTCCATTTATCAATTTCAGGAAAGCATCTTAAGCCAGCGACCATAAAGCCCTTGGTATTGGAAAGTGAACATTCATTATTATGAGTATAATCCCAATATGATTTTACTCCGATTACCAACGTCCTATATATCGGGTGTCTATAAACCGAAGACCGAAGACGGCTGGTGAGGAATTGGTCCTTCGGGGGGGGGGGGTGGGTCTTCGTTTTATAGTTGACATCAGGTTCTTCGTTTTATAGTTCGGGGCGAGGGGATCTTCGTTTTATAGTTGACATCAGGGTCTTCGTTTTATAGTTTTGGGGGTCTTCATTCTTCATTCTTTGATCTTACGATGACGACGACGACGACTGACCATTTAATTTTTTGCTGGCATCGGCACTCGTGCCTAACCAAGGATAAGAGGGATGAGATTAAGGAGGCCAATGTTTGCTTTGCGGGCAACCCCGATGCTTTTCCAAGGATAACACCTTAGAAATTCGGACAAAATTCTACAGAAAATGTAATTTGATACGGCACAATATCGCTCATGGGATAAACAGTACTTGTATCAGGTACTACTCAAGGACATTGACAGCTTTCCAGAGAATAGTCATAAAAGCCTTTCAGTCAAGTCCAACAGCCCACAAGACCTCTTGCTGGTGGACAGTAATAAGTGGATGGTCTTATGTCTGACCTGTTTGATAGGATATGGACTGAAGATGAATGTTTCTTTGCGGCAAATTTGTCATGCTACAGATGAAAATAATTTCGAAGTCCAAACGTTTTTTTCACTTGTTTTATTCTTCTGCTCAAAATGAAGAAACAACATCAGTCCCCAAAAGTTTTTGACTTTCAAAATTGTTCAGAATTTCTTTTTTGGGACAACGTTCTACGGACAATGGACGATGATGGACGACAGGCTCAGCGGTGTTGTATAGACTCCCCTACGGTGAGCCAATAAGGTACACTAATTTCCAGATGAAAAATTAAATGCTTTTTTATTAATCACAGAAGTGTTGTCTGTGAAACAGATTGTAACATTACTTGCTTCAATAGCTTTCTACTCCATAAAAGGACAATTACATGGCCGCCTAGCCAAAGATGTTAAAGACTGACAGGTTTATGGTGACCGAAACCTCCACTGTGATAAAATATTTCTTTTTCTTCTTCTTCTTCTTCTGCGTCTGGAGACACTATCTAATCTGGAAGAACTAAAGTAAATCCTGGGTACAAACCTGAGAGTCAAACACCATAACCAGTAAACCATCAAGACCAGCACGCTATGGAGTAACTCATCACTGTATTGGTTTCTCTAAGTTAGTGCAGACAGCCAAGCTTCCCATTATATTTCCACTCCTCTTGTAACCCATCACTGATATGACAGTAACTTCATTTCAGCATCCCACTTATTAAGAGCTCGCAATTCTACCCCCAGTACCATCAACTCATTCATAAACTGGACTCTGACGTGGAGTGTCTCCGCTCGGTCAATAGGATTGCTTTCATGCAAATGTCATGAAGAGTCCTTATAAAAGTCTTGAAGAAATCCCGCCGACATTGATAGCTCATCGTATGTCCTCGGAAGCGGCTTCTTCAGCCGGATATCTACTGGACATCACATTAGGCTGTCACCGCCTCACGTCAAGTCGTAACTGGCTGACACAACCAGATCATCCAGAGGAGTCTGCTTAAAACCAGTTTAATTTGACTTGGCACCGTTTCACTACTTTGCATACAGGTTTTAAATGACAACTTAATCGTAACGGCTTCCAATGGAGGCATCTTCACTCTCAGGCTGTCCATTGCCAAATACCAAGTGGACAAGCGTATATTTGCTGGCTGATGACTTGGCAGTCGGAGGATTTTCAGCAATTGTATCCAAAAGAACTAGTAATTGCCTATTTGGGAGTTAAACAGAGTAGATTATGCTTGCTTGGCTTGAGTTAGTTTGTGCCACCATGTAGTGTCTGATAGGAGGGCAGACTGGGCAAAATATTCCCAAAATGATGACAAATTGTAGCTTTTTTAAAGCCAGATCGTTCAGCAAAATATTCTAACGTTATAACAATGTCAACCACTTATTAGTCAGGAATGGTTTCCCGGACCAATTTTAACAGTATGTTTGTTACCTCTGGTTTCTCAAGACTTGCTTCCCATCCATTGACTAAGAACAGTCAAAAACATCACCAGGAGAGAACGCTCATTGCACATAACTATCAATTCATTTATGATGTTAAAAATCAAAGGAAATCTCTTGTGCCCAATCCTGATCCCAACTCAGCTCTTCCTCTGGCGCAGGCGTTACTGGTTGGCACATTCAAGTGGAGAAACAGAGTCAAGGGAATCCGCATTTTCCCGATTGCATAAAAATGCCATCGCCTCAGTGAAAATAAACGAGCGCTCTGCATGTATTATTTATCACCCGAACCATTCAAGTTCCACACACGGCTAACTTTTTGAACCGGCTATAAAATTGGAATGGCCGGTTTGTATGCAGGACTCGCTAGTTTTCTAATCATTCTTATCAGTTGATGCAAAACCCTCAAACTGTCCATTCAATTTTATTCCATTCTCTGTCTTATTTACGACCAAGGCTACAGCATCTAAGGAGACTAATTATCTCGAAGGAATTGCCTGTTTCTTTAGCCCGACATTGAATGCCCACTATGCTGATACGCTCTAGTCTTACTCTTACGATACTATACTGATGCGATGAGAATAACTTGGCGTGAGTGCTCGTAACGTGCACTTCACCCTAACAAGAATGGATGGATGTGTAACATTTCCGCTGCTATTTTGGTTCCATGTTCTTTTTAAAATGAAATGTGATTTGTGCCAGTTCACGCTGACAAGAACGGGTATAGGTATACATTATCTGCAGGACAACTTTAGGCTCTACGCTCTACTTAGGCTGAAACGCCATCTATGTTTCTGCTCAATGCATAATACCCATGCAACATCATTAGCGTGGTGAACGTCTTGATGCAACATAGGCTGTCGCGCTGAATGGGCATTAGCCGGTGCTGGCTAATCTCCTTAAAGGGACAGGCCATACCTGATAAATTCTATCTTATTAATTGAATTACAAGTCAAAGAAACATCTTGTAGGAATCTTGATCAGTATGAGTGGAGCTGTAAGCTGCATATTACATGGGATATACCTGTCTAAAGGATAATGGAGTGACACTAGATGGGATATTATCAAGTCAATATTTTCCTAATAACCATGGATTGAGTATGGTATTTTGTGCCAAGGGTTGCATATTGTAAAATGATATCAGCAGCTACATGTATGTCACAATTCTTTTTAAAGCCAAAATAAAGCGAAGTACAGTGTACGCAATTTTCAATAACAGTCCCCACAAAATGCAGTCATACAACATTTTCACCTAAAGAAATATTCATTCTTTAGTTTGACCTCTGTCATATTGAAGTGTATCTGTCCACCATCATCCTGAGGAAATCAGGGTTCAGTGCTTTTCAGGCCCAGTACACAGGTATGCAGGGCCCTAAAAGTGAACATTAACCCCTGATTTCCTCAGGAGTGTTGAGTTCTAGTTGAGCTTGAGTTTGGTACTACAGGATTAAAACTTTGCCTAACAAGATGGACCTCAGTTGTCCCAAAAGGCATAAAACATTGCAGACAGCAGCTGCAATATACACCTAATAATGAATAAAGATTCCCGGTAGAAACGGTCATTCATAACAACATGAAAATCTTGACTCAACTTTTTATGCCATGTTTTCTTTGTTTTTGCCTGTATTCGTTTCAGTTCCTTTGAGAACAATATCGCTAGCATACAACGGTTGGACAGGATTTATAGTGCTGTCTATTTCCTGTAACAAATTGTTGCGCCGTCAACCAGAGCTTTATTCTCAATAAAATTTTCCACCTGATGTAGCTTGAGTTATAACCTTTGAGGGGTTCTGGAGAAGGTTTTTTAGCAGGAAGCCCAGGATAGCCATATACAAGAGACTTTGATACTGAGTGCAGCGGTTTGAAAGAAGCAATTTTCTGGAGAGATGTTTTGTACCATTCAGGAAAGAGTTTTTCTAAAACCTGGGCAAGGGATACACCTACTTGAAGAGGATCTTTAGACACAGCACCACTGGTTAGACCTTTTGAAAGAAGCAAAAAGTTGCCAACCAGCAAAATAATTCTTTGGTTCTTCCATTTATATATTAGACTAGAATGAATATGTCAAGTCAGCTTTCTTTCAAGGATAGGTGAATCAGATTAAGAGCTCTGATGACAAATCACTTCATTTGTTTGGCCTCATTTCTAAGGACATCAGAATATAGCAGTATAAGTGTAGCTCAAATGACCAGAAACAGCCAAGTGATTTGCATGGCCTTCTGCTTGAAGACATCCAATGTCGTCTACCACATTCTCCCCATCTTGTCCGCTACAGCACTTGCAGACATTGCCCAGAGAGCCCTGGCGTCTTGCATGGTTTCCTAATGTATTAAAAGATCTCAACATCTCTCGCAATGGACATCAAAATGAACGAAGGACGACACATGGATAAGAGAAATTCAAATCTCAACCCCGAAGTATTAAATTCTAATTAATCATGTGACCACATTTGATGCTAGGATGCATCTCAGATGTCCAGTATCTTTAGATTGATGTACTTTGTAGAATATCCTTAGCCACACTCTATGGAATTAGTCTAAGATGGGATGGACCTTGGTTAAGGAAGAACAAGATTCTAGTATTCGCCTTTGAGAATACATTCAGATTTGTCTGGAAATAATACCAACGTAATAACTTGCCAGACTGTAACTATTTCAGCATTGATGGTATGGAAAACCTTAAAGGAATCGCCCTGGCGAACAACTCTCTAATTTGTAAAAATGATAGGAATCCTATCAAGAAATGCTACCTGAATAAGAGTTCGTTCATATGACTGGATCCCTTTAGGAGGGAGGGACTGGCCAACTGTCTCACTTGGTAAAGGACGCATCATGAATATGATAAACAGGATTTACACTTACTCCCAAAACTGACATCACTCGTCATTGAAAATAAGATTGCTCAGTCACCACTGAATATCTGCCAACTGAATTTGAAGAAAACTACTTTTACTCGAAAATGCCCTGACATGCAATCACGTGTCATGGAAAAGTCTCCTGTTATGATTATTTCTCTTGTAGAGGAATTTCAAAAAGATATGAATTTGAACTCAAAAAGATAAAAACTGGCAGGAAATGTACAATCTTGTTGCTGCTCATCGGGGACATAATTTGGAAAGATGCGTGCCTCCTGCATCAAAGGACACAGCAACATTCAGCCAAATGGAGATTTTTCCGCCCGGCATAATGAACTATAGATCAAAGTAAGCCACATGACCCGAATGTTTGTAGTAAACTCGTTTTGCTTCGAACCATACATCATTGTCATAGTGGCCCCGCCGAGCCATCTGAAGCTGGCTGATAGTAGTAATGTGGCCTTTCGAACACTCCACTTCAAAGCGAGGAATCGTTTTTTTGTATCTTATTAATGATCTTGAATGAACTTGAATTTCACTGGATGCATAGTGGTTCTCGTTTGTACTGGCTAACGGGCACCTGCCTGTCATCACGAGTGCGATCAAACCTCTGCTGGTAATCAACTAAGAGCAAAGGACGCGATGCCACAGCGGAAAGACTCCGCTTCACCGCCATAAACAAAGCTCTAATGCTGCACGTAAAAAAAGTCGGACCACTCTCTGGTAATTGTGTTGCCGTCTGATGGCGATGGAAGCAGGAGGTGGGGTTTCAAATCAACAGGCCACAGCCAGATTGTAAGGATTCACTGAATGAATGACTGAAAGAGAGAATCAGCATGAATCTTTGCTCATTTGGGTGCAAGCCTTGCACATATTGCGACACACTCTTGTAAGTCTTCACCTCTTTTTATAAAGCACGATGGAAAGCCCAGGATTTTTTGATTAATGAAAATTTCACAAAATAATTAGTCAGAAGGTGTGTGATATTGAAACTCGAGATCTACCTCTTCTTTCACATTCAGGCAATAACATTTGAACCAATTAATTGAAATGTCCAGAAGGACTGTCCAACATCGTCACTATTTTAGGTCTCCACAAAGGTACACTGGGATAGAAATGATGACTGACATTGAGCTCAATCTGGGAGAACGAAGATAAGACCTGACCGCGGTACAAACTCATTACCCACAGATTGTGATTTGGATTCCCTAACCACAAAGCCCTCCAAATTAGCACATCCCCTTTAAGTTATAATGTGTTTCCCCATCCTCTGCCCTTCTGATGTTATTTATCCACTTTTGATGACTGGAACCTCTCTTTGGCATCGTTTGCTCCAGTTCCTGTTGTTTACTAATGGATTTTCAATGGAATTCTGAAATGAGGCAGGGAAACATCCATGTAGATCGTGTCTTCCCAGCAGGTGAGATGGCAACCTCCTGGAAAAAATGCACTTATTCAAAAGCCCTGGAAAATGGTACTTTCTCTTGTAAAAGCCGGTGATAGGGAGTTAGCATTTACCAAGCATGAATTTAAATAAAATCTAAAGTAACTTTTAAAAGTGTGATTACGTCATGAGAGTGTTCAGTTCCAAATTGTCCTGTTATTTAGCTTAATCAAGTGTATGGAATAAATTGGGTTTGCCAAATCTTATCAGTCTAATTACCCTGTGAACTTGAGGGTAGACAACCCATCATCAATTCGTCCGAGATCAAGTGGAAGGTTCCATAGTAAATATCAGGGTGAGATGCCAAGGTCAGCAAAGTGACTATCAAATGAATCTATATGAGTTTAAATATTTGCATTTCAATCTTACTATAGATAAAGAACTACAAATGAAAGTGTCAAACACCGCACTTAAACAACTTGTGCCCCAATGCTGTCTCAACTGATTGAGCTAAAGCAGGAAAATATTCCTTTCACTGCAGCACCAACTCCAATGGTCAGCAACCAGGCACCACCTCCCTATCCCCGACAAACACACACTTCAGTGAAATTTCAAATGGACTTCAAAAATTGATTTAATCAGGACATGACTCTGGTTCTAATCCCATGACAAAGGACTGCAGGCCGCCTATCACACTGTCACACCTCCCAAGGGTATTAACTTACAGGAAAGGTCATCCTAAACGAGAGACCATCAAATTAATTCCAAATCTCTCCAGGGTGTTCCAAAATTGAAGTCACATCTTAATGGGATTATATCATTTTTACAAGGTCACGGGATGAAAAATTTCATCAACAGCAAATGATGGAGAGCTGACAGCACAAGGGACAAAATTTCTAAGGCCTTATATATTCAAATCAGGCCATTGATGAACTCAGTTATTCGTGGAATGGTCAGGTGCATTGCAATGAATTAACTATTTTGATCAATTCGGTGAAAATTTTAATCATGTCAAATTAAGATTTACGAAAACACTATCGTCTTTGTAATCATGCCCCACCATATGGACAATGGCTTTCACTATGGGAAGAAAATAATTAACTTACGTGGACTAACGATGAATAGTCGGGTCAAAATTGTGAGACCAGCATATGTTTGGAATGAATTGAAGCCTTCTTAATTTGCATGAGGGGTGAGGTTGTATGGGAAATCAATTTGAGCTATTTTATCGTGCTGACATGCATTCTCTTTCAGCCGAACAGGTGAACTGGATGGATGGGCTGACTCTTGAAGTGTTTAACCGAACCCATTCAAGCCCAATTTCTGGGAGGATCAAAAGAAAATTGATAGATTTTCAATACGGACTGATACATGCATTTTGTAGGAGCTCCCCCCCCCCAGCAGTTTTTTATCTAGATTTGGCCAAGATATGCAAACAGATTTTTTAAAACCATTCTAATACCTCTCCTGCCAACAGATTTAATTTCTCTGATAATAAATGGTAATAGAAAAAAATGGTGAGAAACGCGCATCCGTTTTGAAAATGGTACAAATCTACACCACGCATCACTTTGAACCTCCTATTTTAAAACTTGATGTGGAGTCATTATAAAAATTGTCACATTTTTATCACAGTTGCATTTACGATTCAATTTGATGGCAGTGCCGTTTGTGTTGGTTTCACTGATTCACCGCCGTCTGCCAAGAGATGAAAGATAAATTCATTAAAACTGAATCTGTCGTTTTCTGTGGTTAAATTATTACTGAAGATGCCGAGTGAAGATAATGAATTTTCCCCACCGCAAATTATTTAACACAAATGTTTATTTCTCATCAAGTGATGAACGCAGGCGTAATCCATATATCAATTTTGGTCATTTGAGAAAAAAGGTTTGGAAAGATAATCCTATAAAATGGGTTGTTTGAAATACAGACATTATTTACCCTCAGTTAACCCTTTTGCTATGTTCACAAACCAAGCCAAATATTGACCACATAAAGCCGTTGGTTCGGGTAGGCAATAAAATATTCTGTATGTTGCTGAAACAACTCTCATCAACCAATCCTGTTGGTAAGATATTTGGTCATGTTGCCAGGGAACTATCTGACCACTACAGACCAATACCATAGTCAGCATTGCTCTTTATGCAAGCAGACATAACCACTTGGATGCATAATGCAATAATACTGGGCATTACCAATTGCATGATTCGCCCGACTGAGATGGCCCGTAACCAAAATGGAAGTACGGATATAAATGAAGCAATAAGAATATCTCAATTCTCGAGCTTGATATTCATGCATGAGCATGACCCTCTGATATTATCCATTGCCATGCCACAGTGACCAGCTTTAATGCATGGCAATCACTTGACTGGTTGGCAATATTACAAACGCACTCTTCCGTGATGAGCTGTGGTCATCTGACTGAACACTACTTTTAACAAATAGGTTCAGCAAAATGTCCAGATGGAAAAAACAAGGGCAAGATCAATCGATATGTCAGCCATAAGGAATCAGAAGCACAAATCCAAAGTGGAGTGATGAAGAAATACAAGAAACCTGTAGCACTCCAAACATGAGTGCCCCAGGAGTGCAAGTCCGTTGCCACATTTCTAAAGCTGCAATCCATTTCCATTGAAACGAGATAGGGATCAGCTTCCTCGGCAGTAGCAACAACTTCCAATACAATTAATGCTGAGACCCTCCCCATGGTCAGCTTCCTCTTGTCTTTTTCCTCCTCTCTTCTACAGAACTCAATCTACCATCAATTTGTATTAAAAGTCGAGTGTCGAATCAACAACTTGAGCTTCATGTAAAGCTTCAGCTAAGACCCCTCACATAGCCTTTTGTCTTTGTTCTGTCCACCATCAATTTCTATTAAAACCAAGTTAAAGCCAAAGTCAAAATAATGGCATGTGATACTTTACAGTGCGGTACATTTTAACTGAGATCACTCTCCTTGGTCAGTTTCCTTTTGCCTTCTCGTCTCTGAAATGAAACTCAATCTACCATCAATTTCCATTAAAACCGAGTTAAAGTTAGCATGATGAGCTATCTCTGCAGGCTAGCCAAAGTCAACACGGCATATACAACTGTCATGGTCAATATTGATTCTTCATTGAATAAAGTAATGGAATGGTCCGTGGTGATTACGGCCGCGTGGAACCATAAATAAAACATAATAGGATTCTGTGCTCAGTCTCCTGGTTTGATCACCCCAGAGCAATCACGTGGAGAGGTGATTAGGCTACAAATACAAATCGAGATGGAGAAATAAGTAAATTTAGTATCTTGAGCGATTCTGAGAAACAAATGCCAGAATCTTCACATGACAATGAGAGCAGACAAATTATTGACCCTGTATTGTCAGCAATGGGCTCCAATCAGCTTAAAGGTAATAGGGTCTGTCCTTAGTGAATAGCATCCTCAGGATCCCTTTTCTTCAGTACTTATCTATTCACCTCCCACTCACCACAAAGTGACAGGAACAGCACCATGAGAGAATGGTCACTGTCCATTCATCATACTAACGGGCAGTATCTACCCTGCATTATGTGATGCAATGCATGGCATAAAGTTTTTCCAGGTCATTCTCAGCTGACCAGATGAGGAATGATAGGGTAAACAATAATAACAAATCTGTCAGTGAAACAGATATTTCCTATTGGGTTTCATAATAGCATAACCATCAACATTACTGCAAGTCTGTCCATCTCCCACAAAACACAAGGCGCATCAGACCACAGGTCACTCCCTCATTCATTATAGCAATGCCAAGTGTCCGCCTATCAAATGAAGTCAGTCAGTGATGCAATGTCTGAAACAGATTCTCATGAGAGACACCAAGTGACCATGCAATTCTCCTTATCCAAATCAACATCTCTCCATGTCCATCAATTATTGTAACTTAGCAGCTGAGAATCGAAAGATAGAGGTCACTCCCACATTCATCACTCTAATAGCCAGTACCAACCCATCCATTGATTTCAGCCAGTGATGCAATGCGTGTCATAGATTATTCCAAGGGGCAATAACTGACCACGCAATGCCAATATAATGAGATGTCACAGATCAGTACAGTGGAACCCCGGTAACATGACCACCCCTTCGACTTATCCGCTTAAAGTCTCGGCAACATTTGCCCAACACACTTTGTGCATTAGACATATGAATATCTCAAAGTATTCATATGTCTGGGTCACCGATAAGGTCAGTTCTGGTCATCCAGTTTTGGAAATCGATTCCTTTGAGAATTGTTGAGGTGAATACCCTGGTCCTGCTTTCTGTGTCTGCAAATTGAAATAGTTTTCGTCAGGTACTTCAAAGGTTACTGGTTTGAGCAGAAAAAAACAAGTGAAAAAAATATTTCGACTTAGAAATTTCTTGCGCTATAACCAAAGCAAATGAACAATTCTTGTTGCATGCAAGCATTGTTGCAAATTTCATTTGTGGGGCACTTGATACACAGACATGTTGAAAGCAGCAAACTGGGTCCTATCATGATTCAGTCTAAAGTGTTAGCATTCCACCCCTGACTTCGCTCATTTGTTCATCCGTTCCCACCAAGTTATTACACCATAAATCACACATAAAAAATACTGGGGCAGAAAACTAATAGAAATGGCACTCTCCATCATGGCTTGGTCTCTAAATTCTACGCATTAGGTCCCTGAAGTCACAATCCATTTCAAATCCTGTCAAAACTCTGTAGGCTATGTTATTAACCTCTCAAACCACAGAAAAACAGTCAATCACATTACGGCTATAGAGTCGCACAGAATGTGCAAAAAACACAATGTTCTGTCAAATAATATCACAAGGCAGAAAATGTCAAATTTGTCACAGGTCTCAACCCACATTGAGCAACAAATTTTCAGAATTCGTGTTTCGCCTTTTTTTTCCATTTACTGAAGGTGACGTTATTTGTCATGGGTCTCAACCCATTCACATCGAACATCAAGTTTTTCACAACATCTGTCCGTTTTTTCACCTTTTTCATTTATTTAAGAAAACGTACGCTCCTTAAAATGTGATACCATTATAATCCCTAGATAGAAGTTGAGATGACATGAACAAACCATGAATGACTTTTTGTATTATCTTGAAGATAAGGTGTTAACTTTGATTAAGTAACTTGAGGAATGAGATCAAATTTGATGACAACCATTCATGCATGGCACCAGCAAAAAATGTGTCTTAGAGAATTTTCCATCAAGCGGCTAAGGCTGGAGTAGTGTATCAGGGACAGTATCAGAAAACAAGATGAAAGACTTTTTCATCAAAAAAACTTTTAGGATATAGTAGACTGAAGGGAGTTTCGCAACAGTCACAGTTGTTTTTAAAAGATTGCACCCATTTGGGGCAGAGTAAATGCAATGGAAACGCATCAGCCCCATGACTGAGAAGTAGTGGGTTCTAATCCCATCAGCCATACACATTTGTTTAGTGAAACAACACTTGGCAACTCGAGAAATTTTATTGCCCAGCATCTTACCTCACGCAATTGCCTTGGACAGATGCAAACCATTTCACCTGCCTGAAAACTAAATTCAAGAAATTCAAACCATTAAAGTCCTCAAAATGGCCATCAAAACTAAGATAGAGACCATTATTTAAAGCATGGACATTTCATTTTGTCCTGCTGTCATCAGGCAGCAGCTTTGACAAAAATAATCATGATGTATTGTGAGTTTGGTTCCATATTTCAGATGATTTTCCTGCCAAATGGTTGAAGTAACACCAGTTGTAGAGTGAGCTATTGGCCATTAGTCAGAGTTGAATGCACCACTGTCATCTTAATGTTTAAAACCAATGAGAAATCCTTTTTTTGGGAAATTCTAATCATTGTTTATCAAACCTAGCAATTTGTGCATAGCATGGGAGCGGTATCCAGGACGCAGAACCAGGAGCTCAAATGAAAAGTGCCCTACCATGTAAGCTTAGCCCAAAATTTTACATTTTATTGTGAATGAAGCAAGGCCTGAGAGGGCACTTAAAATTCAATCCACGAGAAGGACAAGGCGCAATGGCCAGTTTTATGGCTTATCACATTAAAACCCAACAGAGATGGCCTGTGTCCATTTTAAATTTTAATCTTTGTGGTCTTTAATGACTTTTGAGAGCATGATACGGTCATATCAATGTAATTCACGAAGAGGATAAAGCCCAGTTTTTAGAAAATATCCCCTTTATGTGTTTTTAATCAATCATGGAAAGGCGGGAGAATGGCCACCACAAAAGGGTTGCCATAATCCATGTCTGGTTAATGATTTATGACCTTCTCGTTTAATGAGATGACCATATAACTGTCCCCAAACACAAACACTGACTTGGTACAGGACATGGAGGGGGAATTTTTCGCAACATACTTTAGAATTTTATTGAGAGCGTGGTCCGACTCTCAATTCAAGGGTTGCAAGTTAGAACCCCCCCCCCCCCCCCACCTTGGCACAACATCTTCACACGTTCATTTGGAGAACTAGTCTGCTTCCAGCCTGGTCATTGTCACCACTTAACAGAGGGAACCTAAAAAATTTGCCCCTGGTCATAATGCCAATCTATTCTTGATGGCTCGGTGTGACTTTTTCACCGGGATGAGACGCATGTCCATTGGTTTTAATGACCGAGGCATGATTCATTTTGCCCCAAAGTGAGGTGTCTGAACGAAAACTTAATCATGGATAATTCACTAGCCTTGAGAAAGAACATTACATGTCCGTCTTGAAGAGAGGATTATATCCATAAGTGCTGTTTTCTTTAAGGATTTTCACGACAGAATATCTTGTCACTTTGTCCACCACTTTGGCCTCAAGACATGTAGGCTGGTTCAGGAATGAATCAAGGTTACAGATCATTTGTTGAGAAGTACAAGAATGCATAAATGTTAGGTAAAACTGCTGTTGAGAGCTACAAGAATGTATTAATGTTATATGAAACTGCTGCTGAGAAGTATGAGACTGTATAAATGTCAGGTGAAACTGGTTATTGAGATGTACAGTACACCAAAAACATGTTACATGAAACTGCATTAGAGAAGTACAAGATTGTATAGATGCTTTGGGAGATGTCATGAACTAAGTGAAACTTATAATTGACCATTTCAAGTTAAGTGGCTTGCTCGAGACAACAGATCTTTCTTTCAGGACTGCCTGTCCTTGAAACCTTTAATCCCCATTCAAAACAAATGATTTTTCAGATATCACTGGTTAATTTGAGATGGCCTTCTGGCACCATCACTTACAATACCAGATGCCTAAGCTGAAATGCACGGCCATAAGCATGTCTTGTATAACCAACCATTTGGCAGAGTATGATTATTAAATTTCACCATTCGCTTCATTGCAATTACGTGTCTTTTGGCTAAGCTGGACATGAAAGCCGCTTAAATTAGCCAGTGGATTAAAAAATTTCAATGGCGACAAAGAAAGCATGGGTGGGCATTATAAAGAATTTCTCATTGCAGTTGTCATCTGTTGTGAAGTTTGGGACAGGTTCAGAGGCAGGTCATTCCCAGTGTAATTGGCATTGATTGGTGTGAAAAGGGACTGCTCCGGCAATGTGGCGTAATCACTCGCCAGATGAGTGATTCATTTAAATATTTAATTATGCAAAGTAGCCTTTATCTTCACTGGACATTTATCCCTTGTGTTATCTTCAGGGTCATCAGGACTGCTATATACACATCGATTGAGATGTAGGATGGGTGGGGTATAGCTGTTACATCACAACACGTCACCACATCCTTTGGCTGCCAGCCTCATCAAACAGAAGATTTATACTAAAATGGTTCTTCAGATAAATGCTGCTAACCTTTAAAGCTGCTACCATGTATGACCTCAGGAACGTGATATGTAATTGACAGAGGGCCACAACCTGGGGGGGGGGGGGGGGGTGGTAAACATCTTTATAGGCCATGTATGATGTTTTATGGCACTGTCACACCTGACTCAAACAGACGGAGCATACAGAAAACTTTAATTCTCCTACGTCTCCTCAAAGAATTCAGAGATGTGAACATCAAGCAAGCCACCTGCTCACAATAGTTGCCATCATTTTGGTATCATGTAATGTCAATATCAATATCAATACTGGTTGAATGCTCCTTTAAAAATTGCACAATTTTTATTAGGTCTACAACAGCAACAAACATCCCTAGACACTACATACAAGTGTATAATATAGTCAAATTATAATGATTTCACCAGAGGTAACCTAGTAGAAAAACAGAACGTATTTCAACCGCGACATGAATGAGCCAAGTGGCCAATATTTTACGTAACATCAAATTTCATTTCATATCCATAAATAAAACATCAGCAACGAAGAAATAATAAATTTCAGAAAACTGTAAGGTTACGGTAGTCATTCCGTTAGAATGTGCCAGTTACATGTAGTCTTGATGGTATAATGGCTCTAAGACACAGCAGGTGGTCACTATGTTGTAGTAAAACTGATCAAAAGAAACTTTAATTCATGAAAAAGGAAAAAGTTACAGAAATCATTATGTCAGAATCTCAGGAATAGTTGATGGTATATGACCGAGTCACGCCAGGTGTTAACTGTTTTAGTAAAATCGTAATTCATGGTTTGCATGTCAGATACAGACACCTTGAAGGCATTACACAAGACTATTTAACTCACAACTATCCATTTCGACATCGACCAATTTTTAACTTTGATCAACATGAAATGAACAGAGATATTTTCTCTTTTGTAATTTACAATTAAGTTTCTTGAACAAACAAAAAACCAACATTTGAGAAAAATTTATTTTGACACACCAATGTGCTTCAATTTCCCTTTTTTCACTCCTGAGTCAACAATTACAATAATGAAACTTACATGTATGGGCATGGCAATTTATAACTGTGACTCCATCAGCGTTTTGTTTTGACTGAAACTTCCTTTTTTTATAAATTTCATTCCGTTGATTGATATGTTATTCTTTGAATGTGTTTAATGAAAGGAAACAACCACATGGGTATTGGCATTTCCTGATTATAATTCCAAAGAACACAACACAACAGCCCTTTTGGCCCTGACCTCAAGAATGCAGATCAATATCTCAGATGAAGCTGTAGTTCCTTCTTGAAATTCTATCATCCCGCCCAAATTTGTCATGACAAATGGTACGCTTAGAATATGCCCCATGTGACTTATAGGGAAAGACTGTGTCATGTGACATATGCTGTCACATTAAACCGCCGCAATCTTGGTCTTCAAAATTTCAACACAGGGTCAACACTAAGGTGATGACGTTTCAAAGTCATGACGCAACAGTTCCATCTCCGTTGCATTGCCAGTCATCCTATTCTGACTGCCAAACATGGCAGATTCTGAGGAATCGTGAGGCAGTGTGAGGTCAGGAAAGAACCTCGATTTGAGGGAGACCGAAGCGAGGGGATCAAATTAGTAGTCTTCATGTGACTAGTAGGCACAGTTAGATACCTGGGTTGTTTTAGATCCACCAAAAATTATTTTCCTCACACAAGAATGAATAGTTTTGATGTGCTGTAAGATAAGAGAGACCCTATTGGCGACTTACTGTAACTTAATCTGGCAAACCTTTCTCCTGCCAATTACCCTGCCTTTACCCTTACCTCTGTTATGACAGTTCCACAATTTGACAATTTCTCTGACTGACATCACATACATCTAGCTATTGCATCAAAAGTTCAGAAGTCAACCACAGACACCGCATTGCGTTTTCCAACCAACCACCTCAATCTCCTGATACATGTGATGAACAAAGTTCACCCGGTTAAAAAACCAAAAGCAATCAAGTTTCAACATGAAATAATAATCTCTTTGTAATCCTGCGGCTATCTTGTCACGATTGCAGCATCTCAATAAATATGATCAGGTCATCTGAAGACCTCGAATAACCAGGAGGGAGTTCGACTATAATTTCTTCTTTCCTATTCCAACCCACACCTTGGATGTTAAAGTGCAAGAGGATAATTAACCGGCTATCTCGGGTGGTTTCAAAAACATGTGATCACACGTTGAGGTGCTTTACTCAGATGTCGTGCCAAATTTACGCAACTATGCTCAGAAGACTTACAATAAAAATTTAAAAAACAACTTTGTTACAGCACGTTTAAATTATCCATTTGCAAGGAAGGTGGTATTGTTGTATGAGAGCAAACATGTATGGTTTGGTTGGGCAGTCTGGTTGAGTGAGAGATAAACCAACTTCCTTGTGTTCCTGGCAGTAATGAACCAACCTAAAAGGTTGGGTAGAAGGCAATCAGGTTCCCAACTTAGGTTGGATTGGGATAAAAGCTGTGATTTAATGCATGGGAAATAAACCAACTTCTGTGTGTTCCTCCCAGTAATGACGGTTGTGAGATGAACCAACTTAGGTTGGATTCAATGCAATCCAGTGCCAGGTTGGTTTCAAGTCAGTCTGGTTGATACAGATGCACCAGCTTCAGTGTGTTCCTGGCAGTAATGATAAGTGTGAAGTGAATCAACTTAGGTTGGATTCAAGGCTATCGGGTTTCAACTTAGGTTGTGTTCAAGGAAGGTGGGTACCAAATCAGGTTGGGTTAAAGGCAGTAAGGGTGAGTGAGACACGAACCAATTTAGGTTGGGTTTAAGTAAGACAGGTGCCAACTCAGCATGGTTCAAGAAAGATGGGTACGAGTAACATAAGTTGGGGTAGAGTCACGTCTGGTTGAGTAAATGAAACCATTTAACGTTGGGTTCAAGGCAGTCCCGTTTAAGAGAGTACCCTTTCTCAAGTATGGAAAATCTAACTTACTGATTCATCAAATCTACTGAAACTGTAATGTCATCAGGGCAACCTCCGCAGAGTCATAGTCGCAAATATTTCCATCCTGGTCGTGCCACGACCGTCAACCTTTGCCATGATAAACTAGGATCATTAGATAATGTCAGACTAGTGATCCATGCAGATGAAGAAAGTGTCAGGCGCCATGATGAACACAAGATTTAAAATATAAGCACCTAAGAAAAAAGTGTGCTTCATTTTAAATTGTAGTTTATCAGGAGTGAGGTTAGTTCAAATACGCATCATCCTTTTTAGTTGTCTGGTCAATGATCCATGGGTCAGAAAACTGTCAAGATAAGACATAACAGCGCAGAACACAAACGTGGGAAATAGGAATAGGAAATTTGCAGATTATGGTACAGATGAACAGAACTTCGAGCAAAGCCGTTTTTTCATTCAATACAAAAAAATTCATCAACATTTGTGTACAACACCATAAACTGCATTGAGCTATCCCGATTCTGGCAGAATCCCAATGCAACTCCACTGCTCATCCTCAATCCCACTTAAAAAAGGGTGCCTATGCAAAGTCCAAACTTTTTGAAAACTACATAAAAAGTCTCATCAATCCCAATTAGATGAAATAAACTGCCGCATGTCCAAACTCATGATAATGAGAGTATCTGTGTTTGCATCTTGGTTCTCTGAAACACCACCAATGTTATCTACGCACAAATTGAAGTATCACTTTAATGACCTAATCTTCTATATTACATAGTCATGACCATAAAATATATCACAGATAAGGTTTTATAGGATTAAAATGACTCATAGTCGTTAAGGAGCCGCAGTGGTCAGACTATGCAACAGAAATGACTAACATTAAAATGATTAAATGCTAAGTGAAATAAATATCGATTCCAAACATGTTGTGGTACCAAATGCATTCATTGCCTTGCACTCACAGGTTTAATGAGAGCGTTGAATTTAAGACACTACAAGGCAGTAATGCCTGGTTAACCAGGAGTGACATCAGGCAGCAATGCCAAGTTGAACAGTTGTGACACCAGGTAACACAGCAAAGTCAGGTCAACCAGTTGTGACATCAGGTAACACAGCAATGTCAGGTCAACCAGTTGTGACATCGGGTAACACAGCAATGTCAGGCCAGTTGTGACATCAGGCAGCAATGCCAGGTTGAACAGTTGTGACATAAGGTAACACGGCAATGCCAGGTAGAACAGTTGTGACATCAGGTAACACAGCAAAGTCCGGTCAACCAGTTGTGACATAAGGTAACACAGCAATGCCAGGTAGAACAGTTGTGACATCAGGTAACACAGCAAAGTCAGGTCAACCAGTTGTGACATCAGGTAAGACAGCAATGTCAGGCTGACAAATAGTGACACAATATAGAAGAGTGACCCAGTGTAAACTAGCAATGTCATGTTACCCAGCTCTAACAGAGCCCAAGCCAGCAATGTCGGTTTGGGCAACAGTGTGTGTGATGAGCAATTTCAGTTTAACTAATTGTGACACTGTGTATTTAATTAAAGTAATAACCAGGAAACTTCCCATGTTACATCAGCAGATGTAAAAGTTCTTGGTGACTACCAGTCTTGACAAATTGTAAGATTCAACGAAAAATTGAAAATCATTAAAAAAATTGTGACAACAAATACGGTAGCGGAGAGTATTTAGAATTCCAATAACCAATAGCCTTGTAATCAAGAAAACCATATTTGTGCCAGATGCCCGCAGCCTTGGCTAAGAAAGAAACCAAGACGCAAACAAATGCTCGGCTCTGTCATTAGATCATTTAAAATTTCAGCCTTAACGCATCAATTCCCACACCTACCCATGATAGCACCCATCAATACATATCTCCTAAGAAAATTAAGATAGGTGATAGTCATGCCTGCGGATATAAACTGATTCAATTCCCTCACCAAACTCGCCCTAGCAAAAAAACTCAACCAGTCTCCAATTACAATTCGATTCAATTCCCCCAGAAAACTCGCCCTTGCAAAAATAACCCATCTTGTTGCAAAATGATGTCATTAAAATCACACTGATAGCTCGAGTATCAATAACATATGTATCAAGCAATGACTCCATGGTGAGATAGATTGACACTTCACTGCTGGGCGACTAAACCTACTTGTACTTACACCTCTTAACCAATACTTGCCAATAAGATAGAAAAGATTGTTTTGGCAGTAACAAGGTTGTAATACTTACACACAGTGCACCAAATGCGATCACGGTCCAGTCAAAAATAGGTGGCAGCACAGCACGGGATACATTGATGTAATATATTCGAATAGTATTGAAATTTATTCAAAATGTCCAGTTTTTTGCCCAATGCCCTCAGCAATGACATCATGGATCGATCGATGGCGTAATTAGCAGCGGCGCACTGGTACGGAGGAATCGGTCTCCAGTGTACGGAGCCTCCAAAGAGTGCATGAAGATGGATAGTCGTGCGCAAGCTACAACCTACTAGAATACACTTTTTATGGCTGTGTAAATTTGAATCGAAGCCAACATGGCTATTTTTGCACAATGCGCACAGAATTCATGTTTAGTTGCCGGATTTGAGAGCGAGGCTCTTTATGCCGTGAACTTGTGATCCATTGAAAAATAACTGAGCGGGGAAGATTTATCAGCAAGACTGTATATAACACTTTATCGGCTGTCTTTTGAGAGTTTGAATTAAATTGTTGACAGATTACATACTACAAATACCAAATCATAGTATTTCATAGTAAACGCTCTGACAGTAGTAGTGGAAATTTGATCCAAGAGCCGATAATTTCTGTTTAAGAAAGAGCTTGGATGGGACGACTCAACGAGTGAAGTAGATCTCCCATCGAGTAAAATACAGACGAGGCGATGGTGTAGACACAGTTTAAAGGATTTTTAGCAGAAAGTGTGTCGGGTACTTCACTGGCCAGTGTTACCATGAAGACAAATATTTGAACTGGGTACAAGAGATGTACAGTATTTGCGATGTCATCAGAGATCGGAGGATGGATGGACTGATAGTGATGATGTAAATTTTTTGAAAACCCAGGATAAGTGTTGCTAACTTGCACTCTTAGAAATAAAGGTTTAGGTTTTTTGGCTTTTGGAAAAGGTTTTTCGACCAACACAAATTATGTACCCCTCAAAAGGTTTTAAGCCTTATATGGTTTTCAAAAGCTTAAAAATCGTTTTCAAGCAAGAGTGCTATTCACGTTTATCTGAGGAAACTGTTATCAAATTCAAACCAAACTGTGCATATTAGTCACTTAAAGACAGACCACAACAAACGTACATGTAAGGGTTAACAAGGGCAGCAGTAAAGAATCTTTCAGGCTCTGACTTTTCTCCACAATGATGTCATACCATCACCAAGACCTCTAACACGCTCTCTTCTTTGCATCAAGCAGAAAATGATCCTTGGTAGCATTAAGGGAAAAAAAGATAATGGAGTTGTGCTGTATGAAATTTCAATGCAAAAATCCAACATAAATGGATAAAAATTTTCAAGAAATTGACATCCATCGGGAAGATGTGTTAACCCACCATCAGCAAGGAACTGGTTGTGTCTTAGATGAAAATAGTTATAAGGATCAGTGCAAGTTGAAAAGATTCACACCTTCTAAGCTGTTAGGGACAGATTGATAAGAGGAAAACATCGTCTATGATTTCAAGAGGAAAATCTGATTTCAACAGCAGCTTGCTGCACCACTTTTGGTGGCGCCGTTCTTAATGAGGCTTTAAAGCTTCAGCTGACCTGCCAAGTGGTCAATGATTTTAAATGACCTCGAAGTAAGGCAGGTCATGCAAGATCGTGGTTTCTAGTCAAGCTCTTGTGCATGCACCTAATCATCCTGGGTTAACTCCCAACAGAATGTACCAATGATGGTGATCCTCAGCACTCAACGCTGATGCTAACAGAAGAGTGAGAATGCACCATTTGTATGAGCCTCACATGTGAATTACCCTCACATCTGATCACACCGGCGAAAAAATTAAACTGGTTTAAACTTACTACATTTTAATTTAAACTCGGACGGGAATGCAAATCTTCTTGATGCCCCAGGATGCACTCTGCATACTTTGGTTGTCATGGAAACCACCGTAGGAGGGATAAAGTTCTGAGAACCACTGCCGAGGAACCTCTTTTATGTGCAAGTGGCACAGTGACATGAGAGGGGAGCATAAAGCGGTGACAAGAAAGAAGATGTTCCACTTTCTCATGTCTGTCTAATTACATGCCATATTTTTTACATGCTGTTCATGGGCTTGCAGTAATTGACGTCAACTGGGTATGATACAGAGAGCTGTGTGTGATGAATATTGATAGCCAAAGACAGCTAAGGTTTGTCCGAAAAAAAACAAATAGCCAGTAAGCAAAGATCTGCACATGCATGTTGTTTTACCTCCCTCTTATATGACTGCCTTAAAAATTAACATCAGAAACATCTAACTGTCATCAGGATGTCCGTATCCTTGAGCAAGTGGAGTTGGCCCTTATAGCAACCATATGAAAAAGGATTTTACTGTTAACTGGAAAGTTTTTGGACACTGGAGGCTAGTTTCAAGCCAGAATAGAATCCGACCCTGAAAACACCAATTGAATAATTTGCGATTTCATGTTTCACAGAGCCCTCGCCTCTCAAGGGTCTCCATCAGTGCTGCGACCAGGGAAAAGAACATGCCTGATTACATCAAGGGGTCGCTGGGGGCACCATCGAATCAGCGCCGGTGAAATTACATTCACCATTTGATCACAACAGCGGTCGGAATGCCTTGATTTTTTATTGATCATCTCCTAAGAGAGCACAGTTTTAATCACTTTGAAGCCAAGGCTCCCATTTCCATTATGCCTGGTTCCCATCGCTAACAAAAAAGACCGCATACTCTTAAGTAAATTGAGCAGTCTCCTGCAAACCATGACATGACCACTGGCAAATCTTAAAATCTTAAAATCTGTAACGATGTGAAAATCTCTGCGAATATTTAGCAAATCCAAGGGTTTTACAAGCTGGTGAGGGCACTCAACTGGACTGAATTGATCATAACCTTAGTCCATCTCTTCTGATGATGGTAGTTTTATCAATATCAGAATTTCAAAGAATTAAACCCTTAAGGGAAGATAACTTTCGTTGTCGTATATTCATCTTAAATAGATTTGAAATGGGTGGTTATCTAACACTGCCATCTGGACGTAGATTCAATAAACTTTGCATGATGAAAAAGAGGACAGAGATGATTTCCGTTTGAAACACCTTCATTCTCTCTTTACAATAAATTATATTCTAAAGTCAGAAGCCTCAGAAAGGTTGTAAACGGAAGACTAATTTTTTCCAAGTTGAAGATCACATGCTCTGCAGTTCAAATGCAAATAGAAGAAAGAACAAGGCCAGGTGTTTGTTGGATATCGATGAAAAAAATAGCAGAATTATTTGGGTAGTTTTATCCAATTCTCCAACTCTAACACACACCAGTTGCTTCCCATAAAATCGGTTTTGGTGAGCTCCCATATGCCATAAAAAGTTCAAAATCTCCATCAGCCCACGGATATGAATGAAGTTTGAACCATCATGACCACCTGTTAACAACAGACCAAAACCCACTTCATTCTCAACAAGGCGACAAAGCAAAATAGCTCATTTCCCCAAACATTCTGCAGATGTTCAAAGTCCTCATTCCAAAGGATGACTTTTAACTTTTTGTGTGGAAAGCTGTTTTTTACGATCAAGTTCATCTTTGAGTCAATCGAGGAATCGAGTGGCTCAATGACAGAGATTATGGCGCTCGGCGATCACCAATGAGGTCGCTTCTCTTTGGCATGTGATCCAACCTGCCAATATCAGATATCTCCCGACCGCCAGAGGATTTACGGAGAAAACACCAAGATTACATGAAAATTAGGAGTTTAGTGGTTTTATTTGAAGCTGCCAAGCAATTTAGACCTTATCAATAAGTTAAGACAACCAAATGGAACTTTACTGAAGTTTGCTGCAATATGCATTGGTCGAGTTTTTCTACCTAGAAAACCAAATATGCTGGGATTTAGAGAATGTGAAGGATTTAACTTTGGAAGCTGTACTTTGAGAGCAACAAACATGACTCACTTGTCATTAGTATACAATAGTTGAGGATGTTTGCTGTCTTGGTCATGGCTGGAGGAGGCTTCATTTGACTTTAAGTGCTGCGCAAAAAGGCAAGTTTTGTGGCTGTGACCTGCGATGGACCCGAGACAACGTGAACTTGTTAAATTGCAATCACTCCTCATGCTTTCAAGCTACAGTTTTCATATGCGTCCATTTTTTTTCACTACACGTTATTATGGTCATCTTTGGTACTTGCAAGGAAAACGGATCGAATTCAACAAACGTTGAACAAGCTGCGACGAAAGGCAACGTAGTATTGGCCATAGTAGTGCAAATTAATTGTCCATCAGGAAATCCATCTGTGTAAGATATCAATTAGCTCGATGGATCGCCATGATAAGTATCCCATTGTTCCATGTCAATCACAGCTGATGTAACAGCCCACCCTTGATGACTTGGTCAGTGATAGCCATTCTTGGCCATCAATGAAATGGACAGACTAAGTAACCGTGCATCATCCATAAAAAAATGATCATTAACGGTCTTCAGAAATAGCCGCTAAATCTTGATCATTGGGATTGATGACTCTGGGGCTTTAGCGGTAATTTGTGTGCTAGTAAATCTTGGGCGTCAATTTAGATTGATGCGCTGTGGCTGTGGCCGGCCATTGACTGGCCGTGTGAGGAACGTAATTGGCACAAGTGAGGCCATTCATGGTGGTGATTATGCAACTGGTCACCAACGAGAAGATGATATGACCAGGGTAATGGACATGGAAAGGCCATCAAGATGAACATAAGGATTACTCAGAATCGTTTGGTAAAATTAGAGAGAGAGGAATTCAAATGAATTGGATGATAGGAATGATTTAGCATGGTCATTTGAGGACTTTGTCTTCGATGGGTGGAGAGATTAGATAAACTACTGCTCATAAGAATCCTTGAGACAATACTGATGCATTTTTAGTCAATTTGAGCAAATGAGCAAGGGCTAATCCAGATTTAGTGAGAAAGAATAGGTACCTTGACCTGTGTCAATGCACTAAAAATCCTTGTTTCAAACTTCCAAACATTCCATGGTCAATTTCCAAGATATTTGGGAAATAAGATCTCTACTGCATTTGAAAAAAGGGATTTTTTAATTGCATAGTGTTCCACCATCTACTCACAACTGTTCAGATTTATACAATTCTTGCCTAAGGTTTTTAGCCGGTTATCCAAAACTCCCACTAAAACGTTTTGCTACAAGTTTCCTTAAGTCTTTAAAGGCTGCAAAACTGTCCAATACAACAAAACTGGCCTTCTAAAAATAAGTGTATGGGCCATTCAACATAAAGCCAGTAATACTGAGAAAAGCAAATCTTGCTGGTGAAAATCTCACCTCCAATTGCTTTGGCATGAACACGGAAGAGGAGTGCAATAAATGACCAAAGTATTCATTAAGACTTGCTACAAATGTTTGCAGAGGCAGTTTGTGCGGAAATGAATGTGCTAAGTTAGATTGTGATTGATGGCTGCTTGGTTATTGACCATTAAACAACCAAAGAAGAGGTAGGACATATTCCATTTGCTTACAATAATGTGACCAATTAATGGCCATGATTAACCTGGCAGATATAAGGTCCAATAAATCGCTTGGACAGGCAATTGGTCAGGATTACTAAGAGAAAAGAGGTTGGTTTGATGTCCATTTACATTATTGCCATTGATCATTCTACAGATCCACACTGTCCTTTTTGAAGCCATCTGATTTACATGAGAGAAGACCAGAGCCAAACTGTTCCCATAGCAAAGACTTTCCTTTACATTTAAGCTGAGCAGTCTGTCCCATATCTGGGTCCCTACATAGAAGCTGAGGAAACTGTCCCATATCTTGGTCTTATGTTTACATGGCAGCTGAGCAGGCTGTCCAATATCTTGGTGTTTGGAAGCTAAGCAAGCTGTCCTACATCTGCATCTAATATCTACGTGGAAGCTGAGCTCCATCATAAGCATGGAGAGATCATTGACAAATCAGTTCCACTTTAAGATGCTACGAGTTTGTGCCATGTACTACAGCTTTCCTAATAGATTGAATAACACAGTCACATGATTAACTCAAACCAGTAAGCCTTCATTCAGTCACGACAACCAATCTAATTTTTTTTCTCTGTCATTTATCACGAATAAGATCAATCGCTGGCCCATGGTGAATGAAAACTCACCCAGGTCTCTTAGTGTAATTTAATTCTACGCATTTGCACTGCTCGTTTAATGGACATGTCCAGTCATAATATTACTGTGGTAGAACACCCGATTACAAATGCATTTGTCGTCAGTCTTTTGGCACAGATTTTTCAATTCATTAGGGAAATATTTTTGATGGCAACCCAAGGTGAGTAGAATCAGCAGTACATTACATGTACATGTATGATACCATTTGATAACATGGATCATTAGTCTCAATGGATGAAATCAGCTCTTTCCTGATTGGTACCTCGCTCAGCCAGAGTCAAATATACATGTAGTACCCTTTCTATTCAGCTCATATTTGGTTAATTAGCAAGATATTTCCTGCAGTACGCCATTTCAACTTTGATGACAAATTTGACCGAGTGCAAGTAAGTATCAAGATTCACTACAATGCAAGTAGCAGGCTTAAAGAGATGGTTACAATCAAGAATAAAGAAAGCCTAGTTATTATCAATTCTTGACATTGTTTGGTACTCCACTCTCACTGTTATCAAGATAACAAAACACCCCTTGATCTACATTCTTTCAAGTTAAAGAGTTGTTCCCTAAAAATATGTCCAAAGACCACCCACCCGAAGACACCAGGTTCAGGTCCTCTTCCTTGTCCTACGAACAAATCCCCTTCAGTCCAAACTGATCAAACTGCCACCATGTCCCCAGGGCAATCTAGGATCTCATCATTTTCCCATGCTATTACAAAAACAGCCAAGACCAGACGTAGCTGTATCAAAGCTCAGCTGACCGTAGCAATCAAAGAGTGCATGAGCGGTTGGACGAAATGCATAAATTATGCAATTTCTCGCCAGATGAAGTGATGGTCAAAAGCAAATGTCCTGCAAACCCTGACAGTCACAGAAACATCCTATCCTGTAAGTCACCACTTGCGCAAGTTAACCATCAAATATTAACCAACTAACCCACATCTCAATTCACTATCAATAACAACAGGTTCTATTGTAACAACTTAATCATACATCCTGGAAATCATCTCACAATTGCAACCCTCACAAAAATAATAGCCATAAGTCACAAGATGTCCATATCAGTTGGCCATTTATATCTCAACTGGTCAAACTCTGGTCTCTATTCAATGATAATCTCAACTCTATTGCTCCAACATAATTATGCAATCACTGACATAATCATTTCCCCATCAAATTATCTTACAATGCGAACCCTTACGAGCATATTGTCCATAAGTCACCAAGACGGTCATCTCAGTTGACCATCCAAACATAATTATCTGGTCACTATTTATTCAATTGATTCATCCATCATGTGCCCAGTGGTCAGTGTTTATAAGGTCAATTGTCCCTATTGACCAGTCGTTTATCTAATTGATTATGCAGCAATAGCAATTCAATGTCCACTCATGTCATGCTGACTGGACATCAGACCTGCCTCCAGCCATCGGTGATGAATGAGCCACACATTTCTACAAGACCTCTAGTGTTGCCGCCTATCTATAAGTCGAAGAACTGAAATCTATTGCAGTGAAGTTGTATGAACCTTTTCCCTCTCCTAATAATTTCAACGGCATTCTCGAGGAGTGTGATTGCCTGAACTGTCCAGCATCTACTTGTTGACCACTCACAGTTTTCATCATACTTATTAATTTTGATACCCTTTCAAGTTGACGCACCAATATCCTAACAATTGGAACATCTTGCAAAGTCTTGGCGAACATGACCTAACCAGCAGACTTCACCTCTCTTGCAGCATTGCTCTCAGTCCTCCCGACTGCAAATTCAGCAACTAAAATCAACATCAGTAAAAACGTACTGGAGAGAAATAGTTGCGAGATGATATAATGGCCAAATGTAAGTTCCTATGCTAGCCTTTGATTCATGATGGCTTATGATGATGACCTTCAGCAATACCAGTATAAAAGATTCGAAACATAGGTATGTGGTAGAATTCTCCTCCCTGTCTTGAGTCAGCAATATCATGGTGCCGAAGGGTTAACCGGTAATGTTCTGCATTAGTTACAGGACCCTGAGCAAGAGTCCATATGTTACATCCTGTGTTAGTATAATAGCCCTGCTGATCCCCTAGGCTGGACAGGAAGGAGGACAACCCAGCGCTATTCACCAAGGTATAACTCGGGCCACGCAGAGAACAGGGCCAATGGCATTCTGTATGTGAACTGGTCATGGTGGTTAACAAACCCCCAGGAAAAAAACCTGCTGTCATTCATCTCACAAGGAAACCCATTGCTGACTAATTAGGAGTTGATTTTGTGTGTTTTTTCTCAGAAAGCAGATTTTGCTGCGGGCGTTTCTCAGGGGCCAGCAACGGTCAGCCTGACATAATGCCAGAATTGAAGTCAAATGGGGACATATCTTGTAATTTTCTTAATTGGCATTTCAAGACTGAATTTTTTTTCTGAGACGCAGTCGATAAGCGTGTTTCTACCCATGGGATCTGAAGGACATTGGGGAAGGGAAACAATGCAGCCGAAGGCATGACGGGGAGCTAGGAATGCCTCCATTTTCCTTAATCCACAACAGTAAATTTTTTAGATCCACTTCTTCATCATGTTCATCGTTGGCACTTGATTGTGAGCAATTGGTACTGGACATCCCAGTAGTGTTACTTGACCAAACTGACTACTGTCTGCCTCATATTGTCACCTGGATGGGGACTATACTGCATCTATCCGGATATAAGGCAATAAGAATGAAACCTTTCCCATATCGATGGTGCCTACACTTTGTTATATCCCCAGTACAAACAGTAGGTGTAGTTGTGTGTTGTTTGCATCCCCCTGTCCTTTTCATTGGCCTCATAATAGTTAGATGTGAGAATCAACAAAACTAACTAAAATTGTTTGTTTTACGGTTCATTCAAAGAGCATAGTGCCATGCCAAATGTCTCAAGCGAGGTGTCTGTGTCTGGTCTTGAAATATCTTTTATATGATTTCCAACACCTGAAGTCATTTAATTCCATTGCCGGTATTCTCAAGAATTCTGTCCAATTTTGTACAGTGGCTATTATGCTAGCTGAAACTCAAAATGAAAATGGAAAGATACAACACAGATAACTCAAGAAATCAACACCACTGTAACTTAGTATACTGGAGTAAAAAACTGTATCGAGTTGGCAGCTCTGATGATGTAGGTGGTCATTTAAGAAGTGTAATGGTATTGTAAATTTATATTTCAATGTGATCAAGCATTGAATTTCAATGGAAAACTTTAAGGAACCGGACACCAAACTGTCAATTTGACGAGCAAATTCTTCAAATTAGCATGGTAGAAGTAGACTTCTCTGTTGGTGTAAAGTTGGCTATAGCCCGATTGTATGACACTGACAACCCGATGATTTGAAAATAAGCTTTAACACTGGGGAGTGGCAGTTTCTGTTTTATGCTACAGATCTGACCAGACTGAGTAGACACCCTCACACTTGTCAATACGCAAAGGAAACGTGACTACTTTATAACATTGTAGAACATTTGTGTACTTTTTTCAAACCATCAGTGTTATGTTGACACAGAAACAGCTGCATAATACCCCACAGTGACCACTTTGAAGCCAGTTTACCTGGGCCAGGTTCACATGAGGACACTATAGGTGTGATTCTCTCCTGAAGGGCCCCCCCAGCCACTTAACAAGTTCTTAAAAATATCCACCAATATCCATTTTCTAGAACCTGTGATTCCCACCTGAACTGTACCGTTTAATTTTATCAGTCACTTGGAGACCACCAATTTGATTCCAATCCTGACCTGCCTGTAGAGGCTGTGCAATGACATCATTCAAATGTCAATCCCCGACCCTGATGACCTGCCAACAAAGTACGCCACGTATTGATAAATACTTGGTTAATTTGGCCAAACTTCATTACTGCCATTTCTCCATCGTCAACAAAGAACACCAAAAGGTTCAATGACCTGAATTTGACGTCAGAAATAGTGTCTTTTGCTGTGATTAGGTCATTTGCAAGGCCTCTATCGTCCCACTCTCAAACAAACTCAGCCTCTTCTCCTTTATTCCAGAAACTCCATCTTTACTCCTTAAAAACATTTTCCTCTCTACTCCTCCTAGAATTTCGTACTTCTCCCATAGTTTCACAAATTCCCTGTTCTTCCATCTCCCTTGCTTCCAAAGTTCTATGTCTACTCTTTCCTACAGGAAATCAAAGACAATTTGCACGGCCTCACGGTCAACTTTGATGGACAAAGCAGAACAGGAGATGGGGACTGCAATCACAGGACTCATTAAGGGGTAATCAAGAAAAGTGGTCATGCACTTGACTGGTCCATTGAGAAGACTGCCCCCTGCAGCAACGGTGTGACTTGATAGATTGGTCGCCCGTCATGATCATTGCCAGCAGTGATGGACAACACGGTATCAAGACAAAATTACCCCTTATTTTCGTTCTTATTATCATCTGACCTGCGCAAACCATGCCAGGGGAAGAGCGAGACAACGCACATTAGGAGGCGAGAGGAATTGGACATGGTGCAGAGGACAGGTCATTGATGAGATATTAATCCAGAACTATCGTCACAACCCTTAACTCAATTAATCTTTGCATAAGAGAAAAGGGAATGAAATTCATAAACCAGAGAGTAGTAGGAAAAGGTAACCTAGGGGAAGCCCAGATAAGTTTTATAAATACTAAAAGCACACTGATCCAGGTGTTACTGCTTGCATTTAATAGTATGTCACTGGTGCATTTTCGCCTAGGTGTCCATACACTTTGTCAGAGGAAGTCCGGGGCCTAATGACACGGACTCTCATTTTTTTAATAACTCTTGAATTCTCATCTTCATTCTCATTCATCCTTCCACAGTTCTTGCATAAACACGTATGCAGGTCAAAACGTTGGCATTCGCATCGTGGACTTTCTCCAATTCTTTCTACACCAATATGATCAATTGCTTTTACTCAGGAAATGTCTAATAAATTTACAAGGATTACTGAAAATCCAGAATACCCCTTGTAATGTAACTAGCAGAAAAAATACTTTCATTGTAACCAAATCCATCTCTCTCATCATTTGCGACTAAGGTTTTCCAATCTCTTTGATGCAGACTGGGTAAACTGCGGCATGAACATCTCTGCTCTTGCTACAATACCAGACTCAGCATTCATACCACCTTATCTCCCTGGCCACAGATCCTCCAAACAAACTCCTCGCATATCGATCCACGCAAACATCGTAAATGACCATTCAGACCAAGGAGAATGACCATTTGCTGCCGGCTAACATCCGATAATACCCCATAATTGATTGGTCAATTATATGGACAATTTCCTACGCCAAGATTACACTGCCGAGAGTGAAGAATCACTTGAGATCGCCACTGGTAATACACAGTCATCACCCTCCACTTATAATGTCAGGTTCAAGTCGCCAGTGGACAACTCTCAAGATTCTGGATACTAACTCGAAGACTGCAACTCATCAAGGAAGAGAGAGTCAATGATAAATCCAGCACAGGCTAAAACACCTGATAAGCCAGACAGACTGAGACTCAGCGGGCTTAGGCAACTGGGTGGTGATGACCACACTGAGTCATTTAATAACCTGGCGCCTACCCATACATCTGGTGAGCTGAGAGGCAAGGACAACAATATGTATAATCTTATCACTACCCCTCGCCCTTATTTAGTTAACAGTGTTGCAAGGACAAAACCTTAATCACAAGTCCAAAATGATCCCCTTTCCCCTCTGGAAACTGCACAAATACCAAGTCCTAATTTTCTCTACCATGTCCAATGTATCATTTCCCTTAATCCAGGAAACAGCATAACAAGGGCCAAGCCTTATCATATGTCAACAATAGGCCCCTCTTCTACTCACCAGGGAACTGCATGGTGGCAAAGCCGAAGCCAAGTCGTCCACAACCCCCCCCCATTCCCTTCATCATTACCCACACTTCCCTGATTACATTCTATCATCACTCACCACCACCCAAGGATACGTGTAGTTTGTAGAAGGTCAACAGACCACTGCCTCCAATAATATTACTTTTGCCAATGAGCTTGTGTGTTTGTCCAGGAATAATTACTTCACCCGAGGGTAGTTCCGTGGACCCGTCTTTGTAGAGTGGGCATGACCTGGTCATCACGATCACGACGAGATGATCATACTGGTGTATCGTGTAATCACAGCCATCCTGGCACACTAATAGCAATTTTGGTTATTATCTTTTATAATGGCAATGGAAGGGATTAACACTCAAAAGCCGAGAGTCAGTTTCTTACAATGGGAAGTCTTCTGACTTTGTTTCAGCCAATACCCAACTGGTACAAAATCACACATACTGGTCCATTTCACAAGAAAAAGACACTTGAATTTTTGGTGATTCTACTTAAAAGAACAGCAGTTGAACAAAATATCTAGTTAATCTTCCATATCTGATTTTGCCAGAATCAGACTAACAATGACTAGAACAAGCCATTTGAAGTGAAATACTGACAAATATTTCCAGCGACTTGAGGCTTTTTTTACCATGCAGTGCAATATTTTCAGGAAATGGACTATAGCACTCTAAAGAAAGGCATGACTGAAGTAAAGGAAAGAGCGTGCTTGGAGCCTTTTTATGATACATGTATAAAGACTGCCTCAAAAATAGCCTCACTTGATTTTGACACACATCCTTTACTAAAGGTTCAAAACTAAAGGAGATCTTTATCTTCCGATTAGAAACAAAAAAGATCCATTAAGAAACTTGCTCTTACGCTGTTCAGAAATAAACCGCAATTGCATAAAACAATTCCACCAGATGCAACAAAACCCAGTCACAAGGTACAACACTGAGTGAAATATGAAGACCAATGGCTATTAATTACTCCAGCAAAATAACCCATTAGTTCTTCCATTAGACCACGACAGGACAATAGAAGGAATGTATCTGGCCACAGATAGGAAAGAGGATTACATCCTGAACACCGGGAGGTGAAACGTAAATAGGTTAGTTTCATTCAAAAGTAAATGTCATTTGTGCTCCCAATTGCAATACAGTTGAGAACAGCACAAATTTTATACTGTTCTATACATACATGCTTGAGGTGGAAAAGACAATCATGGCTTTTACGGACATTCACAATTTGTCTAGTTGGCTTTATGACTTAACTAGACTTGAATCTAGACTTGAAGTTGTGTTTCTTTGAAAACTTTGTGGCAGTTGGACAGTCATGACTTGTATCTATTATCAACCATGGCCCCAAACATGCCAAACAAGGACTACATATTTGTCCTATAAAACCCTAGCTAGAATCAGAAATTCATCTGACAATAATATGAGTCACTTTCAAGAAGATAGCCCCAATTCAATACTCCAAGTCTAACTTTGAACAAGAGGGACAGCACTTTTAGCCTGAGGTTACAAAATGGTTGGCCAATACATGAACAGAAACAAAGACAAAGCAATGAAGCCAAACAATAAGTCCATTCAAAATAATCATCCCACATCTTTTCATAAATTTCTGATTACTATCTCAGTGATTCTGATGACAAACAGTCCATTTCAACCCGTGCCATTTTCAAGTCCAGCCTGAATTTGAAATGTCAAATATGAAATAAAAACTGACGATTTTGATGACATCTTGAAGACAAATATTCAAAACATGCTTAAGTGAAAGGCCAGTCATTAATCTTAAGATGTCCAACTTTGGATCAAAACCATCAAAAGTGATGACATTTTGAGAATTGGAATTACTGCAAGTCTGGCTGCATTTCACCTCCAACATTAGCCGATACATTTTAGAACATTCGAGTTAATTACAAATCCAAGATGACACCACTAGAAACAAAATCAGTGCGAGTCCACTCCAAAACCATTGCAATTTGAAAACATCATGACAAGACGCCTCCATGTGTTAAGCCGCAGTGGTAACCTGAAGGACTGAAGATGGGCGGTAAGCTTGTTTTCAGCGTGGCTAGAATTGGAAGTGTCACGTCTAGCCTCAGGGGTCTTTGGTCCATCATGGATGATTAACAGCATAAGACAGGGTAATCTGAGATAATATGGTCACGTAGCCGGCAGTCGGATATCCCCACGACTTAATGGGACATGCACAGATTCAAAATAAATGACATCACTTTTAAAGATTTTCAACTTGAACATACCGGTAAATTGGTGCTGAATGAAAAGCTGTTCAAAATAAAATCACACTGACAAGTTAAAATTTTCGTAAAATTTCTCAGAAATACTTTCCCTTGCATTTCAAAGTTATGTCTGTCCGCCGAAACATTCTCCTTTAATAATAGGATAATCCTTAATGTATCAACTGAATTCTAACTTCCAATATTCAAAGTTCAAAAGAGAGTAAATGACAGCTGTGATATACAGATCTTGTTTCAGAAAACTGGATTATATCAGAACTTCCCAAACAGCGTGTGACTGTAAACTTGTACATTTCATTAACAAGTGGGCCGTGTTGTGTGAAAGGGCCTTACAAAACGACTCGCCTTAGACTTGATCTGCATTATATGATGCCATCACAGGGTCTCATCTCAACACACTATACAACCCATTTCGAAAAACACCTAAGCCCCTTTCCCAAAAGAAACAAAAAGCCTTGGAATCACAAATGACCAGACTTTTGAGCTTAAAGCAGGCTTAGGTCCCACCCCACAACCATATAGCCCAAATGGGGGATTAGTCACAGAATGTCCAGATAGCCTAAAAGCAGATTGGTTTCTCATTAAATCCTACTATGGTCTACATGTATCAATGTTAATGAAACGACTCCCTCGAAACAGTAATTCAGGTCGTCATTTTTAACTTGATTCTCGAAGGGATGTACACCTTCACTCTCAGGTTTCCACAACTGGTTTCCCACCTAAGATTATGGTTAACCATTTCAACACTAAGTCTGCGAGAACCAAAAACATACATATTCTCGGAGACAAAAACCAAAGATTTCCAAGGACATTATCAAAACAAAGAACATGAAGAAGAAGGGACCATCCTCAAAGTATGTTCACATCTGAGAGAGAAGGGGTCTTAAAGTTCTGGCAAATATGAGTGCACCTGTACATTAGGCCTGTACACATTGTGGATTGGACATTTTTTCATACATGGGCATAATGGGGCTAAAAAATAGTCCAAGGGCACTGTGCCGACTTAGCAGTAGGAATTCGGGGGGATGTTTTTTTTAATTCGGTAAAATCAAAAACTTGTATTATTTATGATGTACCTTAAGTAGCTGCACCTGCAGTAGAAATATGAGCATCTTAGCTCAAAGGATATATAGCTCAATGGATATGGGAGCTAGACCAGTTTTAAGTTTTTCAGAATGAAATGGCCAGGGCCATTGTGCTCACCTCATGTGGAGGAAAGATGGATGAAGAGCATGGTGTTGTGTCATGTAGTGTTAGGTTTGATGTAGGTCCAACCAATTACAATTTCCCCAAAATGGCCAATTTACAGTACAGTTGACCTCTGTGACCTTGAATAGTAGGTCAAATCAAAAAAGACCCGGGTGACACATTGAATGGTTGTTAGAATTAGATGTACCTATGATACAAAATTGGTGCCAATCGGGCAAGTAATTAAGGAATAATAGCATTTTGAAGAATTTTGGATTTGGCGCCCTCCCTCCCTGGAGGCCAAACGGCAAATCAGATCGAACTAAACTTCGGTACCTGAGATCACCTGACCAATGGGTTCATATGTATTTAATTTGTGATCAATAGTCATTGCGGTTAAGAAACGTGTCATAGTTACGGCCTGACGGCCAATTTGACGCCATTTGACCTCTGCGACCTTGAAAAGTAGGTCAAATTATAAACCTGTGTGACATATACTGTATGGTGGTTAGATGTACCCATGATATCAAATTGGTGGCAATCGAACAAGAAGTTAATGAATAATCACATTTTTAAGGTTTTTGGATTTTGCCCCCTGGTGGTCAAGTGGTGAATCATATTGGACCGAACTTCGGTCCCTGAGATCACCTAACTAAGGGGTACATGTGTACCACATTTGGGATCAATAGTCATTGCAGTTTAAAAACGTGCCATAGTTACATCCTAACGGCCAATTTACGCCATTTGACCTCGGTGACCTTGAAAAGTACGTCAAATCAAAAACCCGTATGATATGTGATGTATCCTTGCTAGGAGTACCTACCATAAAAGTTTTATTGAAAACGGATCATTAATAGGAGACATATCACACTTTTTATGTTTTCAGTTTTGGCCCCCTGGTGGCCAAGTCATGAACCAAACCGGACCGAAATTCAGTGTCAGAGTACCTCTGACCTAGGAGGTCATATGTACATAGTTTCAAGTTCATAGCACAAGCGGTTAAGAAACGTGCCACACAGGATACGGACGACGACCGACGACGATGGACACAGGGCTATCGTATAGACTCCCCTAACGGTGAGACAAAAAGCCACCTTACAGGCAAACTGAGAATCACATCGCACCCAAAATTGAACTCGACCTAGATTTTAGGGTCGTATTGATACATTTGAAAAATGAAAAGGATCCGTCAAAAATGGAAGACGCTAGAGCGTGGACAAGGGCACCAATAAGGACTTGGCCCTTTTTCGTAATTTGACCTAATTTTCCCTTAACCCCTTGATTCCCTAGAGGGGACAATACAGATCGTCCCTATATTTTGTCTCGCTTATACCTTGTAGGGACGATATATCGTCGCTAAACTAATGAATTAGTATAGAACTCGCGGTACACGTTAGACACTATTGTACGGTGTATTTGTGTCCCTGGTAATCTGCAGAAGGCTTTATTTAGTTTCATTCATAGATGCAGAGGGCGCTGCAGTTTGATTGGCGCTTGTGCAGCGTCACAGTACGCAAGAACTGATCAGCATATAAATTAATATTATGTTGTATTATTCGATCAAACAGTAATAGATAATAGCAAAAGGTTATCAATCAAGTTATGTTGATCATTTACAGGTTGTAACTGCATCAATTACAGTTCCATATACTTGTTCAAATCAGAAAAATCAATCTATTAGAGCAAAATCAATCAAAAAATATTGATTATTATTGATGATTGATTACCTCTTACCCAATTGATACCCATAATCGATATTTTGCATAAAACTGGTAAAAAATCTCGGTGCATAGCATTACATTGGCCTCGGGAGCCAAAGGGTTAAAACAAGGCCAAATAAAAACCTGTATTATATATGCTGTATCCTCAATAGATGTACCAGTGATAAAAATGGTGCACCCTAGATCAAAGCAGGAGTAACAAACAGCCATTTTTAGTTTTTTTCAAAAAGCCCCCTGGTGGCCAGATTAGTAATTGAATTTCGCTCACAATCGCACTTGGCCTAGATCTCAGGCCCATATATGCACAAATGGAAGGTGAAAATGATCTGTCAAAAAATGAAGACAGTAGAGCGCTGACAAGGCAGAAGTTTACGGACGGACCCACAGACGGAAGGACGACCTACGGATGACGACCCAGGGACGACGACACACCGATGACGACCCACGGACGACGACCCACGGACGACGACCCACAGACGACAACCCACAGAGGACGACCCACAGATTACAACCCACGGACGACGACCCACTTACGACGACCCACGACGACAACGGATGCACGACAGACCACCACTCACCAACCTGAGCAGCATAAGCCCTATTGGTCTATGACCAAGCTGGCTAAAAATTTGGATTTACATGCATACATTCTTAAAAGGATGGCCCCTAATTTCATCAAGCGAAAAAAAACTAAGCGTGTAACAAATAAAAGAATGAACAACAACTCGCATGCAGTTAATTACATTATGATGACATGCAGTAACTTCCCTGTAATACAACAATTGCCATGCTGTTAGAAGAGCTTGAAGCGCTGTTTGGAAAACTGACCGGGTTCAGTTCGGTATCGGCCATCCATCAAAAATCTTAGTGAAGTTCTACTAAAGTGTGCCGTAACTTCTTTCCAAATGGTGCATGAACAGTGGTTACTATCTGTATTCTGTATATCCACATGATCCTGGAATAATCCTCCTTTGTAGGCCTCAGAGACCTGCCGCAAATCTGGTCTTCATTCTCCTCAAGGACAAAACTTGATTGCAACCTTCATGAATCATGTCCTGTCACAAGGGAATAGGTGCTAAACCAGTGACAACTCAACACCGACACTGCACAAAGCCAAAATACTCAGTTTTCAAGCACATGAAGTCAAGTTTTCAGACTTTTCAGAAAAGTGTGCTTAGAAAGGTCTAATAGCACCAGGAAAATTTCACAAGAAGTCCCCTCAAAGAGGAATTTCGGCAAAGTAGTATCTAAGTTTCTGGAAAATTTTCAGTATGGTCAGCTAAGTATTGCCTTAGCCACCCAAATCATATCACTTTAGTTCTGTCTTTGTTTGTGGAAAGTGCATCGCATCTTGAAAGATTGACATAACTTTCAAAGAGCATGAGAGCTATTACTGGTTTATATAAATTGCTGGAATGGAATACCATAAACTGTCAAATTTTCATGGCCTTTTATTTTTGCAAATTTCACAAAAAATCACAGAAATATATTTACGATTGAAAAACTTCAAGAAATATCATCCGTCAAAATTTTGATTGTGAAATTTTTATCCAATATGAAATTTTTGTGAATTGCAAAAATAAAGAAGCACGAAATTTATTAGTTTGCCGTAATAGTGCGAAAGCTTACCCACCAATTTTGACATTTGAAAAGGTCTAACATGTACCTAAAGAGAGAAATACAGTTAAAGCGCATGTTTAGGAACACAATGGGGGGGGGGGGGTTGAAGCCCTTTATGCCACTGCGCTTGACTGGCTCTCAAACAGTTAAACTACATGGTATATCTATCAATCTACCCGCAGCCATTGGGGTGACCCTATAAAGTTGACTATGTGGCACCATAGTTGTCTATTTTCTGCAAGGCGGATCAGGCACTGTCAGTAGATTGTGCTTGTGGCACCACATCCTCTGATATTTTGTGAGAGTTCAGATCTCAACAGCCTTAGTCCTTGAGGGGTTAAAACAAACAAGAGGAAAACATTTCAAAATCAATTGACTTTATTGATTACAATTTTTCTCCAAAAACTTTTTCGTACACCAACAACTACCCGGTAATACTAGCCATATTAAAGCAGGCTAATACTTTGCAGAAACTATTCTGTGCTTCAATTTCACCAAAAATGGTGTCTCCTCCACCAAAACTATTCAGTACCTTATTTTGTCTGTTGCAGACACAGAGACAATACTTTGAGCATTAAAGGAACAACAACATTGAAACAAACACTCTGTACACCACAAAATTTAGTAATAGCCCAGTCTACAATCACATGAACAGGAAAAAAAATATGACAATCTCATTCTAAGAAACAGTGTTCTTTTAGTACATTATTCAGGACATTAATACACTTTTCAGAAAGAGAAGTGTGGTTCACGAAGGAGAAAAATCCAATGCCACTGGAAATCCTCGCCTCGGAAATATACTAAAAGCCCACCACATGAATAAACAACCAAAAACTTGTCTTTACTGACGGATCAACACTAAATTTCCATATATTCCTGACCCAGGTCTAAGCTGTATTCACACCCTAAAAGCACCATTAGTTTTTAACTGCCAGAACCATTACATAAATGTCATTTTTTGAATTGCTACTGGCCTAAGCTATCACCAAGGCAGGCCATAAGGCTTAGCTAGACTTGCCTTGTGTTAGTTTTTATGGACCTAAACCACAGCATTCAGACCCGGTTAATGTTCTTTTTACAGAAGATGCTGAATAAAGATGGGATGACTTGATTTTTTCAAATGCCAATAGCTGTTATTGCTACTTTCATAGAGATTGGCTAGTAATGTATAGAAAACTGTAGCATCTGTTTCAACACAACTAGAAAACATATCCCATGTACAGTGCAGTAATACAATACACAGCAGCCCTGTCCTAATTAAGGTGAAAACCAGTGTAGATCCGTGGGTTGAGGAAAGCCAGGACTATAGCTCCAGGCTATTTCTTAGCATTTCCCGAAAACTTACCTATTATCAAAGTACCAGTCAGAAAAGAATCTCAGTTTTAGCCTTCTGCGTTTTCAAAAAGACGTTTCTTGTAAAACTTTTTGTTCGGGTAAAAAAACATACAGCAACATGCTAACACGTGCGACTTATCTTAAAGCAGGGTGTGGTAAGATAAGGGTTCTTCAATTAAACCTTATTTAAGTTTCAGAACTAACTATGCAACTATGAGACTGGCCTCAAAAGAAAAACCACAAATTGTTCCCCTTTGCAACACAAATTAGCCGAATTCACAGTTAACAGCATTTGAAGTAAAGTCCTCTCAATAATACAACACAGAGCTAAATGAATTTGATCCTTCCTTCACTTTAGTATCCAATGTTATATACACTGAAACTCATTTGCTCCAAGTCCATTTCAGCATCCAATGTTTATTCTCTGAAACTCCTTTGTATTTGATACAGTAGTCCAGATTTACAACAAAACAACAACAAATTCTCAAATAATCCAATTCCGAATTATCCTGATCCTCCATTTTTCTAATCCAATCTTGATATCAGTTCAGAATGCATAACTGTAATTCACATTTGCAAAAACTTTTGAGGATTAAGATTTTGATTTTCAAAACAACCATTTTTAAAATGCAGTAGGCCAAGGTGGGCTACAGTCGGCTACCACAATCAAGAACATGGGGGCCAACATAAATTTAGCAAATATCCTTCGTTAAAATGAACAATCACCTGTTAATAATCCACAATCCTTCTTCTTCGCTCTCGTTCTGCCTTAGATACTGGAGGTGACCTTGACCGCGACCTAGACCGTGACCTTGACCTTGACCTGGAGCTGTCACTGGAACTGGAATACGACCGAGACCGGGATCTGAAACAGAAATTTTATTCCCTCTAGAATAGGTAGCATTTTATCAAAACACCTCCAGCACTTTCCAAGTTTAGCCTTTTTGTATAGTACTGTTCTATCAAATCCCCCACCCAAATTCTAAGTACTTTGGCATCTCAAAGCCTTCCAGTGAACAAATGATTGTAAAACCAAGCTTACAGTAATAAAATAGGCAATTATAATAAGTTCTGGCACAAGTCCTATTAACTAGGATGCGCTGTGTCTACTTTTTCACCTTGGCCGTTTCCTCTTGGGTGACCCAGAATGACTTTTTCGTCTTATCTTCCTTTCATATTCCATTAGTTTCTCTCTCTGCTCCATCTCACGATGGCGACGCTCTCGGTCACGTTTTCTCATCTGGAGTGCCAGCATGCGTAACTCTTCTTCTCGGTCCTATAAGAAAACAGACTCTAGCTGGGCAACTTTAAGGGGCAACTGTTTAACTAATTTCGTGCCCAAATTACACTGTACATAAAGCTGTATCATGTGTGCATCCAATCTGGAAACAGATTTTTAATACACTCATAGTACAAGAACAGATTATTCACATCCATCAAAGAGCCCGAGATTACTTTTTCTTAATAAATCTACATGTAATAGGCAATCCTAAAATAGTTTTGAAAATCTTATATACCAGTCTGGCCTGCTCCGCTTTGTCGATTTTTTCTTTTTCACTTTTCTTGTCTTGTTTGTCTGCAACAAGAGATATTGTGCCATTGTCAATAGAAGTCAGTTAAAACAATGGCTGGAGCATATATGTATATAAAACAAACAGCGCCAAAATGAGGCATCATGCAGGTTCCCATGTCCAAGCCGTGGTGTGATATTGTCAATATTTTTGACATTCACGTTATGTCTTATCATGTCAAATATGCTAAATAGTACTCTTGCACATTTTGATCACATGCTATTAGAATTATCACATATGTCATCAAAAATTGTGTTGCCAGTGAAAAGTGCAAACAAACAGGTCATGTTTTTAGTTCTTGTCTTGTTTTGCCTGACAAAAAACTACATTGTCACCAAAGAGGGAAATTTCTGGAAGGTCAATATTTATAAGTATCAGAGGATTATTTCTTACAAAATATTTACAGTTGGAGCAATCTCACAACAGAAAATACAATGTGTAACTGGTGTTTTCGATGTTTTTTAAAGTGTTTATTCAGATAGCAACATGATCAACGACATCTTTTTGTCCAAGGGTTAGTATAACACAGGCCTATCAAGTCAACTATGCCCCTGGTAATATAGAATTCAAATATTGATAATGATAACTGTATTGTCTTGAAAAATCTTCCCAACTAAAAATTTGTGACAAAACCTATCACGTATGCTTGAGTTTTTGCATACAAAACAAATCTATTGAGCACTTTATTAATAACTGAGTGAGCTGTTATGATGGATAGATCTTATGGATGTCACATCAGCAAGTCTCAAGTAACAAGGTGATTTAAATCTTTAGTGGACAAGTAGTGACATCTATCACTATGTGTAGTTCAAATTGTCCCTAGAATCATAAGACTGGGTCTCAAAGTAATGACCAACCCTACGTTAGAAAGCTCTTGATGAGCACGTGGGTCAGAGAAAATTTGTGTGAAAGTTGTAATTTACCCAAAGATTCAGTCAAGTTGAGCCATCACAGACTTTCTATTTACGATGACTTGGCAAAGCAAAGACATTCACTAAAAGGAGACAAATTTGGTATGGGAGTGATGCCCGCAGTTATGGCGAAATGCCGAAGCAATTGTTCCAGATGTTTAGACCTATTGTTCTACGCTTCTCCCTCGATAACAGACGAACCAAGGCAGAAACGTAATGCTGCATGAATGGGTATCGCAAACAATAGAAGATTAGCTCGTGCTAGCCGAAGGCGAGGAAAGTAACACACACCACTGTCACGTGAATGGCACTATTTAATAGAACCTGAACACGGACTCTCGAGTCGTCTGGTTCACGTTGCTCACTTCATGTAATCTGAATGCTTTTGAAACAAGATATCAGGATGGTTTTTTGATCTGTCAATCTCAGGTATGATGTGTCTGTGACTGTCCTTTTCACTGTGACAAAAAGTCTATCAAGAATGGCATCTTAACAAATAGCGAGCTCCACTGAGCCGATGTAGTGGGCATTAGACTACGAAGGGAGAAGAATTGACAGTAAGAAATGTTGTCACACCATCTTTTGGCTGAGTTTGACAGGTTAAGGAAAAGACTCACTTGAATAAGTCACAAGACAAATTTCTCGTTTTCCAATAATTGTAACTGATTGGTTGATCTTCCAAGGTGATGATGATTTTTTGGGTAAATCACATGCATGGGAACATTCTTCTAATGACTGAACCATACTGAAGCAGTGACTGGAAAAGACACCTCTATCGCTCTCATATTCAGGGCAAAATTAAAATTAAAACTGGTTGTGTGTTTCTATAAAGTGGTGTAATGGTGTGGGCAACTGCAAGGCAGCAAGATATCATAGGTTGATAACAAACAAAATATTCAACGTAATGTATACAATTGAAAATTCCCAATTGAAAATATGAACTTTTTTGAAGGACTGATTATCACCAAGGCTATAACTGTCTCAAGGAAAGTATGGGAGAACTTTAAAAGCAAGATCCCTAAAGATGCAGCTGTGATGGCAAGACACTCGCCCAGAGGCTGTTTAAAGAATTTAATGTGAAACCCTTTCTCGTATGTCCAGTTCCCATGTGACCTGCTTGGATGAGCACGGTGAATGGAATGATTGACGGTTGCACAACGATGATACAACAGACAATAGCAGGATATGCCCATCAATATCTTAGGGAACGGATAACGGAAGTTTACTGAGACGTTTTCAAATTGCGCCCTTAATCAATTTAGGGTCGCAGCTGTAGGGCCGAGAAACTGACCCCGCGTTCACCCCTTTGGGCAAAGCAGAAGATAATCTATTTTACGATATAATGAGGTAATGGACAGTAACATATTTCATTGTTACGTAGTAACATGAACATGTGTCCAGGACTCTTCACAGAGATTTGACGCACCCTGAGGGGGTACGCCTTTATTTGTTCCCCGAGCAAGGGACACAGAAAGGGCACAAAAACTAGATTTCGGAAATGAAACACAATCTTTTATAGTAACGGGTGGAAATAAGTCATCATTTATGGCACTTTATATCATAATGTGGCATCTGCATAAAGAATCAATTATACGGTAGAAAGAATTTTGTAATCTTGATGACCACAACGGCCCGACCACCCGGGACATGGGTGTTTGCCTTTGATGGACTGAGACCGCAAGAATGGACATCATGGGGAATACGACACCCTGGACAGGATGATTTGTTCACAATTGAGGGCAGGGTGAATCAAATGGCACAAAATCTTAACTGAGGAAATAACGAATTGTCAATTGAATACAAACCTACAAACATGAATCTGGGCCCTGTAGTAGTAGGCTGTACCTCCTCAGGTTTTTTTATTCAGAATCATAAAATGTCCAATTTTTTTTATTATTCTAAATTCATGGACCACACTACAGGTGCATAGCTCTCTTTATGCCTAACTTTGAGACAGTATTACATCCTTCCAATCAAACTAAAAAATAAACTTTTAACCAGCTAATACTCCTGATTTTGACTTCTTCAACCAAGCTTAATCAATTCTGTGAAAACGACATGGCATGTAAAATGCTCAAGACAGTTCTTTGACAATGCACCCTTTTTTACGCTGCAAGCCAAATCATCAATTTGTAAATTTAATCAGCATTATCAGATAACAAAGAAAACAAATCTGAGTCCGACAGACAAATCTTCTGGATACTACTGGTATTTCATTTCGGAATGTGCCGATGGTTATGATAAATATTAACATAAAGATATTAAGAAACAAATGAAAAAAATTAGCCACAAATCTATGTATGTACGTGTGTATATCTAATTATTTTGTGAGAAAATTGATATATCGAGGACACTGATAGCCCGCGAGCAATCTGGCAAAAAAAACAGTTATCAATTTCTTTACCGAAGACCATCAGGAAATATAGCAATTAACTTTCAATTAGCGACTAGTGAGAAAGGTCATGGTGGAGGATTTAGCGGTGTTTTTTAAGACAGATGAAAGAAAAGACGTCAGATAAAGGAAAATAATGACCCAGAAGGGCTAAAAACCTCCAAGGTATCAGCCATCTAATCAAGCGCTTCCTGCCCAAGGCCAAGCAAATCAGTAAATTAGAACGGTGGAGAAAAAACAACTTTCCGTCGCCAGCGACAAAATGAACTGTATCATTTCAGAAAGGGAAATATGTGAGACTGGAATAATATCTTATAACCCCATAATTGAATCAGGCCCCATTTTCACTTTCATTAGGTGGCTAATTTCTTCAAGGGATTTGAAGCCTCTACATGCAGCTTTGAGGCCCAAGATTTCTGACAAATTGCACAAATTTATGTACTCCGCACTTCAGACAAATAACTTTCGTGCCAACTGAATTTGCAAGGATCCAATATTTACTGGTGTGGGTGGGCTGTCCCCTTTTCGACATCACAAAGGTTATAAGACATGAATCCTTTTTTATCAGAACAGTTCGCCTACCATTCTTTTAACAAACATTCTTTTGACTAAGGTCCCTCAAAATATAAACAGCCTTTCTTCAATGAGATTAGAAATATGTATGATGCAGACAGGTTGTCAATTGGGGAAATTTTGTACATTAGAAACCAGTACCGGTATATGCAATTTGGATAGTGGTGTCACCTGAACTAAGATAGTGAAATCACTGCAGTGTTCCTCATGTGAAGGAGTCTAAAACAATTTGATGGAGTTGCTGAAGCACATTAGTTGTACCCCAGGCCCATGCAGACTGACAAAGGACAAGACTGGACCAAACAGAGCTCTACATGTAGCTTCAATCAAGATTCTGCTGCTAAACACTATTGGCAGTCACCCTGGCAATGGCTGTAGGTTTGAACAGCATAATAAAAGAGCGAACTCCTCCCCCACACACACACACCCAAATGTAGAACAGGCTTGCCAGCTTGAGCATGAAACAATACCCTCAACCTCACTCGAATCCAACGAGTACAAAATTCTCAACACAGGCTGTTTGTTGGAATTGAAGTCTACCCGGCCAGGTAATTTCATTTTATCAATGGAATTGATTTCTGCGTCCATCCCAATAAAAAAGCTGAATGCGAACGGCAATGAAAAGACAATTAGATTAAGGGGACGTCAAAAAATATTCTGGTGTTGGTGGTTCTGCCGCAATATCGTGGAAGATGCCAGAGGCATTGAGACCAAAATGAGATTTTATTTGGATGGTGAAGTATCGGATATGGCAAATGAAGCTAGCTCGTACACTGAAATCAGGTTATTAACCCTTTCAGAACCTACTTTGTGGGGGACAAGGATGATTTATAAAGACAACAGGGAAATTGCCTAAAAAATTTGCACTTTCAAGAGAAAGACAATAATGCTGATTATGTTGATGACTACAGCTAGCACTAGCAGGTAGAATGTCAGCATAGTTTCCAGATGGTCAAATGTCTAGTAGAAAACTGTTGGTACTAGCTGAAGCCAAATACTCTGTGAATAGGGATCAAGCAGATAAAACCTCCCAAATTCTAAAAAATTCAACCTGAGGGTGCCAAGTGCATCCTTTTTCATTTTAATCATTAAAATAATCTGTTTGTGGGAACCCTTTTAAACAATAGAACCTGTGAGTTTTAAACAATTACAAGATTAATATTGGAGGGCTTATAATGCTTTGACACTTCAGCAACTTGCCTCTTCCAATTGTTGAAAAAAGCCTTTCTGGTGGCTGCTTACATGTATCCTACGTGTACAAGATTCCAAAATTCCATTCACAACAAATCTAGCTAAATTATCACTCCTTTTAAAGAGGCAGTTGACCCTAAAGCCACAGTTAATCGGGGAAAATGCCAGAAGGTACATGAAGGACAGTCCCTTCATTTCCAAGCTGACTTAAATGTTACAGGGAAACAATACAATAAAGGGCAGGTAATTCTGAAAGGGCCAAACTATCCAAATACTGGTAAATGCATAGTAACAAATCATTTACGCGTTTGTGTCAACAGACATTCAGGTCCAGGGGTATCCCGAGTCCACCAAGCACGGCATCCCATTGTTTCAAACACGCATCACCAAGCCAGGCAACATGTGCAGATACTCTCCTAAATCCACATCTCCGCATGTTTTGCACACACCCTGAGGTAGGTAAACATTTCCGCCGCAAACATATTGTTTGGCCGCCACAAATCCTATGGCAAATAAGCGTCATGAAATAAGCTATAAATCTCGCTCAACAGCTGCCAAGCAAATGCTACCCCACAATGTAACAATCACGTTTGGACTTTTTTCGGCCAAACCCCCCCCTCGACGGTTGAAGAATTTAGCGAGATGATTGAATCATGAATGAAATATGGAAATAGACAATACTGATTCTAGTGCAAGTGAATTACTTAGAGGTGGGAGACAGCTTTAGGCAACAAAAGTAGGATTTATACATGTACAATGCACTCCCCTGCCCTGCATTAACTGTCTTTTGTCTTCAGATAAATTCATCTACAAATGATGCACATTGGACAGGGAATGGTTACTGTCTCCATCTGTTGATAAATTGTGGAACCAAAATTTTGTTCAAATGCCCTTGGAAGCATGTCATCAGTTGAGGGGTGAACATGACTTCATCATTTCCGCAAACAATTTACATACTGATGAAGAGAGGTTTCTTTTTGGAGAGAAAAAGAATTTGAAAAGGAACAGCTACGTGTAGGACTTTACACAGGCAACTGCAAACTTACTTCACTGTACAGTTTAAATAGAATAAGGAACACTTCTTTTAAATTGTGAACAGCTGCAGACAAAGACCCCTTTTAGGCATAAATCATTGAGGGGAGGGGGGGGGGCCAACTCAAAAGACCCCCCCACCCACCTCATCCACAGATCAATCACAGCTTAAGTGTACCAAATTAACACAACTTTTGTTCGTCCCCCACAAAGAAAATAATTTCCAGGCAACAAGAAATTTAAGAAAATATTTTCTTCCGTCGCTTAAGTTTAGAGCAACAATAAATTCAAAGTTGAAAAGTATAACAAGAAAGTAATCACTACTCACACTGGCAATTCAATGCTTTCTGCATCTTTTTCCTAAGTTTCTCTTGAGGTGTTAGCTTTGTTGAGGAGCCAACAAATGAGTAAGCCTAGAAATGAAGAAAGAACGAAAGTTAGAAGTTTCCAAATGAGGATTCTGATGGGGAGTTGAGAGGTCCAGATTGGAACCAGTCAGCCAGAAGACTTCCTCTGTACAGGAAATTTCAAGGAGAGGACAACAGGATCTAGGACTTTCAATGACATAATTTGCACCTTGCAACCCTATAATTTGTGGATGTTTCAATTTTGACTGAGATATTGGGAGCAGGAGCCCAAAAGTTCTTTAGAGCATAAAATTTAATCACCTGCAATCACAAACTGATCTGAAAAGTAATGCTATGTATACATCAGAAAGCTCATTAAAAAATACTAGAGTGTCTGACTACCGGTGCTCCAACACTCTCTAAAAATGCAATGATTGTGTGTGCACTTATCCAGAATCATGCCATTCATTCAATAGTGTGACCTGTTTTAAATGGAGATGAAACTGGTCGAAACTAAAAAGCTCAAAATAGTTTGTTGCTATAGATGTATCTGCTTTACAGTATTAACAGAACCAATCCAGATCTAAAAATGATCTTTCTCCTTTCTTGAGATAAGCTTTCGCAATAGTTTTCTTTGGGCATAATATGCTGTACTTCCAGCAAGACAAACTAGGTCAAACATTACGCAGCAATGAGCATAGCCTTTTCCAACAGAATACCACAATTTACAGAGGTTTACATTCAGAACAACCACCTCATTAAAAATTGTAGAAAGGTTTGTAGAGTTGATATATTCTTACTGACTTTGGCAGGTGGAATAGCAGCTTTACCAACTGGTTTCTTATATTTGGGTTCATTCCTGAAAAGACAGAGGGAAAATATGGCTATCAACCAAATTCTGACGTCCATGACGTGCTGCTGCTAGCAACAATAACCAGTCAAAATATTGAACCAGGAGACCTCTCTTTTACAGCAGGGTTTGCTCTGTGTATTACAAGTACGACATTTACTTGTCCCAATGACTCCATTTAAGGCCCAGGCCTTCATCCACACTGAGCTTTCTGAGTGGCCTACATCGAAGGAACTGGCGGTTTAAGAAGCAAAAAAAACAGTTCAGATATAAGTGCTGGTAAGGTAACATACCTCCTAAGGTCACTATGTCTATTGTCTGGCTTCTTTTCAGGCTTCTTGTCATTGTCACTTTCACTTTGTTCATGCCCGCTGGAAAGACTTGGACGACGGTAGCGTTTGATTGTTGGTTTAGCCTCGTTCTTGGGAGTGCGACTTCTTGACCTGAAGGCCAAACAAGCCATATCAAAATAAAAACTTCTTCTCAAAGGAAGTATGCAAATCTGGAAGAATGTGATTCTTGAGCATGATGTATCTATTCCATCTTGCAATATAAAATAGCAGTACTTATTTCTATCTTAGATTTAGGGAAAATAACAAAGATAGAATATATATTCAGCTGCTATTCTGAAATCATATTCATCAGAGTCAAAAATTGTAGTATGGAATTTATGAATAGGACAAAAGATAAAAGTTATATACCTTGAACTTGAACTTGATGACGAGTATCTCCTCTTCCTAGATCTTGACCTTGACCTTGACCGAGATCGAGAACGTGACCTCGATCTCGACTTTGACCGAGATCTACGTCTTTTTCCATGAGAATTTGATCTAGACCTGGCGCCCCAATAATTACGTTTTGCTAGAGGAGCACGTGACCTTGGTGAGAACCTTCGCCGACCACGTGACCTTGACCTTGATCTAGAGGACGATGATGACCGTCGTCTACGACGTGAGCGAGATCGTGACCTTGATCTCGAGCTAGAAGAGGAACGTGATCTGAAGTACCAAAATGAAAGACAAATTTAACCCTTTTGCTGCCAAGCAAATTTTTTTTTTTTGAGTCCTCAGTGCCAAGCAATTTTAGGTTAAATTGAAAAAAATTGATATGATCAATTTAAATATTTTTCCTGAGAAAACTATTGGAGATATGTCAAAACAATGCACATGGAAGTTGTTCAGTATGACCTGGACTTCAAATTAAAATTTTTAAAAAGTAGGTCACGCCCTTATTTGCATGCCGCCATCTTGAATAACTAATGAGAATTGAAGATTTTGTAGAATAAACCACTGTAATTTGGAATAAATGTAATAATACAACTAATAAAACTATTTTTATGCATCTGCATGTTTCTTTACTCTTTCCTTTCTAAGTCCATAACCTTGTAAACCCTGAATTTGTATTGCTTTGTAGCAAAATTGCCAAGAAATACCGATGCGTTATTTACAGAAATCGAGCAAAATTCTTCAAAATTCAATGATCAGCCATTTACTTTGTAGACCAAAAATTACTACTTATGGTGATATGTTGGGACTAAATTACATACCTTCACTCCCTAGAGCTCCTTTTTAGTGCTACCAGAGAACTAATAGTAGATAGGGGGGGTCAGGGGTCCCTATGGAGGGGGCCTGGTATAAAACAGCTAAAATTCAGGGTTTCCTCAACTAAACATGAAAGTTCAAAGTTTCTCAGCCAAATGTCCTGTCATAGAATGTATGTAGCAGTCAGATAACTCTATTCTAATACTTGACAACTGCTTGGTACCTTTCGAAACAGTTCTTTGAATCATGCATGATATCCAATTCATCGAGTACCTGTGATAATGACATCCGATTCGCCATTTTGTGAACTTTTGGAAGTGATTTTCACCCGAAATCTCAGCAAATCGATATATAACATGTACAGTAGAAACGTAGCGTGGTAACTCCTCTACCACGCCATCTATAGGTATATACCATAAACGACGCTAGCAGACGAAAAATCAATGTATTTTCACCACATAGGAAAATTTCGCCAAAATGCGAAGTTGGCAGCAAAAGGAACAAAAGTCATTGTGCAGAAATGCGAAGTTGGCAGCAAAAGGGTTAAGTACCGAGGCAGCAGATCAGCGAAACAGCATTCCAACCATTCCCTTGCCAGCTGTTCCTTTTTTGTATGGATGACTTCATCTGGATCAAACAGTTTTCCAACCTGATGTGGTTTACACAATTTTAGCATTCTTTCAATTTCCTCACTTCACTCAGTCAAATAGTACAGATCTTTAAACATCATTTTTGAAAGGAAAAAAAATAACGCTGAAAGTTACCTTGAATATCTATACCTTCTTCGCCTAGACCATGACCTTGAACGTGATCGGGATGAACTTGACCTGGAGTATGACCTTCTTCTACGTGACCTTGATCGTGATCTAGACTTCGACCTCGACCTTGATCTATTTTTTACCTTCCCAATGGGTAATGCAGGTTTGTTCTGAGGTTTTGGAACTACTGGAGGTGACGGTGAGTGGTTCTTTCGAGACCTGTTCAAAAGAAGATTCACAATGATGATGAATTTTTGAAAATGTGAAGGAAAAAGTCGGAGGACTGTAGAAAAGATGTTCAAATGATTTAGCACTAGGTATTATCAGCATAACTCTGGCTAAAATAATGAGGCTAATATGATCGTAACTGGTTGGAGATTTCTGCAATTACCGGTCTCCCTTTAGCATAATCTACATGTTTCGTGCCAATCATACTAGCCAGTATGATGAGCAACACAATCAATGAAATACATGCATAGGTGAATGAGCGTCGAGTGGACGGAGCATTCTGATTTCAGAGGTATTAACCTCCAACACTACTACAGTCACAACTATGCCTCTTGCTGATTTTGAAACCATCAGCAGACAACTGCCCGTTTGTCTGTCTGTGGCAATTTGAACATCTTCTTTATCTCTGATGTACATTAAATGATGGTGGTCCTTTTATTCAAGAACACACATGTACTCACCAATTCAATAAAATTTTTATAAAATTTGGCAAAATTTATGCACACAAATATCTTACTCCTTATTACCATGTATTAGTTTTTGCACAGTCTTGTACATGTAGGTCAGCAGCAGAGTCATTGGTATGTTTTCCTTTTAACACGAGTTTATTGAAAAGTAATGTTCATCAACACACTACCTAATCCTGGGGTGTGGTATCGAACCTTAGGGCACAGTCAAGATTCTAGAGGCGTATAAGAAAATCAAACCGACCGTGAGCTTGGCTTAGATTCAGAGTTAACCCGTAAATGTGGGGGCAGAGCTGGACCCTGTGCACCATTGCAATGCTCATCATCGGAACTGTCGCCACCGAAACTTGTGATGAACTTCACACGACCACTAGTTTCAGGTGATCTTGATCTTGACCGCGACGATGATGATCTGAAATAGACAAGTTTCATAACAGGATGAAGAACTTATCCCACATATTTAACACGAACAGGACGGCAGTTAAAACACATTGTAAGACCACAACTTGTTAATTGCTCAGTTTGATAGTGACCACTGAAAGAAAGACAATCTAGAGAAAATACCCATTGACACGTTATGACAATTACAGAGTCCATTACAACATGAGAGCCAGTTCATGGCTGCCTAGATGCACTGACACACTACAGAAATGTCAAACTTTCATAATGTAGGAAGTTTCCCATTTAAGGATGGTTACGTAAATTATTATAGTATGAGGGTACCCACAGCAACAGAGTGACGTCATCATTCAAGTGAATAACCTTAAAACACGGAATCTTACATGAAGTATGTGAATTCCTTTGGATTTCTGAGAAAAACTTACCTTCGGAATGGTTCATATTTTGGGCTGTCTCTCGCTGCATAACTGAAATAAACAAATGCAAGTTAAAGGACATATCCAAGGTTGTGGAAAAACCTATATTGTTGAGAAATGCCGGGAATGTGATGATAATCGGTGGTCATAAGCTCTTATCCGTTTTTAAACATACCTCGGAGGACTCAAGTTTTTACCCTTCATCTGTCTTTCTTTGAATGCACGACGTTCCCGCCTTGACTTACGACCCTTCAGGAGAAAAAATTCAAGATGTAGTTTACGGCAGCAGAACACTGCCACTTTAATCTCTAACAACATGTGTAAACATGGTGGCTTAAACCATCAAAAGTTTGAGGGAGCTTTGCCATTGTCTTCTGTCACTGGCAGCTTCATCAAGACAGCACCAAGACCAGCCGCCACACCATCTCGTTTCACTGCATCAAGCAATACTACAAGCTACACTGTCTTCAAAGTATTGAATCCACTTAAGCTTCAACAGCATTGCACACGCAAGACTAAAGTGCAAAAACTGAAGGTTAATTTGGATTGGAGCTGTGAAAATTCCAGTTGAACAAACCTTGAATAACTGCCAGTATTATTTTCGGGTAACAAGTGATGACATTGCCTTAAAGCACACATTTACTTACAGAAAATTGTGCTTTTTCTTCTTCAAGGATTTTGGCCTGTCGAAGAAGTTCAGCATCTTCTTTGTCCAATTCTAGCAAACTATAGGAAAAACAGAAAGTATGAGGCCTTGAACAAATAATAATTGGCTCTTCTATAGAGCTAATTCAACGCCTGTCTGTGTCTTGTGAACATGAAGAAGTCAGTGCCTGCATACGTGCACTTCTGATTGTCATTCGCTTTTTCCTTAACAAATGCTACCTTAAGAGTTGAGTACAAGTTGGAAAGATCACGAAAAAAGACCCCAACCAGTACGGGAACTCAGTATTGACAGTAGTAACACGGCAAGGAAGAGAAGAAGACTGACCTAATGAAATCTCCATGTGTCATCCCAAAGGTAGTACCACAACTGTTCATGACTTCTCGCTGTTCATCGGTCAGTATATCCACATCAATTACAACATCTGAAATCAAGACATAAATTGATTGATTGTCGTGTATATGATGCTATTAAAAGTAGGCTATAGGTAGTAGAAAATTCTAAGTGAGATGAGAGTAGACCAAAAGCAATCAACAGTTACTTCACTGCACACAGATATGCAGGCCTCACAATATTTTGATTCAAAAAGATCTGGCATACTCGCAAGGATGACGCAATTTAATGACCAAGGTCACCTAGCACTATCATCAGAATATATTGTTGACAATGCCTTACCTAAATCCATTTCATCTACTGATATATCACTCTCAGCATCACTGCCAGCTCCCTCCTCTTCTTCTTTCTTTTCTTCCTCACAAACAGTAGGTTCTGTGCTGTCTTCATACGTATAAGCTATGGCTACACGCTTATCAGCAAGTCTGAAACATCATACAAACAAAGAGATATAGCATTTTTGCAGTGAAACTACATTTAAGGTGAAACCAGTTTGTTTTTTTTCAGTGACATAATGTTCGAGGTGAAACCAGTACTTTGAATTGATAGTGTAGAGGCCATTTGAATCGGCCAGGAGAAGCAGGGAGTCATAAACCTTTTTAGAGCAAGTCAAGTCCAGAGTTAATGTTCCCAGTTGACCCCACCAAGGCTACTTCCCCAGGAGTTAGCAATACGACCATTGTTCATACTGGAAACTACCTGTATATTGCTGTAACTATCAGACCTGAACTTACTTTTTCTTCTCTTCCTCACTGGCTTTGGTCGTAGCAGATGACCCATACTGTTCTTCAATATGAATCTGAACAAGACACTGCTCCTCTGTAACTGCAAACAGAAGAAACACATAAGCTATGCTTTTTACAAGATGACTATGTTCCAGCGCAGAATATAATTTTGAGTCGGGTATTCAGGTACACCATGGAGGTAATAATACCTCCATGGGTACACCAGCAAACCTTTTCTGAGTGTTTTATATGAACGGCATGTGAGCAGGACACTGGAACAGGCGTTTACTTTTTACTTTACAAGACCTAGGCCCCATTCAATCCAGTATTTTTCTATTTAGGTGAACATACAACAAGTCAACCTGCCACTTCGTACTGAGGACAAAAAAACTAATTTTGTTCAAGATAAACACTGTCACATCTTCTGTTAAACCTGTATGGACAAGAACAACTTACATCCTGAGCATTCATTCTGCACTAGAGTTCGATATCGTTCATAGTTGATCTTACTGTCTTCTTCTGTATCTTCCCTTCTTTTCGGTTCTCTGAAAAACAGCAAAAGCGTGCAAGAAACAGTTTATAACAGTTACTTCAAGGCCGAAGCATAAGTATAACACACTGCACAAAAAGGCCAGCCATCAATCCATACCCCCAAGAATAGAACACCTGTTCACAAGGTGGCCACTGCAGTTTCAACATTAATAAATCAACAATTTCCAACCTTCTACTACCTAATCACTGGTCTTCACCACCCCCAGGCTTTCCTTGGCCAGTTTTAACAAGTTTGTTGCAGTAACAGAAAGCGCAACACTTACTCCGGCTCAATGGGTCTATCCTTTGGATCTGGAATGATGTCTAAATGGGCCCTCACATCAAATCTGTCAATCATATTGTCTATGTTCCCTTGCCATGGCATCCTGAAATAAAGAACAAAATTAATAAATCTATTGTGGATTTTTTTGTTTTAGAAAAAAGTCACACGAATTAATAACCTTTCCGGGCAAGATTATTCTACCGTACTGGAGTCCTTTTTCGTGAAAACCATGAATATCTAAATATTTAACAAAAAATTTAAAAAACACTGCATTCTTCAGAGTGAAGGGTCACTTTTCTCAAAGCATGATGGGAAAAAAATTCCCTTCAGCAATCATCTTTTGATTTAAACTGGACCGCAAAATAAACTAGATTTAACTCACATGCTCTGAGGGCTCTCAGCAGCAAGAGCAACAGCAGGGTCAAGGTGAATTTTGTATGGCCGGCCATAGATACGAAGGAACTGTGTTGGATCTGCTCTCTGAATAGCCGAAAAGGAAGCAGAATAAAATTGTATAAAATACAGACATTGAAAACGCATACTAATATTCTTGTCAGCAGGTGCACATAATGAATTTTTTCCGAAGCCCCTGTTCATCGATGTAATTCTATAAGAGCGAGGCATATTTCATCCACCCGATAGCGATTTTCAAGAACGGCTCAGACATTGTATCTAATGATAAGCATAGTGGCTTTAAATAAGCATGGTGCAGCTCATATTCTACGATATGTACAGCATTCGGCTGTATTATGTGTTGTAACAAGACACATCTTGTAAGAAAATGCAAGAGAAGTGGCCACAAATTCGGAACCAGTATGGTAACTATCTACTCTATAGAGTGCTTTCACGGTCAGCCAGGTTGTTGGGAGGGCAGAACAATAATTTGTCTTGCCCGACTTAACTGAATCAAATGCGGTCATGGTCATTTGGCCTTGCTTTCTTTTGTCTCTCCCTCCAACATGGCAGGTGATGACGTCCATATGAAACACTCTATAGTTTAGAGATGATGAAAGTTGAAACCACTCTATAGTTTACTTCAGAAACGTACAGTTTTCTGATAAAATTCTCTCCTGCGATCAGCTCTCCGGCGGTAATCTACCATGAGCCCCCTGATCTTCTTCTCCTGCTTCCTCGCCTCATGCCACATCCCGACTTGTGCCCGATACACTGGCATGTAGGGGGATCAACGGACAAACAAACCTAAAATGGAAATCAAACTCAAGCCTCAAGGTTAAAGAATATGGTGGCTGAGAAAGGACATGGTTATTTTTTTCCAATGACGACGTGTTTTTTTTTACCTCAGGCCCCCGACTTACTGACTCAGGCGATTGACTTACAATGGCATCCATCGTGATTTGAAGTCTTGAACTCACCACTCTTGTTTTCGTAAGTCAGGCTCCTGATGATATAGTAAGTCAGGCGCCTGTGATAGTAGGTCAGGCACCTGACGTCCTGAGTTTCTTAGTCACTAGTCAGGCGCCCAAGATAAAAATAAATGTCCTCATTAAAAAAAAAATCACCATGTCCTTTCCCAGCCACCGTAAAAGAGTGCTTTACCAGGATAGTTGAGCAAAAAGACAAAACCCACAGTTGCCCGGTTGTGACTTGAGAACAGGTGTGTACTGTATAGCCCCCCTACAGTATCCATGTGGCTACCTCCGGCTCCATGTGACCGTGTACATGCAATGCAAGGTGGTGTATTTTATATGTACATACACTGAGAGTGCAAAAAAAGGCGGGACGTTGAGTTGAGCGACTCCATGCATGCCATGTGACCGTGCATGCAATGCATGGTGGTGTACAGTCAACTGTGTATTTCATATGTACAGACACTGAGACAGTGCAAAAAATAAGGCGCGACGTTGAGTCAAGTCGCGCAGTTCAGAAAATTATAAAAAACGACTACCTCCTACCTTTTAAAGATTAAATAGGATTATCTGTGCTTTCTGTTGCACGATATAACATCATATAACGTAAGAAACGGCAGTAAATGCATATTTTTTAGCCCAAGAATGTCGGGAAATTTTGGCGATTTGTTACATCCTCGATGTACACATCAAGTCGGAGAGATTTCGAAGTTCTTCTAACAGGTGACGCCATCATGAATTCCTTACGCGGGAAATACGAATGCACTCAGTGTCGACTTGGTTAATTTACAGTGATGCATGATGGTCCGGGGTCCTAGGGGGGGGGGGGGGGGGGGGCTCATAGCAGCCTTGGGCTTCTGTTAGCCAGGATTCTGAGGGATGTGGATTCATACTGATGATAAACCATTAAATGCAAACTCAAGTGATTGTGGTCATCTGAGGGATGTGGATTCATATTGGTGATAAACCATTCAATAGGAACTCAAGTTAATGTGTCTTCTTGAAAATTTCACCACATGCGCAGGAGTCTAATTCCACTCTGACCGTGGATTAACCTTGAAGACAAGTTACAGGGCTGGAGTGACTGACTGAAGTGAATGTCACTATTTTTGGTATTTTTTATGTTATTGTCCCTGGCTATAGATAGGCCTTGGGGATCTGGATGCAGTGCAACTATAATACAAAACGACAAAAACTTCGGTCGGTTGCGGGATCTGCCAGCCGAAAACCTACTCTTTATTGAATGCTGCAAAATCGGATATAGGAGCTGTCTCGACTGTGAAAGTGGGACGCAACAATGTAGTAACAGTACTTCAGCTCGCCACATCAGTCCAATTTGCTCTCTTTGGTTTACTCGTATTACTCTTATTCTAATGAAACTTTAAGGTATTGTTTATAGGAGACAACAAACGAAACGATGATGACTCGCGACGCCGACAGGACGGGGAAGAGTCATCCTGACATAATTGACAGTGATTTTCAATATACTTCACCTCTCGATATTTCGAGGTAGGAGTATCAAAAACCTGTATTTCAAGATGGGGAAGAGAAGATAATAATCATGGTAACTCTCTAATGGATATGTTTGGTGGGCTTAATTTTGACCTGGAGAACCCATTTCACCCGGATGGGCGGGTATAGGCCTATTAGACCCGGTGTAAAAGTTTAAAATGTCCTATAGGATAAAATGTCCGGGAACAAAGGATTCTATTATGCGCTGAGCTAGTGACGGTCATTGCCTCTATAGAACCATATGCCATAATCTGTCAGAATACAATAGGCCCGGACACCTTTTCTAGGGGGGACACTTTTTACTTTTACACCGGCACCATCGGCGGGTTTATTGGACCGTTTGCGCGCAGTGTAATGTTTAGAACTACTTATATCAACCCTCGGTATACATCTATCTTGAATACTAACATCAATCCTCTCATTTAACTGAATTCTGAATTGAAAATAGTCAGACCAGGTCAGGTCTACTGATCGGGCTACTGGTGCGCTTATACTATAACAACATATGGACGAGACAGAGCAAATCGATTTGACAGAAGCTGATCTTTAGTAAGCTACTGTAACCTCGGCTGAGAACCGTCATTTTATAATGTCTCATTCCGTTCTTGTGACGAGAAAGGCTGATGTGATCGTCTTTAAAGATTGTGGCAGTGGGTATTAAATATCAAAACCAAGTAGTCCTCTTAATATTGAAAGCTGAATTGTAATATTATAATAGGTCTAATGAAAACAACGAATATACGATGTTATGGTAATTATGCATGCATGATGTGAGCGGGTGCGAAAGCGATTAACAACTGCCTGGGGGAATCTGTGCGAAAATACTTAAGGCAACATCTGAATGTATGCATTATGCATTCAATAATGAGCTGGTAGATGAAAAAAAGCATTGTTCTGCATTACCACTCTTGGAATTATTGGGGAATCTTGCCTAAGGCGTGGAGTAGTTAAAACATAAACGCATCAACATCTAAGGTCTGATCAATCCCCTGCCAGTCGTTGACTCTTTTTTCCGATCGATTTTTTGTGAGCACTTTATAATGTATGTTTATATATGCTACTAATTACTTTTGTTTTGGTTTTTGACAAAAAATCATAAGATAATTGATATCTCACTAAGGCTGACGAACCACAAATTGCAGAAATTTCTAGTAAAATGTTGCCAAACTGTTGCAATAATAAAGTGCAAACATACCACTTTGTATTTCGACGTGGATTACAAGTTTATGGCATTTTATGGTATTGCCTCATTTACGCATTCTGTCAGTTTTTATATAAGGTGAGATTTGATTTTGTTCGGTGATATTCGTGTCAATAATTCGTCTAATCTATATAAAAGCGCGGTTAATCTAAGAGTCTTGTGGCATTTAAGAATTTTAAGATGGTCTCTTACATGTTCAGGTAGGCCTATAAGATGACACAAATTATACTTCTGTCTCGATCAATGGCAAATAAATTATCCTTTTTGGATAGTATAGGCCGTTATGCATGTGTTTCCTGGAAATAGGGATTAAGAAAACGAAGGCGAACAGTTAACAATATGATATAATATATAGTTCTTATACATGAAATGTCATCCACTAAATTTCTATTCAGAGTATAGCGAATACGACATCTTGCACGGTAAAGATAAAATTCAATACGACACCAAAATAATATTTTGATTGCAGAATCTGACAATGCGATCAGTAACAGAAATGTGCAAAAAAATATTGTTCTTATTGATTTTTTCTCGAATATACTTTTGGCTTAAGTGATGAGCCCAGCGGCAAGACAGTTTGCTGTGCAATTTCGTGTTTTCATGCGTTGTTATAGAGGATTTAAGAGCACTTAGCACGGTTAATGAAGGAAAACTCTAACTGATTCAAAGTACCATGTATTGGACGAGAGAATATCGAAGATATTTGGCCTGTATCATGCTTCCCTTTTTTACTCATCCATCTAAACATGACCGCCTATCTTCGACTGATTCTCGGATTCCAACTGGATTTTACCATGGACTTCATCATGATTTTAGCGAGGAACAGAATGTCCTTTCTCCTTTCTCGCGAACATGTGAGATGCCCAAGAAATGAGATCCATGCACATTCAAATTTTTCAGGACGAAGAAAGTCAGATGAGGTATTCGCCCTTGATATTCATTTGGTATTCATCCTTGGTATTCATTCGTTCAGTCGATTTTGTCACATTCTCACATCAAAACATTTATTTGAAATATCAGTTTACTTCGATGCCTGTAGAAGTTTACACTCCGGACGCAGTGGACCGGGCCCGTTCCTCACCCTAACCCAATTAGGATGACACAATGGACTGCCCAGTCGAGTTAAGTAGACATTGCGAATAATTATACAATACGCAAGAGGATGGCACTTCATAGCAATATTGCGTAACAAAAACGCAGTTTCTAGCCTATACATCAATGTACAGCTTTAGACATCGTATCATTCTTGATACGAAAGTTAATTCATTTCTGAAATGTGGATGCAGTGTTAAAGTGTACATAAGTATATAATGTACATGTAAGTCTGATCCGAGTACCTAAAATGCAGCGTAATTTTCTTAGTTTCTGATTTTTCTCAAATCAAGGCCTACGATGAATAGGAAGCATCAGTTCCCCGTTTTTATGAATACGAATGGATCTGTCGCTTGCCGTTCAGGTCTCCAGTCACGTGGTTCAGGATCTGTTAATCGCAGAAAGTGTCTTTTGGTTTCCCATTTGGACACTCTGAAACAGATGGAAATATTGTGGATTTTCAAGAAAATTTAAATGCAACTTATGAATCGGCAGAATCTAATTATTTGATACATAATAGAAAGAACAAAAAATACCTTTAAAATGTTTATTTCTTCGCTGGCAAAAATAACAATTATTGTATTGCTCATTTTGTGATAGCAGAGTAACTGTAATTGCGGAAAACAATTTTTAAGTGTCACTCCACAATCCTTAGAAATAGTAAAACAATTAAATTTAATATATAATCAAGCATTGTCCCTTGTTCATCAAAATTTTCAGTGGATTAACAGATGAACCATCTAAAAATTCTTTAAGATGATGATGCGCATTCAGAGTTTTCAATCACACTCATCAATTTCGACTGATGACAGATCCGTGCGTGTCTTGCAGAATAGTTTATAGATGTTAGTACACGCGAAAGTTGCGTGCGTCAAGGAAATAGTCTTTCAATAAAGAGTCTGTCACGACAAGACTCTGGTTGTGACTAATTACAATTCGTGCAAATTCGAAATATTTCATCGGACCTGACAGAGGTTTTCTTTATGTGATGGTCTTAAGGTTCGTTTTGAAACGCGTTTGAGACCAAAAAAGAATTTGGATATGATCCCTTCCTTACCCAAATCGTAGTAGGACCAATCTGCGTCCACCTTCACGATTGTTTTCTTCAAGTCGTCATCAGCTGCGTCGAAGGCGGTGACCAGAACACATCTTCCTTTAGACATGAGATCCTTCCCGTTCCAATTGTACCCGGTGCAGGCCTCGGTGCTCGATATCTTCTTGAAACGCTTCAAGCATTCAGCCGCGCAGGCCACTCCGCTTATCATGGTCTTGTTCAGAACAATTTTCGCCTCCGTTGTTTCCGCTTCCAGGTTCGGATTCCAGATCCTCTTGCCTTTTACTCCACCCTTCATTGGGTCTAGATTGACCCAGAAATGGATGTATGTTGGATCGTCCGTAATGGCAAGGTGAACCATAGACACAAGGGAGATGATGAGAATAACGTTCGCTTCCAAAGCCATGGTGAAGTTTATATGCAGATGGCAGTTTGTGGCTTCTGATACAATTGTCCTCCTTCAGGTATCAAATACGTCCAATAGATTTGGTACAAAATAAGAATATGTGAGAGAAACCACAATCGAAATCCATTAAGAATATCACAAATCGGAAGTATAACAGTGCAAACCCTTTGTTTTCCTTATAGATAATTGCGACTGGTCCTGTCCTCTCAACATTGGAAGAAACCTTATTTTCCCAGTATGGTTTTCTAATTCTCAATTGACGCTAAACCGGAATGATATTGTGTGTGTGTTCCGTGTACCAAATAATAACTTTTTAAGTCAATCACATAGACCAAACGTATCGTCTGGAGAGATTTCTGAACACTTGGGCGGTCTTGTTGTCTTCCTGTCGCTTCTGCGATTAGGAACGCGCAACTTGTTTGCGTTCGTTTTGTCATGCGTTAAATATCATTGGTGTTCTCTAATCGATGAATGAGGCCTTGCCGCCCAATCGATATTCACGATATAGATAAGCAAAGGATCAGGATTTTGCAGGAATGTTACTAAAAGTAAATCCCTTGTTTATTTCACTGGACTATACTTTTACGTTTGGAACAAACTGACTCGACGAACCTGTATATTTGTGACTGGAACATCGATTTCGTCCGCTTCTCAAAGTAAGCCTCATCTTAGATAAATCGTTGAGCAAGTGGTAAGTAATACATTTTTGGGATTGTTAATTTGACGTGATTGCGTTTTCGCCTGAGTTAAATTAATTTTGGATACTTGAAGTCGTTCTATTGCGCAATGGTCCAAATATCTATTGTAGTCTCCTTGACTTGAGTTACTTTGTTGTTTTCTTACTGTAGTCACTGGTAAGATATATGACATTCTTTGTATGTGGTATAGACGATTATCACAATCAGTTATATTGCGGGAATAATAGTGATGATGGTGATTCATAAATGAACTCGACATCGTTGCCTTTGAAAACTTTCGGTCTTGATTCCGTTGGTTCTCTATTATTCGGAGGCGAGCACACATTAAAAAGTTTTTAAAAAGAGTAAATTCTGAAGAGTAAAGCCGAGTATTATTCACACACACAAAAATGATGCAACTCGGAATTATTTATGATTGGTTGAGCATTTCATCACTTTGTCGACTTCATCCGATCTTTAGGTTCGAATATTCGAGTCAAAGTATTCCGAGTGAATTACAGCGGATGCCCAATTTATTGGCACTGTACATTACTGTCATTAGATAAAGCAGACGTCATTATATATTCATTGAAATATTCAAATAATTTATGTCCTTTATGGCATTTTTAAAATGACGGTTATTATCTCAACAAACGATAGAAAAAACACTGGCAAAGGACTTTTAGTCAAAAAATTAAAATTTTAATTATTTTTATTGAATTTAGATTTAACACATTATATGCAAACATGTTTGAAAGTTTAGTATAGAAACCAACAAAAAAGGGTCGGTAAAACAAGTGCTGTTCTAGAGGTGTCCTGATTAGAGGGGTCAAATTGAATGGAAACTACAACTTTAGGACTAAAACTAGTGTTCTTAATAGAGAGGTGTTTGCTGAGGTAGGTTCTACTATCAAAAAGTCTTACCGCAGTTGCCTTGAGGTAGGCCTTGGTTCCAGTTCATCATCACAACCGTCATCAAAAGTTTTAAAATCCTTGCCCAAGACATAAAGAAAAAGAATAAAATGATAGATCTGTTGAGGTTATTTGCAAGACTAGTACATGCAAATACAGCTAAAGACCCCCACTCTGTGTCTTATGTCATTGGCAATACCAAAAAATGTATTCATGCATAAGGCCAAAAAACATGCTCAATTTCATACTAAAGTGACTTAGACGACAGTAATGCTATCTAGCGGTAGAATGTTGCACTGACAGTTTTGGCCGAAGATTTCAGTTATAATTTCTGCCGCGAGACTGCGCCACTATCGCCTAAGCCAATTTCATACTTAGGGTCCTATAACCGATTGGTTTTCATGCCATTGGAAGGTTATCAGTATCAGACTAAGGGAATTTGATAGAGATAATGACTAGCTTCAGTTGTCAAAACAGGTTCAGCACAGCCACAAGCCATCTTCCTACACAAATGACAGTAGATATGATTCTCTAATGTGATCAACGACGGTGGACGAGAGTTTCACCAGTGGCAGGCTCAGGGGCTTGTTCGGCGTACCCCTCTATTGACCTTGTCAGTTGCTTAATATAGAAGGCCTTCCTTGTACCCTCTGATTAAATATAGGTGCAGTCACTGATCTTCAAACCTTTAGATTTAACAACATAAGTATTTTCAATCAACTTAAACCTACATTCAATTTGAACAAGAAGCTGTATAAAAGATCTAGGGTAGATTTTCAGTTGCCCGGTTTCTTTTGCAAATGTAGGAAGAAACATAAGGAAACAATTACTTTACATGGGGAACCAATACAGGCCTACTTACTTATACTTTAGGACTGGCTTTTCTTATTGTAAGCCAGGACAATCACAAAGCATCACATCTAAGTACTGGCAAATATACAAATGAATAAATAAATCAGTGATTCATCTAAATATCATTGTTTCCTTTATTCATGAATATCACATGATCTGTACATAAGACCCTTGCAGGCAAATTTGAATGGACAGCTGTCATTATAGGAGGAGTAGTGCAAATTTCTGATGGCTGTCACTAGTGCGTAGTTGGTAGAGAAACTGCAAATTTTCTGAATGATCCTTGTGCAGGCCTCCAGAGGAACCCTTAAACAGTACATGTGCATAAGCGTTGACCACCAGTACTGATTTACACTGCTCTGCCTTTAACACTTAACAAACACACAAGAGAAGACTGATAGGGCAGTGGAGCTTCTTTATGATTAAGATAATGCTTTGAAACCAATAAAAACAACCCAATTATCATCAATGCTTTTGGGGTTTTTGTCCTTCAGAGTTAGCCATTCCACAGTTACACTTCTCTTTTTTTCACCTAGCAAGAAGAAATAGGTTTTTCTATTCCATAATTTATCAGGAATTGATACTTTATTCTATGTCAACAGTCTGATAATCATGTGAGTAAACTTGTTATCTCGGTTTTTTACTGATATCAACCATTTTTTCAAGTTGGCAGTTTGCTGTAAATTCCCTTCAAGCAAATACATATAAAGACGAGTGGAGGATTCATGCGCGAATGGCCATTTTGAATGATGCATGACATGTAGGCCTAATGCAGATATCCATACACAAGGAACGTAGTAACCTTGGCCAAGTGGTTAAATAAGACTTGCTAGATACATTTGGAACACACTCAAAAACACCAAATCTCAGCAACGGTCAGTCCTAGTACTTGCTTTATTATTAGTATTCTTGAATATTAGTAACATAATTTGACAAATCTGAAGAAGAAGCAAATGCAACAAAATAACTTTAAACATCATAAGTTCATTTGAAAACAAACTAGACAGCACAATTTGAATTCATCAAAACTGCATTGGTATCATTTTATTGATTGACAAGCTAATGTCATGATAGGGAAAATAATTCACGTTTAACATTCAGTAAAATCTAACCAAGTAGCAGGCACTGGAATTACATTCATTTCTGCCACAAAGGTATTTTCATAACCAACATTTACATGGTAATGGAACAAGACTTTTTCCGTCTGAAACCACGGCCTTGATCACAAACTGAAAGTCTGTCTGACTATATCTATCTTCAATTCAATGACCAGGGATAATTTTACACACTACACAAAAGACCTTGTGAATTTACAAGGTCCTCCTCGGAAGAAACTGTCCCAACTTTCACCTTAGCCATAACTTGAGGCGCAACGCATCGACTCCATTCAGATAATAACGAAACAGTCTCTTATCTCGAACAAATCCTAGATTTTCATACAACTTGAGGGCAGCTTTATTGGTGATCTCAGTTTCAAGGACAACCTGAAAAACAAATTTATAAAAAATATAGTTCACTTATCTAATTTAGAGCCGGACAAAGAAAAGGAAAATCTGAAAAGTTTTCTGATCTAAATTCTAATAGTCACAAAGATGTCCCTGAAACAAAATCCAAAAATTACCTCATCACATTCATCTTTGACCATGGCCCGAATGGCTTTGAGCACAAGATGTGAACCTAAAAGGCAAGAGAAAAAGTTATGACAACATACAGAACTGATCATGGATTTTATCAATTCAAACAGCGAGAAACATCAAGTGCTGTATTGTAGTACATATCCTTCTCAAAAGACATCAATCAGATTTTACCTATTTTCCTCCGTCTGTAATTTTCATCAACGGCAAGCATTGCGATGTAACCCCTTCTGACCATATTTTTATGCATATCTAATTTACAAACTATGGCTCCCACACAATGGCTCCCATCCATGGCCTGAAAAAGAAGAGCGGAGAAAAGTACTGAGTGAAATGCATGGAACTTATTTTAGCCCGACATCCTGATGAGACTCCCAAAGAGGAATAGAAGCCTAAAATACTCGGGAGTCCCCCCCCCTGAACGAATTCACAGCCTGATAAATATGTAAAATATACTCATATATAAACATGTAGATGTATCAAGAAGTTTACGTATTCCCATATAAAATAATGCAGGGGTAACAAAAATGACGACTGCAATGAAATTCTTGCTCCCAAGGAGATCAAGAAGTGGACGCCATCATAATCACATCTAATGTTCTCAAGGCGTTTGTGATTCTGGTTGTAAATAAAGATGTCAATTCTTCAATTGCTATACTTACAAGGAAGCACAGTTTTGGCCAGTTGTGAATAAAATATCTGTAGGTATATATCGAGTACGGTTCTGACAAGTCTTTTGTGATTAATGTCATTATATCTGGCATTTGCTTTTCTGATTCATAAACAACATAATTAATACCCAATAGAGTATCTATTTCAATGTTCTTATTTTCTGCAGAAGACGAGGCTTCTGTGGGACTATTGTCACTTTCAGCACCATCTCTGAGGGAGTTCAATAACTTTGCTGCAAGCTCCTCAACGCCAGAATCTTTACTACTCTCCTCAGTATAATCAACATCAGGGCCAGCCGGCGAAATATGTAGAGACTCCAAGTCCAAACCATCATCCACATCTCGGCATATTTTCATTTTATCACAATCTTGGCACTTTTTTGTTGACAACAAATGAACATTGGTTTTACTGTCAATAGATTTGGGTGAATCAACTTGATGTTGTATAACTCCATTTGGAAGCTTTTTATCTGTTGTTTTGATTCTAGACTTTGCATGATCATAGCTACAGGTTGTGTCTTCAGCACTGTCTCCATGCACATGTACATGATGTACAGGAACAACAGGCACTGTCGGTTTACAAGACTCAAATTCAGTCGGCATTTTCCTGCCTTCACCGAGTCTCTCCTCTTTTGAATTAATTATTTCAGGTTCCATAGTTAGAGATCATTACATAGCGGTTAATGGGTGTATGATCTGAGGAGAAATGGACGTATGAATCGGGAAATTTGGCCGGTTTTAATCGTTATCTTGCCGATTCTATTTCTTGTCCACCATGTTTGGCGCATGCGCAAAATGTAATAAGACTACTTTCATCTAAGTCCGCATTAAGAACATTTCAATTCTACCCGATTCGATGGCTTTCTCTGAATAAACTATATGTTCTATGAGTAACTAAGGAAAAATACAATAATTGTAGACTCGGTGAGGGTAAGGTATGTCCGTAAAATGAATATCAAATATTTTTACTTTTCAGCGGATGATTATCCGCCAAGGTGTTGCTGGGCACTTCCTGTGTCTATTACATATTAGCTTTCAATAAGTTTTGACCTCGACGAAAAGTTTCCGAGTCTCCCCTAGTTAACGTATGATTTTAAATGATTAGCTCCGATTAGTCTTCATCATCAAGCAGTCAAATGGGTGGCTTCTTGTGAAGGAGGGAAAGTAATCCATGACCATATCGATATGACATGACGTCAAAACGAACAGATAAAGGATAACCCCAAGTTAGCCATTCCATTTGATTACCCCAGAACAAGCACTGATGCATTACAGTGACCCACCACAAGGGAAGCAAATCTGGAAAGAGACAAATTGACTTGTTTGTGGGTTGTGCTGAATGTCTTCATCTATAGTTGTGTTCATAAAAATGCTGATCATCATTTTATTTTTCATTTCAGTTCTTGGAACCAGTGAAAATAGTACATGAATATGTCAACTGACAATCATCCAACGTTTCCCAATAAAGAAGAGCGGACAAAGTGTAGGAATGCTAAAGATGAATATTGGAATTGCAGAGAAAGCAAAGAGGACAGCCAATGCACCAAATTTAGAGAAATGTTCGAAAAAAGCTGCCCACCAACTTGGGTAAGCTCCAGGTCAAGTGACTTTACTGCTATAGTGGTGACCGGAAAATGATGACACTTTCTGTGTTCGGTTACCATCTGAAAATAAGAACATGTAGCATCCAGAAAAGTAAAATACAGTGATTAACTACCATACCAGAATAGTTTAACTTCCCCATTGACAAATATTACTTATATTGTCAATAACTTAGTATGTAACTGAGGACCTTCTTTTGCTGAATGAAATGACATGGATGAACCTGATATACTCCCATGTTGCTGAATATATTCTTGCATGATTCCTTTTATCACACACACGTTTTCCCTTTTAGGTGAAATATTTTGACAGAAGAAGAGAATATTTAAGGTTTAAGACAAAGATGGAGAAGGATGGATATGAGCCAATTGATAACTTAAAAAGAGAGAAGACTTCATAGCATTGTTGTGAAGGGGAAAATCTGTGTGGCTGTGATTTTGACAATGACCTCCAATGACTTTGTGCTGCTGAGTTGGTTGGGGGAATAGGCACATTTTGCAAAAAGGGATGTCTTGGGGCAGTTGTCTGCTAAAGTCACCCGACATAATCGGGACAGTTGAATGCCAATTGTGGACACTCTCACTATCATTTGCAACCGCATGTGTTTTATATTTGTGCTGATAGAAAACAGAATTTTTCAGTCCAGATGTAATCCCCAAGAGCCTAATTTGTGGATGATCTCTGGTTGCTGTGGCGCACTAAAGGGTATAGCTAACTTCGTGGATTATTTCACTCAAAACCGCATATGAGAACTAGTCTGGTCTATGCATTGTAACAACACCTTTAGTACATCATCAATCATGGAATATATAGATTTTGAATGATGTGATTAATTTTGTAATAAAGATGAGGTCTGAACCAAAAATATGGTGTTGTCCTACATTCAGCTTTCAAGCACTACAAAACTTCTTGCCTGTTGACAAATACTGAAGACATAGTCATCAAACAAGGTGGTTTTGAGTTGCCTCTTAAATGATGTTTCTGGCAGAGCTCTGATGGAAAAAGGAAGTTTGTTCCACTGGTATGGGTCACAGTATGAGAAGCTGCGGTCACCATATCTGGACTTAGTTCTTCTGATTTTCAGCGCCTTGAACGTGATGGACCAAGCACACATTGCAGAGGAGCCAGGGTCTTATCCGGTAGACCATAGAGTATGGCATTGTTAGTGTCAAGTCGGGAGACAACCAATGCGTGCACAAGCCTTACTACTGAGTGATGATCTAGGTATTTCCTTATCCTCCCAATTTTGTTGTAGGCGAAATGACCACATTTTGTAGGCGAAACGGGAGTAGGCGAAATGGGCCGTAACCGTGCAGTCCTGTGGGCATTGGCGATTCCGTACAGCCAGTCTGACTTGGCATAATGTAAAGCCCAGTCTAACTTAGCCAACCAGTTCATTCAAGTAGACTGCCAGTTCCCACAGTCCAATCAGACTAAGCCAATGAATGAAGTCAGTGTCTGTCTACTGGCCTGTTGGTACAATCCAGTCGGAAGTCATTGGTCTTACCCTGAGATGACCGGATAGAAAGATGTACATGCGCATGCATAATTGGTGAACAGATCAACATTTGAACAGAATCAACAACTACAGTTTATACTTGTACAGTGTTAATGTCATTTCATTTAGTGCAATACAAATTACATGTGCTCATCATTGGTAAAAGCTGGACAAAGAAATGTTGAAAACTAAACTTACAATTACCTGGTGGATAAAAAGTTCTTTGAAACAGTCCTTTCTTCCTAACATTTTAAAACTATCTCAATAAAATAAACAGGTACAAAATTCAGAAGTTTGCACTGCACACCAGTGTTCTCATCAGGTTGAATTTACTGGGCTAGGCTACTGGCCTGTAAGTTTCATCTACTAACTGTAGTTTCATCATGAAAATCCTACAGAAAGCACTGCTCTATCTAGTGCATTGGAATGTGTGTTAGTGTCAATACATGAAAATCTTTCAGAAAATGCTGCTCATTTGTTCCACATCTCTCAAAATGCATTGTTCATTGGAATTTGTGTTAGTTAATATGTTGACCTTGCTCGATTATAATCATTCCATTTATCAATAATCATCATGCTAGTATTTGTTAAATTCGTTGTGGCAAATATCTTGCAAGAAATTAATTGTAACTCCTTCATAAATGACTATGAATCAGCCCCACAATAACAGAAGTTGGAAGAAAACTTCCCGATTTGGTATCCGGGGTAATAACATGCCCACACTAGATTTTGCTTAATCATTCTTGAGCATGCACAACTAAGTACCGGTAAAAAAACTTCTGTCATGATCCTGATTCATAACCCCCAAAGGAGTAGGATACTTTATTGGTTCCCTGAAACCAGCAGGGAGGATATTTCAGCAAACCTTTGCAAAAATAAATATACATGGGAATAAATTACTTAATAATAACAAGACTAAACAAATCCTCCTCTTTATTCATTTTGTCTTTACTCATTCTTGACAACAGGAATGTCAAGATTTATGACGTGTATGACTTGCTGAGAAAAAAACAAGAGTTACTACTGTAGTCTTCCTGCAGTGTACATATCATAACTTAGCTTTTAAATGGCTCTCTGCTTGAACAACCAACATGATGAAGAGATATCAAATCAACAAATAGTCACTCCCCTCTTATGTTCATATGTTCGGATGTATAAACTTATAATTCACACCTGAGGAGTTCACAGCCTCTCATGTTAATTGGAGAAGGCCAAGTTATTGATATCTGTCTCTATGTATAGTTTAAGAAGGCCTGTACAGAATGTTTAGTCGCATTTCTGGATGTACCTCAGAACTACAATTTTATGTAGATATGTACATAGTGACAGCTGGCAATAATTTGTCTTTCTTCTCCAAAAACAAATCAATACAATTTCTCATCTTGTGCATGGACAGTCACAAGCACATCATTCTCTACCTTATAGAAATTATCACAGCTAGGCTATCATAGTTTCTTCATGTCTACAGTTACCATAATCCTATTCAATTTGCAAGAATCTTGACCTACTGATCAACAACATTACATGTACACTCTGCAACGGACTGCATCATTCATTATCCTTCGTTCTGCTACCTTGCACACTCCCAATGCATGAAGGACTGATTCGTAGGAGTAAACAATAAGGTCAATTGTTTATTTGATTGAGAACAATTAGATCAGTATGAAACACATGAGCCTGGACTCACCACCCTGAAAATAGAACAAAGAAATTGTAACTTTAAAGAAAACACAGTGTATTCATACGATCTTCAGTGTTCGCATTCTTTGGGGTGGAGAAGACAGAGAGACAATAGTGGCAATATACTAACTGAAATCTGCTTCTGAGTTTCAGGGTCCTTTTATTTTCTCATTTTGAGTAGAGTTGATGAAAAGAAGTGCTATTCCGATGCTGTTACTCAAGTTTCTACAAGGTTCAGATACCCTTTAGTCAGCTGCCTTCAGTGCATGTATCTGTGATGGTTCTAAGCTGAATCTACATACCTGATGATTCTCGCCCAATGACTGTCGTAGATCTGGATGTGCCATACTGGAGGCTTCCATATGAACCATTACTTTGTCCATTCTCCTCATTCGTTGAAACTCTGAAACAAGACCAAAATGTTTAACACAATTTGAAGACATGCTGTACCTCAGGATTAAGCAATGAGAGAAGCTATGCATGATTATCTTGCGCAGCCTTTTTGTAGTGGCTGATTGAACTTGAACTCAATTTTGGAACTAATTGCTAATCACAAAACAGATACATGTATCTCAGTAGGAACCTCCAAATCACTGTCTCTGTACTGCCTTTAACTTCCACTGAAGAAGCCGAATATCAAAAACCACTCAACTGATTGAGTCAAAAGAAGAACTCCCTCTACTTACCTAACAGTTCGACTTGCATTAATAGGTTTCCTGTGTCCTGAAGGAGCTGGAGGTGGTTTGGGTGTGTATCCTGAGTTCGGGTCAGTCTGACGGGCAGCATGAGCCTGAGCCACCATAGCCTGGTGCTTTGCCTTACTCTGTTCCAGCAGAGCTTTACTTTGTTCGTACATCCGCTGCTGTTTGAGGGCCTGCTGCTGCTGCAACAATCCAGTCGGTATGGCGCTACCATTAGTTGCGGCATATCGATTAGAAGAAATCCCACCAGTGGAGTGATTATAGATATTTACAGCTTCACTATCATAAAGCGGCATCTCATCAAAGTAACGGGTCACTTGTTGGTTCTGTTGAGATTGAGGACGGATTTTCTGTGCACCTAAATTGTTCAAATGGAAGTTGATATTTGGGGTTGACTGAGACCCGTCAGCAGTTTTAGGTGGTCTGGCTTCTTCCAGGTGTTCCACTTCTATCTCTCTTTCCTTCTCAGCAGTTTTGTTACTATTCGTCATTGTAAAATCTCCTGCAGTGGTATTTGATCGTTGAAATGGTGCATGCTTCGGAGGTGGTTGCATATTTGATAGGACGTTCGTTGACTTGTGAGCCGCATATTGTCGTTTTTGTTGCCTTACTTGTAGTCTTGTAAGAGCATCATTCATCTCCTCCACATATTGCTCATCAAGCACTTCCCCTAAAAAAATGAAACAGTAGTGTGAGGAGAAATTCTAGCTTCATGACGTCAATTGATAATAATGTTTGTAATATTTCCGTCATTAGCTCTATTGCTACATATTAACCTACCATTAGCAGAATAAGTTATCCTTCAAAATACACTACAAACCTCCATTCAAATGAAAAGATAAAAATTTAAATGGTATGAACAATTGCATTTCAGCCCTTCCACATACCAGAAGGTCCATCTCCATGTGACCAACAAAATAAACATCATCTAACAAATCCCAAATAAAGTGAGCCTACCATTCGCATCGACTCTGCTGATAGAAGTTCCAGCATGGTTGACTGCTGACATGGGCCGGTTAGCCATGACACGTGAGGAAGCTAGAACAAATAGGTGAAAGAGACATAAGTTTGGAAGTGATGAGGCATGAGTGATGAAGTCAGTGAAGGAGTGAAATTGATATTATGATAATGAGGTGGATGAAACTACTGAGAGGTAAGAGGCCATTGTAATTGAGTTGCTTTCACCAAGATAGCTTAACCAAATATCCCAAACGCAACAAGACATTCTGTTTCCAAATACGATGTGTTACAGCATCACCTGATTATCATGAGACAGGACTTAAAATATACCTCAATCCATGCAAGATATCTCATATGTGTCTCAGGACCTTGTATTTGATAATTTTGATTTAAAAAGAAATAGACACATCCCCAGTTAGCTAGTCAGTATTAGTATTAGTCTTCAGAATGCATCAACATCTGCAAGGCTTAGGCTTTACTTTTCAGCATGTATATGTTCACCACATCCAGTTCGAAGTATTGAAGTGTTAAATAGTATCATCACCATTTCAATCAACTCGAACCCATTGACATCTATTGGTCAGACTGATATTATATCAGCTTTATTCACAATGCACTGTGTGCAACAGAATACATTTCTTTGAGAATAATTGTCACAGAAAACAAGCAAGGCACATTGTAAACTGCTGAGTCATACTCATCTACCAACACATATTGAACTAGGAAGGCAAACTCTAACTAAATTGTATTCATTCATAAAAACACTGCTTCTACATGTACATGTACTACCATTTCCCCCCACGAACCTAGAAATCCTATCGAATGAGGCTAAGCAGGACTGGTGACCCCTTTAAGACTTGTAGCCATACAGCATGCCTTAATAGTTCCATAAATATAAACCATTCCCGTAAACCTCCGACTTCAAATTCTCCATGATACATGTATGACTCAAATCCCTGATGTAGCCAATTCAGGGTGATATAATGGTAAATGAGGATAAATAATGAAGTGGGAAATGACTGCATGCTCAAGATGGAATTGAAAACTTACTGTCTGACCGCCTGGCAAATACATGCCGTTCCTTGGCAGAATTTCGACCTATGGGGATTTTACACAAGTTTTACAAAAGTTTCATATTGCCAAAACTTTCTCACAAAAGGACAAAGCTGAAGGCAACAGGATACCCTGATGCAGGACATTGCCTAAATTCATAAGTGCCCAAAAAGGAATCATGAAATCAAAGTCTAGGGTAGTCGGCACTAAAGAAGATTCATGTAAATGTCTGCATCACTTGGTATTAAGAACATCAAAATCCAAATACCCAACCTTTTCACTATCAATTTGATAATGTTATGCAAACTGACTTTGGTTTACTACAGCCAATGGGAAATGATGATGTTTTGTTAAGCACCACCTCCCTCAAGATATGTACAGGAAATTCAAGGTAAAGTTATTGCAGATGTGAGAAGAGTGCAGGGCAAACCAACCTGATCGCACAGTGCTAGCAGACACAGGACGTTGCTTCACATTTGGCTTCAGTTTTGTACTGTAGATTGCAACAGCACCAGAGTATGAAGACATGGGATTGTTGTGCGCATAATATTTGCTTGGCTGCATCTTGGTCTCGCCATCTCTCTTCTCTGGGGGCACAGGCGTTCCTGAATTGCAATGCAAGCAAATGTCGGAGTGTGCACGATAGACAGTTAATGAAAGCGAGCATGCAGAAAGGCCCATTCATACTTTGATTAATGTCAGGTAAGCAACAAATAGGAATTCTGAAGCATGGAGGAACACTCCTGTACACCATTCAACAGATCATAGTATTGAGTGTTTTCAATCTCAGTTGTATGGATAGTATACAGTTTCACTCAGACTTTTCTCCAAGACGGTGTATGAATATCACATCAGTGTACAATAACCAAAGTATGAATTGGGCTTTAACCTTTGGCAGGTGAGGATTATTACTTACACCTAATAAACTGAAGGTTGGACAGTAATCTAGATCAGGGACAAATCTACAAAGAACCATATGCATTGACCACTAAGAAATATGGTCATGTCTCGCCTGCCTGAAGGCTGAAGAGTGAAATTTTCTGTACGGTTCTAGAAAAATTGAAATGCCCAGCCAAAACCAATTCTACTTTTCACACCTTCTATAAATGCTCTACAAGCTTTATCAACAGCCTATAATTTCAGCAATATTTTGAGCTTTTGCCCGATTGTATTTTTCAGACCAGTACATCAGGAAAAAGAGTGATTTGTATCAAGATGATAAAGGGAATATAAGACTAATAGATAGTATTTAATGATAGATCGTAAACTGAGAAGATAGACAGAGGGTTTTTACAATTTATGAGTAAAATTTCCCAAAATATCGCATTCTATTGAAGTGCATTTTACCTTGTGCAGAGTTACTCTCAGCTTCTTCCCTGTTTTCAAAACCCTCTTTGCGTTTCACTAGCGATGTTTCCGAGTTGTTGGGGGTGTGCGGTATTCGATGAACTGGTACCTCTACCATGCCACTTCTGTTCCCACCAAGGAATATGCTTGCAGACTTGTTAAGCTTGGTATATGTTGTAAGTACCTCTTCCAATTCACTCTCACTAGAAGTAGAAGAATGATAGCATAAAATATTGATGTTTTAATATACAATATTATCACCCTCTTGATTCTTATGGACCTTTGCCTCTAAATAATTATAACTGGTCCACATACAGCTGCATCTCCCTTCATAGTGGACACCTCTCTCAATCACAGGGCATCTTCTCTATGAGATACAGTGATTTCTGTCAAGACTATGTAAAATCTATACAATCTCACCCGTGTAATCTGGACATCTCCATATTCAGGAATCAGTCCCTATTCTTCTGTAGTTTTCACAAACTTCAACATGCTCTTCCTGAAACTTGGATAGATCTCTTTGAAGATATTTGAGTTTCTTTTAAAAGAGAATATAGCTCACTTTGCAGTTGTAACAAATCTGTTAAATTTGTCATCATCCATAGCATTCTCAGTTGGTGCATTGCTGGTGGCACTACCGGCACTCGGTCGTCTCCACTGGCGTCTCTCCAACTGTCTCCTCTGACGCAGTTGCTCGGTCTCCTGAAAACAAAGCCAAACCTTGATATGACAGAAAAAAGTCAAAACTTGCAAAAATATTAACTCCAATATTAATGCATTAAGACATGGCTATATTTTAACTTCGCAAACATTTCAAAGTTTAATTTTGTTTCCAATTGAAAGCTCTGAGCTCCATACCTTGCCATAGATGTGCACAAAGTCTCCCAACTGCTTGGCCAAGATCCGTCTTCTGTCCGTTATTGGCAACCGCCGACTTGGAACAATAACTCGGAATGGCTGCTGGAGATTGCCTGCAGCTCTCTTGAGGAAACGTAGCACCAAATCCTACAAGAGAGAACCGCACATTTGTATTAAGGCCATAAATAATTACCAAGGTCAATCACTGGGTAGCCACCTATGAGAGAAGGATTCATTTTTTGAATTGAATCTTTGGCACTATCTGAATAGTAAAGTGAAGTAGAGCACCAAGATTGGTACAAAAATGTTATCGAATTAAATTTGCTTTGTGCTATTGCATTGTTCAATGAAAGTACGTTATGGTTTTCAAGGTGGCAGATAAGTTTGATGTATTCATATCAAACTTGCTGTAAAACACCATGCATGCAGATATTAGCCTACTCTTACAAAACACTAAATAACCGTACTCTAATCTAGTGTATGACATGTTTACTTCTAGATGATGAATTTCCCTACTTTTTAATTTAATCTATTCTATTAAAAGTAGATTAAAAAGACATACATGTACATGAATGTAATAGCGAAGTTGAACACATTTTCACACTTTTTTTCACTTTGGACTAGATCTGCGTCTTTCCCACCAACCTCTAAAACTCTATTTATGCCAGGGTACAGCAACAAAGTAAATATCTATAAACAACAATTCAGGACTAGAATCTTACAACCCCTGTTCTAAAAACAATGCAGGAGGGATCACTCAAGGATGTGGACATGGTAGCCAATCAAATTACCATACAGGTTATGGGCCACAAATTGGGATTCCCAATGTACTGTCAATCAATTGGGAACCATGGTGGTTATTTTAAACAGTTACAGTAGAACCTCTCTATAAGGGACACCCTCGGGACCGACAAGTGCTGTCCTTAATAGAGAGGTGTCCTGATTAGAGAGGTCAGGTTGAATGGAAACAACCAATTTTGGACCAAAACTAGTGTCCTAATAGAGAGGTTGTCCTTAATTGAGAGGTGTCCGCTAAGGGAAGTTCTACTGTACTTTGAATCTACGATTTTCAGGCCATGCACTCTCGTATGAATTTTTTCCCAGGATAAAGATATGACTCTGTGCTCAAACCTTACATAGTAGTGCTCATTAGGAGACAAAGAAAACATTTGATTGGTGAAATAGATAATCATGGTGAGACTAACACACTTTATAAATTCACAGCAAGGTTGATAATGATTCTGACAGTTAACCTGATAATCAATCATTTGACACATGGATAACTGACTGCGTGTTTCATGGTATCTCTTCAATAACGTTAACTAGACTGGAGGGTAGGACAAGGCATAGGCTAAAATTTCAGAGCGGCAATTGCTTCATGACCAGTGAAGTTACAACAAATGAAAAAATTTCAGCCCTAAAAGGGTTACTGGTAAAGCGGACTGATGCGATGCAAATCCACCATGACTGCTTTTGGAAGGGAGGGAGCAGATGCAAAGTCACAGTGCCATAGAGGATAATCCTATGCGGGAAAACCTGGGAATTTCCAACAGTAGTTGCAGACACAAAGCAATGATGGAGAGTAAAATGTAGGATTACCAATGCCAATGTATCTTTTAGTTTCAATCACAAAGAGAGATTTTTTGTTGCAAAAACATTGCAATGAAAGGAGGCAGCCACAGATTCAGTCAGCATCACACAGCAAAGAATGTCTTGACCACAACACTATCTCAGGAAAGGCTTCTATATGTAGTCAACTCAAATAACAAACCCAATTTTAAAATAACGGAAACAGTTATCAGACACTTTCCACAACCATTATGAATGACGCAGAACAGAGCACAAAAGATTATGCACTTTCATTTTATCGGCAATAGCGTTTTCTCTGATTACTCTACTAGCGAAGTACGAAGAAGGAATAAGTGGTCTACTGCGTCCGTATAGAATTCATACAGGACGTAGTCGATGACATTATGGACTTTCATACACGTACAGATATCATACTTCATGTTTCATCATTCAGAATAGTTGGGAAAGCTGCCTAATGACAACTACTGGGTTTCAAGAAACCTCAGGAGGCTGAATGGTGGTGTGTTGGATTTCCTACAGGGATTTTCATATTTGATTTCTTGAGGCATTTCTATAATAGCAAATCCCCATGCTTCATTCAAGTCAAAGATGGCATGCCAATTTGAACCACCCTCTAGCCTTGTCCACCCAGCCAGGGAGCAATCTATACAGGTTGGGAATGAATGAGAAACAGAACACGACACACAACCAAACAGTGATGTGCGACTCATTCCTACTTACTATGTCTCTAGTGCGGTTCTGTGAAAATAGGGAAAAAAGCAACTACTCGTTTGAAAATAAAACAAATTTCAATAACAGAACAGAGGATTGGTCACAACAGACTCTCATCCTTGATTAAACTAGTTTCTTTAGATTACAGTGTTCAGGCCTTACACCATGATAAGCATACTTTCTAAAGCCAGTCCAGTCCAAAGGTGAAAGTGAGTGGAAGGTACCGTCCAATATGACCAAATCTACATGTAACCAAGCCAAGAACATGCTTCTGAATGCAACGCTCCTCACTAACAAAGTGAAATTTTAGCATATCCACCACTTTCACCTTCAGATAGACAGGTCAGACCTAGCCAATTCAATCATGCACACCCCAGATAATCCATTGTACAAGATAACATACATATAGTGCAGGTCTCCACGACTTTTTAAAGAGCTCCGGTGAGGCTGACCGTAACAGTTTCTTCAACACAATGAAAGGTTAAAATGTTATGATAAAATAACTGGCCCGGCAACCTCTGTCTTTAATAGCATGTTGTGACCAAGGAAAATTTCATTACTACCGGTAAAAGTTCCTTCACACAACTTAGAAATTGTGTAAGTACCACATTAGCAGCATTTCAATAAATAACTTCAGTTAAGAGCCCTATGTTAGACACTTGCAGCAGAAAAAAATTGATTAGAAGAGAAAAAGACCAGAAGAAATCAAGAGAATTCTGAAATTGTTTTGATTGTTATCAATATTGAGAGAAAAATTATCAGAGTATTAAGAGACAGTCAGTATCAAAAGTACCTTTCTTAATATTGAACCAGGCTTTCCATAATGAATAAATATTTTCTGTTGAAAAATAAAGAGCTTATCATCTAAAAATATGTTCAGTAGATGACATCACACTTGACAGATAAAGAAAGTGTCAAAGAAAACTATCAAATTTCTTGCTCTAATCCAAATTCATAATCATAGATGAAATTACAGGCACGCATCAATGTGTTACAGGTCGCAAGCAAAGTACCATGCTGACTAAGGACTAAATCTGTTACAATTTTTTTCTCCAAGATAGCACATGTCAACACAGATTCAAACAAAGGACAAAAAATGCTGTTTTCTTCCATAATGGGTACTAGTCACAATAGTCAACTCAGAGAATGCTCCAGGAGACAGAAGGAGAAGGATTAGACAACTCCTAGATACGTACCATTTGTTCATTGGCCTCCTCTGATTCACCAGCCTCATGGGTTCCATTCTCTGAGATCAATCTATGCTTTACCCGTGTCAGATATGTAGCAAATGCTGTCCTTGCCTGCACTTTGCTGAAATTGCAAAAGAAACTTCTAACAAAGAAGGTCATTCTTCATGGCAAGACATCACTGGTTAAGTGCCCACCCTCAAGTCAAATGTGACCTCGGCCGGTCTAAAAAAATTTTCTTCTACTACTTAGTTGTGGATTCTGATTCCTTTTGCCATATTAGTTCCATCTCTTAGAATTATCATCATCGACAATCAGATCAAAATGACTGTCCATAAAACAATAAGGCTCTTATTCCAATGTAAACTACTGGGTCCAATTACCTCATAGTTCCACCACCTTCCAGTATCTCCACAATATTGAACTTCTCCTCAGGGAGAGTTATAGCCGATCTGGACAGTCTTGAAACCGGAGCAGGCTTCACACCCACACTCGAAGGCGGTTTATACACTGGCGGCTTCCCCTCATCCATCATAGGCTCTACATTCTCCTTCCCCTTGACGACCCGGCTCTGTTTCAGCTCTTCACTCGTCTCGAGCTGTATGATCTTAGTTTCTTCTTTAGCTGTTGGTCTCTGTTCGTTCATCTCCTCTCTGGACATGATAGATAGATCTGTCTGAGATGAGACTTCGACCTCAACCACTTCAGCTTTGACTAGGCTACCTCGATATATCCCTGAAAAATGATGAGAAATGGTTCAATATTATGGATTTCTCATTTAGAAAGTCTTTCTTCTCGCAGAAATTTATGATTGTGAAGATAAAGAGGTTTCCAGTGCCTTCTCCACTGACGAACATGACCAGAGTTTCGCCAGAAGTCCCAATCACTTTCTTCCTTATGAACTGTTAGAAACATTGCATTGTTGTGTCAAGAAACCAATCTTACCCTCAGCCAATGGTCCCGTATGAGGCCGCGGGTGCTGCTTCTTCCTTTTCTTCTTGTTGCTCAATGATGAACTCAGCTTTCTCTCGTACAGGACGGTTCTTTTCAATGCACGTGTGGTGAAGTCAGTGTTACCCTGGAATGAGGACACTCAGATATAGTTGTGTTGTTTACTCTTTTCACAATAGTAATCGCCTGATTTTGCCAGCAGTGCTATGATTATCGTTACATAGTGAACATAACCTACATGTACATGAAGGCTATGCAATAAGACAAGCATTTTTCCACGATCATCTTTGACAAGTGTGTTTACTTGATTAGTTCATCCTTTAGAAAAGTTGTGAAGCATTTCCCCCCACCCCTTTTTTAGCATTCAATGAGCCGTGATAATAAAAAGCTAAGACATCACCCACAGCAAATACAATTGTTTTCATTTCATGTGCTACATGCATGTATTGATGGGAACTACTATTGTAGAGTGAAAGGTGACTAGGCAGCTGACAGCTTGGTAATAATGCTATTGGTCCTTTTTAGCAAAATTTACATGCCGTACGAGTAACCAAATTTACGGTCACTTTTTCAATTTGTGATCTTTTTGCCGGGCCTCAAATGCTAATACTAGTAAGTGAAGATGAAAGGCAGATATGTTTAAGTGTAATTTTGAAGGGATATGATATTCAAGCATGCTTTACTGTAGGACAGAACATTCATAATGACAAGACAATTTGCAGTGCTCCCAGTTTTGTTTCTTGCAAAAATTAACATTAAAATTTCAAATTCTTGAAGAACATATCAAAATTTTACTTTCATCAAGATCAACTCAAAAACATTCAATCTGGCAGTAAACTTAGCTGCTTTGATTTTAAAGGTTAACAGGAAGTACTGGGAACACTGTAGAGTGGTTTGCACATGTTGCCATGGAAATGTGAAAAGGAAAGCCTACCTTCACCGAAGCATATGGGCATATGAGGGAGTGGGAGCCTGTGAGATTGCATCTCGTGGCCTGTTAAATAGGAACAGTCTACGTATGACGGAGTAGTATTTAAATAGTCAGACCTGTATACCTATTAACCTTACAATTTCACATATATTGCCGATTTATTATCATGCACACTGTTGGTCAATACAAGAAATGTAATTGACATTCCTTAAAAAGGAAGCATCCTGGTTTTACACTCTAGGCATCAAATTCAAGACTTATAGCTTACTGGGTCATTATGGATTTTGTCCACAGTATTTGGGTCCTTATGTTCACTTGTACCGGTTAGTTACAATTAAGTATTGGTTAAACTCTGTATGGCATCAGATAAAATGGTTGCAGGAAGGACATAAGCTATACTGTACCTGAGCAAGCATCAGTTGTGGATGTGGGGTGGAGTGGATATGGAGGGACCTGCAAACAAGCACACAGTACATTACAAATATAATTGACCAACAGTAGATCAATTTGTTCCAGTTACACACAATATATATCAATATATCACGAGTTGCTAAGTTATAGTGCTATAATTAATAATTAAACACATTTACGGTAAATTAGGCTGGGAAGGTGTGAAGCATAAGTAAGAAAGACAAAGTTGCACTGATCTCGTTCTTGTTCTGAGATCAAACTGTGAACCTCTCTGGTATTCCTGTATAACCATAATGCATGAGGAAAATACCAAAGCTGACTTACTTTGATTTCATCAATGTACTAGTGCCTGGTCGCGTTGGCTGGGAGTTCCTAAGAAGTGGAGTGGAGGATAAAGCCGACTATAAGCATGGTTCTTACATAACAATATGTTAATAGCGTGATACATGAAACTGTCACACTCAATATGTTTGAGGTACCATACTTATCTAAGTGTTGTTATAAAGAAGGACTGTTTCAAGATACTGCCTAATTCACTCAAATTAGAGGAAGAAAGACTTGATTTGGAAGCAACAATTATGCCACAAACGTAATAAGTTTGACAGATTGTAGAAATCATCTGGAAAATAACTTGCAGCTGATGCATGTATGAAAACTAAATATATAAGACAAAACACGAAACAACTGCTCCAAATTGCCTACTCAAAAGTCCAGCATTGATCTGATCTCTGTAGTTCAGGTCATCTCAAATTAGAAGTTATACTTCTCAACCAACATCATAGCAATTCTGCTACACAGCTTACCTTTCTGGAAAAAGTCTCTGGTGAAGCATGAGATTATGTGAGGAACCACTTTGTAAGAAAGGCCTGGAAAAATGAAATAAAAGAGTGATTAAATGCCTGGGACCCAAATGGTAGTGGCTGGAACTCTGGGCCTCTCACCTCACATTGTTAATCTTCAAGTGACGTAGTTAAGGTCAGACATGAGAACCCAAGAAACAGAAAGATCCCTTTTCTACGTACATGATACAAAGTTCTTCAGACTTATTGCATCAGGTATCAGGCAGCATCACAGATAATTGTTGTCTAACACCTTACCCATAGAGGTCCCATGAATCTGGTGAAGGGAAGACTCTGACCCAGCCTCCACGACGCTTTGCTTCCTCTTTGGCTCTCCTAACAATTCGAATTTCCTCACTTGTTAACCCTGACGCAGTTCGATTACTGGGTCGGGGCCCAATACTACTGACAGAACTTGCCGAATTGGGTCGCTGGCGCTGTAAAGCAAGACACAATACATTAGTGGACTGAAAACTACAAAAGTGGCAGATCTTGTTGTTAATTTACCAATGCAAACAAGCCGGACATTATGGCAATGAACAAAATATGAGCTATCACATGTACATGTACATGGTATTTGAAACTTTTCTTGTGCCTTGCCAGTGCTGAGGTCAGAAGTAAAACATTGGCCTTGTACCGTTGGTTGGTATGTTGCACAGAAACTCCATCTGTATTAAGATATTTATTGGTAGAGTTAAAGTTATACGGCACAGAAGTTCATCGACAGAGATAAGGCAAGGAATGCAAGGAAGACAGTACTCTAAGATCAGTGAACAGAAGGAGACCTAACTCTAGTACATTATCAGAGATGTTATGAACAAAGGTGACAGCTTTGGCTTTGCTACATTTTATATCAAACCATATCTAATAAGATGCTGCAAGCAGTGTTGTTACATGCATGGATTTCAAGTCATGATTCATGATCTGGTTGAATCGAGTCCAAAAATCTTATTTTAAACCAATTTATTCAGTAGGGTCCACAGGTCACCAGAAGTTGATCAGACCCTGGGCTAGGGGTCGTACTTGGCATGGTGTATTCTCTTCACATGAAAAGTTAAAGTTATGTGGTGAACTTTAATTCAGCCAGCTTTAGGTCCTTATTCTTCAATATACAATGTACATGTACTATATTACAATGTGCATGTACGCGCAAGCAATAGCAACTCATGTTCACCCAAATTGACATGTACAAACCAATAAATTTTTTACAACTTTATTCGTCTTACAATAAAGCTGTGAAAAACACCTATATTCACAGATCATCCCTTCCTTACCAAAGCGTGTAAATGCAAGATTATGAAAAACAGAGTCTTCAGCTGTTTTAAAGAGTCGGGTGGCCTCGGATATAGAAGCCTATCTTCATCATGTCACGAGTTGTCACTTCCTATCACCGCACCATGTGAAAGAGCCATGACAACACAACAACATCACAGTCGTGATCGGAAAGCAGTGGCCTAACAGTCAACTTGCAAACAATTGTCATGTTGTCATGGCTACCAGTACGTGGGGATAGAAACTGATCATTGTGGAGAACAACCAAAAATTGAGTAAAATTTTTTCACAACTTCTTAAGTTATCGGCAACTTAAAACACATCTTGAAACAAACCTTTCGATCGGTGGAACCTGGTCTCTGTTTCTGTTCATGATAAGATTTGAGTTATTTCAAATTAGGCATGAGTTGCATAAACAGCAGTTTATCCCAAAAAAAGATTTCATGACTAGGGATATGCATAAACATGCTACAGAATGGTAAGATAGGATACTGATGGTCTGAGCCTAACAAATTTAAATTGAACAAGACCATCAAACCACCAAGAGTTGAGTGCCGCCACACAGAGAAAGATGATAAATCATACACACCAAATAAGAAATAAACCAGAAAAATGTCACCAGAATGAAGTCGCTGAATAATTCACTGATTAGAAGTAAATTTCATGCTGTCATCAAACCTACACCAATTGATAGTTACCCCAGATTTTACCCTTGCAATCGCATTGTACTTGAAATAGGAATAGAACAAGTCAAACAGGTTCAGTACCAGTAATTTTGATCAGTTAATCTGTCGAATCAGTCTGGCTCCACACCCCAAATGCATACTGAAAGCAACACAGGCCTGTTGATTACTTCTCAACAACTGCCATGCAATTGACGTCACCGAGCCACCAGAACCAATATTTCAGTCAGCAAGATTTAACCCAAGCAATAGGTTGCCATGTACCAACCAAATGTTGCTGAGGCCGTGCATTCGGTTTCAGTCAATTGACAAAAGTATATTAACATGGTCAATCAAGTGCCAATACTCACCAATGTTCTTGCGGCAGTTTTTGAGGCAACGTCAACATTTCGTTTACTCTGGTGCACACGTCTCATCATGGGATCATGACACACGAAACCTGAAATAAATGACACATACAATACTGAGGAAGTAATGGCCCAAAGAACAGTTCTCGTCCAAGGCAAGATGAGTGTTTATGCACCCAACAATGGTTAGGCACCATTTGGGTTGACAGGTCGAGCGACTCTGCTTCAGCCAGGGAGAGGAGTCCATCACAAACTGTCCACTTGGATCGGGTCTTTGGCTTGCCCTGGCATAGGCACCAGTCAGGTTGAACTCCGGTTTTACACATTTTACAGCTCATTCAAAGCACATGTACTGTAGTTTTTTCTAATACAATCCAAGGAAAGAATCAAAACTCAAGCAAGTGGGAACAAGGTATATGGTGGCAGAAAGGATGCACAGGCTGAGCCACTCAGCCAGCTTCTGTTACACCGTATTATGCAATGAGTTGATTTAGACTGCAGAAACAACTTACCAACTAGACTGAAGAGATCAGACACCATGTTTGATTTTATCTTGAGATCAAGTGGAGCATCACTGCAAGAAAAAAGGAAGAACCCTCAATTCTGTGACAATACACATTTGCATCATATTAATATGTGTTTTTCATTTCATTAATCTCTGGTTCCAAGTACATCAAACGATGCCATGCATTCAGTTGGAAGGACAAGTAAAACCAATACGATTTACTTACCATGCTAAGGATGGAGAAAGGTTGACTTCTAGGATCCATGGACGGAGGTTTTCATCGATCAGGATATCAAAACCATAGACCTCTGAAAAAGATCATATCATGTCACAGGTTGCAATGTAACATACCATACCGCATGCATTCACTATTATGTTCCGTCAGTGAAAGATCATAATGCACTTGGGTCAGAAATAGCCTTGCCAGTATCATACAACAATCTCATTAGGTTCAGAGCTTGTATAAATTTCACATAATTTTTTTATCAAAGAGCTCACTCACCAAAGCAGTTTCCTTTAAATGGCATGAACATCCTACAGGCAGTCGCAACATGCATCTCAGCAGATATGATGGTTTTGATCACTACATCTTCTATTCTGAGCATAAGACCTGTCAAGGGGAAACAAAGCACTACCTAACAAAATATATATTCTTTTTGCCCATTCCTACCATAAAATGAGTCAATCATGCCACACTTCAAATCCAGAATTTCTAATGTTTAACTTGATTTAACCAAATGCACAGTCAACACATCACTATCCAGTAAAGACGAGTGAGATAGTAGGAAAACAAAATGAGATCATACCCAGTGATGAAACATGTCAACATACCTGTAGTGTCTTTCCCTTCTGACCTTAGATACCTGAGAAGAGCACCAAGGGACCATTTATTCCCATAATCTTCCACATCCGCATCATCATTCCTGCAGAAACAAGACAAATTATTTGAATATGGATTGATAGAATCATGATAGATTGACAAACACAAACTTTATAAACTCACTTGACAGAATACTTCTGTGTTCAGTGGCTGTACCGTAACATGATTGGTTCATTATCCAACCCTTTAGGTGAAGAGCCCTACCCAAATCACAATTTTGTAGTTTCAACTTATACCCTCAGACAACATACTTACTGCACATAGTCTTGATTCTTCTTATTCACACTGTAGTTTGTCAGATGCATGCATTGGTTTCGTATGTGTTTGGTTGCTTTGTCATATTTCACAGTCGAAAATCTGGAAAACAAACAAATAAATCACTGTACTTTTACCACAAATTAATGAACCATCAGTACACCACTCTCTCAGTCTGACCAGCAGTTTATAATTGATTTTCCAATCTTTTGAATATCATCCTGCTCAACAACGAGCAGTCATGGCAGGCTTAGTGACAAAGATTGGGTCACTGCCTTTGGACTTATCTAAACTTGGTGATCACCCTGTGAATGAGGTTTTAAAATATCTTAAAGTGATAGTGAGGGGAGCCAGGTCTTTAGTACTGTCTTACCAATTGTTTTTCTCACAAAACATACCTTGTCAACCCTTCCTCATATAGATAGATGAGTAATGGGTCGTATGAGGTCACTGCTACATACAGACGTATGTCAAATTTGAAACCTGAAAAAGAAACATTCACTTTAAGCACTGAAAGTAACGACAAAAATAAAATAGAACATTCGAACTCAACAGAAAATTCAAATAACTTGGGCCAGGGAAAAATTATCGAACTCTTTCAGACAAAATGAACTTGACTTACCGTCAACTAGAAGTGGATTAGAGAGGTACCGAGAGACAATGATTTGCTCATCGAGTGGCACTTGCTCTGGCTGAAACAGACAACAGACATAAAGAGTGGTATGGAAGCAATGGTTCACGTCACAAAATTCTTATTCATGACCTCAAGGTGTATGTTATAATCCGAATTAATTTGAAGACTGTGGCACAATTTACAGAACTATTTATAAAGACTTACATGATTGACAAGAAATATTCCTCTTCCACGAGACGACGCAATGGGCTTTACTATATATGGGCCTTTATCCTTTAGAAATGCAGCTGAAGTACAATGTGAAAGAATCTTACAGGGTGTCATCTTTTACATGTTCTAGCCAAAGGTCTTTCAAAGGTTCAAATCATTATGGCATTGGTAAAGACATGAACAGAATGAGCAGTACTCATTTTCCAATTTATTTCATTGGGACACCGTATCATGAAAAGTTGCAATGATTCGTTCTTCAATTAAATCTTAGCCTCTACATGACCCTAGTTAAGTAATGGTATTATTGCATTCGACTGATCAAAGTACAACATCCAAACTGACATATCTGAAGTACAAAGTTCATGATACAGTACCAAGATGATACTCACTACAAAAGTCTTGGAATTCACCAGGGAGCACAAAGCTCTGAGGAATGAAGTCAAAATGCCGAAATCCCTGCAAAACAATTATTAGTTGATTTTTTACATGATATCTAGTCGATAGTGAATGGTGTGAGTAAGAGCCCCTCATACTGCATGGTCCGGATCATCATTACCAATCCCGCTGGCTTAGTGGATAACTAAGGCATCTTCCCAATGACCGGGAGGTTAAAGGTTTGAGAACTTTTTAATGATGGTACCAAAAAGGTGATTATACTTTCATCACCAGTCCACTGTTGTATAATACTGTACACAGTACCCACCTTGGTTTGTTGTAATCGTTGGACATTCTTGAACAATCTGTCCTTCCTTGTGATTTCATAAGATCTGAAAGGGACAAGAAAAAAAAGTCAATGAAGACTGGAGCATGCCTTCCTACACTGTCTATACTATATATATTGTGCACTCTGCACATCATCCTTTTTTCAAGTTCTTGCCAATAAACAACACTCCTAACAAGGATAGGCCAGTTTAGAAATCATAAGTAGATTAAACTTAAACTATATACCTTCTGTATTAGTACTGAAATCCTTACTGAATACACTTTCAAATTTTGTCTCTGAATGAAAGAAAAACAATTTCTTCCTAAAATAATAGTTGTAGTTTCTACCAAAATTCTGAATGGACAGTTATACCTTACCTTGGAAAGTGGTTAACTTTCTGAAATTCAGTCAAATTCCGGAGGACATATGGTTTGAGATGTGATCCTGTCCACATCAAGTTGAAGTCATTGCTGTTGGGGTGTGCCTGTAATAGAATCACCAAACATGTCAAATAGGTTGCTTTTCTTGCTACCTTATCCTAAATAAGCAATTCAAATTAATTTTGGGTGGGAGCTGGATTTTAATTTATCAATCAATGGCATCTTGCTTCACAAATTGCATGACTGATATTTTAGGAACTTGTGTATGTACATGTAACCTCTTATTGAGATGGCTGTAACAATGTACAGAAATGTGTCATGCAAATGTTGCGTCTTCGCAGAGGACTAAATATCATTTCAGGCAACTAGAATGATCTGATTTAGATAGGGACATGTAGGCCCATGCATAGACATGCAGATCTTGATAAATATAAGATAACTCAATAGATAATCCTCAGTGGAAGGGCCCGTTCACTTTTAAATTCCTACCTCATGAAATCCATGACCAGCCAGAACAGATCGTATCAACTTGCACTCTGTTTTTACAATCTTATATGCGAGGTGGTACTTTTCTGAAAAACCAAAAAACCAATTGTATATTGCCTATTGCTTATTGTTTTAAACATGCCACAGACAATGGCAGTAGTTGAAACTTTTCATTTCCAGGCTGACTTGCACACCACTTTATTTTACACACAAATTTGAATTGTTTTTTATGACAGAGACATCCTGATTGCAAAGGTGGTTGAATATATTTCTGGAAATAATAATTGCGTTCCCCAAAACGCAAATTTAGAAAAATTTCTTTCAGTTTGTTATTTCATCAAATCAAACCTACAATCAACATTTTCTTTGATTACTAACCGAGTAAGCATAATAATGATTTAAAGGACATAATTTCAAAGTGCGTATTAACTATCATAGGCCTACACATCAAGTAAGCCATAACACCGGATTTGTAATTGAATTTATATTCTATTCTTGTTGAAGGCAAAAAAACCCTGCGGGGTGGGGTGTAAAAGACTTTATTCAATTTATACTGATCTGAAATGTCAATAGACGGCTGGTCATACCACACAACGATTTCTGAACAAACAGGTCTTTACAACCACGAAAGGAGTGAAGCTACCTGAATGAGATAATGAATTAGGTCTCCAAGTTCCATACAAATTTCTGAATAAATGAAAAACATTATTCATTTTTCATATCGATTTTGTTGAAAGGAGTACATGGAGTACAAATGTTAACTTTTGATTTAAAGGGTTGTCTATACATGTAGCTGCCCTGGTGCAAACAAATGGGTTCACACGTCACACTTGTTTCCATTCGATACTTTCTATGAAAATATCATTTCATTTGAAATAGAGACAATCATTTTATCAAATGAAATGCACGAGTGGAGACCTACCTCCAATTGAGCGCATGTCCGCTCTCCTGTGTATGAGAACATCAGACTTGAAAAGCACAACAGGAATTTTCTTGTTGTATCCTGTCCAGATGATATTTGGATGTTCAGGACTGAAAATAGGGGTACTGGTGGTCACAACAAAGGCAATCATTATGAAACAGAATAATCACCAAACTTTCTTCAGTGTTACATTTCATCTGAGTAACCATTTGATGCATGCCACAATTCTATTCTGGCAATAGGGATAGGGTCAATGATCAAACTGAATGACTCTGTCTTTTACCAGGAAAGAGCAGTCCATCACAATATGGCTTTATGCTTCATAAGAAGCACCGGTAGAGAAATCCACTTGGCTTACTCATGATCATTGTCTGTTTCCGATTCGTCCGTGTATTGGCTATCACTGGAATCATCATCTTCAGCACCACCAGTTGTCCGAGATGCAGCATCAGATGACATGACTGACGATGGCATCTTTAGGGAAATGTCGCACTTTTATGAACACATCAAACTGGCTGCAGTTGAGTTGATCATCTACCTATATTTTGTCCTAATTTCTAATTTCCATTATATTAAAACTATCTGGAATAACAATAAAAATACAAAAAAATATCAATGATTTTAAAAAATCTATCTTTGATTCTTTAGTCTTTACAATTAATGACGGACAGAACTCAGTGTTGACAAATTATAAAATGACTACCAAAGTACATGTATAATTCATAATCCATATCCATGTTTTACAATGGTTAATTTCATGTTTTGTAACAAATATATCACAACTTATTGATTATCTTCAGGAACAGGATTAGTTCCATACTCAAATATTCATGATCTGGTCATCAATAAACCAAAACTGATTAGTTTACATGCTGTATAAAACTATCTTTTTATTGATTTTAAAGAGTGGAGAGAAAATACGCATAAAATATTTGGTGAAAAACTTTCAATCAATTTCTATAGTTAAGACGGTTTTTATTGACTCAAACAGACCACTTGGCCCAACAGTCGAATAGAACATAAGAGTGTTGAGACCAAGAGCTTGTACAAGTAGTGATGCCTCTTGTTTGATGAGATTGAAAGAATCTGTCAACCAAAAATTAAATGCAATGCACACCATCTACATGTACTCAGTAGAATTTTCTTGGCCCCACAACCATAGCACAGACAGGTTCGACAAAGACAAAGCAGAGGCAGAGCCGAGGTAGAATGGGCATTCAATGACAATAGTTTATTCCACACCAGGCGGAGGAAAGCCACTGCTAGCCCCATTCGGTTACAGCAAATGCATTACAGGTATAGGCTATCTCGCAAAGTACAAGTGTGCTAAGTTTGTAGCCAAGGGCACTTTACTCACTGGGTCTTTTTTCGAGATAGCCTAGCCTATACCTGTAATGCATTTGCTGTATTAAATGGGGCTAGCAGTGGTTTCCTCCGACGACTGGTGTGAAATTGACTGTCGGGGTCTATGAATAATGAACGATCAACAATATTCACTTATTATTTAGAACATGTCTGACCACTAAAGACAAAGTACGCGATCGAGCGAAGATGTGAAGCAAAGGTATGAGCCAATATTAACACTTATTTCGTACATTTTAATTACTGTGACCGTAACTCGCGAGAGCCCAAACAAACTTCGTTTAACCTATGATATCACTGTATAGTACTGCATGTACAGACACATATTTTGCACACACAGTATACACAGCACAAATCATATTCAGAGACAAGACCACTAATGAATATTCATAGGTTGGAGGGTCGAGGCCTATCTATTAGACGAGTGCATGTTTTTTACTCTCAAGTACATATTTGGAGAGGTATTATCTATTAGACGAGTGCATGTTTTTTACTCTCAAGTACATATTTGGAGAGGTATTGAAAAAATATTTGTTGTGGCAAGTCTACAGATATAAAGAAATTATTTGATGAAAAAATTAATTTCGAATTTTGCTAATTGGGTAATAGGGGGCGTGTTTTGAGTTTTTTCTGCCAGTTGGCTGAAAAGAGTGGAAATATCAAAGTCTGTCTAATTTGTCGATTAAAAAAAAATTTCCGTGGTCAATCACCATTTTATTTTTCACCATTTACTTGCCCGACTGTCCGGAATAACATAATCTAAATTTCAGATTCACAACACCACGCGTTCTTTGATGCGTCGCGGTCAAACATTGACAATTTAACTGCTAAAAGGCTTAAAAAATCAATTGTGGTCTTGTCTCTTCAACCCAAGATTCTCCTGGTAACCAGACAAGCACCCGTTTCTAGGGTGTTTCCTTAATATCCAGTAAATTTCTAAAACAAAATAGACATACCTTTCTTTTCTACTTGACCAAAGCTTTTAAATGAAATAGTCCAAATTATTTTCCAACTCCAAATAGTAGAGTAAGTAACGAAAATTTATGCCGACAATAACAAAAATTTGTATCGGAAGTTTATACTGCAAGGTGCGCTACGCATGCGCAGTACAATTTCCGGTTTCAAAATGAGAAAAGTTCCGATGTTCACCAATTTTGTGGTAGATGCCAAGGAGGATACCGCGGTGACGTCACGGCTTTTCCAAGATGGCGCTACATATTGTAAACAAACTCGATCCACGGCCAAGGGAAAATCAAGTCATCAAAAAAGTTAGATTTTTCGCATCAAATCAGAGTTATTAGTACTTTTCTGCTATGAAATAAGTCTTCAGACAATAATCTATCATTAGAATAATGAAAAGTGCTGTTTTGATGGGGAAAAATAGGGTTTTTTAAACCAAATAGCCGGGCACCGATCTTCCAAAATTAGCGATGGTTTCAAAACAGTCTCCCAGATATGGGGCAATTTCTTCATTATCATAATGGGATTTGGAGGCATGTTTACAGATTTTACAAGTTCGAGACCTGTAATACCTAAAACTCGCATAGATCCCCATAGATCCCCTCTATTTGTCGAGTTAGCGCGCCTGTAAGATCATGCATTTTCGGACACTAGAACGAAATCTTCCTGCGGATATCGCGGTTTCGGTGATGTTTTAAGGAGAAATTGACTGTTCTTAGAGTTGTATGGGACAGAAATGAGTTCATACTTCATGAATACATGAATATATTATGATATGGGCGGGCTTCTAAGTCAAAACAATAACAAACTCAACTGCATCTCTACTGTATATTGCGTAGTGCATTGCCTAGTGTATTTCGTAGTGTATTTTAGCGGAGACATTATTTCCGCACTTTGGCCACGCCAAACGTCTTTTTTATTCGTGGAAGTTAATCTGCTCTGTAAATTTTATTTTACACAGGAAGAATCCATACTAGGTATTGCAATATTTCATGTCTATTGGTGTTTTTGTGTACAAAAGCGCACCAGACAGTGAGACGTGGAGATGTGTTCAGTACTGGTGCTGTCAGTAGACTGAATCTGATTGGCCATAGCGATCACTAATATGGGTCGGGATCACGTGATGTGACGTCACCGCGGTATCCTCCTTGGGTAGATGCTAAATGCTATCACCTACGCGATGCCGCCATCTTGGATGTCAGCATCCTGAGATTCAGGGTTTTGACAATCCTACGTCGCCAGTTCAGACTGTAAATCCTCAGGCCGAATTGGTGCCACTTTCTCTCATAAAACGTTTTCTTTTATTTAATGAATAATAAAATATGATCTTTATGAATAAAATTTGACACTTAATAGTGGATTTTAAACTTTTTACTCAGACCCAAGACTCCGACTCAGAACCACTTCTAAAAGAAGTGGCAACTACTGCAGCGCCATCTCCAGACAAAATGTAGAACAATTTATAGCTGTAAAACCGGACAGAAGACGTTTCGACTGCCCTCTCAATGGAGTCCTCGCGTGGTTTAAAGATGGGTCGGGGATGGAATCGGTTAAACAGCATGCTCTGGAACAACCCAGAAGTATTAAGGTAGTAGGAAGGGGTGGGCGTTTGTGGTTTCTGAGTGTGAGGGGGTATAGTGGTGTCTCTGTTGACTGTGCTTTAAGAGAGACTAGGCATGATAGTTGACTACTTGATAGGCATGATTGATGCCAGTCTCTCTTAAAGCACAGTCAACAGAGAAATCTGGAGAGAAATCTGGATTCATACTAATGATCGTAACCATTCAATGTGATTTCATTCAATGTAAACAATACAACGATTGTGGTCATCTGATAGATTTGGATTCATACAAGTGATAACCCATTCAATGTATCTGCCACATGCTGAACATCTCATCATTTGGGCACCAGTTTGTTAGTTTAAATGCATGACAATATTTAAAAAAATACTAGTTGAAATGCCGGAGCACCACCAGGCTAGTGAAGAAGAAAAGCAAATTTAAATCATTTTCTTTTGAAAATTATTTATTGTCTCATTATTCCAAGAATTATCCTCACATGGCAACTTGGAAAGTCAGTGTAGGAGGAAAACCGTTTCAACGGGAGAAAACCTACGCAATCGGAGGGAGTCGTCAACTCCATCACAAAGGTGACAGGCACAGCGCTTTCGACCATAATGACTTCATACATGTACATTACATCGATCATAGTCACTGTGCAGCTCCAATGCCCATTAAAGGACGAGACATTGAGATAATTATACTATCACACATGTTATCCTCCTTTAAAATGTCCAAAAAAGACACTGCTCAATAGAGATCTTACACTAGATGACTCAACAATTCCAACCTCTGCATGCATTCATCATGTTCGTATACATTCTATACAAGTTTTAGCTATTGTAAATGTATTAAAACCTATTGTGTATGACTTAAGTTGAGCCATAATCAACGAAAAATAGGTTGCATGGTTGGGTCACTGCTCTTATTAATCAATGACTAAACAGGTTAAGGGCCCAATTTGAATAACAAAAGAACCACACTTCTCATGGCCAGGAACTGGACAGAGGCTGCCAATTAGCATGACAAAAGGAGCAGAGGTGACATGTATTTGCATGTCAAAAGAGGTAGCTTGACCTGGCAAGACTAGATGTTGGTCTGCCAGGTTTTTTGCAAGTTGAGTCTTAGATCTCTTTTATTTTACTTACAAGATTTACATGCATTACAAATATAATTACATACATAACAACATAAAACGTCTTACAAATAAATTGACGTTACACTTTTCTCAAAACCTTCAGTACCAAGTCCAATAAAAATGTTCTTGATGGGGCAAAATGATATCTTTCATAGCCTGCAGAACACGATAATTATGCTCTTGCAATTAAAGCCTTCTTGAATCGAAACAAAGAAAAAGACTAAGATTCTTTCCTGTGAGACCGCTATAGGTAGGAAGAAGAACCAGTCTTATTCTGATAAGTTTCAATAAAACAATAGTTTTATTGAAACATTTCTATTTTAATAGTTTAATATCTTAGTATCTTAATATTTTAACATTGACTATTTTAAAACAATAGTTTTATTGACAAAGCTGATCCAATATCAGTTAACTTGGTGAAAAGAGGTTTTGCATCCCGTGATTTTTTTGTTCATGGGTATTGATTAAAAAGCGACGAGGAAATAAAAATTCACTAGATTTATGTTGTTGGTCAGTTGTCTCAAGTATGAAGGTAAAGACACTGAGCAACTGAGCCAGCCAATGATACAAAGGATCTTTGGCACCTGGGCCCAGGTGTGTTTAAATGCCGGTGGATTCTGTGGTACTGAGGAGATCAAGAAACAGTAAAAAGGCCTACAGTTCCAACAAGACACACATGTTCATTCGCTTTGCCTGGGGTTAGAGCAAAGCGAATGTCATGTGAACCCCATGTCTCATGTGATGGACATAATCAAATACAATATCTGATGAATTCGGTGATTTTTTAAGCAGAAAGATCTTTTTTGCTTGAAACAAATCTGAAGCAGCCGGTAGGGTCCCACTGTACCCAAGGCTATTGCGAATGTTTTGTTTGGGTACCAACTTGCCCTGTTGGCTGTCCTGTTAGCCAGAACATCCCCTCCACATTTTGATTTTTCTTATTAATCTTGCTTGAAAATAATTTCTGGGCTTGTGACATGCCCTGGTTCCCCAGGTTACCTTATTATACCCTCCCCCCATTTATAAAGTCGCCTTTAAATGTGTACGGTTTTGAGCCATGGCAAGAGTTTGTCATTGCCCGAAAGAAGGCAAATAATTGCCCTCTAGCAATCGGAAAATAAAATATCAGGATTTTTATCAAATCACCTTTCAATCAGATATTGCAATAAAAGGGTAAGGCCTACGGTGACAAAAATCCAACCTCCTTGACGGCGACGGGAGCATGGTAGAGATGCGCTGGCTTAGCAACATCCTCCTCCCTTCTGTAGGATGGCTCATCTCCTGAAAAGAAACATAATATAATATTATATTTGTGGGTGCACACCATCATCAGCAAAATATATGATGCACTGGAACGCATTAGTTTCCACAATAGTGAGGTAAAGATTAGTGCAGAAATGATAAAGCACCAACTTTATTGACATCCATTTCGTTACCACACTGTGAAAAAAATTTGCCTTTCTCGGGTCAATATTTTAAACGTAACATGTAGGCTAACGCAAAACTTATGACTAGATTTGATGATTGGGGATGCAGTCTCAGCCCAATGTATGGGTCACTCAGAGAGTTGCCCTATAATTAATTGCAGTTGGGGGAGGGGGGCATTCAAATGTTCCATGTTACATCACCAATGAGCTGCTCTTCTTTCCCCAATATCATCACATGAGCCAATCTCAGAAAATCTGGTTGCTTATACTGAGAACACATCAGTATCAGCCAACAGATTATAAGTTATTTTGATGCTGGGTGGTCCAAACCATATTGATTGACCTGGTAATGATCGTCTTGCACTCTGACTCATAACAGAAGTACATGAAGTTGCCAGTTGATTTCATACTCAGGGTGATTCATCATTTTCAATCCAACTGCCCTCAAAACAATGAGTGGAGCCAGGGCCGGGCATGATACACCCCAGACGCAGTGTACGGTGACAGAAAATGCCCTTATACAGTTTCGTTACAGCACTGCCCATTGGCTAATTGTCCAGCCGCACGAATTCCCACTATTTGTGGCAGTCCCTCAGGAGATCCAATGAGGATGAATTGAAGCAATGGACTGCCACGGGAGTGTTGGGCCTGACGGAAGAACTTTTGAGAAATATTCTATACCTTAGGCGACTGTAATCATATGTCAATAAAGTTTTTTGTAACCATTCAAACCTTCACGAATGAATATCTCCAACACTGCAGGAAATGGTCCATGTGCTCACCTGGGTTCCTACAGTGAAGGGTCATTATTTGACATGTGACGTCAAGAAGTAGAGGTAATCAAAGTTTGTCATCAGTGGCCAATTGATGATTTTCATGGCTAGAGAGGGGTTTCCTCAAGTTATGCCAGAAATGTAAGCCTAAGAACCATATCAGACCAAAAATTTGCTGGGGTAGGATATCTTACCTATTGTGCATGGTTTCACGTTAAAGGCCCCACTCAGTGGTTACGAAATTTGCCCTGCTGATGGACAAAAGTGTTCATCTCTGAACTTTGACCTTGGTGACCTTGAAAAGGAGGTCAATCAAATCAAAGCCCGACTGAAAAAATATGTTTCATCATCAGATACACAGACACGAAAAATTTTATTAGAATTTGACTATCTGTTATTAAAGGAGGAGCTGGTTTTGTGTTTTTTACACCACCCCCCCTTCCCCGTTGCCAATGGAATCAAAATTCAGTTTGAAAGGAGAGCTTGCCTTTTGTTCTCTATACTGTGTAGACAATATTTCGCCTGTTTTGGTGCATCTCATTCACATACTGACATAGGCCTGTTGCACATAATAAAGGCCTTTTGTACAGGTGCCCTTCAACCAGATAAATAGCGTCTCCACAGTATGTTCAAAGGCCAAGAGGTTACAAAATGTGCCCTACCAAAGGACGAAACATTGGAATTTCGAACTTTGACACTGTGACCTTGAAAGTAGATCAAATATAAAAACCTTCCGATACATTATGTCTCTTCCTCAGATACACACACAATGGACATTTCTAGAGCATCTGACTATTTCTTAGAGTTCGAGCAGTTTTGTGTTTTCACATTTTGCACCTTGGTGGCCAAACTAAGAATTAGATCGAAACAAAATTTGGTCTGGAAGGAGATCTTGCCCAGTGCGAAGCTTATGGACCGGTTCATGGACCTGGCAGTTATGAAACATGGCCTGCTGATGGACAACGACGACGACAGATGACGGAGGTACCATGATGGCTATAGCTTGCAGGTCAGTACCAATTTCAACTACAGTTTTCATTGTAAATTTGGAAAAATTTCTATGGCCAGCAAAGTGGTTCCCCTTCTGGACAGTCATTTGAAACCTTTACCTTCCCGCATTTTGAGTTTTTTCAGACCTACTTAGGGGGACATGTGGCGGCCTCTTACACCGTCAAATGGTGTGAAAACTATGCAATTGTTGTAAGGCCTGCACTATCTACGACGCATGCACTGAAGGACTGCATATGGCAGCAGCCGTGACACAGCCACATTAAACAAAGGTTGTATTAGGCCTGTGTACAAAGTTTCAAGTTCATAGCTCAAGCAGTTAAGAAATGTGCCACTGTTTTTGAAACAGGATACAGACGACGATGGACACTGCGGTGTTGTGCATAGACTCCCCTCCGGAGAGCCAAAATTAACGTTGGCGGTGAAATAGCGTATGTTTTCTAAACTTGAAATACATTATTTGATACGATAACTTTAAAAATAGTGTTATCGTTATCGTGTTAGCGGAAGGATTCCTTATCCTCTCATTGCTGGCAAGGGCAGGTTCACTAGCCTGCAGACAATTAGAAATGCTGCGGTGAAGGTGCATTGTTTTTTCATAAGGGATTATGTACAACACTGAAGAGTTTGAGAAAACTTCTAAGAAGGGATCAAATTACATGTACTTCAAATTTTCAAATTTCTAGTAATTTTTACAAATGTGGTGAACTTTCCAAGAATATCAGGATTAGAAATTGATTTTTTAATATTATTACCGTTTGAGATGGCATCCTTCCATATGTAAGAGATGAGCTGGCTCCATGGTGGCTGCTGGATATGGCGTCACATTACATATTGAGATGGGCTCTATGTCCTTAGAGTCATCAGAGTCCCCTTAAAGCATCAATTCGATTGTCATTAAAGTTTATTCGTATGACACACGATGTAAGTGTCCACCGCCGATATCTCTGAGTGAAATGATTCCATCCATTGAATCTACCCGACTCTCAGACCCTCATCCAAGCATGGCTGGAAAAACAAAATATCAAGGTCAATCCATTGTTTACCAAGATTAAAGACTTGAGCCATTTTGATAGAATTACTGTGCAGGGCAATGTACCTTCAACCCTAGCTCAGGTCCTGAACTCATTGTGTCTGCATGGACTGCTTGTCTGTCCAAAGACGTTTTTGACAACGCTTTTTCAAGATGTTTTAGTTCAGTAGTGCATAATGGCAGGAGTGCAATGAAAATTAGCTCAGCCTTTTTTTCAGATGCAATCTTCAGAATGCCATTAAACACAGCTTTTAGAACAAAGGAAATGCCTTTTTACTGGAAAACAGTTTTAGGGCGTTTCATGATAATGAATTTTAAATACACCACTTTATCTTACTGTATATGCATTGAATTCTTCGTCATACAACATCTGCCAGGAAGATCCCCATGAAGGTCAATTAGGCTGTCTCCCCCAAATTGGATGGGTATGAAGGCATCATTGGGCGAAGTATTGGCATCTGTTGTTTTCTGGGTCTTTGAGAGTCATTCTCGCTTCAGTACGCATCGTAGATCGTGGTGGAAGTCATTGGGTCAATTCAACAGCCATCATCTCCAGTCATCTGCATAGCCTAGAAAACAGGGGAAAAATTTATTTAATACAGGGTAATCTCTGCACAGATTGAAGCCAAAAGAAACTAGATATTTTTTATTCTTTTGGGGAGATGGTCATCACTTTCAGTGTCATGTTTTGTTTTTGCCAAACTTTCTGGCTTCACTGTTTTTGATGAAAGTGCTCAGGGTTTTTTCTAAATTTTCTGCTTTTTGTGCTTTGCCAAGTGGAGTCGACCTCGGTTGACAAGCTATTCTTGGAGCAACATTTCGATTGACCCCTCTCTTTGTGGAGTACTCGTTTAGGCATCCTCCTCTCAACCCCAGACAGTCTGGTTGACAAGTCATGAATCAGATCAGACTGAAATTCAGTGTCCGAGGTCATCTGACCAAGGGGTCAATGTGTACACAGTTCCAAGTTGATAGCCCTAGCGGTTGAGAAATGTGTCACTGTTTGAAATAGGACACGACCACAGACACTGTACTGTTGTGTCGACTCGCCCTACTCTCTAAACCAACGTTCGAAGTGGTGAGAGCCATTTTTATTCAGCATTTTTCCACCACATTACTAAGGGGAAAAGATGCCTCTTGGCAATTCCGACCAAAACTACCAACTACAGTCCTGATTCGATTCAAAATCTGGCCACCAGGGGGCTAAGGTTAAAAAATCATTAATGAGGTCTGAAGCACCCAACATGACCGAGTCCATTTTGTTCCATGTCGACAGGTGAGCAAAATGGCCCTGGCCGTTTCATTTTATAAAGTGGCACTGCTGGAAAGATGCTCACGGTCCTTTTTCTGGATCAAGTGGAGTGAAGATGTCTTTGGTTGACGGCATTTTCTTGAGGCAACGATTACCAAATAGGGGTGAGCATATAATTAGTTCAGGGGTTTATCTGATCTATCTTTATATGTTTTCCCAACATATTTAAACTGCTTTGAGAGAATGATGCTCGTATGAGAGCTTATGATGAAGTTGAATTTTGTCTGTGTTCAGTATTTTTGAAATGCATGCTGGATCATCTGTCCTGGTGAGTTCCGCCACAGAGCTAGCTCCAGAGTTTTGTGGTCAGAGTGGTGACCGTTGGCCAGGATTCCTCTCTCTTTCTTTTTAGGAAAGCAGGCCGGATAACTTTAATACTGAATACTGAATTTATTACTCTCAAACCGCTAACCGCTAAAGCTATGAACTCGAGACTTGGTACACGTTAACCACAAAGTCAAATGATGTGGAACAGCAAATTCAGGTCTGGTCTGATCTGATTTGATCCTTGCAGAGGTTCAAAACTGAAAACACACCCTTTTCAAGGTCACAGCTAGGTCAAATGGTGGAGCATGTACCACTAGATCAGTTGATCTCATTTAAGAAAACTTTGCTCGATTCACTGCTTCAATCCATGCCCTAGTGGTATTATTCGTCAGGCCAAATTGCCTTGGATTTTTATATCCATGCTTATGTCTGATACTACTAATAACCGTACATAAGATATGTAACTCATGATTTGTCCAACTAATCAAGATCATCGAGGTCATGTTGCCCACTCGGCTGTTACTTGAGCACTCTCGGTCAGGTGGTCTCACTCAGGGATAAAAGTTCATGACTTGGCCACCAGCGTGAGGGTTCGGCGACATGAAAAATTATTTTTTCTCTCTCCTTAGTTATGAAGTTTATTACATGAGTAGATCTAATATAACCAGGACGAAGTGATGCTCACCCTGTAGACTGCAACATCGTCTTTTGTGTCCCTTGTCCTTGTGTCCCGTATCCTAAGTGTCCCTTAACCTTGTGGCCCTGGACCTTGTGGCCCTTCTACAATGTTGGATCGGGCTGCCTAAAAAGAATCATATTTTTGTTGTTGGGTTTATCTAATTTCTGAGTATTTCTACTGCATGCAGCGTTCACACTGAATCCATTTTAAAACTGTTTTCCAGAGAGCACTCTCCAAATACGAATTGGCTACACCAGTTTCGAAACGGCTGCACCACACTTGGCCTAATGCGCATACAATTCAATTTGAAAAGTGCAACTCTTGCCACGTATTGTAGTAACATGCCTTTCGCGGATGAATGTCCGTACCCTTTGTTGTAATTAGAAGATAATCAAGACAGGAACAAGCTAGTGTGCATGCCCTCTGCCAACAGACTGTTTTAATACGTAATAACGCCCACACAACACGATCAATGAGAATCAATTAATGCAAATTCAATAAAGCACATTCAATTGTTTTCTGGAACCAAATTTGTTGAAGCGGTTTTAAAACTGTATGAACAGAATTGAGTGTGGCACCCCAATACGTATAAAAGTTGAAATTGTACATCAGACATGTCAGATTGATACTTTTTTCGGAGATATTTTAATTCTTTGTAATGTTTCTTTCAATCCAGATGTAACTGAGGACTAAGTGATGCTTACCCTGTATGGCTCCAACATTGGCAGCAACATATCCTTGGGGTCCATCCAGTGTCTTCTCGGCTCTCGAGCTGGAGGCCGGCTCTCCTTCTTCATCGCCGTCTTGTCGATTTCAGGGGTGTATATTATTAGCTTTGTGAGGCACAAGGAGGTCAAGAACACTGTTGTTATTCAAAGAGCCCAATGTCTTCGTCATATGTACTAAACTGGTTTAGCACAAGTCCCACACGGACACGCCTGACATTTCGTCCGACGAAATTCCGCAGGTTAACAACAGGCCTATCACCCAGTCATTCCATCCCCCTCGAGATCAGGTAGGGGATCGCTGGCCAGCTATTGCATACTATTGTTAACATTCGTATGACTTATCCCGCCAACACTCTAAAACAAGGGGACCAATTGAATGACTAGCGACACGCAACTGTTTATTGCCCCCATCAATCAACCACAATGACTCAAGGGGAACACGTTCCTTGAACCTAAGTCCATGTCATCACTGTCGAAACTTAGATGAGGACCGTGGAACAAAGTGGCAAGCATGCCTGGGACCCAGCCACCGCGCTGTTGACGTGAGTTAGACTCAGTCGCCAGTCACGATAACCAAATACACCGAGCGTATAGGTTGAATCGAACCCGATCTATCATCGTCATTGGTCACCTGGCCTGGCCTGGACAACTGAAAGCTGAATAGGTTAAAATAGATTATAAGCAGGAAATACGAAACCAAAGGAATAAAAACTATACTAGCTAGATAACTACAATAACTACTCTAACAACTATACTAGTTAGATAACTACGATAACTACTCTAACAACTAGAACAATGACAATAGCTACAAAACTATCACAACATTGATCAGTCACACTTCCAGCACTCAATACAGCAACTGGAGTCCCTCCTCCCCCAAGACCTCCCACACCCTTTTTCAATCCCATCTCACACACACACGCACACAAACACAACATCTTACTATAGTTACAACTTTTGAATAACCGCCCGATTTGCAGATAGAAGTGTCACTGTCAATTTATTTGACTTTCTTTCAATTACATGGCCAAAATATGATTTAGTAGTGGCTACATGATGTATGTACCGAATATATTACTGCATTTTATAAACATTTCATTTTATAAACGTTTCATTCTTTTTCCATAAATCTCGCAGATTATTAGTCTGTAATTTATTTCACTGCCTTGAGGCCCTGTGGGGGTCAAGTTACATGTTTATTTTACCAACGATAACACAGATTTGACAGTGGCACCTCTATTGACAAGTCAGACAAGTATACCTACCCTTCTTCTTGGAAATCAAACGAGAATCTTCGAATGCAATTGCGGACAAGGTTGTGTCATCTGAAATGACAAATCAGCACAAATGCGTAATTACAGCAATGCTGTACCGCATAATCTTTACTTATACTAAGTTCCTAAAAATGATGTTTGAATTATATCTCTCAATTTTTACATGATTTGCCTTCCTTTGGAAGAGGTTGACCTTATTCCTTTATAAATATTTATGGAAATAAATGTGAGCTAGTTCGTGGTACATCCACATGAGGAACCAATCATATTGCATCACAGCTTCCAACATGGTCTCCTGACTCATGACAAGATTGATGAGATTCTTCTGTTCTGGCCAAGAAATGGACACCATGAAAAAGTTCCGTGGTGGCCAGATTCCATAAATAATTTGAGCAAGCTGTTTTCCCCTTCTTAGAAAAAGCAAAAGTCTGATAAAAAGGGTTCTGAGAGGGAAGGTCTCTCTCCATGCTGCTTATTAGAAAATCATTTAATTTCCACGCTTTCACTGAACACAATTCAGTGGTGATAAATTTAAATAGCTTTTCAGAGGGGAACATGTTGTAAGAGAGATACAGGACACCCTGGCCCAAATCAGGATGTTATAGAGGTTGTGGAGTCATGTTGTGCATGCGCATACAATTTCTGTATATTTAGCCATTTGACAACTTGGCACTCTATTGACCGATTAGGCATGTCATAACCTAATGGTATACATACCCTTGCAAATCTTACAAGATTCTTCAGTTGCAATTGCGGAGAGGGGTTTGAAGCATCTGTAAAGATAAATTGGCACAGATACATAATAACAACAATTCTACATGAAGTCATGAAATTAGCACCTAAAAATAATGGCTGAAATAAATTTCTCATTTTCATTCAGGGTTTCCCTAGACGTATGTGCACTTCTTTCTTTCTTTTGCATTGTTTTTCATTTCTTGAAATTTTGAGTAGCATATCTACAAGTAAAATGTACACACAGAGTAGTAAAAGTAAATTGACCCCATTCGACCTCTGTGACCTTTAAAAGGAGGTCAGATAAAAATCGTATCTTTGAGTAGTCACCATAAAAATGTTATTGAAAACACGGAGACAACTAGTGATTATTTTCCTTTAGCCATTTCTTTAGCCAGGAGTATCTCTGTTTTAGTCAAATGAATGCCAGTTGGGCCAAAATATTCATTGATTTTCCCACTGTCTGAGACTACTGATGTTTCCCGCAGCACAGCGTGGAGCGGGAAATAGTTGTCTCCACGGGGCAGTTGCCTTGGAGGCGCGTGCGGCACGTGATCAGTGCTGGTGGGCGGTGCAGTGGCACCAGTTTTTTCGCAGCAGCCGTCGTAGTCACAACCAAGTTTCTTCAGTAATATGTAAATAGCATTTGGGCAATTTGCCTTGTTTGTTGTTATAGCCATAATACTACATTAATTAAGTGTTTGCTATGGTTTATGTTGCTCCGGATAAATGTATTGCTCCACCTCCCTCTCCCTTAAAATAAGTAAAAAATAAAACGGGAGTTAGGGGTTGGGTGGCAGGCTGTTCATCATGGCTCTTAGCAGAGTAACGACGGTGTTAATAAAGGCTGCGTCATCCTGTTGTATATATATTGATGTTGTTGTTGTTGATTGCCCTCCTTGAGGGAGCCAAAGGGAGACTGAAGATATCCTCTTGTCCCATGTACTGTCACAACCACCAAGTTTGAGAAATAAAAAGATAACGATGCTGGATTAAGGTGAATCTTTCCTTTATTTCTTTTCTCCAAATAACACACCTGACAGTCACCAGCCACACCAAAAGATCGTCGATATAATATTTTCCATCCTTCCAATCCATTAGCAAAATATATGTACATGTACCTCCAATACATATAAGAATTTGACGATCTTTTTTATCTTTTGCCCAAATATTTGTTTTATGGTGCAAGGTTTCAAGTTCATAGCTTTTGCGGTTAAGAAACATGCCATAACTCTCTAATGGCTAATTATGCCATTTGACCTCTGTGACCTTGAAAAGTATGTCAGAACAAAAAGTGTAACATCTATTTGACTGTCTTTGTCGCTCTCTCTCAGACCATCAACCTGTTCAGAGGTCGTGAAAATTGTTCTCATTGATATCTGCGAGTAGTGATCTCTGTATTGAAACCTGCATATAGGGTCAGTCACAGTGATACCCACCTTTAAGAACATTGATGCTGAACACAAATAATTTTGCTACTTCAGAGTGTTGAAATAAGTCAAAATTGAAGAAACTTCTTTTTGGAAGAACCCTGCCATAACGAATGTTCTGCCTGCACTGCATGCTTGAACCAAGCATTTATAGAATATAAAATGTGACAGGTAGTGGTTTTATGTAACATGCCAAAACTTTCTTTCGAGGTTGACAGAGTCTGTTGTTGCCTATTAAGATAACCAAACAAAGGTGTCAGATGTAATGGGTCAAGCCAGATTGGTAATGGCCATTGGGATTATAATTTAAACCCATTTTGTTTCCCATATTTGGCATAATAACCCTTTAAATTATGCCAAATATGGGAAACAAAATGGCGTCACCTGGTGTGAAAAACAATAACAATACCCGCCTCGTTTTGAAGAGATATAATGTCGTCATATATCTATTCTTGGACTAGGGGGTTTTCAAATGAGATAGGGTTTATTTTTAGCTTTTGCACGTGTTATTTGTTTTGATTTGAACTTAGGATATTTGGTGAAGTTGTGGGGTAAATTTATACAAATTATTACAATTTTATAATTCATAAATGATAGTACTTTTGCATCCCTTTCTGCTATTTATTCTAAACAGATTTCAGGAGCACCTTGAGGAACCTTGAACCCCATGGCCTCTGTCCGTTATTAGCACTCAAGTCTAATGTGCCATGCCCCATATAACTTCAGAGGTTGGTTGCTAGGGGTAGAGGAACTTGTCGTAAATACATGGAGATTTAGATAAATGAAACGGCCAGGGGCCATTGTGCTCACCGCATAGATATTTGGTGCTTTGGAATTCATCCAGGTTAAGAAACATTGTACATGTATAGTATATAGATCAAACCAAAGTCGGTATGACATGTGATGTATCGTTGCTTGGAGTAAGTACCATAAGAATATCATCTAATAGTAATAAACGAGATATTGCACTTTTTACCTATTTTAGTTTTGGCGTCTTGGTGGCCAAGTTGAGTACCAGATCAGATCGAAATTCGGTGTCCGAGGTCACATGACGTAGGGAGTAATGTGTACCAAATTTCAAGTTCATAGCTTTAGTGGTTAAGAAATGTGCCATAGTTACACTCAAACGACCAATTTATGCCATTTGACCTCTGTGACCTTGAAAAGCAGGTTAAATCAAAAACTCATCTGATATGAGAGTGATGTATCCTTGCTAGGAGAACCTACCATAAAAATGTTAGTGAAAACGAATCATTTATATTAAGCGAGATATCACACTTTCTAGGTTTTCACTTTTGGCCACCTGGTGGCCAAGTCGAGAATCAGACCGGACTGAAATTCAGGGTCAGAGGTCAGCAGACCAAGGGGGTCCTTTGTACAAAGTCTCAAGTTCATAGCCTTAGGGGTAACAATCGTGCCACAGTTACCTCAAATGGCCAATTTACGCCTTTTGACCTCTGTGACCTTGACAAGTACGTCAAATCAAAAACCCGTATCATATGTGATGTATCCTTGCTAAAAGTATCTACCATAAAATTTTTACCAAAAACTAATCAGTAACTAGAAATTTGAAATTTGGTTGTCAGCAAATTTCCACACAGTACACGTATGGAGTGAAGTCTATTCCGTTTCGCGGATGATCTATTTCCGGACAAACACTCTCGCGCTTTCTCAAAATCACAGTGTGACACGCTCAATAACATTTAAACAGCACCCTAACCTTTTCAGATGGGCGGATGGATCATCGATAAGCATTTAAGGCTATTCCTTTATTTTATTCCTACCTCCATCCGTCGTTCTTTGGTGAAAATACTCGACAGCTCGCCACTTCGGCAAAGAGATACCGCCGCCATGATGCATGAGGATATGACGTCACCATTACGGGGCGGAGCTTATGCCAATATACGTGTGATTGACAGAATCGCGTCTGAGATTTGAAAGCAAATCAGAAAATCGGCGCATAAAAACGCTCCAAAGTCGTCAAAATTATCCGAATTTCGAAAAAATCTTTGCCAGGTGCACTAGATCGAGTTTTGTTTGATGGGACAGGGGTGACAGTTTTTCAGTTGAAATAGCAGTTTTGCTGGACTACCTCCATAATATAACCTGGGAAGAATGCAGAAGCCTAGTACCTTCTCCTAGTAGGCCTAATCTTAATATAGACCCCACATTTGTTGTATGTGGGGTCTATAATAAGCGGGATGGCACTATTCAAAATTTTTGGTTTTGGCCCCCTGGTAGCCAAGTTAAGAATCAGACCGAACCGAAAATCAGTGTCACAGGTCGCCTGACCTAGGGGGTCATGTGTAGGCCTACCAAGTTTAAAGTTCATAGCTTTAGCGGTTAAGAAACGTGCCATAGTTACACACAAACGGCCAATTCACACCATTTGACCTCTGTGACCTTGAAAATAAGGTCAAATCAAAAACCCGTAGGATACGTGATGTATCCTTGCTCTGTGTACCTACCATAAAAATAAAATTGAAAACAAGTCACTTAAAACGAGATATTGCACTTTGTACTTTTTTTAGTTTTGGCCCCCTGGTGGCCAAGTCGAGAATCAGATCAGACCGAAATTCGGTGTCAGAAGTTATATCATGTAGAGAGTCATGTGTACCAAATTTCAAGTATAGCTGTATTGATTAAGAAACGTGCCACAGTAAGCAGTTACACTCAAACGGCAAATTTACGCCATTTGACCTCTGTGACCTTGAAGAAGTGGTCAAATCAAAAACAGGTATGTGATATATCCTTGCTAGGAGAACCTACCATAAAAATGTCATCAAAAACAAATCACTAATAAGTGAGATATCACACTATTTATGTTTTGAGGTTTTGGCCCCCTAGTGGCCAAGTTAAGAATCAGACCGAACCGAAATTCAGTGTCAAAGGTCATCTGACCTAGGGGGTCCATAGCCCTAGCGGTTAAGAATCGTGCCACTCTTTAAGAAATATGATACGACGACGGACGACGGACACTGCGGTGTTGTATTGACTCCCCCACGGTTGCTACTCTTTATTCATATCACCCAGTCTCCATTGTCTTAAGACGTCATTTAATATCGTGATTTGATGACATAAGCTACACATGTCCTCTTCCAGCAATCGGACAGTGGGAACATGTGCCGTAAACTTCTGAGATCCGTGTCACAATCTGATTACAGAAGCTATCTTGTATCACAACCAAGCAACACAAGGGAAGAATGCATGCCATCTAGATGTCTGCATGTGCATGTGATCTCCTGGGATCAGGGTTCATGTCACCATAGGAGCCTAATCGTAGTTCCATACACTCGCATAAATAGGCGAACAGCACATAAGTACTAACCACCAGAAATTGAACAAGACAACAAAAGTAATATACCTGAACTACAGGATGAACACCTCATGAAATACTTTATTGGTACCGTATATGATAACCATGACAAAATGTCTCAACATTTCAGGCTGTGCTACGAGAACATTTACAATTACATTCAATATCATATTCACAATTGGAAGACTCCAGTATTTCTTTGGGAGCCCTTTGAATATCAACAATTGGGTTTCGCAAAATCTGCCCCTCATTAAATCCATTCAAAATTCTACCAGCCAAATGAGCTGATTAGGGAATAATGACTAACATGATGATACACGTTTTAAATATCAGTGGGAATATTTACAATTGAGGTAAAATACTTAATGGCACTTAAATTTACAACTTTTCATATCTAGTAAATTTCATTTATTATCAATTTTTAAATCTTGTTTTGATTGGAATGTTTCATGTAAAAATATGCAGTACATTGATTAATCTTTTATTTTGATTTGATTTTGATTTCATTAGCAAATTTACAACTCTTTTTCCAACGAACAATATTCACCTCAGCTTCATTTAAACATTCTGAGATTCCAAATACCAAAGAAAATTGAAAGTCGCAGTTACTGCAACCCAGAAAATTTTGCGCATTTTGATTTTTTGGTCCGACCTGATTCATACAATTAATAAACACAATATTTCACTTTGTCCATACATTATTCAAAACGGCTCCCGTAGTTCTGCAAAATCTAAACTCAGCCGTGAAATGTAGGCAACCCCAAATAAAACCTGTTGTAAATATTTTCTGTGTTACAGTAACAATGGCGATCGCCACATTCACCAATTTTTTAGCAAGGAAAATACAGTCTGTGAACATCTTTAAATTCAAGTATTGCCAATGGATTTTCACACCATGATCAAAAACAACCATCATAATATAAAGGCAGTGACAGACTAGCAGGCCATGTCACATTGGCATTGTTGATTTCTGCAGTGCAGTTAATTAGGCATGTTTGCAGAAATTGCAAACCGATGTGCCAGTCTGTCACCGCTTTTTCAGGGACCATTATCATATTTTGAGAAGTACCACATATTTGTTATTACCAGACTGGCACAGTACTACTGCTAGTCCAGAGTTCTTGTAGACGGTGCCACAGACATACAATCTAAAATGTACATAAATAGTTGGTAGACTGTTTGTAACTTACTGTGCCAGACTGGCAATACTAGATACTAGCACTGTAATTGTAAGTATTTGCCATTTAATCCAGAATCGCAACAGTCCAGTCAGTATAACTGACCAGAGTACTGTCAAATCAGAAAGAGGTAGGCATACTATTTGCATCAATAAGCAATGTGACAGAATGGTTTTGATACACACTATCTAACACAACATTAACACAGTTATGTCATACACTGAACTGCAGCTATAGTATAACAGTTTTCTTCTTATATATACAGTATTAAGTGTACTCAATCCTAACTTGCACAATAATGAACAAAGGCTGGCTTCAAAAGAACCAGGGGTCTCAGAAACTGTCATGGCACAATCAAAGACCAGGTCATAATACTGTTAGCCAATGAACACAGCAGCCATGACTCAAAGAGACAACTGACCTATACGTATTTACAATTTACAGACAATGATTCCTTTGGGATACTTGCTCGCAAGAAACCTGTTCGTGGGTGCTCTTGTCATTCTGGTGCATAAAATTCTTAGCACAAAATTTTCATGGATAAGCCTCTTTGATACAATTAGCCACACTTGCTTGCAATCGGGCATCGCATTTGATTATGTACTGGCCACATCTAACAAAAGAACAACTAACCAAATGTTAAAAATAAGTCCTTGTTGAAATCAAAACAAAACCACGGTACCTCGTGCAAGAACCAAAACAAGTTCAGTTAATTGAATATGTTGTAAGACCTCACTGGTTTCCCACGGTCCTTCAAATGTATCTTTTGCCCCATTGACCAACATGCAAATCCCAATTTCATGTGTCTTTCACTTGTTTCATGAAATATATTTACAATCAAATCAAATGAATCTGAATCCAACTTTTTCTCAGAATTTTTGTGTACATTTGAAGGCTTCAGTTTTAAATCAAAACTTTTGATTGTGTACAGGGCCAGTCTCTTTTTTAAATACATGTACTTAGATATTAAAGGACACTTGTGCATCATTCAAAAATATCAATAATTGTACATATAATCTTAATAAGAGTTTCAATCACAATTGACATCCCTATATTCGCATATGTAATGTGCAATGAGCATGTTAACTTTACCCGCAACCTACACACAATGCGCCTACCATGATCTACTTTATTTTCACCCAACTTTCACGCACCCTTCTCACAAGAGGATTGATGTATCTTTCGAGTATGTCATATGTAAGATGGTGATGATGATATGTAAGATACGCAAAATTTTGAGGCAATATGTATGCAACCAGTGTGTAAGCTGCCTGCAGCAATAAAGTGCACGCCGTGCGGAGCAGAGATGCTATCAATTGTGACTTCGACTATTATTTATTTGTCTTCTAGCACACATCTCACTGGTAGTTTGAACATTAAGCTAGCATAGAGGTGGGAATATAGAAGATGCTTTCCAGGGATATTAGCAACAGACCTTTAATATTGTTTTTGCTTCACTGAAAACTTTTCATTCGAAGACATTGACTTAGAACTAAAATTTGAAGCATTCAAATCATAAATTAAAGAAATACAGATAGTAGAGTTAACAGTTAGAGATCTTTTGCAGAAAGAGGAACGACATTTATTTTTTGAAAATACTAAAATAATCAGGAGCCCTGAGACATAAAGCTAAAGCAACAGAACAAAAGATGAAAGCCAGATCGTCATATACCACCAGCTTTCCAACTACAAGGATACTGCAACTATGGCACAGATCTAGAGAGAAATGCGATTATGTACGAAATATACAACAAACAAAAACATATTCAGTACTTCTTGATGATTTGAATGGAGAACACAGGAAAACACAAATTAGAATAGAAGTATTATTCAGGCAAAAAAAGAGAAAGCATATAAGCTGTGATCCGATTCAAACACTAACTTCAGAGGACATACAATATTGCCTGGAAGTGCTTCGCGCCTTTCACATCATGAGGTTTAATTTCCAATGAAATTTTGATGATAATACGCACAACGACACAATTGAAATTGCGAATATACAATGTACATGTATGTATTGCATCATTCAGATGACTACAGTTGGTTACTTTTCTCTCCCCAGCGACTCGTTCTCCACACAACCTCAATTTGAATACTATTTTGGTTAAGAAACTTCAGAAACCAGAGTGTTGGCACAAAAATATTTGGCCCTGACAATGGCCATGGATTTAAAGGATTATGCCGCTTGTTCACGTTGGTGGTTGTTTCCATGAAAATTGATTTATAATCATGGACCAATCGTCAAGAGATAATGCGCGAGCATGCATGCACGTAGCCAAAAACACCTTACTTTATTGTAGCATGTATTATTACTGACCATCGGCATCGCCTGGCATAAGAAAATATATGTGAACAAATGGCGTTTCTCTCAAGATGCCAACTAAAGTCAAAACATAAACAAGGGCAATCATGAAAATAACATGGAATGAATCACCACTCTTTGAACTACATTCCAAAAACATCACAGTTGAAAGTAGAAAACAAGTGTCAGAATGCAGTCGGGTGGGTTTTGTGAGGGAACATAAACAAAATGACGAAGAATATTTGCAAAACAATTAAAACCAACAACAAAATCAGGGTCACTATAACTAACACACAGCTTTTTACACTGAAACTAAAACATTGTGCAGGTAATGCATCTTTCCCTGAGATTTTAAGACGATAAAAAAATCAACAAATTGCCTTTGGCATTTTCTAAGAAGACTGTTCGTCAGCATTGAGATTCAAATAAAATATTACCAGATTACACGACTTGTGTGCACAAGTAAAAAGCATACATCTAAATTATTTACTGTTGCTACCAATTTGCAGAAACATTTTTAAGTAGTTTTCTCTCTTACCGGGGAAATCACAAAATGACCAAGGTTTAAAAATTGATACAGGAATTTATGCTGGGTAACCTAACGGTAAACCAGAAAATTTTCATTTGTGTTTTATTTTGGCAGATTTTGCGCAAGACACAGGTTTACGAGAAATTTTGTGATCCGTCAAAATGAAAATCATGAACACTTTTTTCAGATATTATCGCAATCTGGCTTTTTATGGATGTAAATATTTTAACACACAATAGATTAACTGATTAATTCATGAATTGATTTTGTGAGCCTCAATCTCCCGACTACAGTGACCCCAAATTCTCTCTAACAACCACAAAAACCATGATGTCACACATTGTTCCAAAATTGGCAGGCAACGGTGACGAGTAATCAAGAACCAATGTCTTTTTCAATGTCTGATGACCTTGGTGATTGCCATCTTCAAGACCTGCCCTGTCCATGCACATCATCTCAACGTTACATGCGTAAGTCTTGTACGAGGCACCACACTATAACACAACCCCTTCATCTAATAAAATGACAAGTAAAGCTTTTAAAATCATTTGGCACAGTAAAGAATTGGAATGCTTGAACAGATCTGTACGAGGTGGATGGTTGAAATAAACTTGGAAGATCTCTACACTAATGAAACTGCTAAATTCATTCTAATCTAAATGCAACTAATAACATAACATAAAATAGACTACATATAATAAACTGTCCATTACAAGGAACACGCTTTATCATGACGTTTATACAAATGAACCAAATGAAATATTAGACAACTTATCGTAATACTATACAGTCATGTGGCTTGTACATTTATGCCCTGTTACCTTACCGAGCTTGGGTGAATCGCAGCCAGGGCAATCATCCACACGCACTTTCAAACAAACATGCTTCGTCCCCTTCACCTTCAACTTCATGCGCTGCACTCAATTTGATCAGTTTTGCACACATTGTGTCTACGACTGTTCCGATTGCATTTGAAATGTTCAGAAATTGCTGGAGACAATGCGAAATCGCGCCAATAGATTGGAATAGAACTCAGCGCAGGAACTTTGTGAAGGAGACAGTGCATTGAAGAATTGCCTTCACATTTTCGCGATGAATAATGGGAGAACATCGAGTCCACTATTTACACCAGTTCGTGTTATAGATGATGCATTCTGTTTTTTCACAGATTTTTCAGTACTGGCAAGACCCAAGAAGGTTATTTTTTGGGGGAAAATATTAGTCATAGGCTTCAAAATGCAAAACCAAATAGTGACAGAAACCCTAACAAAAAATGTTCAATTCATCGATCAATGCATTCAAGAGAACCTAGTAAAGCTTTTTGGCAACCAATGAGGATCCGTACATGAAACCAAGGAATTTTCCTAGATTTTAAGCTTTAAATTTTTTCATCCATTTCTTTTACCTGTGATCTCTTGGAAAAAGTCTCGGAATAGATATACATGTCAACAATCTAATCGGCACGGTCTGTCCCATGAATGAGAGACAGAAACCTAACAACATGATTTTACACTCAACTAAGCATTCATTATAATATATTTCAATCAAAACAATAGATTCCATCACTAATTCTCTCTTTTTAAAAAGCTGCATTGAATATTTACAATTTAGTGGTATATTACATGGCCATATTATATGATCATTTTATTTCTAAACTTGAGCATTACTAATAAATTTTGTCAAGAGAACACATCAATCCATTTTCACTTCAGAACTTTTTCCCAAAAAGCACAAGTCTATGACCCCTCGACACAGCATGCTCTTCGTTGCAAGCAAATTAGCACTACAAATACTACAAATATTAGCAAAAATATATAAGGCTCGCTTTATATATTTTTGATATTATCATTATAGTAAACCAAGAAATTCTCAAGCTGATCGAGCAGTGTTTGTACGACACTGAAATAAGGGTGAACCAATTCATACCGAGTGCTAAAACACACAAGGCTGGGAAATTTTAAACATACGTTTTACCCCAGTTGATACATCATGGAATGCTGCAGTGCCAGTGGTGTTTGGTTATGACATACTATGATGGATGACACACGCACACACACACACACGCAGCAAAACCTAGGTAAAAGGTATTATGAGAAGGACAACTACATTGTGTCAGGACTTTTGATAGCACTGTCGCTAACTTCCAAGCAGATACATGTATGACATGTGCCCAAATTGACGACCAAATAATTTATCCCACTGAAGCATTTTTCAACCAGTATTTATGGATTCAGCCCACTATTTATTGTCCAGCTGAACGCAGAGGAAGCCTGTTTAAAATGCCGAAAAACTTCATTGTCGTCCTCCATATGTCAATTGCCAAAATGGCAACATGTATTATAATCTTTCAGAGAGAAATATCCTTAACAAAAATTTATAAAACTTATTAAATCTCATAAGGACCAGCCTTTCCTGTACAAAGATCATGTCAGTGACAGTGTCACTTAGTCAATTGATCATCAATTTGGGGTAACCCATTTCCAGTAAATAATCATAATCAAATTTTAATAAACTTACACTTGTTATTCCATGTAGTTTTTCAGTTACCCTAAAACCCTCCTCTTCTAGGAAGACACAATGGGCAATGATACCAGTTTGGAAAGAATTTGTATGGGACAAAATTACTACCAATTTTTTCCAAAATTGAAAACTTGTCTGGAAGACTCAGTTTTAGGTAAAGATATGCAGAAAGGAAAGTTAAGTAGTTATACCAGACACTTCGCAAGATAAAATTTGTGTGGTCTAATCATTACAGGGTTTGTTATTTATCATTCATGTACAGACAATGAAGATTACTTATATCATACAGGCACTACATTCTCCTACCACAACAGTCATGTAGACTAAGGACAGTATGAAGCATAATGCATGGAAACATGCAAGTTTCCCTCATGACTTATTGCTCCCTATAGTTTTGTCGAAGTTCTTGAGAAATGTGGCTTTTCGTTTGTTCATATTTTGATTGATGCAGCTTCTATGGATAATATTTTCATTTCACTAGTGGGTATGTCATCGAACACTTCCATAAGTGACAAGTTTGCGGCCAACATTCAAGTGCGACAAAAAAACTAATTTTTTTACCATGAGCTACAGGCACAATGCCATGATGCTACTACAACACATGTGTTCAAGTTGATGAGTGCACATTTTTGCATACTATCAGTGTATCCCGTGTAGGTCAGGGTTTTTTTATGGGGAGTTGGTAGTCGAGGTGAAGTTGGAAATGGATCAAAGGGGGGTGACAACCACAATACAGCACTTGATTTCACTTGAGACAACAGGAACGGCCGGCAAAAAGCCATACCACTATTCTAAAGAACTTGAACAGAACAATAGTACACTTGCAAAAAGTCAAGTCAATCTGAATTAGAAGATGATCGATGATGTACATTTTTGTACTACACTATTAATTACTCGAAAACCTCAAGCTCAACCTGAAACCAGAGTCTCTCAACTTGCAAAACAGAAGGGTGTACAAATTTGTACTCCTGATGAAGCCCACTGATGCTATAGAAGTCACATCGATGAAGACGAGCAAGTTTTTTCCTTTCCAAGTGTCAGCCTTGATCCATGACTTCGAAAACATGGAGAAAAAGACGACTCACACTTGGGCTTATTCTCACATACATGTATGATGTACGAGTGGCAGCTTGCTAAACAGAAGCTGGAAAATGCTTTTCAGTTTCGAAAGGACATTCACTGCTTTCAACAGGATGAACTTCTATACAAATACAATGTGTATGCAGCAGACAAGCTCATTATGCAGAACCCAGGTGATGATTTTTCATATGAGACTCAAGTGAGGTTCTCTGGATACATCTGAAATCACAATGTAGACATTCGATAGGCTTTTCTTTCGTATGCGTCTTGTAGTGGTTGTTCAAATTGAACCTGTCCCTGAATGTTTTCCGGCATCTCGGCCATGAGCACTTGAGCGCTATTGTATGGCCGACTTGATGTGCTTTGAGATCTTTTTCTAACGTGTAGCTTTTCTCACATCCTGCATATGAACATTTATGAATTCTCTCGCCATGAACCACCTTTTCATGCTCATTTAAATCGGACTTGGTCCTGAATGCTTTGTTGCACATGTCCATGCCACACTTAAATGGGCGCTCTGTGCTGTGAGTTTTAAGATGGAGATTAAAACTTAAGCGATTTACAAATAATTTATGGCACACATGACACTCATACTTAAATTCCCCATTATGTTTTGCCATGTGACTTTCATACGAAGCCTTCTGCTTTAGTTCAACTTGACATGTTTCACACTTGTAAACGTTTCTATTTGGATCATGCTTATGTCGTTCATGTGACTTAAGCAACTGTTTACTTGCACACACGTAATCACATTTTTCACACTTAAAATCACTCGTGTCATTACTCGGAAAATCGATCCGAGAGAGTTTAGGTGGCGAGTTGTCCAGATTGTTACTCGGAGGTGAGAACACCTCGTCGTTCATCTGTGGACTCATCACCGGCAAAACCGAGTCCGATTGGGTTGCATCCGATTCACTGCGAGAAATATCGTCAAGAATATTTTCCATTTCACCTTCAACTTCCTGAGTTTCCATGATATGTACAACTGGCCCTATTTCCTCCTCGCTAGTTTTTATCTCCAAACGACACACTTCTGAATTTCCACTTTTACTATCAGACTTTTTATTGACACCACACTGGAGGAGTAACCAGTTTATTTTATCATTTACTCTATCATCAGCAGAACGCTTATCAATGGATACATTATTTTCATTTGCATTACTCTTTTCTTTACCCCCCAAAACTGACACAATTGTTTTATCTGTAATTTCTGGAGCCATGTTGTTATCTTCATTGACATCCATTGCATCAGCGGTAACTTTATTCTGCTCATCCACAGTTTTGGTATGAAATTCTGTATGCCTTGAAGCTCTGTGTTTAACAGATGGATCAAATGATGGATTCGAAAGCGGAGAAGCATTTTCCTGATTGACACTCTTAACCTCCCGCACATCAGCTTCAATATGATTAGATTTTGTCCTCCTGCTCCTCTCCGATAATGCATTCTGACAAAGTACATGCTTATTCCCACCACTGCTATTGTCCCCAATGTTCGTCAATTGCTGAGCTAGCACAGTATTACCATGACTATGAGGAAGTCCTGAATTCAACAGCAGACTGATATTGCTATGACTTGCCACATTAGCAGCGCTACCCTGTGAAACTTGTGGACTGGTCATCCCTGAGGCAGACATCACTTGTCCTGAAGGAACATTCCCTTCTGGTGAGCTATGAATAGGTGAACGAAATTCCATAGAACTAGTTTGGTGAGGTTGGCGGTATATTTGTTCCTGTCCCGATATGTAACCTACATTTCTGCCCTGTGCCATCATTGCCTGGTTTGATTGGTTGGGATTTTGAACACGAATAATCATACTTGGTCTAGTTTGTTGCATGGGAAAACCAGTTACTCCTTGTGGTAAATTAGTACGTGGAACAGTTTGCATGATACTATTACCCTGAGGTTGCCCCATTCCCTGCAATTGGCCGCCTCCATCATAAGGAACTCTGTAAGGGTGCCTCTGTACTGGATAAGTAAACCTTTGCATCGGCTGCTGTTGTCTTGAGCTGTACATCTGGCTTTGCACTTGGGGTGGAAAACCAGCCTCGGGACCAGCTGTGATGAATCTTTGGTTTGGGTTCATCCTTGGACTCTGCGGTCCAGTTGGCGATAGATAAGGAGGACTGGGACCAGGACCAGATCTTTGGGTATTACTGACATGCTGTCCTTGAACACCAAGTGGCATACGAGGTGGATACCTAGGGCCACCATGGGGATATCGAGGTAACTCGTTGTACTGTCCTTGAAATCCCAGTCCATTCGGAGGATAAAACTGCTGTCCAGGGTTGAACTGACCAGGATGAATATTAGGACTATATTGTTGCTGTTCACTGATGACATGATGTGCTTGTATCGAGGGTTGGTAAGTAGCTGGTGGAAAACGCGCAGGGTTAGCTGGAGTCATGCGGGGCTGATGTGGATCAAGCTGTGGATTTGCATTCCTTGGCACGGTGGAAGGGTGAGGGAGGTGCAATTGCTGATAGTCATGATAATTCATTTGTTTTCCAGGAACTCCTGTAGGAGAAGGCCCCTGCATCATTCTCGGGAAACCTACAGGAGGCGACTGCACTGGAAAACCGGCATTCAATCCCCCAACATTTATTGCACTCGATGCTTGGTAATGATGACCTCTTTGGGTTGGGGACACCCGATGTCGGATAATCTCTGGAGGTGTTGGCAGAGCCCTTGGCTGAGAGACCGTTGGTGAAGGGGACAAGAATCTTTGGTTCACATGTCCAAACGTCGGTGAAGAATGCTGACTACTAGCCTGTGACATAGGTGACATTGGAGGCCGAGAAAAGTCGGGAGTTGTAGGAACTATTTGAGGAACACAACTTGTGGGGGATGGAGAAGCGAATCCCTGGCTGTTGGCACCAACACTCAATGCTGAATTCCGTCCACTGGCATAAGGTCCTGGTGACATCTTTCGACGCTTCTGCTCCAATATTTCTGGTGGTGTTGGAGCAATTCTAGGTGGGCAACTTGATGCCACAGCAATGGCTTGATTAATAACACTTACATTCCCAGGCAGTATTGCCCTACCAGGAGGAAATGTTTGTGCGCGATTCAAAACAGGAGGTCTGTCATGTACTTGTCCCAATGCCATAGGTACTCCAGGCGATGCTGAAGTAGGTGTGTGTACCAGTAAACTATGAGGAGATGGCACAGCAAATGGAACTTGGTCAACTTTAGGTGATCCATAAATATCAGGGCCTTCCAGTTGAGCAAGAAGGGATTCCCCTGGCAAAAATGTTGCGGTTTCAGCTACTTTGAAAGTGTTATTTGAAATATCCAAGATTGAAAAATCATTGCTACTTTCATGGCCAGACTGTCGACTACCTGGTCTTGGTGAGCATTCGGGCACACTTCGCGGATCAGGTGACGGTTCAGTTCCAAAGCTTCGCGACGAAGTTGACTGCCGACGGTTGTAAGCCACAGGCACTTTTTGCTCCTGTGACTCAGGTTGTTGAGGGAGTTGAGGAAAAGCATCTGCCTTACCAAACTGAACCACATTCACGTTCCCTTGGTTGATGTTACTCTGTGGGAGATTTGCTGTACCTTGAATACGAGCTGCAATTGGCTTGTTATTATTAGACAGCGGTGGCCAGTCCTCACTTGGCTTTTTTATATCTGTTGTGGGATTACACTGCTGCAAAGTATCAGGCATGTTTGAAGCTAGCGAAGACTGCTCAGACATGTCTGCTGGTTCAATAGCACTTTTTGGAGGTACAACTGCTACATTCTGCGAAAGATTGTTTGAACTGTCATCTGACTGCGATGACTTCTTGTGCATTCTTTTGATGTGTTTCTGAAGATGTGCATGTTGCTGACCCCTGTATGCACACTGTGGACAAGGAAACAAGTCCTTCACATTGTGGGATTTAGCTTGATGATTTTTCAAGAGGTGGTCTTTGATGAAAGATTGTGAACAAAATTCACAAACAAAAGATTTCTTTGAGTCAGAAACAGGAGGAGTGGTGTTTGTTGGAAATGAAAATTTGAATTTGAAAGGTTCTTGCGAGTTCTTTGGTTTTGTGCTTTCCATACCAGGCTTAGAAGGCATAGCTTTGGTGTACACATTGTCATCATCACATTCCAAGTACAGGTCGATATCATCAAGGACACTAGATTTGAGCACATCTCTGCCTAAAACTTGGTATATGTCATCGACATCAATGCCCTTTGCATCTGAATCAATCAAGTGGCAAAGACAGTCAAATGTACAAGAACTGCCACAACAAGTTCCAGTTGCGCACGGGTTTAGTTGAGGAGGAGTCATGTCCATACCAATGGGCTTCATCATATGGCTGACGAAATTTGGAGCTTGGTTCATTGGATTATGGTTGGTTGGGCCACAACCTGGGCCAGGGAAGCCCATCCCAGACATGACACAGTTCACAGCTGTCCTTGTGGTAATCCAGAGACTGCCATGGAGACTGGCAAGCTTGACCCTTGATTCTGAAAGGAGACAATTAAAGAAAATAAATATAAATGAATTTGCAATATGATGAATGGGGAGATTTTATGATTTTTGCCCATTGGCCAAATTACTTTTAATCTAATCCGGCTGCATTGCTGAGATGAGATAGGCCTAACTCTAATCTATTTAAGGTCAGGTATCAAATCAATTGAAACATTTTGCATGATAATTTTATCACCACTTTGACGTCGTCATGAAGAAATGGTGCCAGTACACACAAGTTGGCAATAATATATTGTTGGATGTTAATCGTATGCTAAAAAGTCGTAGTTTTGAGTCAGACGAGAGACGCTGTCGCTAAGTATTTTGGCCCAGCCCATGCAGAGCATAAAATGAAAAACTAACAAAAATCTGGCAAAAGAGAAGTCAGAAAGAACTTTTGTCACAACTAATTATGAAATATCAGGTCAATAGGTGAAGTCAATCTTCAGCAAACATGACAGCTAGCTGACACTCACTGACACTGGGTCAATCATGGCTGCTAGCTGGACACTGCAAAAATACACAGTGCAAGTGCGTGCATTATGTGTACAGGCCATGTACATGGCTGGCCTGGGACAAGTGACCACTGCAGTGATTTTACTAACATTTGCTCCCACTGTGTTGGCACGATCTTTGTTTTTCCCGTACATCATTGGGTTCAGACGATTAAGTAGATCTTTCTCATTGATATTACAGATCACGGACGTCAGATCTGAGAGAAATAGAGGTAGGAACATAGGAAAAAATAAGTACACTAAAATTTATCATCTGCAAGAACCGCCATGATGGCCTTACAGATGTCACGTGACCAAAACTCAATTTGTTCAATCTGAGGCTTTACTGAATTTAAAGCTATTTCTGAGCTCCAGATAGCAAGTTTGGTCCCATAAAACACCATAGAGACTAAGTACACGTTGTATCGTGTCCTCATGATAAAGATATAAGCCTCAAGAAAAAGTACTTTTACCTCAGTTTATACTGTCCGATATTTTACACGTCCCACATGGAAATAAAGACAATCGATGCCAAGTTGATTGTCAACGTAATGATTAATATCAATATTTAAAAAAAATACTGAGGTTTATGCCAGGTAAATATAGTAAAGTAGACGTATTGTAAAGTTTTATGATAAAAATATACTCCTTATTTCTGCTGAGTGGAATGAGGTAGGAAGCAGACAGCTGAGCCAGAGCAAAAATGGCGTCGAAAAAACGGCGAGGTAAAACGGGAAAAAAGGCCCCTAAAAAGTCGGCAACACTAAGTATGTGCAGTTTATTACATTGCATATATGTTTATCTAATGTTACAGCACGATCTTTGCCTTGCTGATGTTGAACTGGTCGTATATAAGCCAACCAAATGTTGAGAAAAATTCGGCTGCTACTTTTTGGATTTCAGATTTTTACTTTGTTTTCAGTGGTAATTCGCACCAGAATTCGGTGTAAAACGGCCGTGATCCCCGCTATTGATTCATTCATTATGTGCTTGGAGTTTTGTTGTCAATGTGTTTTGATTTCATGAAGTAATTATATGTTTAAGATCACCGTTTTGGACACTTGAACTAATGACATTTTGGCCCAATGTGTCGTCGTAAATTCAATATGGCGGCCAGCGTGCAGACAGCAATATCAGCATGCATTGCATGGATTGAATCATATTCATATCATTGTTTTGGCTTTTGAGTTATTTGACAATAGAGCAGCTTAATTGGCTCATAGCATTTTTTAATAATTTACTTATTTAGACCAAGGAGACATTCACAATCAGAATTTGTTTTGTAAGCATCAATCAGTCCCATCTAGGTACTTGGACTATCCGGCTAGAGGCCCTATATCTATTTGATTTTGAAACATTTGACCATTTGTACGTGTTTGATGAGATGCCTCGATGCCAGATGGGACTAAATTTCTTTTATCTTAAATTCAGGATCTGATCCAAAGAAGCAACCAAAAAAGTCAAAAAAGGTGAAGGAGGAAGATCAAAGCATTGATGTTGAACCTTCTGAACTCAACTTGAGGAGGAGAAAAGTGGCATCAAGAGATTCATCTGCTGCAAGTTGCGATGATCCATCTTCACAAGAAGAAACATCAGATGAGATGATGACACAGGGGAGCACAGCTGAACAGGATGACACAGATGGAATCAAAAAGGAGGTGTCCAAGACAAATCCAGGTTCTCTGTCCCTTGATGTCCTAGCTATGGTTGCATCAGAGAAACTGGAAAAGGAGCCAGTGTATGGCTTGAATAAAAAGGTAAAACAAAACTAAAACTGGTAGTAGCATCACCACATGACACCACCATCATTGCTGTGCAGCAACAGGTCACAAAACAGATGGTATGGCTTTTCTCCATATACTAGGGGACATTAGATTAAGAGTAAGACTTTGGCTTTACCATAAGAACAAGTCAGATGTCATTCGGATATGATCATTAAGTTATTGACTTCAATTCAAAGATACTTTCAGAAAACAACCAACTCTTTGACTTTGAGTCTTAACTTCATGATAATATTAATACATGTAGTAGTAGTACTGGTAATGTAGTGAACAATCTTTTGATCTTTTACAGCTCACCCTAAGAAATGTCCAATCCATGGAAGTTCTCAACTTGGACCAGATCCGCTTGTTGTCAGACAAAGCCCTTGTTAATCTCTTTGCTGATATGACATCTAATGAGCTGAAGAGGAACTATACTTTTACCTGCTACCTGCAACCTAATAAGTGCTTTGCAAACTTCTCAAGTTTTGGGAATGAGACAAGGGCTAGGCAGTTGGTCTGTTCTCACTTGCGGGAGCATGTTGAAAAGATTGTTAAGGAATCTGAAGGTAAGTTCAAGAAAATGGGTTGTTACTTACAGCATAGCACAGTCAACTAGTCTAAACTAATACAATGTATTACAAACTGTCTTTAAAAAAGAGGAGTTATATCATCTATCTGCTGTGGTTGCATTATTGCAATGTGATGTGTATCCCAGACATGTGTACAGTAAGTTACAGTCATAATCATACCCACAAAAACTTTGTCATGGGAAAGCAAACTGTAGGTGGTCTTTTATATTTTCCATCATCACATATCATAATTAATATCTGAATTTCTATCATATCGCCAATGATTGAATTAAAATTTCAGGTGCGAAAGTCAAATTCACCGCTGAACCAATCCATGCCAGGAAAAGAAGAATGACAGGTTGGCATTTAATGTGATTTGACTAGAATTTAATTGAGTCCACAGGAAGATTGAGAAAATCATTATTGTGTAGTGACTTTCAAGAAATGGCTGCCAATGGCGAATCACCTTCAAAGGCCACATTATGCCAGTTGCAAGATAGAAAATAGTGTTTATTTGGGTCTTGCAAATGAGAGTAAGATTTTCACTTAAAAAGATCTTAGTAAACTTTCTAATTCAAGGAGTTCAGAGATATGTAGTTCAATGTGAGACGTGATGATTCCTTTGGTTAATGATTATCCTATTTTGAAGTCTTGATTGGTTCACGATAAAAGCAGCAATTGTCAACTTTTCTTTCATATTTTCAGCTTCAAAATCTTCAAAAAATCAAAAAAAGAAGAAAGGTATTGCCTCAGCTAAGCCTTCTCCATCATATTTAAAGCCAGGAAAACAGGACAAAAACACTGTTTACACTCTCCTCAAATCTGGCAAGTCAACAGTAGTTTTCCCCACAGGAAACATCGTTGAAATATCTGATTTCATGTCTTCAAAGAATTCTAAAGGGAAACAGAAAGAGAATGATCATTCTGGGCTATCAAAGCAGACACGACTGGCCTCTCAAATGAAAAAGAATATTGCCAAGAAATTTGCCATGAAAAAAAGTTTGAAGAGGCAAGAAAAGAAATTGTGTGATGATGAGGCGGAAGGTTCCTCATCTGACTCGGAGAGGGAGATCGATGTGGAAAATGATGATGGAAAAGACCCACGTTTGACAATTGGGGAAGAGGTGGATACTGACAAGTGTATAGCTGTGAATGATCAGTTCATCATTGACTTACTCACTAGAAGTCAGCCTCATCATGATCATTGTTACACTACCATATTCGGTAAAAGACGCGGAGCAGAGATGATGCATTATGAAATTGAAAGTTCTGAGGATGAATCTGAGGAAGAGAGCAGTTCTCGGACTTCTGCCTTAAAATTCAATAAGCACAAGTGCTTTCCAACACTAAACAAGTCACTTGACCGGCCACTGAAGGTTCTTCATGGTTGTGTACAAGGTGGTAATAATCTGTCTGTTCCTGTGATACAGTATGCACGACTAGCGTTTGCCCCTGATGGGACCCCTCTTGTGAGTGCAGAAGAAGAGGTGCAAGATTTCAACAGCAACACAATAGCAGAGAGCTCTAGTGCTCAACGTAAGTTTAGATATCCATGCCTCATTCCCTTTGCAGGTGTCTCAAGATAGGTGTTAACTAACATGAATTTTTTTCAGAATCACTGCGTTAAAAACTGAAATACATGTGTTTTATTTTTGCGCTCGCACTGTCAAAAGCAACTTAAAAAGCATGAAAATGTCATCTCTTATTATACAAACCATTAAAGTTCCTTTTTTCAAAAACTAAGTAGAGCTAATCTGATGAATTGTCCAGTTAGCTCACTACATTGTACACCACTGTCTACCTTGAACCTCAATGGGCTGAGTTAGTCCACTATAAACCATTGTCGTGCCTTGTCTCTCCTCAATGGGCTGAGGGTTATGCTCTCTTTGCGATGCTATGTTCATCTTTGTTTGTTACATTTCAGGTCCATATCCACCAATGCCCAAGTTTGAACTTGCAAGAAAAGGTAAAGTCTTTGTTCCAGAAGAAATGATTGGATCTTCGGGAGATGAAGCAGAGAGGTTGTTGGAACATCTGACAAAACGAAGACAGAACAAAACTAAACCAAAGGAAGGAACTGCAGAGTGGGAGAGGGTAGGTGTAGATGCTGTACAAAACTTATCTTCAATATACAATGATGGCAGTAGTCTCATATCCAATTAGAAGATGGTGATTGTTTCCCGCCTTTATAGTCTGCAGTATTGGAATTGTGAGTTGCGTGTCACCTTGGAAGTGAAAAAAGATATCTTGACTTTAATGATTTCTCATTCCAAATTTTATCAAGTTACTTACCACTATTTTTAAAAGAGTGAGCCATTCAGTTTGCCTTCTCCCTCAAACCTGTTGGCATAAATGCTAAAAATATTGATTTCAGATTTCAAGCTTAACTATTAGTGTTCAGTTAGTGCTATAAGCAGTGAGTGAAAGATCTTGATAATTGAAGTTGTGTTCTTACGTTTCGTTGTTACATGTTTTAAACTGTTGATTCATGCTTTTTTCAAAACATTGCCTCTTGTTATTTTTGGTCCAAATTGATATGTAATTGCAAAACACAAAAATATGTATTTCATTGGAGGTTTGTAAATAGTATTTATTGCTTTTCTGAATCACTTTCTCCAGGGTAGGATGAAGTAAAAAAAAGTCTTCCTCCAGAGCGTGATCTCAGAATTATGATTGCATTGTTTTTGCAGCTAATTTTAAATTTTAAACATGTATCGGCTTCATTTAAATCAATTCCTAACACTATGATTTGATTAAAAGAACGAGTCCCAGAACTGTCAATGATTAGATCAACTCTTCATCAGTTTGTGAATTTCTCCACCTCTATACTTGCATACATAACTCATCTAGTTGTTCAATGGTATCCGCTGACGACATGAAAAGTCTTGTTGGACTCTGGCCAAAGTGACCAAGGTTTTGAAGACAATAATCCTGTCATTCTGTTTTCAGAAAACTGCATTGCGGTGCATCAGAGAACTCCGAACGAAAAAGAAGGATGATCGCGTGCCACTGATTTGTAAGATCTGTAAAGATAAGACGTTCACAGCAGCTGCAACTTTGATGTATCACTACAGAAGTCATGCTGGTAGGTGGAAATGAAGATTTTGAGGGCATGTCTTAGTCTATGCTGGGATCTCTAAACAGCTGCAACTGATGAATAAAAATAAACAATCATTGAGTTGCTTAGGCATTATTACTACCAATACTACTACCAGGATAAATTTGTGACTGTGAGTAAAAATGTTGTGCAATATCAGTAATGTGAATCTCTCTTCCAGGTATCAAGCCGTTTGTTTGCCTCATCTGCAACACCACATTTACAAGACAACACAGCTTGAATTACCACATGCTGATTCACAACAACCAGAGCAGATTCACCTGCATTGACTGTGGAAGGAAGTTCAGACACCCAAGTCATTTCAAGGTGAGTTATCATTGGAAAGAAATTTTTTCCTTGTAAGTTCAACAAGTTTGGGGTTACCTTTCATAAGAAATTACCGAAGTGGATCGCCTTGTAACTGTTCGCATGGAAGGAAGGCATGCAAGCTCTTCAGAGATCAAGGTCATTAAAGTGTCTGAACATACAGTAGCTTGATTATGATTTCTGAATACCTTTTCATGTTTCTTGGGTAATGCGATTGACAGATTGATTCTTGGTTTAATTGGATGATTCATGTAAAATTGATGTTACATGTACATCACATCTAATTCTAATTTCAGGAGCATATCCGTCGCCACACAGGAGAGTGTCCATTTGTTTGCACAGACTGTCCTCTCAAGTTCAAAACACGCAATACTTACAAGCGACACTTGAAAACAAGACATGGGAAGTTACTCACAGCTGCTGGGATTCATGTAATGACCGCTGAGGAGTTCAAAAAGTTCCAGACCAAACCCTATAAGAAACGTGTGGAAGTGATCCCAAGTGGTGGATGCACAATTGTGGAAGGTCAGGAGCAGAGTGTGGCGGAAACACGAGCTCTTTTGGAGGTTGGTGGCAAACTTAAGCAAAAGACTGTTATCATAACACCTGAAGGACAGGTATCTGTGATAGAGACTGGAACTGAGGGCCAGTTGATGCAGATGGAGGCTGGAGGACATGAATCAGATGGCGCTGATAGCGTGGACATTGATGATGAGGATGACGAGGACATTGACGATGGATTCTCTGATGCATCAATTGATAATGAAGAGGATATGGAAATGGAGGAAGATGATGAACTTCTTGACATAACATAACTGAGATGAAAGTTTCTCACTAATTCAAACAGTCTTTGATAACATTCTCCTATGCATAATGATACATTATCTGTGCAGTCATGTACAATCATCGTCAATACTATTGAAAATATTATAGGCTGCTCACTTGTCTATTTTTGATATGCGCTGTGACAAGACTGCACTTTGATTTGTACCAGTTGGTCGTTGCTCTGTGGTACCAGTTGGTAGGTAATCAGTGCTCAGGTTTGTGTATCGTGTGTGCAGCCTGACTGAAACTATACGTAAGCTGCAATCCAAAGTGGCATTGTTATAAAAGTTCATTGAAGAAGGTGGTTTCTTGGTGTCAGAGCTGAACTTCAATGATATAATGGTGTATTGATCTGATGTTTTTTCCCACCTGAATTAGTTGAATTCCATGCATTATTGTGGTAGGATGGCCTGTTTGTTTGCCATATTTTGTACATTAAAGTAGTGTATTCTCATTTGAATCTTAGAACTAAAATTTGAGGGGCTAGAAGCAAACAATCATGTCTATGACATGTAGTAATTAGTTTCTTCCAGCAGTCAAACTGTTAAAAAACGAAGGTACATGTAGTCTAAAACAGCGGCGTGTATCAAGTATGTGCACAATTTTCTTTTGCAGTTTGTCGGTCAGATTATTAATTCTATTTTAGCCTCATTCTACTTGATTCATTTTAAGACAGCCAATTCATAAATTTGAAGAAAGTTTTCATAATAATCATCTGAAGTATCAATAGTGCCAATACAACCAGTTTTTGCATTTATCAATATATAAAACTAACAGCTTTTATAAAGCTACTTCTATTTTTAATGCATGGGCTCCTGCTCTGCAAATAATGAAGAATGGCCTCCAGTCCAAGAATGGAGAATAATTTGCTTCATCCATATTTAAAATGGTGGTTGATACCTTTATAGTTTACATGTATGAAGCACAAAAATAAGTTTCCGACACACAATATTGAAGATTAGTCTGGAAAATGTTTGGAGAGGTTGTGTGTGTTTTTTCTGTCCCCCAGTTTCTGACTGACCATGAATATATACACGTACTCTTCTTGAAATCCATTTTTGGTTACCTGCCCAAACTTGTTGAACATACTTTCCAGTACCAAACTGTATGGTAATTTGTATCATGATATATTTTGTGAGGGACTGGAGGCATACCACTACCAGACCTAATTTTGGCAGTCGCTCAAGAATTGAAAAAGTATATCAAAATTATTTCTCTTTTACTTCTGGGATATTTATTGTTTCTCTGCTTTCGCAAATATTTTAAAGATACTAACGGAACACATGTATCAACATTGTATATAGATTGAGCAGCTGTTTTGTAAATGTATATAATGTCAAACGATTCAAATAAGTCTCAGTCTGGTATTATGTAAAGTTAGTATGTGAAAAAATACAGTATTTGTACATGTACATGTGTTTCTGTTGAATTTATGTGTAGAATTTGCATTTCTTGAAATTCGATCTTTGCCAGGCTGAGTACACTGTTGCATTTAGTAATACTAGTTATTGTACATACATGTATGAAGTTCTTTAATACATGTACCTGATTTGGACATACATTGGACATTGTTTAATCATGCAGGCACAGTTGGTGGCATTGAACATACATTTTAAAATTCGATTAGTGCCAGAGGGATAAAAGTATTTTTGAAAGTAAGCCATTGTTTGCTGTGCTCTCATCATTAAGTCTTCTGGATTGTTTCTTTTAACTATTTCTGTGACATGTCTACTCTACCACTATCGTGAAGCTGTGTTAAGGTTTCCTTTTTGTGTCGGCAGTTATTTGATGATGGGCAGTCCAGTGTATCTGACCATATCAATATTTCCATTCATTTAATCCTACAGTTTTGTTATACATCAAATTACTGTGTAAATGCTTCATACTCCCACTTAGCTATAGACTTCATTATACAAAAAAATATGTTGATCACACAACTATTGATATTCTTATAATCTATATTTTTTCCATATAATAAATATTGTGGACTAAAGCCGATTTTGTTGTTCTTTGGTACAGACTGGGACTCGTTCTGTGCTCTGGCCAATCGCTTATGGACGCCAATGGTCAATACAGATTATCTATTTATTATTTCTCCCAATGAGACTTCTTCTATGAGTCTTACATTCTACATGTACATACCATAGACCGACCTGTGCCTGCAGAATTGGGAAATAAAAGATTCAGTGTAAAACAAAAGAAGACCAAACACAACTTACAATAATTTATATAATGTTTAATAAAACAACATGAAAACAATTTCAATATTCTAATGGCCACTTATTACAACATAATAAGGATAAATACGAGGTTGTGATAACCAATATCTTTGGCAAACAAACTTTACAGCTATCTGACATCTCTTACAGGCAGTATAAATTCAAGGTAGTGTAAAACTACAAGAAACAGGTAAAATCAGAATACAAGTGTATGTGGCGAACATTTATGTTCTACTTATAGATGTACCAGGTACATGTAAGACCTCCTGAAAATACTGATAATAACTTCAGTCATGATCCTACTCGCATTCTGAACAATCGGAGGTATTCTGTCCATAACCTACATCTAGCTCCCTTCATATCACTATCTAGAAAGGTTGCAGGGAACAAAGGTACTGATGATCATATGGTGTATAATACAAACCAAAAATCATGCCATAGAAAGACTACTGTAGCACGCATCTACATGTACACAACAAAATAATGGCAGTAATAGCAATATGCCTGCAATAAGATTAGAAATTCACACCAAGTGAAGCCTTTGAGGACTGGGAGGGACTTACGAACACAGAAGACGCAAGGATATGTCATATTCCTACTCAATTCCAATTTACATTCGAAAAATCTTTTAAAAATGCTGATACATGACATGTTCAGAATCTGCCCAACAGAACCTTGGTTATACCAGGGTAGTCTTGCAAAATCGAGAAGGCATCCAATACAACAACCTCAACTACTCTAGTGTTGTTTCTGATTCAAGATCCAATTTATTCCAACCCCCATAAAGGTTCTCAATGGTTTAACCCTAGTTTCTTACAGCGCAATCTTAAGGCACTTTTACATTTAACGTACATTCATAGTTTACCAAGTAAAACATGAGGTCATATTTATTTTTGTCCTGTTGAAAACCGACAACAACAACAACCATAATTCTCTAAACAACTCCTTTCTGACAAATAACCATAGCTACATGTACCAGAACAGTACTACATGTAAGGTGGGTAAATTCTTGTACTCCAATCAGCTGCATTTAGCAATCACACAAGTTTCAAAATCAGTAAAAAATTCTATTAATAGAATGATGTCAACATCACTGAACTTAAAGCCCATCAATATCTATGAAAAAATAAATAAATAAACAGCTGACATGATATGAATTCATGAATATGAACAATTGTTTTGTACAATACAGGAGAAACCACCTACAAGCCCAGGTCTACATGTACAATGTAACATGTCACATTTGAAGACTGACATGTCCACCAAGACTGGGCTAGGCTTATGTCGATAGTCAAGAAAATTAAGTTGACCATATTCCTCTATGTTTCTAATGTCAGGGAAAACCTAGAGTACATGAAATACTGCAACACTATTCTAACGATAATTCCCAGTAAAGAATCACACGACTTTAAATAATGTCCTCATGGCATGATGGCATCTGCTGTCAAAAAATTTACCCCGGAATGTCAACAAAGGAACACTGACGCGGTGAGCAAATCATCTGATACAGGGGAATTCGCAATCCTACCACGTCCATGGTGTGGAATGTCAGTTTGGATGTAAAATGATCAAAGAGTGGACGATCACAGCTATCACACTGCTTGCCCTCCTGAAGATAATCTGAAAGAGGACAGAGACATGTTTAGAGTGCTATTCAGCATGAATCATTGGACAGATGAACAATTAATTGGCATACCACATAAAAAGAAGTGATACACCAATTTACTTCATTGACATATCGCACAGTATGAGAACAACAATGCAGTGTTGACAATGACCTTTACCCTGTTCCTTTAAGAGTCCTATTGATTTTTAAAAGAATGAGAAGTAGCTGAAGCTCTGGCCAGTTTACTGATTTCATCAATTTTGATGTCAACTGATCCAAATAAGACTTTACTTTTTAATGATCTGGGTAGATTTTCCTCTTTCCATTGAACTGTGGATCGAGACAGTAACCTGGCAGCCATTTCCAACAGGGAGGGAATGGTTGAAGGGGGTGACTGATTATAGACACAGGAATGCGGTATGTACTCCTCTTCTTTTATCAGTGGATTCTGCATCACTGAAAACAATGGACACTTGGTGACATTGTAATACTGAATGCATACTGTAACATATCATCAGAAAAACACAATGGTAACTACATACTTTGAGCCCTGTCAACTACGACGGAGTCAAACAATTTATGGAAAAGGCAGTGTTTTCCTGAAGTAAGGAACTACATTTACATGTTAGATGGCAGGCAGGCCATGCACTCCACCAAGGAATACCGATATATCTTTAGTAAAGTCTCTGCAGTTACAGGTGCGGCAATCTCAAAATAATGCACAGGCACTCAACACATCTGACAGTATTCATCGGGAGTTTCGTAGACAGCAAATATTGTTAGTTTGATGAGAGTCACTTGAGGGTTACGGGACCTCCGAAATACTTACGAATAAGTACATTCAAAAACAAGTAGACTATAGATCCCGGCAAATATTGTAGAGAGTTGTTGCCGAGGTAGAGCTCACTCAGTCTATGCAGACGGCCTATCTGAGCAGGTAAGGAGGACAACCTGAAATGAGCAAATTGTGATTTAGCAAATCAAAGTTTCACGGAGCAGGCTTTTATCGTCTTTGAACAACAAACCTTTGAATTTGCTAAGGATGTATATGGTAAGTATGCTCTGTTACAGATTGTTTAGAAGTCAGGGTGATGCAATTATCCATAATGTCACAGATTCTATTCGATTGGTATCTCACTTTTCTCGGACTTAGTATCATTCTGCATTAAATAACACAATAATGATTGAATGTGGTCGACCAAAATTGCCAGTCACATTTTAGAGACACGAAAGAGTGTCTTCACTATTGTGCCCAGTAAAGGCAAAAGGAAAGCAGGCTAATTGATCCTCAACTCAACAAAATGTTACCTACCTATTGTTAGTTACCCATAATCTCACCAGAGACGTACATCTACAGATCTGATGTGGCAAGGACACTAGCTGATTATCTGATATGTCAATCTCTGCTAGGCGCACCAAATTACCAAGATCACTCGGCAAACAAGTCAATTTGTTGTCGGCTATGTACAAACACTGAAAAAAAGGAAATCAATTGTTGAAATCAATCAGGTCAGTTTATCCTTCATATCAAGATAACTGAGCAGTACGCAATCGACATGAATAGCAAAACTCAGTAATATGGCAATCCTGACCAACAAGACATGTCACTCTACGTATCCCAATGACAGACAACTGAATTTATAGTCCACACTATAAATACCATCTTGATTTTTTGAAAATTTTCCTTTTTTGAGACTTCGCAATGGATGTCACTACGTATCAGTCCTTTTAAAAGATTCCAGTCAGTAAAAAATGCATTTTTACCTGTAAGTTTATCAGATTACAGAGCTCATCTGGTAATAAGCGGATTTCATTATTTCTGAAAAAGAAGAGAAAAGATTTAGATTTAAGGAATTTCAGCAAACTGGCAGCTTTGGCTGTCTACATGTTAAAGCTAGACTGCCTGGGTAGACAGACACCGAGGGATTTTGATCAATTGGAGGTCTACGCCAAGCTTTGCAGTGAACAAAACAAGCCTTTCCTGCGATGTCTCCAAATTCTTCCAACCGTTCTTTCACACCACATCACATGTCTTGTAGAGTAAACTTGACACTTACTGTAAATTGATCTCTTTCAGCTTTTCTAATGAGCCTATGCAACTTGGTAGAGTTGTGAGGGAATTCTCCATTACATTCAAGTACTTCAACTTCTGCAGGCAGCCAAATGACTCTGCAACAAACCATCACAATATTCATATTACATCAACCACTTCAAATGTCTTTTAGGGGTTTGAAAATCTGGGTAAACAGACTCTCAACATCGTACTCACAAGCCTCATTTTGATTTTATGAGAGATTTCACTGCTCACACCAGATCCTGATGCTTTGTAGCTACTCAGGTGTGGAGCAAAACCATGACCATTTGATGGTTTACCAGAGCTTGATAATCAAGAGGAATCACTGCTGCAATATCAATGAATGATTTGAAGATAACAACCTCATGGTTTGCACAAACTATCAAAACAACCGTAAGACTTGTCTACACAACAGTTGAATCAACCTTGTGGCCTTATTGTTGCTAATGATCAACCTACCTGGAATCTTTTCAAGAAGGTTGCATCTTAAGTCTAATTCTTTTAGTTTTGTCAAGTTGCCTATGCTTCCCTGAAAGTTTAATGGGGAAGTTTCTTGATTTTATATTTCCCATGGACGTTTTAACCGAGCAGTACATGCATGTACAGTGCAGTACATGTACAGTGTGAGTCCTCCAAATCATGAAATAAGGTGAAGCGAGGCCAATTCACAGCATTCAGTACCCTGTTCAAAATACATGTATATTGGATAAAAATCCCATTGGGGAAAGTCATAGATCAGGACTCCTAGGTTGGCAAGTGGGCCAAGATGCAAAAGTTTTTGCAACAGTGACTTACTGGTAAATATGTGATCATGTTAAAGTGAAGAAAGAGTTCTTCTAGACCAAGCAGCAGCCCAATTTCATCTGGCAATGAAGTCAACTTATTTGAGGAGAGATTGAGGCTGACTAGCTGTGTTCCAAAGTACCCTATTCTGGTGGGACAGGAACTCAGGTCTAAGAAGCTGAAAGAGGAAAAACAAACTCGATATAGAACAAGTGTTTGATCGATAACAGAAACACAAAGACAGCACATTTTGACATGGTACCTGATGACAGAATGAACTATCTGCCACTGTTTATTTGCTTTACCTTAGATTGAGAAGTGTAGGTCGTTCATCTGATAGAGGATCTAATCCATTCCGTGTCTTTGATGGGTGGAATTTACAGATCACAAGGGTGCGGCCACAGCAAAGTTCACACAGGCCTAACTGGCACTCTTTATCAACTGTGCTCTTGCCACATCTGGAAAGATTATATCACATGCATGACTTAGTGTGCAGCAATGAGTCAAGTACGCTTTTGCACTATACCACAGTGGGGTCTGCACAATATTTTTAGGAAAGTGTTCTTCACTCAATTTTTTAAAAAGTTTTCCCCACTATTAAATTGGTTCAAACTTTTTGGTCTGGTGGTCCAGCATATTTTAGGAGAAAACTTATTAGCTTAAAAGATAACTGGCTTGTAGTTGTTTTAAATGATCTGGTGGTAAAATAAAAAAAATAAAAAAATAACTTTGGTTTGTCTGCCCACCAGACTAAAATGGGCAGGGGAGATTACTGCAGAGATGCTAATTATTAACAAGATATGATTAAGAGGATTTCACAGTACTGCTAAAACAATAAGCAACATACCAAGCGGCAGTTGTCATACACATTCTTACCTAGCACATGAAATCCTAAAAGCCTTTTCTGAATTTTGGAAGATATTTGTACCATGAGAAGTTGTCCTTGTCAACTGCTTCAAGCCAGACTGCCTAGGGACCTAAACAAATATATTGGAATGAAAATGAAATAAAACTTAGTGGGTTCTGATAACTAACAATGCCCCAAAATTTTACATATAAAGCCGGAGTGGCAGAGAATGAGCCCCATGAAGGGGGCCATAGTTGTCTAATTACAACAGTGCTTTTATGCACAATAGTGGTGCAAAAAGAGTCCCAATAACAAGCCATCTAGGGAAATGCCAGTATTTTTTATGAATTTATTTGCATGGACATGTATCTGCCTTGTTTATGTAGTCACATTTTGAAGAGCAAGCCTTTTGCCAGTCTATTCAAAGACATTCACAAACTACCCTACCGATATTCATCTGCTTACCATTTCAATGTTAAGCTTGAATATCCACCATTACAATACAAATAACAATCTCCAATTAGTCACAGACAAAAAATTGTAACTTACGCAAGATAGGCTCCTGCGCAAGTGAAATGTTACCATTGGGCATCCTCTTCCACTAGGTCCTCCCTGAGATCCTCGCTTCTTCTCATCATCATTACCCGAGGCAAGATTGACTAGAAGCCAAATCAAACTACAACAGATGGAGCTTGTAATAGCTATAGCGATAGTGGTGGTCTGGACATTACCACTAAAGAAGATCCAGTCCTGTGCCCAACCCATCAGGAAACTGGTCATCATACCATGCGAGTTAGATTCTACATCGTAAGTCACTGAAACAAAATTGAACAAACCATGAGCGTGAATATGTATATTTCCAAGTAAACATGTAACTCCAGGTGCATAAGATATCACCACTATCAAATCACATCCCCAAGAACTTCATACACACACTTAACCGATATTAAACAATTAGCTCACTGTACACAGATCATAATATGTAGATACTCACCAAACTGGTGTTCAGATACTACAATGTACTTTGTACTTGGTTGGTTCCAGGTATGGGACTATAACAAATGTCTTTACTTATGAATGTTATTTTGGTTCCCAGGCTTGAATCATGAGATGCAATATTTTATTACTATCACTATAAGCTGAGAAAACAGCATGTGTTGATGATGATTGGAGAATTAAACAAACAAAAGAATACAGCCAGCCTAAGTTTCAATTTCTATTATCAAATTGTTGATGAGAAAACAAAATTTGAAAAACAAATGGCACAGGCCAGGCTACATCAGACATCATACATTAATTGAGACCGCCATAAATGGAGAAAAGGATTTATACTTAGGCATGCTTAAGGACATACATTTTCTTCCTTGAATAGTACACCTGAAAATTGATAGGAACGAGTTTACAATCCATGATCACAACCCAAAAATGGTCATCAATTGACGAAATAACTGCATTATCATCATTTATGCAAGTTACATAACACATAGTTTTAGTACTGATTGAACTGTATTGACAATGATAATGTTGTGTTGGTTATCATGGGATAGGCAATTAGGAGGAAGTAAATTTGGGCTCTGACATAACCAGTCATGCATTTCACCTGGAACAAAGGGTCACAGTGGGCTTAATGGCAGGGCATTGTGTCCAGTTTATTTTGTTTGGGCCTTCTTTTTCTGTCTTTCTGCCGACGTGTCCTCAGCATTTGTTGTTCAGGCTGTGGCCTGGTTCGTCTTGTCGAACTTAGGTCCATTGTGCAGTATAAACTGCAGACAGAGTATACCACCAGCATGCATACGGTGGCTTACGTTAGTGTCATGGGGCTGTGCTGAGTCAGTGCAGTGTCTAAAACAGCTGGTGGGAAAGAACAGCTACAATGTGGTTGAGAGCAACACTATGAGTATTGAAACAAAGGATTTTGAGCCGAGTGTCCGACAGGTGAGGTAGGCCTACTAGTTAGTACTACTACTAGTACTAGCCTAGTCCACAGCCCTAACATTTACCAGTCTCCCAAACAAAAACTAACCACTCTATTAGAACCAGATTATCCTGATCATATGATCATACTAAATTCATCACAGCAGATCATCCATGAATCGTGATTTCAAAACAATCACCGTGTAAAACTGACATTTATTGACATTTTTTAAGAATCTCTCCAGCCTTTTAAACGGAAGTAATGAAATGCGCATGCGTGACTTCTGTGTTTACAAACAAAGCCACGTGCTTTTATATGAATGGACCACGCCCTGTTGTGACGAGATAGGAAGAAAAAGACAGAGGGCCGGGGGGGGGTACATGTTTCTTCAATATCTACTACGTATCAATCAGGGTCGTATTTAGAGGGGGGGCAGGGGGGCAGCTGCCCCCCCCTGTGCAATAAATGTTGAAAAAAATTTTTTCAGACAGTAATAAAAAGTCAAACTAATCTTAGCCATAGCTTTACCAGCATGATAGCAGCATATGGATAGCAGATGTTATCAACTCAGGTTCAACCCTTATAATCTGACCAGTCGAGTGCCCTGACCCTAGTCGTCTATGGTTATACACAATGATGCAACATTAGGTAAAGACTAGCTATGAAAAACTATGAAAATTAACATTTTCTGTCCAAATCTTCATAAAAGTGGTCCTTTTTTAGAGTAAAAATACTATTGATTCACACTTCCAAATGCCAGGAAAATGCCATTTCAGACCTTTTATTTTCAAATTTTTCGGGGGGAGGGCCCCCAGACCCCCCCCCCCCTTCGGATGCGCCGGCGGCGCATGCAGATCGCCTTCGGCAATCTATCCCACTGCCCCCCCCCTGGACAAAAAAGTTAAATACGGCCCTGTCAATCACTAACTCAGTGACTAAGATATCGGCCAACGACATAATGTCGAAACGGCCCCTGCTCGATTTTACAGCATTCAACAATACCTGGGCGATGTGCGGCAATGACGATATTGGCGACTATCAACCCGGTTTGGAAGTAGAACATCCCCCTTGAAATAGTGTCCGGTCCTATTGGGGCTGGGGGGGGGGGGGGGCGATTACGCTAAAATGATACTCTGAAGGTCTGGTCTATCCCATGGCATGAAGACATTTTCCACCACATCAAGGGAATTTGTCAGTTCAGGATAGTGTCTGAGCAGAATAGATTTCATGTTGTTCCTTTTGATCCACCCCAGTCCCTCTTTAGTGTAGTAAGCCTCATCATAATCGACAGTATAAAACCGGTCGGAGTAGACAAGCCGCAAAAATCTCGACACTATGTCTTTCATGAAAGGGTCCATGGAAGAGTCATCCTTCTTCTCTGATTCTATCATACGTCCCACTGTCTGGTCTACACATTCGAGGCAGCCGTTGTAAACCTTTGCTACTTCCTTCGCCAGCTCCTCGTCGCCGTGCGTCAGGTTCAAGAACGACGTCTTCGGGGGGAGGCCGTAGGCGCGAAGAAAATTGTTGTATCTGAAGGACAATACTAAGACATGAGACATTCAACTTCACACAAAAAATGTGCCACAAGTATTCCTAATCCATGCGTTACGAACACTTGAAGAATATGATTATTTCTTAGGACCTGCGATTCTTTTTCTCGGTCATTTCTATGGTTCTATATAGTCTATGATTCGAATCTCGTCTTGAATCAATGTCATTGAAGCCAACCGCGCAGTTTTCACGTACACGCACCAATCCTGCGAAAAAATAGTAGCATGTTCCTCCTCCATGCTATTTTCAGTGTTCTCAGTGTTCTCAGATGTTTGGTGGTAACCATGTTACCGTTATCGGGTGAGACAACGAGCTTCTTCGCTTCGGAGAGCGCGTGGGCAAACTTGAATGGTGATAATGGACGGAGCAAATATCATATCAGTATTTTAAGTTACCTGGGTAATCCACGTTCTCTGTCCCGCAAGATACCAACTGCATCCAGGTCGGTGATATTCCCCTGACCCACGGGCATATTGATAAACGACTCGGGAGTGTTGTGCAAGCCACTAAGACCTTGTCTTTGGGTGCCCAGTGTGTAGAACAGGTCAGCGTCCGTATGGCCTTTCTTGATTTCAATAACTTTGTCTTGTATATCCTGCAGGGTGAAATTCTTTCCAGTCAAGGCCCCGTTTAAGTGACTTTTCACCACCATCAAATCTGGACATCCGCTATGAAGACGGAAAAACGACAAAGCGTCCAACGAAAACGCAACCGAAAAATTCTGAGGTCGCTTGATTGCGCTTTTACCAAACACGGGCTGGAATTGTTGTTCTACGTCGGGACGATATTTTTTCACCTCTTTAGCCAGTTCTTCTCCGACTAGGTCGTCCAAAGTTCCACCGAACGGAATTACCTTTGATAAAAGGCGCAAGACGGGATCGTTGGGGTAGAAAGCTTGAAATGCTTCAGTGAGGGTAACCTTAACGCTAAGTGCAGATAAGATGAGTCTTGACACCTGGAAGAGTTTTTCATCGCTCCAATCCGCGTGGTTCCTCCTCAGCATATCGCAAATGGCATTGTGCTCCTTTGCAAATAGCGTATGCATGAGGTACAACCCGACTGAGAATCCTCCTTGTCGGCCAATGAGGGGTATCATTGTCTTGTCGTCAATGAAAAGACGGTCATCGTCGTCCAGAATAAGTTTCCCATTCTCGAACGTCCTGAGTTGCGCCTGGACACCTGGGCTAAACCCATAAATATAAGAAGCGTCCCACCAGGCAGTGTTCTTGTTATCGAACTCCACATAATCCTGCGGGACGCTCGGGTCCAGAGGATATGAACTGTACGTCGTCTTTTTCGCTCTAATTGTCGTCTGCTCTGGGAAAACAGGGTCCGTTTCTGGTATTGGTATACTCATGATGTCGGACTTATTAAAACCGTGATCGACAAAGTCATGCAACAGGAGTTGGATGAAAAACGTCAGGAGTTGGTTTTCATAAGGGCTTAATTTCACCTTGTCTCGTCTTAGCAGCTGCTGACTCACAAGTCTCGCACTGGGAATGTGCAAGGTGTCCGTCTCCGGTACAGCATAAGCCAAACTGACACTCCGGTCCAATGGATAATCCACCCCACCTGCCAGAATGTTTCGGGGATCATTGCAGCGACCGTCGAGTGTCCTGTATTGCTTGTTAGCACAACCCTCACAGTGTCGGCAAAGGGTGTCTTCGGTAATGTTACAAGTGTTCTCAAAGCATGCCCTTGAGACGTTCTCAATTCGGCCAAGGTAATCGTTGCTGATGCCGGTGTATATGGTCGGATTCATGATTGACTTGAATGTCGCCAACACATCTTCTACGTATGTTGTGACTTTCTTGATGTCTACTTGATCTGAAGTGATACAGGGCAACATTTACAAATAATTTGGAAGACTTATCGGTCTACTCGCCGTCAGCTCAAACTGAGACATATACGTCGACGTGATCTAATTTACCTCAAGACTTTTTGGCCTAAGCGTTTGATTGTTCATTCAAACGCCCTTGCGATCCCCTCCTTCATCCTCGAATACCAGCTAGGGTCTATTGTATGCTCCTACGCTCACCCACATACGCTTGGTAGTGCCCATGAGTGATAGGCCCCGAAGCATGGGATGTCCCTGCTTTATACATCAAAGATGTCCCTGCTTTATACATCAAAGATGCCAAAAATCCACGGTGATGCGCTATGTCTTTCTCTATCAAGCGCTGGTCACAATCACTACATGTAGCAAAACCTAATTGTTTCAACTTCCAGTGTGAAAAGTCTGCTGTACGGACTTGCTTACTTACCACAGTTCCGACCATTGTAAAAGCTAGGACAAGAGCACGAATATTTCCCAGGGGTATTGGTGCAGTTTCCAAAATGACAGATGTTGGGGTGTCTCGTACATTCATTTACATCTGTAAAGGAAGACATCATATCCAGAGTGGAGGTTACACCACAGAAAAATTAATCTTCCACAGGCCGTCCAAATAATTTATGCTTTATGTGTAAAGTCAATTCGACGGTTCGTTGCCAAATATAAGTATGATTATAATTTTGTAAGATATATTTCGTTGGAAAACGACAATGACGGAATGATCATGCTTACCCTCTGCGCAGTAGGTACCTGTCCAACCAGGAGGACACTTGCAGTACGGCTGGACGACCACTCTCAACCGACACTGACCATTGTTGTGACAACTGGTGTGCGAGCAGGGAGTCGCAGTTTTACCATCTGAACGATACAAAGAATGATACCATGCAATCAAAGACAACCTAACGCAATAGGGAGACTCATATTGCCTGAACCTAAGGAAACTTCTTCCTGTGGATATGCTAGGACGTAGACCTAGTGAAACGAGATTTTAGAGAGGTTGGCCTATCTCTAAAAGCTGAAAGCGTGGTGTAGTTTGTAATAATATCATCCCGCGCAAAAACACACCAAAGTCATAATAATCCATGTCACAACAATCACAACCTCATATCCTGTCACAGCAGAACTGTACACTCTTGTTTACTCTGTCTCTAAGATTCAATGACAATTTGATCATATTACATGCATGTATACCTCCTACCTACCTATTTCGTGTGAAGCAATTGAAGCCAAAAATGTTGCAAAAAGAAGGACATGGCTGTGGAAATACATGCTCTTAAAAGATCCAGACCAAGAGGCATACTGTCACAGGCAGTACACTAGGTTTTCTGGGAATAAAGCTCGTTATTTTCACGTGACTCGAGTTGATTGTGACAGAAAATTGTTTTGCGATGTTCATTTCCATGTGTGTACGTTCGAATATTTGAATTAATTGATTACGAGCCTAAGTGATGAAAGAAAATGCGTAACCAGGAGTGCCGAAGTAGAAAATGTTTCCATGGATAAAGGGTCCGGACCTATTGCATCTGACGGATTATGTTGTGTACTATGAGTAGCATGGCCGTCAGGGATCAGAAGTATGCGTGATAGAATCATCTGGTACCCGGACATTCATTCGAGGTCATTTCGAAATTCTACACCAGCTTAACATAGTGCCCCCCCCCCCCCCCCCACATACACACGCACAACCACCACACATTCATCGTCGGACAAGATGTAAGTGTGGTGGGGAAGTAGTATAGGATGTCCCAGGGACAAAGGATTCTATCCATATCCACTCTTAATCTCTGAGGTATGAAAGGTCTTGCTTGAGTCTTGTAACATGTTAGTGTAAGTGAGAGGATATACTGCCGAGCAAGCCATTGACCACAAGTTGATGGTCGAACCCTTGCATGCAAATCACCTGGTCTGACATACCTTCTCGGAGTGAAAAACTATCAGGAGCACATGCGACGGACAGATCTGCTGAGTCGGAATCGGGGTCGAAATGTAATGTAACTCATTTACATGAGATTTGTGTAGGCGGGGCGGCGATGTTTTTTTTCCTGGACCTTTCGGGCAGTACAGTGTACATTTGTACACAGGTTCAGAATCCGATAAATCTGAAGAAAGCACCACATTGTCTAGTGAAGTGCGTTGAAAACAATCAGTCTTGAAAAAACACATTGCACGAAGTGATAAATTTTGACTACTGTATGCAAAACAGCAGGGATGGCTATTGTACTTGTGTCATTTGAACCCATTTTGCTTGTATAGTTTTGTTTGTATTTTATACTGTGTAGTAGAACTTGCCATTATATCAATAGATATTTCTGTAAAATGATGCTACAAATAACGTTGTTCTCAGCATACATTATCAAAATGTACTGGAGGAAGACCACACACATGAGGCAGTATCGAAAGACAAGTCTCATTGCAGAGAAACATATTCATACTGGAGGAAGACCATTCACATGAGACAATACTCAATATGATATCTGAAGGACTATCCCTTGGATCTTGGAGATGGGCTATTGTTATTGTCCTTTCTGTAGGTAGGCCTATGTTGCAGGCAGCATAACTCAAATATCTAAAATTTAAATAACAAGGAAAAGAAACGCATTATAAAAATAAAATATAAAGTAAAAAAGAAGAAGAAAAATGTTGTCCACAACCGAATTCGAACTCGCGACCTTTGGATCGAACATCGTATTCTGCCATTTCTGACGAGCGCTCTACCAGCTACTCTAATGTTTCTAAGACGTCTGGCGTCATGTATTTGTCGAAATCTGATTGGCTGAAAGTCCCTGTTCAAATGTACAATGTACAGCCCGAAAGGCTCAGGAAAAAAAATTCGCTAGCGGCTTGTGTCATTCCCCTGGTGGGGACTTACATAACTTGTTGGCTGTGGTAAACGAGAAGTCTCCGATCTTTCACAGCCGGCGGCTGGTGTGAGCATCTTGACCCTCAAGCCTTGGAGCCACTCCGCCGACCCGGACTCCGTTACACCAACGGACCGATTAACTCTGATGAATCAGAATGGGTGAGAGGGGCGAAACAGTCTTGTATGACTTGGGCCCATGTCTTTCATGACGTCGGCCCCTGTCTCTCACAACCTGTTGCTGGTTAAGGCAGTATCTAAAACCCCATACCACATACCACATACCCACATACCCACATGCCAATTTTTTCCAGGTGGGGCAATCCAATGACGGCTGAAGCTTTTATGATAAGCCTGGCAAGATTGGATCACTCATTATTTTTTTTAGTTCGTCTTACCCAGGAGACAGGAGTGTTTAATGGACAACCCATTAAGTGACCCGACCGAATCAAGTTTGATATCATGCTATCAAAGTTGGCAATGGTATTCTGTTTCGAATGATTGCAGGTTTCGAAACTGAGCGCCCTACGAACGACGAACTACAAAGCACGAATGTCTGTCGAGTCATCAAGTCCTCTAGCTGCTTATTGATTTACACGACACTGAACCATATTTTATACTTGGTTGTAGAAGGAATTGGGGAAATGATTTTTTTTTAAAACGTCGATAAAATGCATTTACATCGTCTTTTGGCTTACGGAACCTGCCTAATGCATTTCCACAGCTCAGCATATGTACAAGTATGTATGCTAAAGCAAATCCCACATTTTGACAATGCCTGTCATATTGATCATTGACAGAACAAAGGTCTCGCTTGAGCAGAATACTACCAGCCAGCCTGGTTCAAGGGGGTGCCCGAATGCTGTGACGTCAAATGTATTGTCTTTGGTCATGATCGGTCGCGGTTGATTTGAACGGCAGTCGATTGGTGTGTGAGATGCGGAGAACATCGCGGGAACACTTTCTCCGATTTCAAACGTAAAAATGCCTTCAAATTTTCCGAAACAAATCAAAACGGCTGCAGCAGAAGGTAAGGCACAGTATCTATTCCTGATAAAGGTATGGGTTGGTTTCAAAGGGTTTTTATTGTAGAAATAGTCATACAATCAAGGGAATGAACTGCGCAGTTTGAAATTTCAAGCCAGACATGTTGAATTATGTACATCACTGCACTCTTCATGTACATGTTCAACGGCAATTTTAATTGCCATCCCGAATCAAATACCATTTTCTCAAAGAAACTGAAGGCGCATGTCCAAGTCGTGATGGTGAAGATGGAAGTGATCATGTTAAATCTGCGAGATCCCATCACTACTCTTCTATCCTGTGGAAATCTCCACTGAATTCATGAAGGTTTGTCCTATAATATATATACGTAAACAGTTAACAATTTTAAATTCAACAACATTTCATTTGGCGGCCACTATCCCGACTGTGGTGTAGCACCCGACTATAACTGGCATGAATAGGGAATACGCTGGTTATGGATGTCAGATCGTGGTTTCCTGACTTTGCAAACAATTTCACTGGACGTAACCCACGCGGCGACACCAAGGACCGCTGGCTGATCTATTGATATGTTCGTAGTAGGGTGTCAAAGTCGGAGAGACGAAGAGCCACTCGTCTCTTGTAGGGGGTCCATTTGGAAGTGTTTGCATTTGTTAGCCTATAAACACAAGATTTTAATCCTTCAGTCCCGAGTTTGGCGGAGAAACTAATCTTACAGAAGGCCCAGTCATATCTCGTCATTTCTCTGGGAGGTCCTGTGTGCCGTTGAACCAATATACTTGAGGCTGTTGGAGAGACTTCTTGTCCTAAAAGTACCATTCTGCCCCCTCTAAGGCAAAACAATGGTAAGTAATAAACACAGATTTTAATCCTTGTCTCGGGTGTCTTTGAGAGAACTGATCACACACAATTCCCAATCTACTCGTCAGCTAGCTGACAGATTACCTGGGTTGAACGTGTTGCTGAGATGTTTTTGAAGAGATACTTGTGGCTGTTGGAGAGACTTCTTGTCTACACAGTACCATTCTGCCCCCTCTAAGGCATATATTGATACTAAATTGACTACTAAATGAAAGCAGGTCAACACAATTATGGGCGAGCGGATCGAGTATAATGCAAATGATCAACCGTGTTTTGCATGGATGATGGTGTCATGTTGTGGCGAAAGAATTCGGCTTCATATGGTTTTCAGTCATATTCAAATAACCACAACACGTCAATAATAGATTAAATAACATGCCACTCTCTATATCTTGCGGTTAACTTCAACTCTTTAGTTTTCAGAGAGCATGTGCCATGGACCTGCCGACTTTCCGATGTCACCGAAAATGAGTCTTCTACAATAATTACGGTGACGTATGAAGGTATTTGATAATACTGAAAGCAAAGAGTTGACCCAAAGCAGCATTAGATGTGGACGAGCATCCAAATGACCTTGATATGCGTGGATGTAATGAATCTAGAGACTATGGACAGAATTTTCTTTCACACGGGTATACGTCCCATGCCGAAAATCTGATCGGCTGTCAAGGAGTGAGTTAGGGCCTACGTCAGCTGGTAGGATACCTTGGACACCGTTTGCATGATGACTATTTTCTTGTCCAAAAACTAAGACCCGGAAAAGAAGACTGTATACTATTAAGTATGAACTATCTACTATTGGCAGCACTTCTTTGACAGCGACAAGCCGAATGCGGCTCTGGTAGGAAAGATAGCGGTAACGACAACAACGACTGAAAGTTGGCACGTTTTTTCAGGAAATTTGGCTTATGAAAAGCATAATTACGACTGATTACAATGGATTTAGTACAAGCAAAGACAACTTTCTTAAACATGATGGGCCAATTGAATGTTAGCGATCGATATGAACTCCTACAATGGGCGAAAGGACTTGCAGAGAGCCCTGAAGTCGCTGGTAGGTTCTTGTTTTTTTGGACAGCAAATAGGCCACAGGGTGTCTCTGAAAAAAGTGAAACTTCTGAACACTTGTATTTTACGAGTTGCACGATGTCAACTATTCGTATTGAAAGTCTGCGAGCTTTAATGATTGTGAATGATTCTAAGGCGAGATATGTGTGAGCTTTTTATTTTCATAACTTACTCTTTATTGACCCTGCTGACAAGATATGATGTGCATTGTTGACGATGTCGTGACGTTGTTTGTGAGTGACACCATGACACTCCACAGTGACAGTGAGTAGATTGGTTATCACTGCCTATTATTTTACAACTGTTTATCTCGCATTGTTATCCACTTTTAGGTTTGGCAGCAGGAACCCTCACAAATGAAGATGTAGTTCTAGAGTCAATTAAAGAAGACTTGCGTCTGACGTTGCCAACAAATGCTCTTTCACCAGCCGAGAACATCCTGTGTCCTACTGTTGGTGTGGTTAGTTTCTATGTTCTAATCTTCTATGTGCATTTTTGAAACATTGGCAATACTGATCCCTTCTGTTCTGATCCATTGCCTCTGTAAAACATGTATTACCATCTTACATTCATACTACCATCTTACATTCATAAGATTGTGTAAAGTAGAGCATTAACCAAAAAGGGGCTGAGTTGAAGACCAAGCTTGAACTATTTGTCCAATCAAAAACCTGATTAGGTTATGCTCTCATAAGAAGTTGTGGTAAATACATGTAGTTTGTGTACCGATGTTGTCTGCTGGCCGATGGGGTTTCTGTATTGACCTACTCTATTTATGCCTGAATTATTTTCAGAATTCAGACTGTCACCCAGCCACAACTGTTCACATTGATGCCTTTCTGTATGATGAAGATGCAATTGACAATCTCTGTGATGAGGGAAAGATAAGCAGGAATTTTTGTAAAAGATGTGGCTCCCATGAAACAGCTCCTTTGAGTAAGTCGTACATGAACATCTTGTCACGTGTGATATTTACCTTTTTGTAGGTATCACTATATCCATCCTTGCCAATCAAAACTCTGAGATTTATGGTCACCTTACGTCATGTCTTCTATACCTTGGAGCAAGAACTGCATTCCGTATAAAACTGATAACAAAAGTAGGTATATACATCTGAGTCTTGCCACATTGACTAAAAGTCAAATCTACATCTAAAGTGACCATGACTGTAAAATCAAGGAATTTGTTTTTCGAAACACAGTCTAGCTTCTGACTTGAGACAGCTATAAGTGTAAGAAAGTCCCACAAAAATCCTCAATTGTAATTTGTGTATTGAAGAATTAATATGTTGTTTTTACTTGCAGCATTTATTTCCCATTCAATGTCCAGTACACAGTTGAAGTATATATTCCGATATGCGATTCCTGATCTTAGTGGTAAAACAGTGGTAGATGTTGGATCACGGTTAGGATGTGTCTTATATGCTGTAGGTATTTAAAGTAGCTTTGAGTGATACAATGTATACTTGTAACCATCCTTGAAACTGTTCCGAGAGCAGCTCATCAAAAAATGAACACAAAAACATTTCTGATTATTTCCAAGAAATTAACAATGGCCTTCAATGAACTGCTTGAAAAGTGTGAGGTTGGTTTCTCACCTGTCCTCCCATGAAAGGGGTATCATTGACGTCTTCTCAATACATTGCTTCAAATATGCTGCCCTTGTTTCAACCTTGACACTTTTGCTTTTGGATTTCAGGCCTATGGATACAGTTCTGCTGCAAAAGTGATCGGTATTGAAATGAACAGCCATTTTTGTGGAATCCAACAGACTGTAGTCGCCAAATATGGCATGCAGGACCGAGTGATGGTGATATGTGCTGATGTGTGTACACAACAGGATGTCTTAGCCATTGGTAAGTTAACTGCAAGTTTTTGTGTTACTGTGTTCATGTCATGATGTCATGATGTCTCTCACAGTCTGTTGGACATGTTGGCCAAATTTAGCTTGTGTTTAAATCTATATTTTATGATTGTGACACCCGAGTTGGTGTGCTACTGGCCCTGTAAACAGGTGTGTGGGTTTAAAATATCAATGCTGTTTTGCAAGTTGATCTATATAATACCTGTAGCTTCAGGTTCCTGTAGGCCTGATTCTCAATCAAGATGAGAATTATAAATTCTTGACATTATTTTAAGTGATTTATGTTTCCTTTCAGCTGATGTGGTTATCCTCCATAATGTGTTTGAATTTTTTGTGCCATTGCAAGATCAAGCTAAGTGAGTGATTGGAGAAATATATATCTCTTGAATTGAATAGCAGCAAAGTAGCGTATGAACTGATGAGCAAACACAGTTAGGTTTGCAGCCAAGTCTGGTGTACACTGCAAGCTTGGTTACAAAATAATCAATATAGATATTCAAAATTTTAGCAACCAAATATCGAGACAATAACCCAAATTATTTTTTTAATTTGGGATGCTGTTTGCAATGAATTCTTGTTCTCTGTGCATATTATGTCGCTTGTCCTAGAATATTGAGGAATGCATCTTTCTTTACCATTGAGCTACATGTATTTTACAACACTTGATGTGCATATTATTTGTTTCAGGATTTGGAATTTTCTTCATCGATCTATTAGAAAATCGGGAACCATATTGGTTGTTACTCCAGGATTAGAAGAGTCGCAACAATATATCGAAGTATGTATTTCTCTTGATTGTACACATAATTCTATCAACATTCCAAAGTGATGTTCATGGAGTAAATTTGTAAAGATTACCTGAAGTAGCTGCATGGATTGCAGTAATTAATATCCAGAGTTTGTTAATGCATGGTTGTGTTAAAATGGCCCTGGGCTCTAGTGTATGTACTAAATGAATGGCCCCTTATGGTATCTTTTTCATTTCCCTTCAGGTGGACTTCGATCATCGCACATGGGTGAAACCAGTTCAGGATGAAGGAGTAATTATCAGGGCCAACACTAGACTTTTTGGCTCCAAAGACAGTAATGACAGTGACCTTGGGAATATACACTTTTACCAAGTGATTTAACAAGGAATATCCTGATGTGACATTTGCCATTATCACGGAAATCTGATTCACATTTGTGCATTTAGTTTCATTGTGTTCATTGATAATGCTCTTTCTCTCCAAGTTACTTAACTTGACTTCCTGATTTCTCAAGTGTCTTCCGTTGTATAGTCTACAGTCATTTCTGGAAATTATAATCAAAATATTTGCCGTCAGTTCTTGTTCTTGAGTGGTTGAATCACCTGTAGATATTGATAATATGAATGCTGTTAAAACTGCCTGGTTACTTTTATACCTGAGTACTGTTGTACATTGTTAGTATGGAGTTGTTCCTTTTGACATTCATGTAGAGATTGATGGAAGATTGGGAAAAGCTGAAGCTGATTAACCAAGGTTTATAATATAATGTAAATGAATATGCTGTACTATTGTACGAAATAAAAATGTATATAAATTTCTGTAAAATGTATTCAGTCTCATCATTTGTGGTCACACAATTCGATTATGTTGATGATCGGGAGTTACATGCCATGTGATTGGCCGCTATCAGTAGGAGCAATGAGGGCAAGACATGAACATATAAACTGGCCACTTGAAATGGTGATGATAGTGGCAATGATACAACAAAGTATCTTGTTTGCCTCCAAACATAGCTGGTTGTGACGAGGACACTGATGCTAGAATTTTGGACTGCTGCTTGAGCATTAGTAGTCAGATGGCTTGGAACATTGCTGGTACGGTACATGTAGCAATGAATACATGGAACAGGCCCCCTTTCCTTGTGTTCTGAAACGTGGTAGAAGCTATATCGTTACTGTTGGCGATGAGGGATTACCCTATCGCAGTATCAACGTACTGCTAGAGTTTCGAAGTTATACAGCTATTGATATTTTAGCTTTCTCCCCTAATATGAGACTGTGTTAGTCTTCAGCTTTGCTGTGGTGATGGGGATAGTTTCCTTGGCATTTTGAACTTCACTCTCAGGCCTCTAGATGAGACTGTCCCTGGTATATTATTGATGTTGTCAATGTCACTAGACTGTTGGCACTAGGATTGCTGTTGGTGATGATAGTACCAGTGCAAAAGTTCTGTTCTTATCTAACATTGTTTGGACATGTTATAACAAGATTTATGCCATTTCGGCCTTTTACCCATTGCCATAGGCGACAGGAACTATGTCCTTGATACATTGGCCTTTTTTTACTCCTTGCATCTTGTATCGCTGTTGGCAATGCACTTCGCTTTGTACCAAGTAAGGCAAATGGTCGGTTGCCAATTTAAAAATGGAGATAAAAATATTTTGCATAACTGCACACGAGTACCGGTTCAAGACTCAGTACTGTCTCTGCAATTGCTTACTCACAGTGACAAAGATACTGTCCTTGGTATTCCAAATCATGACAAGGTATGAGTAGGCCAGTTCATCAGACACCGTCTCAACTTCTATTTTGGTGCAAAGAAACTTTTCAAAAATACGAGCAAGATTTGGAGACCTAGCAAGATTTTGTAACAGGTTGTGTCTTGGGCATTTATTCACCATGTTGGTGGCAAACATGCCAATAATTTACACCAAAAAAGACAAACAAATTTAAGCAAAATACAAAGGGTTCATTTTACTGAAAATTCTTTATTTACTATATCATCAACCTTGACCTGAATAACAGACCAGAGATCTTATAACATACAAGAAAACATCAGCTGCTTCTGATCACGACTTTTGCTCATGACCCGTAATAACATATTTGCGAACATTTGTAAAGTAATGCATTCACACAGCTACATGTACATTGTAACATTATGGTAAAATGAGCAGCCTGATGATATTTTGAAATCAACAGAAAGAACACATGCATGCATTTAGGTATGCATACCCAGGCTTGTTGAAATAAATAAACAAGCACCACAATGTAATATAATCTGTCCGACGTTTCGGTGTATTGAACCTTCTACTGGGAATGAACAGCGCGTACCAGCGAATTGCTTTAAGTACGAACATAACAATAGTGCTCAGTCCGCGGTTACGCCGCGTGGCTTTGTTTACAAAACATTACTTCTGATTGGCTGGAGAAAAGGTCGTGACCTATTGATATTTACAATATTAGTTATGCATACCCAGGCTTGCCAGAGTAGCATTTGATTGGAGTGGAGGCCCCACACAAAAACCTTTTCGTTGTGATAAAGCATTTAGCAATATACATGTACATGTATGTACAGCTTGCAAATTATAAATACCTCTTCTTTTGATAAACAGGCAAGAACACTTGAAAGATCCTTGACCAGCTTTTAAAGGATCACTGCGTTCCCCTCTATAGGTTTAACATCTTTCTGGACACCTTGACTGGTTCTCACAATCAATGTTGACCCTGAAGATGATCTTTCCATACATGTAGTTTACATACTATGAGACAGATTACGAATAATACATACATGCACATGTACATTCATGCACATGATTCAGAATTTAGACAAAAAAAAAGCAAATGTTTGAGTGAGTGTCAATTACATGACAAGACAAAAACTTCTGTGGCAACTTACCTAAAATGCTACTATAAACAGACAAATAATGGTCAATGGTTTGTAATTTGGCAAACAAATATCATTCTTTACTCAAGTAATACCATGGTTTTAGTTCGCCCCAAACTTCTGGGTTTGGGATATAGTGTTCTGTGACAAATCCTCTCCAATCTTCCTAATGGACTGTGTTGTTATTATGGCTTGTATTGACGCCACCTCAAGGTCTCATCCTCATCGTCAGTGTATGGACCATGCTTATCCTTGATTATAGTAAACTTATCAACAATAGCACCATTCTGGAAAAGGAATATGAGAACAAATTAAGGGTCAGCCAGATAAGGGCTTCTTAGGGAAAGGGGCCTTGATCTTATCTTAGTTTAAAGTTCTTGGAATATAACTCCCTTTGGATGACATGATGGTACAGCAAAGGTGAAATTCCCAGTCAAGACTTGTAAATGGTATTTATATTCCTGAATAGAGATAACACAGGTGAAGGGCTATACGTCTTGCTCAAGGACACAGAGATAAACTTACTGGCCCCTTATCAACTGAGAACTGTTCCAGATCGAGGTGGGTGGCATTGCGGATCTTCATCCTAGTGTAGCCATAATCAGACAGCCTGAATGCAGACCACTCGGGAAAAGGTCCAACAAATGGATCTATCTTCTCAATGCAACCCTGAAAGGACAAGCACATAAAAGATGTACTGCATCTGTTATTTTCGCAGATCTACATGTATACATTCGCAAAACTTTTGGGTACAAATCGCAAAATCTTAGGCCGGCGTAAAAAAAGGGGTTAACACTATTAGTATAGCTTTCTTTCTTTCTCATTAATTCATACTTGCTAACAGGAAGGTTCCAGTTAAATGTAATTCTTACCGCTGAGCCTGTGATGATATGGACAGGAGCTTTCGGATTCGTATATGGTGCCTCCTTGCTGCCATTCATAACCTAAGGGAGAAGAAAATAACAAGCATACTAATTTCATTTGGAGAAGACAGACCTCCGCGCACTTATTCAAAGATTCATGCTGGACGAGTAATACGAAGCCACTGCAGCTGTCAAATGAAAGTGTATGATAGAATCAATCAATTACAAAACAAAATACATGTACCGTAGAGTGGGATAAAATTGGCTCAGAGGGCATCAAGTGATAATCCCTGGTTGCTGCATAGGTTGTTGAATAGCTTCATTAAATCAATGGTATAGGAGGTAGAGTAATCAAAGAGAACTTTCAACAAAAAATGGTCATGACATATGATTTTGACAACTCCTTCTTTTTATATTCCGTCTCCTAGACTTGGCACCAGACTACCAATGATCTAAATGTATTCTACTTATACTACACTACCTATTAGTGCTACTTTCAAGCTCATTCTAAAAGAATCCTGGAAAAGGGTTCAATTGAGAAATAGTCTTGAACTTTGGAATTTTGGATTACACTGTCGCATTCAAACACTACCTTTCTATCATAGACAGGCCACAGCCTCTCATATGAGTGTTCATGAGCCCAGATAGCCAGATCCACGCCATATTTCTTAAACAAGGGCTCCATGCCATAGAGGTGGAGGTAGGGAACACCAACTCGAACCTGTAAGAAAGTCATGAAATGCTTAAGCTTGACTGCAATATAGTGATGTCTGATCCCATTACAGGTCATATAAAGTTGTTTTAATCTTTCTGAAGGGACTTAGTTGATAAATACTAGCACAGCCATGATAAAAACAGTTAAACAAATGAGAACGCGGACTTGATTTGACACAACCAGTTCGGATATCCTTGACACAGAGAGGTTTGGAAATGAGCCAACATAAACAGGAGTAATCTTCAAGCACTTTAATCAATAAAAGTCATTTAAGATAAACATGCAAGATAAATATGGATTATCATATCTTTCACTGTTTAAACAACACTTATGTTATTTTAGTTTTATTAAATGCCAAGCAAATTTTAAGACCTGGATGAATTTTGATTACCAGCATGAAGATAGACATGCCCCATTATACACAATACCGGTACTTACAATACTTTCATTCTGATCACATTGTTCAGCTGCATTATTAGAACAATACATCGGTCGATGACCCATTGTTATAATCCAAGGTCGTTTGGCTCGATTTTCTGGTTTATTAGCTTCCTGAAATGATATGAATAGATGTAACTTACAGGAGTCTCTTGGTATTCACATAGTTGAGCTGCATCATTGGAACAATACATCGGTCGATGACCCATTGTTATAATCCAAGGTCGCTTGGCTCGATTTTCTGGTTTATTTGCTTCCTGAAATGATATAAATAGCTTTAATAAGTACTTGAATCGTGAAAAAGAACAACTGAGATAAAGGATGACCTGGTACTTGACAGTAATAAAACTGTCCTGATATTCCGCCTATTGTGTGTTGTCATTTGTTTTTAGACAATTCCAAGTTGTCCTTTTCCCCTATATGTAAAGTAGCTCGTTTGTGGACACCCTTGTTTCTAATTGACAGTTGTTATTTCCCAGCTTTCAAAAACTATCAGGGGCAGATCCAGGAGTCTCAGTAAGAGGGGGTTCATCAGAGAGGAGAAAACACCAATACATGGAACCAGCAAGGTTTCCAAAGATATAGATGGAGTGGCAACCGGAGAATTTTGAAAGCAGAAAACAAAAGGGATGAGGTGCCGACACAGACAACTTTGAACCTGAACGAACGCAGAGGCACATTTGACACAGAAATGTCAAACTGGCACTTCCTTCCCAGGACAAGGTCTGACCCAGCTTGGTTAGATCCCAGGTTGGCTATGGGGTTATCATCTATGGTACAATTTTACTTGTACTCACGGCCAGGTCCTTTTGAAGCCATGCAAACTGCTTCAGTGCAGGTTCAATCCCATATGTGACGTAGATATAGAACTCGGTAGACAGTGCAATTATGTGAGCTGGTCCAATATCAAAGCTGAAAGAGAAGGATGATAATGATACTAAAAAAGTATGTGACCCCTGACCCCTGACCCATTAAATGATACTTACAGCTAAGTCCTTTTCAAGCCATGCATACTGTTTTCCCACTTGTTCGATTCCATACATGATGTAGAAATAAAACTCAGTAGACAGGGAAATTATATGAGCTGGTCCTATGTCAAAACTGAAGAGATTTTAAAAAGAACACCTGGGTTAGTTTCAGCCATTTAGTGACAAGGTTAAAAACCAAATCATTCAATACTACAAGGGGATTTTGAAAGTACTTCACAACTAGATCCAATTCCAATTGGTTTCAGTAGAAATTTGGTCATACATCCAGGGCCCTCAAGGTTAAACAATTCAAATACATGTATGCTGGTCACAATGTAAACTTGTGCCATTAGTTCTGCAAAATCCAAATAATATTTTTAGAAATCTGCATCTTGGGATACTGTTAACAATTAGCATAGAAGTACCTATAGAAAAAGCCTTCGCCATCTCCTTTTCCCCCACCAATTCCAGCAAAACGGGTCTTGTAGTTAGTGAAGTTGCTGTAAGAAAAAAAGAAGATCAAAACTTGTTCTTTTACATTTTAGACCTAGAAACCTATAACAAATCCTGGTGGAAACCATGCACAGATCAAAATTGAAAAAGATTAGAAGTTGCATCACTTACTAGTGCCATTCATGGTTTCCCACACAGGTCATGTAGGGAATCTTTGCTGCAAGAGGTTGGATCAGGTTCATGAATGCATCACCAGTTCTTCCTCTATTCTGAAGACAAAGAAGATTTAAGTATTTTTTTGTTGATATAATGATACCAGACCTGATTAGCAACAATTAAACCCTCTTCCTTTTGACTCACTCAGCAACACTTTCATGACCACTTTGGAGTTGGCTATACAAGGGTGTTCTGATTTGTTTTTTGAAAAAATGATACAGAAAATATTGTAGAAGCAATTAAGGGAACCAATAACATGTTGCAGTGGTTTGTGAATGTGCTTTAACTCTGCAATGAAAGATGAACAACATGTTTTTTTGATAGCCCTCATTATCATACTTACATCTGCCATGTCATAGGCCATATCTCCAACATGCAAAACAGCATCAAAATCACCCTTTTCCATTTCTTTTAGCAGGAAGGGCATAGACTTGGCATTTTTGAACCCCATATCACCATAGATGGCCAACCTTGGACTCCAGTTAGTTCCATCTTGCATTGTAGTAAAGTTATATACCCGACTCCAGTTTGATGGACTTCCACAGCGATAAACTAGCCAAAAGAGAAAGGTACTGTGTGAAATGTTAAGGTAGTAAATTGTGATGTATCTACAAAGTCAATGTCTTTCATTCACCGGTCTCTTTTCATTTATACATATAAAACAGAGAGCAGTAAATCCATTTCAAATTAGAAACAAAATAAAAAGACATTAAAATTCTCAACACAGGATGTTTGACTGAAAATGATCCAATTTGCAATTAATACAAGATACATTCAGCCTTTAATTCTAAAGTGTATGCCAACGCTTTGTCTATTAGACCTACTCACCATATCTAGCCCCCGGTTTTAGGCCAGTCAGCTTGACTTTATGCACAAACTGAATATCTTGCAGTATCCCAAATGGTCCGCCGAGCATTACCATAGATCCTTTTACAGGAGTATTTGGAGCCTTTAACCCATACTGGACAGTAGAGACATTTGTGTTTTGTCGAGTGTTCCATGTTAATACCATTTCACTGGGATATGCTGAAATACATCATAACAACGATAAGAACCAGGATTGAATGAAGAGATGAAGAAGATACATGGTACATGATGTGTTTTCAAGGATATGGATACAGGTTACATTCGTGCCATGCTTAGACCGCCAAACAAAAAATGGCTATACTTTGAGTTTTGGGAGGCATAAACTAAGCCCAATAAAGGCAAAAATATATAAGCAAGCCTTATTCCTAGTATCTTCATGCCAGCTAGTATTAAGGTAACACCACCAATCATGGACTTTGTAACATGTAAGAATAATACATTCTCAAGTATAGTAGAGAGTCAGTAGCTTTCCCTAAGCAGACTTCCAATGTAGGTCTCATGTCCTGATCATCCATCATTCATTCAGCCTTTTTTCACTACTTAGTACTATATAAAATTGGCCCCTACACCGGCCCTAGGCCTACTGCTTAGTAACTCACCACCATAGGCTATGTGGATCTGCTCTGGAGTAGTACCATTTTGATACGAGAGTGAGAAGAAACAAAATACTGACAACACCACTAAAATATGCATGATTCCGACACTGATGAAGCTCAAGGAGTGTCATTAATAGTAAATCTTATGAAACAGGGTCGTCTACCATATTGTTGTCATGTGACTAACATACTTCCTGGTATTTAGTTCATTTTATCAACTCCAGATGGCGACATATTAAAACGGTTAAAGGGACAGTCTGCAGAAGAGAGTACTATTTGGAGAGATTTCAGGCAATAAGTGTGTTAATTGGTCAATAAAGACCACTTAATCCTCATGTATGTTATAAGAGAATTAAATGGTCTCTAATTAATTAGCCAATTAACTCACTCCTGCGAGAGAAACAGTTAAAGGGGACTATAGGCCATCTTCAAGTGACTGGTATACACAGTGAGGGCCCTTGGTCATGTCAAGACTCGGCACTAAATATATTCCTCATACAAGTTTGAATCATTTTGAACTACTGTGAGATGTGAGAGACCCCTATTGGCGGCTTTGTGTAACTTTATCTTGCCTGCCCAGCTGCTGCCTATATTGTCCCTTTAAAGCTAAGGTTCCACGAGCACCCAGCATGTGCATACATCTGTCCAGATGAGTTTCATGAAAGTAACCAAATCTAAGATGTAGACAATGATCACTTTATTCTATAACCATCAAGTATTTAACAGTAGAAATTCCGATTGGCATGCTGCCTCCGACAAGTCAATATCAGTTTGCCCCTAACGTTAGGTATGAATAAGCACAACTACATGAGCCAAAAATCATGCCCGATTTGATCTTAAAACTAAAACTAAAGACACAGTCACATACAGTCGAATCTGCCGGAGAAAACACTGTTCCAGAATAATACATGTGACTCATTCAATTTCTGGTCTTGATACCTTATTCAGGTATGTGGCAATATCTCGCAGAAACAGTCCAAAATCATGGAGCATTGTCAAAACATGATGACCTGTTGTTATAGGCGGAGTTGACCATACGTAACAGGTTTGGCATCATTTTGGCACCTCCAACTTGGAGGTTTTTAAAATGTTCAACAAAGTGTCCGACGACAATTCACAATGATGGAAAATGCTCACAGGTATAGAGTTTATTGCAAGAAAGAATGTGTCGCGATCATAAAACTTGAAAATCCATCTCAAATAGTTGATGGAATGTACGGTACTCTGAATAACACCCTTGTCCATTTTCACATCCAAAGATTCATTCTGATGTTGTTTAGTGAGGAAAATTTTGTCCAAGCACAAACAAAATAGGATATTTGCAATAACTCTGCATGCAACCTGCTGAGAGTCTCAATACAAATGCCTTTGCTTATTAACATTGCTTGCTGTCAATGGCACAAAGTCACAGTTTTTTAGAAAACCATCTCACATGTGTAGCTACCAAAGCTGCTGTCAGGATGTATCAAGGAAATCAGTTCTCATTTCATACACATCGTCATCCATTTTTCTTTTTAAGTGTCCAGTCTGCATGGAAGGTTGGCCATTTTCCAATGTCAGCTTTGCTCTGTATATTGGCTCATATTCCTGAAATATGAGGAAATATGAGGAAGTACATGAACTGGTAAACTCCTAGTAATATACAGAGAGACAGGCAATCAAGGTTTAACTGCTGTCTGACAAGAGGCTGAAATGTTACTTGCTATCTGTGGCACAGGGAATGACTGAGCTGTTTTCAAAATAACTAGTTTTACTACATTTCGCGAGTGGATTCGATAGGCTACTAGAGGATGAGATTACTGCATTTTCACAAAGTATTCTGCTGATGGGGAAATAATGAATACCACCATTCACATACCTTTAACTGTTGAGCGAAGCCTTCATTGAGATTGATACAAAAACGCTTCTGTTGTACATAGAGAAAGGCCTCTCTGAAAATGTAACAAAACTAGTATTACTTCATTTCTGTACATCTACAGTAAACCTGGAAATATTTGCAGCCATTTCATTATGCAACTTTGTAAATAGCTACTTTCTTGTGGCATTCTGACCGTCCCATCACAATAATTTCAATTCAATTTTCCTTTTTCGCCTCCAGATATTTTGGAGATTATATTTCTAGGTTTACATGTACAGTATGTTACAAAATGACACATCAACTGTCATTAGCCCAGTGGTTGAAACAGATTTTTGGACTAAACACACCTCCTTTGGGTTGATATTATCTCTTTTAAACACGTTTACTCAACTTCATTCATATTCTTCTGGACAGAAATTTGAACTAGCCTCGCCTCTAAGTCATGGGTGTTTAAATATTTGAAGAGCATTATAATACATAAGAATATGATATATCAGAATACCAGAGTGTGTCATAAGAGGGGTGGGGGACCCTGATTAATCATTCCTTTACAACTCACCTGTATGGCAGACCATATCGCTCCATGATATATGCTATCACAAGGGCAGCGCTGAAAGGTAGATTAACAAAATTTCAATCATGGCTCAATTTACCAAATGTTGTTTTCATCCCCGAAAATATGCTGCATGAATCAACGTGCAACACATGTTACTGTGAAAATCATGACACTTGTTCTTGGTTTTTTGTACAGTACATATATTGACCCACAGGTCAGCATGTGCCTCAAAGCACTTTACAACAATAGTTACTAAAATTTAACTGGGGCATGGAGAGCTGACAAACAGTGGTGTGCTTACTGCATCCTTACCTGCGGGAAATTCCAGCATTGCCATGAACAAGAACTTTTCCACCACACCGGAAGCATTCATCAATGAAATCACGCACCTTTGAATAAAATACAGGGAAAGGATTAAGCTACTCTGTAGTATGATATACAAAGGCACTGCAAACACAATTATAACAAGGATGCACAGGGACTGGCACCAGTGAACATAGAAGTGGTCAACAGACAATGCACAATGCTTACCTTAGGGAAATGTTGAATGATATTCTCAGTCACACTATCAGCAATATCTAGCACCAAGTATCTGAAGAACTCAGGGAAGTTTGGCTTTACAAAAGCAGCCTCTATTGCTTGTCTTATGCACACAATGTGGGTGATGCCATGCAGTTGAAGATTATCCAGCTGAAAAATAGACAACTCATTAACTTAATCACTAATTAAATATAGAATGTTTTATGACCACACTTCTTTTTCTCATCAGCTATTAATGGTGTGTGACTGTGAATTCATATTTATACAACTGCAAATTTGCAATTATTATTTGATTTCCATAATTTTCCTTGAAATTGGAAGACATCAAGCCGAATCCATTAATCGGTATAGTATGTATGTCACTATCATTTTAGTGTCATTGCCCAGAATAGGGCCTTTGCCTCATACCTATTTATACTGGTAACTGTTGATCATGCACTGTGCAAACAATTCAGTGAAGCATTCCTAACCATGCCAAGAAATTAGATAGAGGGAGGTGACCGTGGTCATTATACACTTTTTTGCCATTAACTACTGGGTAATTCTAGATTCAGCATGATTCCAATAAACACTTGAGATAAGCATTACCTTTGATCGCATGGCAGCACCATAAGGACCAAGGTAAAGGTTGGGTACAATTTCCTGAAAAAAGGAAAAACAAAGATATCTATAAATTATTGTATAATTAATAGTAGGCCCATTAGAAATTATTATACATGTATTATATCAATTGAATATAAATGGGATCCTGACCCCTAACTCGACCATATGCAACAAGATGCTTATGACTTGCACACGTATGATCGTAAGTTGCCTGAGCCAATTAACGGTACCATACAAATCCCAGGACTCCACAAGTATAGCAGAGGCAAGGAGTGCCTTAGGAAAATCCTTAATTCTCTTCCCACAAATAAATTTTAACCTAAATTGCCTGCATACCTGCATATCTCGCCTCATGGTATAGGTCCATTGCTGAAAGTGAAAGCAGAATCAGGAAACTATGTAAATTCAGGTTGTTACCAATTAATACCATATTGGTAGCAAGTAGTACAAGTAAGACAGTAGGCTGTGACATTTGCATTGGTCATGTTCTGTCAATTGTTCATTCATTGCACCAGGCCCAGTCAAGGAGGCCCAGTAGTGTCTAGTGCAGTGAGTAGAGTATTGTAATCATTTAAATCAATGACTATGCAATGTTGTCAGATTTGGGATAATTTCGTACCGTATCTGCCTCGCTTATGGGCGGGATTGGTAGAAAACGAAATGATTCCATGCTGCATGTTCGTCCTGACGTAGTTCACTCTTAATCAACTGACCAGCTGAGTGATGAAGTACTTTTCAGACGTCAGAAGTTTTGTCAAATTCGAACAAAATGCGAGTTCACCATACTTCGAAATACTAAGCGAGGGTTGGGGCTTTTTAATATATGCAAATATCTCGTATGAATCTATTTTTGTCTGTCATGTGACCTTCCTCGTGGGAAAAGCGAACAGAGCGGATGCGAGAACAAGAACGAGGTGGTGACACTGGTTGACGTCATCAAGTCAAACTGACTGTTTTGCATTATTGTTTTTAGGTGTTATCAGGCATTATAAACACACTGTAACTGTTTCATTTCTGACAAAAGGTAAAACCGTATATTATCGTCAAAATACCGCCTCGTTCTCGTTCTCTCTCGTGGATTTCGATGTTGGGAGACCTTGCAAGACTTTGAGGATAGAAAGTTTTTATATAGCAGTTGGAGGGATGACCTCCTGTGTATGTGGAGTTTGGTCACATTGATTGAATGGTTTATCACCAGTAGGAATCCTTATCTCTCAGATAACCACATTAACTTAAGTTCTCATTGTACGTTTTATCACCAGTATGAATCCATATCCCTCAGATGACCACACTCACTTAAGTTTCCCATTGAATGGTTTGTCACCAGTATGAATACATATCCCTCAGATGATCTGCACATTCATTCACTTGAGTTCCCATTGAATGTTTTATCACTAGTTGAATCCACATCCCTGACCACAGTCACTTGAGTTTACATTGAATAGTTTATCATTAGTATGAACCCCCCCCCCCCCGCCCCCAGGACCCCCTTCACAAATCCTACAGGGAGCCATTCCAAGTGCACACGTGCGCATTGTATTTCCCGCGTAAGGATATGGCGTCACCTGTTATTATTAGAAGAACTCCAACATGTACATCGAGGATGTTACAAATCGCCATCCGTGTTGACCAAATTTTTGTGTCAGGTGGGAAAGTCAGCAAAATACCAGTTCTTTGAAGCATTTACGCAAATTTAACAACCTTAGATAGATGTTTATGAACCCCTCGTTATCAACAAACTTAGAAATGGTGGGTTTTATATTTTGAAGGATTCTATAAGGTTGGATGAAGTAAGCAAGGGTTCAGGATGAATACAACATCAGTGGCGCCATCTATCAAATGGGTTTTGATCTGGGCTTAAAATTTACTGTTTTATATATGTCACAATGTTATAGATTTGCTAACTCAGCTCACTCCTAGAGGCCGGGAGTTTTGTAGGCTCTACTTTTTGAATAAAAGATGATTTAAAAATAAAAAAAATAAAAAAATCTGGGCTTGTGAGAGAAAACCCTAACCCATGCATCATGAACCCAGTCATTGTCATGACTGAAGACCTTATCACCATTTTGGTCGAGGCTGAGGAATTGTATTGCGAAATACCTTGAACAGTTGACCATTTCACGCCATTTGGCATTGCATGGCTTTTCGAAGAAGTTTGTTTGGGACTAATGGTAATGCCTAATATGGGTGCTGCCGCTGACCATCTGGAACAAGACTAACTAAACTAGGCCTACACCATCCTTCGTTTTGCAGCTGGTTTGGTTTTGCAAGGGAAAATGGTCTGTCGTGTCAGGAATTTTGCTGGTGTTCTCTTGAAAAAATGTTCTCATGTTGGGAATTTAGTAGGCGTTATCTTGTCAGCTCTTTTAAATCAATTTCTCTCCAAGCAATTGTGGCTTATATTTCATTCACATTTCAGGTGCAGCCTTTGTTGTGACAGGATCTAAATTATCAGCTCTCTGAACGTAAACCTTCGAGATGGAACATTCTGCTGTGATAGCATCTCTACTCCTTGTCTTCCAGTTCATCTCTGTTGTGTTTGCAGAGTACATCCTTCACACATTCAGTGGAGAAATTGGAGCAGGAAATTACACCTACTACAAACTAACAAGAGAAGGGGATCTACGCCTCCTCCTGTCCACAGAAACTGGGGATTCAGATATCTACGTTTCTGATAAAACTTTGCATCCAGATTTTGAAAATTATGAATTACAATCAGTGACATGTGGTGATGATGAAGTGTTGATACCTACCAGTATGAAGCGACCTATCGGTATTGGTGTATATGGACACCCAAGTCATAAAGAGAGTAAATATGTGATGAGTTTAATGGCGGGGTCCAGTGGTCAAGGTGAGACTTTTAATACAGAATCGGATGGTGATGCGGCAGGCAATACTCAGGGTGAACAGGAAGAACAGTCCATTTTATACACTGTGCTTGTAGGTATACTAAAAATAGCTTTTGATATTCTATTATGAGACGATGTTCAAAAAATAGATGTCAGTTCTATGCGCTCAATAATTTCATATTCATCATATCTAAAATTCACTTAAAACTGTACTTCATTGTCATGTACATGTGTTACTCAGAATTGCTTTGCTTTAGGACTTTTGGCCATTGTGGACATTGAACACTGTACACTAATCTGCAGATCTACTTCTAAATGTACCTATGAATGTTGGGTTAAGATGGCTAGCATATATATGGTAGTGCTGCTTAAAGTTCTAATGTCATGTCAGAATGAACTATCCATGAAATCAAGAATTGGTAAAGACTACTCTTTATTCATATCTGATGAAATGCACATTGGCAATTGTCCACCTGTAAGTTTTCACCAATGGTTGAATGCCAAACATAATCATGTGAAACAGTTGTCATTTATCATTTTTAATGTATGATGACTATATCACATGCATGAATTTAGGGAATAGGGAAATATTTTTGTTAGTTGGGTAATCAAAATTGTTAAATTTTAAGATGTATTGAAAGACAGTACATACAAAAGTGTGTTATTTCAAGTTGGAAGTTCCTAAAGATGATATTCTGTTATCACAGCAATATGTGCATGTACTTTCACAGTGACCGTATTTTATAGAGAAACTTGGGCTCATGTTCATGTAAATATCATACCAATGCCAATGCTATTGCAAGGATCTTCGCTTGAGTTCTGAGGGGCTTTTTGACATGGCTTGTCAATTTTATGTTAGTAATGACTTAGTGCGTAGGGTTACATACTGTGCTAGTGCACTACTTATTGGAATTGCAGTTTAATGATTTTTCATTGATAGTATTTGGAGAAGTCCTGGTCCTGCTTGAAGTGATTTTTGTAGGAAGAATGATATATCTGACACATGACTATGGTGGTCCATATAAAAGGTCGTGCAAGACCCTTTGAAATCCTAGAGCTATCCCATGAAGCCCATTTAAGTCCAAATGTACTGCACACAAATACAACATACATTATTAACTTGTGAACTTATTTATCAGGACTTTCCAGTTGGTGTAAAAATCGGGCAAGAAGAGGTTGTAATGACCTAAGATGCCGCTACCAAAATATCACCTGGTTTGGATTACTCATGTTGGCACAGTCTGTGAGTTTCTTTGTTTTAAAAAACTTTTGGGAATGGTTGACAAAACCATGTTTCTTCACATTAAATACGTTTCGTTTGTATGCTGAGTTGTGATATCGGAAACTTTTATTTGTCACCCTTTTCGAAGTAATGTTAACTGATACCACTATGTTCAACAAAACGTTCCTCACAACCATTGGTGATATATTTTGTACAAATGTAATAAACTGTTATCACAAATATTTTGATAATTTGTTGTAATTGTCATGAGAGAATGTTGTACATGTAGGTGCTGCTGAGATTGTCTCACCAGTTCAGTACAAGCCTTGTGCGCTTTCTGGTCTGATCACATTTTGTTTTACATTCCAAAATCTCGCCTCAAATCGTTTTTGAATAGGCTGTACCCCTTTCTAAAGCCTATTTGAAAAGGTTCTGACAATGTCTAAAGCATCCTTGGATAGGATGTGAAACTGTCTAAACCATCATGGTCAAGGATGTGACCATGTCTTAGTCATCTTTGATAATAATGCACCCTGTCCGAAGTGTTTTTTAAATGGTTGTGAACATTTCTGAAGTTTTTTTGTAGTGGATGTGACGCCGTGTCTAAAGCATCATTGATAAAGATTTGACCCTTTCCAGAGAAGTGGTTTTGAACAGGATGTGACCCTGTTAAGTATCTGTGAGAGGTTGTGACCATTTAAAGCGGCCTCGGATAGAATGTTACGCTGTCTAAAACATCTTTGAGAGGTTCTGATCATGCCTAAAGCGTCCTCAGATAGGATGTGACATCACTGTCTGAAGCGTCTTTGAGAAGTTGTGACAATGCCTCCTTAGATAGGATGTTAAACTGTCTAAAACGTCTTTGAAAAGGTTGTGACCATGTCAAAAACGTCCTCAGATAGGATGTGACATCACTGTCTAAAGCGTCTTTGAGAAGCTGTAATGGGTGATATGAATAAAGACGAGCAAATGCTTTTTTCTAAAACTCCGTGTACGTTTACACTAGGCCTTTCTGTACAAAATTGAAGTAAAAGCATTTGCTAGTTTTTATTCATATCACCCATTTAGATAGGATGTGACACTGTCCAAAACATCTTTGAAAAGGTTTTGACCATGTCAAAAGCGTCCTAAGGTAGGATGTGACACTGTCGAAAACGTTTTTGAAAAGGTTGTGACCATGTTAAAAGCGACATCAGAGAGAATGTGACGCCGTCTAAAATGTCTTTGAAAAGGTTGTGACCATGTCAAAAAGGACCATAGTTCAAGTAACCTTAAGTGGCACTTGGCCCTGATTGGGAAACGCCTGTCTTCGAGAGGGACAATAGATGTGACAGTGTCTAAAGCGTCTCAGTTTTACGAGGGTGATACTATGTCACGGGTGTTGCCCTGTCTAAAGCATCTTTTAAGCGGCTGTGCTACCGTCTTTTCGCTATCGTATATCAATGACAGTGACACTCCTCACATTTCCAAATTGTCCCTGCCATGATATAGCTGCATGAGCGCCTGAAATTCTTTCATTAGATCACTATAATCGAATGCGACAAAAGCTTTTTTCAACAAACGCGAAGCTCTGTGCTATTTACCGCCCATGTGTATGTTCTATACACAAAATATTTTACGCAGCTCTTGGCGATACCACGGTAAGGAAAACCCGTAGACGGCGAAGTTGAAACAATAATTCAAATAACTTATAAAATAACTGACCTCGAGTAAGTCCATGATGAATTGATAAGTTTCAGCGGGGTTATCAAAAACATAGATAAGCATTACAGAACTTGGTGTCATGAAAACAACATACATGGCTGAGACCATGAAGAGATTAACCAGTGTCTTTCTCTCTTTAACGTCTTTGGCGGATGCTGCTTGATTGAACTGTTTCGATTTTACTATTCCGACCAGAATCGCTGTATTTGCCAGGATAATCGTAAAGCAGGGCAAGAAGTAATAAAGACAGCTGTCATAAATTAATAAAAAAGTTGCTCCTAATCCCGTATCAGGGTAGTAGCAGACGACAGTGTCGCCTAATACAAGCAAGCCACTCAAAATGCCGCTGTGTATCCCCGCCAAGGCACAACCTAGCATCACTGTCACAATCACAATCTTCCTTCGTCTTTGAGTGACGGACAATCGCTTCAGAGGGAACCAAACCACGATTGCCTTTTCGATTGAGAATATGACAATCAGCCAGGCTGATGTAGTCTGAAACAACACATAAAAATATGTCCCAATTTTACAACCCAGCTCTGATATTTGGTAGACGTTGACTTTTAGATTTCCACCTGTTATGTCCCGAATCCCAAACAAAAGCCACATTGGGAAACCAACGAAAAAAATGCAGAAGAGATCATTGACAGCAAGGCAAGTTAGATATGTAATAAGGGCGTCGTTTTTCCGTCCAACCCGGCGAAATATCACCAGGGATATAATATTTCCAAAAGCTCCTGCGGTGAAAGTTATGATCATGGTATAACTCGCAACAATACCTACGAGACTGATCGATTCGTTGGTTGAGTACCTATCCTGTGTTTGCCATGTAACGGCCCATGTTGCCTTTGAAGACATGCTTTTTTCGATGGACATAAACATGAAGACAGCCCTAAACCAGCTCAATTATGCACTGACGTGGTGGGCCGTCGGACTACGGATGGTCTTTGTCGAAACACAGGATGTAGTCAGTAGTCAGCCAGGCAAAAAGGTGCGGTGTACAGCCATGAAGTACGTCACATCCGTATAGATACAGTAGAGTAAGCTGTCGTCCTCGAAGTGCGTCCTGGAATGCCAGGAAAAAGGAACATTGAAATCCAGAGACCAAATGATGAGTCGTCATGAGTATATTTAAGCACAATCGTTGACAAACAACGACAGACTCGTCTAGCTGTTTCATTACCCATCGTTCACACTCTGTGAGACTCCATGAAAATTTGACAAACTCTCCATACAAAAATGTATTTCTTTGAGTGAAAATCACCATGTCTGTCGCGCTGGCATGATCGTTGTCGCCGTTTGATCAGTAAATATAGTACTACAGGTACAGGATTTGTGGCTTATCCGAACTTAAAAATATCTGTTCATAATGATCAAAATAAAAATAGAAATGTGCTGATAGCTATGCTGGAATAGCAGCAGAGTATAGAAAGAGTTTTTCAAATCTACTGTAGAGCAATCTTGGTTCCAGGTTATGGTAGAATGCAGTCTTGTCTGCGGTGTTTGACTAGGCTGTGCCCCCGTCTAAAACATATTTGGAGAGGAAATGACCATACCCAAAGCGTCTTAAACGAGTATGTAGCCCTGTCTAAAGCACTGCTGAATAGCTGTACCCTGTCCAGCATGTTTGAAGAAGCGGTGACTCCGTCTTAAAAAGCGTCTATGACGAGGATGTGGCCTGCAAACATTTGAGGAGTTTCTAACCATGTTCTTTAGTGTTTTTAGCCTGATACCCTGCCTAAGTTATGAAGAGGTTGTAACCATGTCTAAATCATAATTCAACAGCATGTGACCCTGTCGGAAACGCCTTCGCGATGTGACCCTGTCTAAAGCATCTTTGAAGCGTTTGTGACCATGTCTAAAGCATTTTTGAATAGAATGTGACCCTATCTAAAGCGTAACGAGGATGTCACCTTGAAGCAGTGTGCTACTTGAAACTCATAATAATTTTCTTCACACAAAATAATTTATGCAGCTCTTGGCGATACCACGGTAAGGAAAATCCGTAGACGGCGAAGCTAAAACAATAATTCAAAAAGCTTATAAAGCCTGATACACTGCTTGAAACGTGTCTGAAGAGGTGGTGACAATGTTTGGAGGGTCATGTGACCCTGTCTATAAAAGCATTTTGAAGTTGTTGTAACCATGTCTACAGCGTCTTTAAAGGGGATACCATGCAGCAGTGTGCTACTTTATACTCATAATAATGTTCTTTACACAAAATATTTTACGCAGCTCTTGGCGATACCACGGTAAGGAAAAACCGTAGACGGCGAAGTTGAAACAATAATTCAAAAAGCTTATAAAAGCACTAAGCCTGAGTAAATCAGCGCGGAATTCATCAGTTTGAGCGGGGTTATCGAAAACATAGATGAGTATTACAGAACTTGGTGTCATGAAAACAACATACATGGCCGAGACCATGAACAGATTAACCAGGGTCTTTCTCTCATTAACGTCTTTGGAGGACGCCGCTAGATTGAACTGTTTCGATTTTACTATTCCGACCAGAATCGCTGTGTTTGCCAGGATAATCGTAAAGCAGGGCAAGAAGTAGTAAAGGCAATTGTCATATATTAATGAAAATGTTGCTCCTAATCCCGTATCAGGGTAGTAGCAGACGACAGTGTCGCCTAATACAAGCAAGCCACTCAAAATGCCGCTGTGTATCCCTGCCAAGGCACAACCTAGCATCACTGTCACAATCACTATCTTCCTTCGTCTTTGAGTGACGGACAATCGCTTCAGAGGGAACCACACTACTATTGCCTTTTCGATTGAAAATATGACAATCAGCCAGGCTGATGTAGTCTGAAACAACACATAAAAATATGTCCCAATTTTACAAACCAGCTCTGATATTAGGTAGACGTTGATTGTCAGTTTTCCACTTGTTATGTACCACATACCCGACAAAAGCCACAATGGAAAACCGACGAAAAAAATGCAGAAGAGATCGGAGAAAGCAAGACAGGTTAGATATGTGACGGTGGCGTCGTTTTTCCGTCCAACCAGGCGAAATATCACCAGGGATATGATATTTCCAAAGGCTCCTGCGGTGAAAATTATGATCATGGCATAACTCGCTACAATACCTACGAGACTATTTGATTCGTTGACTGAGTAGCTATCCTGTATTTGCCATGTAACGGCCCATGTTGCCTTTGAAGACATGCTTCTTTCGATGGACATCAACGTGAATACAACCCTTTAAATTAACTCAATTTTGCTGGTGCGGAGCTTAGGACTACAGAAGTAGTCAACTTCATCACCCGACAGGCCTAAGAATTTGACAGTCTTAGTCAGCCAGACAAAAAGGTGTGGTGTACTGCCATATAGGTCACATCCGTATAAAACTGTAAGAGTAACCTATCGTTCTCGAAATGCGTTCTCGAATGCCAGGAAAAAGGAACATTGAAATCCAGCGACCAGATAATGACTCGTCATGAGTATATTCAAGCACAATCGTTGACAAACAACGACAGACTAGCTGTTTCACTCTAGCCATCGTTCACACTCTGTGAAACTCCATGAAAATTTAACAAACTCTCCATACAAAAATGTATTTCTTCGAGTGAAAATCACCATGTTTGTCGCGCTGGCATGATCGTTGTCGCCGTTTGATCAGTAAATATAGTACTGCCAGATATAGGATCTGTGGCTTATCCGAACTTAAAAATATCTGTTCATGATGATCAAAATAAAAATAGAAATGTGCTGATATAGCTATGCTGGAAGAGCAGTAGAGTAGAAGGTGTTTTTCAAAAGCTGCTGCAGAGCAATCTTCGTTCCAGGTTATGGTAGGATGCAGTTTTGTCTGTGGTGTTTGACTAGGAGGTGCCCCGTCGAAAACATACATTTGAAGAGGAAATGACCATACCCAAAGCGTCTTAAACGAGTATGTAGCCCTGTCTAAAGCACTGCTGAATAGCTATACCCTGTCTTTAAGTGTTTAAGCCTGATACACTGCCTGAAACGTTTCTGAAGAGGTTGTGACAATGCTTGGAGGGTCATGTGACCCTGTCTATAAAAGCATTTTGAAGTTGTTGTAACCATGTTTAGAGCGTCTTTAGGGAATGTTACCGTGAAGCAGTGAGCTACTTTATACTCATAATAATGTTCTTTACACAAAATATTTTACGCAGCTCTTGGCGATACCACGGTAAGGAAAAACCGTAGACGGCGAAGTTGAAACAATAATTCAAAAAGCTTATAAAAGCACTAAGCCTGAGTAAATCAGCGCTGAATTGATCAGTTTCAGCAGGGTTATCGAAAACATAGATGAGTATTACAGAACTTGGTGTCATGAAAACAACATACATGGCCGAGACCATGAAAAGATTAACCAGTGTCTTTCTCTCATTAACGTCTTTGGAGGACGCCGCTTGATTGAACTGTTTCGATTTTACTATTCCGACCAGAATCGCTGTGTTTGCCAGGATAATCGTAAAGCAGGGCAAGAAGTAGTAAAGGCAATTGTCATATATTAATGAAAATTTTGCTCCTAATCCCGTATCAGGGTAGTAGCAGACGACATTGTCGCCTAATACAAGCAAGCCACTCATAATGCCGCTCTGTATCCCTGCCAAGGCACAACCTAGCATCACTGTCACAATCACAATCTGCCTTCGTCTTTGAGTGACTGACAATCGCTTCAGAGGGAACCACACCACGATTGCCTTTTCGATTGAAAATATGACAATCAGCCAGGCTGATGTAGTCTGAAACAACACATAAACATATGTCCCAATTTTACAACCCAGCTCTGATATTTGGTAGACGTTGATTTTTAGTTTTCCACCTGTTATGTACCGAATACCCAACAAAAGCCACAACGGAAAACCGACGAAGAATATGCAGAAGAGATCGGAGAAAGCAAGGCAGGTTAGATATGTGACGGTGGCGTCGTTTTTCCGTCCAACCCGGCGAAATATCACCAGGGATATGATATTTCCAAAAGCTCCTGCGGTGAAAATTATGATCATGGCATAACTCGCAACAATACCTACGAGACTATTCGATTTGTTGGCTGAGTAGCTATCCTGTATTTGCCATGTAACGGCCCATGTTGCATTTGAAGACATGCTTCTTTCGATGGACATCAACGTGAAGACAACCCTTAATCAACTCAATTTTGCCGGTGCGGACCTTAGGACTACAGAAGTAGTCAACTTCATAGTTCAACAGGCCTGAAAATTTGACAGTCTTAATCAGCCAGACAAAAAGGTGTGGTGTACTGCCAAATAGGTCACATCCGTATAAAACTGTAAGAGTAACCTATCGTCCTCGAAATGCGTTCTCGAATGCCAGGAAAAAGGAACATTGGAATCCAGCGACATGATGATGAGTCTTCACAATTATATTCAAGCACAATTGTTGACAAACAACGAAAGACTAGCTTTTTCACTCTAGCCATCTTTCACACTCTGTGAGTCGCCATGAAAATTTGATAAACTCGCTATGATATACAAAACGTATTTCTTCGAATGAAAATCTCCAGTAGTATCCCGTTATATGTCTGTCGCGCTGGCATGATTGTTGTCGTCGTTTGATCAATAAATATAGTTCTTCAGGAACAGGATTAGTGTCTTATACAAATTTTAAAAACACATGTATCTGTTTATGATAATCAAAATAAAAAAAGAGTTTTTCAAAAGCTACTGTAGAACAATCTTGGTTTCACGTTATGGTAAGATGCAGTCTTGTCTGCGGTGTTTGACTAAGCTGTGCCCCCGTCTAAAACATCTCTGAAAGGAAATGACCATATCCAAAGCGTCTTAAACGAGAATGTGGCCCTGTCTTAAGCATTGTTGATTAGCGGTACCCCGTCTAGAATCTTTGAAGAGGCTGTGACTCCGTCTAAAGCGTCTATGACGAGGATGTGGCCTGCCGACAATCGAAGAGTTTATTACCTCGTCGTTTAGTGTTTTTAGCCTGATGCCCTGCCTGAAGCGTTTTTGAAGAGGTTGTGACAATGGCTGAAATGAATAAAAACTAGCAAGTGCCTTTACTTCAACTTTGTACAGAAAGGTCCAGTGTAAATGTACACGGAATTTTAGATTAAAGCATTTTCTGATCTTTATTCATATCACCCATGTCTAAATCATATTTGACAGCATGTGGCCTTGTCGAAAGCGTTTTGACGATGTGACCCTGTCTAAAGCATCTTTGAAGCGGTTGTAACCATGTCTAAAGCGTCTTTGAATAGGATGTGACCCTATCTAAGGCGTCTTAAAGGGGATGTTACCGTGAAGCAGTGTGCTACTTTATACTTATAACAATTTTCTTTACACAAAACATTTTACGCAGCTCTTGGCGATACCACGGTAAGGAAAATCCGTAGACGGCGAAGTTCAAACAATAATTCAAAAAGCTTATAAAAGCACTGTAGCTAAATAAATCAGCAATTAATTGATCAGTTTCACTTGGGTTATCGAAAACATAGATAAGCATTACAGAACTTGGTGTCATGAAAACAACATACATGGCCGAGACCATAAAAAGATTAACCAGGGTCTTTCTCTCACTAACGTCTTTGGAGGACGCCGCTTGATTAAACTGTTTCGATTTTACTATTCTGACCAGAATCACTGTATTTGCCAGGATAATCGTAAAGCAGGGCAAGAAGTAGTAAAGGCAATTATCATAAATTAATGAAAATGTTGCTCCTAATCCCGTATCAGGGTAGTAGCAAATGACACCGTCGCCTAATACAAGCAAGTCACTCATAATGCCGCTATGAATTCCTGCCAAGGCACAACCTAGCATCACTGTCACAATCACTATCTTCCTTCGTCTTTGAGTGACGGACAATCGCTTTAGAGGGAACCAAACCACGATTGCCTTTTCGATTGAGAATATGACAATCAGCCAGGCTGATGTAGTCTGAAACAACACATAAAAATATGTCCCAATTTTACAACCCAGCTCTGATATTTGGTAGACGTTGATTTTTAGTTTTCCACCTGTTATGTACGGAATACCCAGCAAAAGCCACACTGGAAAACCAACGAAGAATATACAGAAGAAATCGGAGACAGCAAGGCAAGTCAGATATGTGATGGTGGCGTCGTTTTTCCGTCCAACCCGGCGGAATATCACCAGGGAAATGATATTTCCAAAAGCTCCTGCAGTGAAAATTATGATCACGGCATAACTGGCAACAATACCTACGAGACTATTCAGTTCGTTGGCTGAGTAGCTGTCCTGTATTTGCCACGTAACGACCCATTTTGCATTTGAAGACATGCTTCTTTCGATGGACATTAACGTGAGGACAACCCTTAATCAATTTTTCTCGTGCGACCCGGCCCTTAGGACTACAGAAATAGTCAATTTTGTCGCATTTCATGCACTTTGTCGCATTACAGGCCTGAGGAGTTGATTTTGTCAGCCGGACAAAACTGGAGGGGGGGGGGGGGGGGAGTACAGCCTAATACGTCACATCCGTTTAAATACAAGAGCATATATGCTACTGTCCTCGAAGCGCGCGTCACCCTCCTCGAATGCCAGGAAAAAGGAATATTGAAATCCAGCGACCCGATGATGAGTTGTCATGAGTGTATTCAAGCACAATCGTTGACAAACATCGAAAGACTAGCTGTTTTACTGGTCATCTTTCACATATACTAAGGGAGACGCCGGACACATAAAAATACAAATGACAAATTCACCAGATAATATTTTTCTTCGAATGAATTCAGTCTGTCGCGTTGAATGTTGTTGTCGTTCGATCGATATTGTTGTACAGGCGTATTTAATTCATTCCAATTATGATCTATCTCTTACTCGAAATTAAAAATATCTGTTTATTATGATGATCAAAATAAAAATAGAAATGTGCTATTATAACTGTGCTGGCAGAACACTCATGTCTTCAGGCTATGTCAGGTGATGAATGTATGTAGTCTTGTCTGAGGTGTATTGACTAGGCTGTGATCATGTCTAAGCGTCTTTGGAGAGGCGGAGACTCTGTCTAAAGCGTCGTTGACGAGGATGTTACCCTGCCAAAAACGTATTTGGAGAGGTTATGACCATGTCTAAAGCTTTTTTGACTAGTCTGTTAACGTGCCTAACGCGTTTTTGGAGGGGTCGTGACAATGATGAAATCGATTTTAAAAAGACTGTGACCCCGTATAAGGTGTCTCTACAGCGGTTGTAACAATATCTAATGCGTCTTTAAATAGGATGTGACATTGTCGAAGCATGTCTTACCATTTTTAAAGCCATTTTAAACAGACGGCGACCCTGACAAAATAGGTGATATGAATAAAGACTAGGCAATGCTTTTATCTAAAACTCCATGTACATTTACACTAGGCCCTTCTGTACAAAACTGAAGTAAAAGCATTTGCTAGACTTTATTCATATCATGTGTCAAGCGTGTTTGAGCCGGAAACCCTCCCTAAAGCATCTTTAAATAGGATGGACCCTGGTCTATTACATGTCTAAATCGTATTTGAATAGGATGTGCTTCCGTCTAAAGAGTCAATGAAGAGGTTGTAGCAATTAGACGACGATAGATGTGACCAACCACACACTGTTTAAAGCGTCTTTGACGAGGATCAGACCCTGTCTTGAGCGTTTTTGCAGAGCTTGCAAACCGCTGTTTAAGGTGTCTTTGATTAGGATGTCACTATGTCTAAGCATCTTGTGGAGGGTGTGACCTTGTCTAAAGTGTTTATTGAGGCGCTGGTCCTGTTAATTTTAATTGTAGGATGCGACCCGATCTAAAGCGACCTTGAATAGCCTGTAGCCCTGTCTTGGAATACTTTGATCTCTGAATACCAGGACTAATATATGAGTGTTTGGCACATGGAAGTATCTTCAACCTGAACTCGGAAAATGCTGGGCAACTTCGTAACCGATATAGTCTGCAATTAGGTTTTGGCGGATTGATATCTTCTTTAGTCACACCCACGTACGGCACTGCACGCAGCGTGCAGACTTCTCCCCGATACACTGCATGCTTTCCAAATGATGAAAATATTATTTTTTATCAGCAACATCATTTCATTTTATAAATATTGTATAATTCTGTTCATAAATTGTTTGAAATCGTAGCCAAAAATATCGAAGTCAACCGTAAAAACCTTCTTGAGTTTGATTAAGTCAGTGTAGGGGATTTCTTTATAATATGCGGACAGAACTGCGGAGGTTTTCGGCGAAGACAGAAAAGTCGCGGGGACTTTCTCAGCACCACGCTCCTTTGAAATATAACTCATGTCCTCTCGAAATGACTCAAACTTGACGATTCTGTCGTAATTCACGACGCAGGGGTGACACAAATCGTAGTACCTCATCCATGACACCTCTGGTGGCAGCGTCGCAAAATCGCGAGGATTTGCAAGAAAGTTTAGAAATTCCTTGAACTTGATCCCCAGACCGTTTTTGTATACATCCTCCGTCAGACCCGGCTTATATTGGCGAAGAATTGCCTCCCGGTAAGGTTGAAACACACGATTAGTCCCCATCAGTTGGTCTTTTTCAATCGTCGCGCGATACAAAGACAGGAGACGTTCGAAGGGATTTCTCACAACAATCACTTTAGTGTAATTACTCAATATCCTCCTTATGTCTTCAACTTTATAATTGCTTAACTTCATTTTGCGAAATACCCGATAGTATTTGCCTTTTCTGTTAAACATGTCAAAAGCAGTTATACCCGCTGAATTTTTAATCCCTTTGAGACCCAGCATCCATCGATGTATGTTGACGGACGCGGCACTAGGAGTCCGGCAGTAAACTACTTTATGCGTCTCATCCACGTAAAGTTTTGTGAATGAAGACGCCTGGATGAACGTTCTATTTGAGAGGTACGGCCAAGGTTTGAACTCCCTGGTGATGTTGATGCAGGACTGCCTGATCCTATGCGATCGCTGCTTGAAGACCTCGGCTTGAGTTTGATGCGAAATCTGCAAACAGTGAAGGAAGAAATCAGTCATCACAGCAATTCAGGTATCGACTCAGTAACGTGTGCGAGAGCATACAACTGACTCTGGTATTCGAGGAAGGGATTCCTCGTACAGCTAGAAGATGATTACGAGTGTCATGTAAATGAATGAGCTAAGACCTTGATGACACGACAGACCTTCGTAATTTGTAGTTCGTCGTTTGTAGTGGTTGCGTATTAACCTGCGTGCTTATTATATACGTTGTACTTACCGTGCGGAGTGTACTGGCCGTAGCTTGCACCACGTGGTGAGACGTAACATATTGTCGCAGTCCAAAGACACCCACCACAATGAAAGCGGCAAGCAGCGTGAAACCGGTCAACAAACTCCCCGTGTGTGCTTTGAGAGTTTTCGATAGTCTTGTTTTTTGGGCCTCTGTACCCCTGCAACTAAGATGTGAATGGTGAATCTGACAGTGAAATGAAAGGGACTCCCATCCAGGAATTATAGTTGACCAGGCTTTCATGACCGGTTCTTCGTGTCGTGTCTCCTTGCGAATAGAACGAAACAAATTGCCGGCGCATACCTTTGAGTGTTTCTGTTACTGGTGTTCTGCTCATTGCCTTGGGAACGCTCGAAAACAAGAATGATATACCTAGACTTTCTCAGTGTTCTCCACTTCTGAAACGTCATGGGCGCGCTCGAAAAGTCTATTGGAACACTTAGATATGGGGAACAATTAAAAAATGCAACACCGATGGGGGATCACTTTATGCCCGCCACCTAAGAGTAACCAGACTAAAGCCCCCCAAGACTGAGCAATTCGTTGGAACTGATGAGAAACTTAACGGAACGCTGAAATGAATAAGTGAAGAGGTGTATCAACTAAACTTACCAATTCATTTTACAGCCTACTGTCAAGACGGACTAGACATGATTGGAGTATCGGTCCTTGGGATCAAGAATGGGAGACTCGGTCCTTAACTATGGGCTGCATATATGTAACAGAGAACGTAGTGGTATCCGCATTAGAGTAGCAATAATGTTTTAGCTTGTGACACGAAACCTACCAAGCCTAAGCTAAGTGAAACTAAGCCCTAAAATGGTGTTTGATTTGTACAGCATTGTGATCCTATCAAAATAAACTTTGTTTCGTAAAGATAGCCTATATATGCATACATGTAGCAATATATAAGCCTAAGCAAAAATGGATAATGCGAGCTCAGACGCATTTAAGTTTTCATGGTATCAAGAATACAATACAGATCTAACTATGTAGAGGCACAAAGACTGGACATGGAGAAGTCGTCACAGCCAGGACTAAAAGGATCCTGCCATTGGAAGAATAGATAGAGTAGATGTGAGCGTTTATATCTAAAAAGTTTCCAGAATAGGGCAATTTCACAACCCTAAGGCAGATGTCAGAATTGAGATTACAAATGTCCCCTCATGACAGAATATTTCGGTGATCTCAAGTCCGTCCAGTTAGGATAGGGCAATGTCACACCAACGAAAAGGAGGAGGATCCATTGAAACTTATTTATTTTCATTTATTCATTTGCTCTTCAATGTATTGTACAATGACATGCATACAAGTAATATACACTGACAGTTTAGTGTGGGCGGTAAGGTATACCTTTAAAAGCCCACACCAAGACAACAGAACAAATTTAAAGGGCGAACCTGCAACAATCTTGACACTAGAGGCACTGATTTCGTTCCTTACATCGCTGATTTTTTTTAAATTTCGGCTCTGTGTGAGTTTGCACCTGCAGCAGCTGATCCAAATGCAAGTGTCTTCATAGTTAAAGTCTGTCGACTTATTGCCATGAAATTTAACAATAAAATTTTAAAAATGTGAATAGTTAATAATTGCACGAGTTTCGACAGGGTGATTGTTCCATCACACTACACGATTAAATAGAACGATCACAGGATTTATTATACTGGTAATACGAATTGTCTGTCTCCAGTGCGAAAACGCCATTTTCCTTTCTCAGTCATCCCTCCATTTCTCATCCTTCGGCGAAAGCTGCTTTACGTTGTTTTTTTGTAGAACGGTCGACCTGTGTCGGCACGTGGCTGAGTATAAAGACAGCTTTTGCTCCTACCCAAAACAGATACTCTAAAACTTCGAGTACCAGATCTGAGGCTTCGCCCCAATTCATGGCAATGGTTTTGAATGGGGATGGACCAATAAGTCAGGTATTATTTTTTTACCAATGGCATGGGCCAATGGAGTCGCATGTGTTATAATCACGGTCTGATCTTGGCAGACATTGACAGTGAAACGAAATCAACATCACTAGTTATAGTAGGTTCATTTCTTCTGATTAAAGAGACCCGGCATATCACTTCGATTGTCAGTCAAGATCAGCGTCATTGGCTGACAGAACAATGCGAAACTTGACAATCCCTCCTCCATTGTAATGAATGGGTGCGGAGCCTCAGACCTTGTATTCGAGGTTTTCGAGTATCAAACGGTCTGGGCTTGAAATCATGGGACGCTCCTGCTCAAAAAAACTGGCACGTGTCAAATCAGTGCTAGTGTCTGCAGCACTGTCTGACCGCAAATAGGCGCCAAAGGAGCTGGTTTCAAGGGCCCCTGCATCCTCGCTCCAATGAGCTTGCATCCTTTGACACACTCTGCGGAGATAGCTGGAAAAATCCCTCCGCACGAGGTTGCCGGTTCCCTCAATTCATTTCACTGGAAGTCCGCGACCTGGCCGGATGTGCAGGTGAGTTGTCCCTTTCCATTTTGATAATTTTGTTTCTTTTTTCACGGTCTAGATAGGTTTTAGTCTTCAGAAGTTAGTTTAACCTTAGAGTAACCAACAGCTTAACCAAGTAAAGTTTTTTGGGAAAGTTTTCACCCAAAATCCCCATCAAAATGTCAGAAAAGAAAATGTCCCGAGGGGCGGATACATGCACGCCGAGATACATTGTTTCATTTCGTCGCTGAATCTGATCATGAAAACAAATTCTAGTTTGTCAGGGTTTAATTCATGTTGATTGTTTATCGAATTATGATACAATCAAACTGATCTTGCTGGTGGATCGGTTTGAAAATGATCAGAAAACTTGAAAACGTAACTTTTCGCCGCGATGAATTGAGCGTCTGCTCGTGGGATGCAGAAGACGTGCGGTATGCAAATTTTTACTACGGGGTCGCCGCCCGTGCCGCTCCTTATGAATAATCAAGAGCACTAGTGAGATTTAGTTTTTCAACGTGAACGTTTACGTAAACAGTACGCATCACTAAATTGATTAATTTTGATGGATGACCTGGTGTTGGAGCTGTTTCAGGGAAAGTATCATTATATTGATTCATAAGTTGATGAAAACTTTGGGGGACATTTTGTATTCTCTAACAATTTGTCAAAAGGTATTAGGTGGTTAGCCACTGTAGCTGACTTGGGAAATTCTAAATAATCGGTCTCATGGGACTGGCAGGGCCTAATGTCACTTACCCTTCTTTAAAAAGAGAGAAACCAAACTATGGTGTAAAAGTATTGAGATGATGATTCTCTCAAATCTATTTTCACAGCTACTACTAAGTGACACAAAAAACATTACATACTTTCGAACTTTGGTAACTCTGTCCCAAAACTTGGTTGATTGTTTTAAAACTCTCTCATTGCATTCCTGGTATCATTTTGATGGCCTCAATTAGCATCCTTGAGGCTGATGAATAACTGTCCACAATAATTTCAGTTTCTGGCACCACTACTGGGTGACACAAAACACATGATATACTTTTAGATCTTGAATGACTCCCAAAATCTTGTTGCTTGTTTTGATGTCCTGAGGGTTTATTTATTGTTTCTCTTCCTTTTTTCTTTCAGATTCACGCTTCAGGTGAAAGAATTGGCTCCAGTGGGGCATGGCTGAACTGGTGGTACAAATGAATTTCGACACTTTTTGTGGGCTAACTGGGGGACATAAAATATAAAGGCTTGGCTTTGACCCATGGATCTGCCTATACATGTACTTCTAGAAATATTTTTTTATAATCTTTTTAAGAATCAGAAGGAATCAATCAATTTTGTTAGTGAATGCTTAGTTACTGTAATTTTGGAATTGCTCGTGATTTCTGGGGTATGTGCTTTGCGATGATTTGAAAGAATATCAAGACGCCATATCTCAGAAGTTAGGAAGAATTTTGAAATTTTCAGTCACCAAGCGGGTAAGCCAAGCCCTTTGAAAGAAATTCTCTTAAAAAATTATGTTTCCAAATTGTGGAAGCATTTTTCTTTGGTTTGAGAGTCTGCCCTACTGATGAAACAGGAATTTTGTGAGTATGAGTTATTTTATATTCTTGCACGAACAACTAGCATTCAGGTGCTCTCCAAGAAGCTGTGTGGGCCATCAGAGACAAGAGATAAGGGGAGGTGACCATGACCGGAGGTGTGGAAATGGATGCACTGGACACCCCAGAGGTTTCTGAGGAAATTCAATAGGCAAGGTGATGATGACACTGATGGATGTCAGGGACTGGACTGCCTGGAAATCCAAACTGTTGATGACAAAACAAGATGGGAATCTGAACTTTGAAATGTGATGCTGAGGATGCCAGACTTTTCTTGATGGAACTGTATTTTGTGTACTTCGTCTTTACTACCAGGATGGAGGGTGTATCTGAGCAACAGGACAACATGGCTGTGAACAGGAGGAAGGAGCGACTTGATCATGAAGGAAGGATGGGACATCCAAGAAGACCAAATCATTGCCTTTGTCCTATTAAAGATGGACAGAACTCTGTTCTCGATAAGACTTGGTATTCAAGCACTAAAAAACTCTTGGATTCATGCACTTTCTTGTACTTTGAATGCCTGCTCTTTCAGTATTTCAGGTGAAGACCATGGATAAGTATTTAGGCCTTTAAATCCTGTATACACATTCATAGGCCTTAGACAACACCCCCTATAGGCACCCCTCAATAAACAGAGATTTAGGGAGTCCAACCCGAACCAATCTCTTTTTAACGATAATAAAGAGTGAAAGTGTAAATGTGTATACAGGTGAGGGTTGGAGTTCTCTTTTGAAGCTAGCTGTTGTCTGTCCCCCAAACAACATCTAGGATTCAAAGAGGACTCGAACCTGCTTTGTCTTGTCTAATCATATTTTCTTCTTTCTAATCATGCTTTCTTTCTAATCATTCATTTCCAGGTAGTAATAATAAGCACTCCTTTTACATTTTGGTGACATCTTGGCTTAATGCACAATTTTGCAAATTCATGATTGATTGGTAATTTTGTTAATTGATTGACAACTTTGCCCCCCAAATCCATAGCATGATTTAAATATAAGCATCATTTGTCACAATGAATCATAATAGATGACGAGGAATATTTATAAAAACTTGTTTTATTCGGAAAGTCTGAACCAAATTACTGCTCAGATAGAGCTGCCATTTCGCCCAAATCTCAGCAATGCGACTCAGTTTTGGTCTACATTAAGCTCCACCCTTGCAGTGTTTGGGGAAACAACCAACACCTCCAGTTCAGTTTCAATTCCTTAAATATCACTTAGGCAGCTTACTAAACTTAAAGGGCACATGATAAAATAGCAGATATTCCATAATTTACAGCACTTAGACTTTACTCTTCACTTTCAAGAACAGCACCAAAAATACACAGTGTTCACCACAGAAAGTCAAGATCTGCAATCCTGGCATTTTTGAGACGCACCGTAGAGCACCGTCAATATGGTTAATAGTACACTCTCACTACATTCTTTTACGCTCTCAGGGCCACAGCGTGGGCCTAATATTTACAGATCATAACAATTCATTGAAAGCGTTGAAATGTCCGAACTCTTCCTCTGATCACTCCAATACAGCAAACTTGGTTCTATATGGTCCTTGACAACAGGCCATATCAAACTCTTTCTGTACATTTTGATTTTTTATGAAAATAATACAATTCTAAGATGACAGTATATGAATAACAATGTTGAATTCCAAAGAATTATCAAAGAGAACTATGAAATCTGGACACTCTTTTAAACTGAAAATCTGATGATTCAAAATGGTTCATGCCTATCCATAGATATCTGATAACAGTTCCTTCTGGCCTGGAGAATCTATTCCCAGCTTGCTGAGAATAACATTCATTGACAGCTCTCTGAGAATCAGGCAGGTCTTGCAATTTGCCGAGCATGCCTGCCCTGGGACAGGAAAAAGTTTCACGATAATGTAGACAAAACTGTGTTGCAGCAAATCTATCCTTATGTGCACATTTTGGGTATTTTTCTTGTGATGCACGTATTATTTTCCCAGGCACTATCTGGGGAGACTGATGCTCAGCAAGTCGACAGGTTTAAAGATAAGATTATCTCTCAGTTGGGGAACTGATTCTCCAGAGTGAGTTCGATAGAATAGGAAAGGCCTCATACTAAGTCCTCATATATGCTGTGAGGCGATAAGCATGGTATTGTCTCTCATTCTAGTCCAGTTCGTATGTGTGACAGACTAGTTGACCGTTTGCTGTAGTTGTATCCTTCACTGCTGAAAGGTTCAGGCAAGTGACTAAGCGACATGGGCGGCCAAGCAAATGCTGCATCATTTCTTTTGTAGGCGAAGCGACATTCCATTCCGACAGCTGAGTAGTCGGACTTCACAACCTGGGGACATTCAGCATCCTGCAGCTTGATTTCTGAAAAATTGATGAATTTTAGGGTAAATCAAAGATCAAAGAGTCGAACCAACATCCTCCTGATTATGAGCCTGGTGCTCTTACCACCATGTCACTGATGCTTTCCCTTTATTTCTTCCTTTTTATCATTTATGTTTCCCCTAGAAAACTAGATAATACCCGAAGCTTTTGAATTCATTGATATCATATCTCTGTAGACAAAATCAACATGTACTTACCACTCTTGTCGACTAATGTGTAGAGACCATAGTCTTGTGGGTTGGTCACTCTAAACTTGTGAGCTATTAGGCTACCTGCAAATGAGATGTGGACACTGTAAAACAACTAGCAATCATCTCGAAAATTAACTGAATTTGCTATAAAGTGCTGGTCTGGCTGAGGCACGGATTTTGACATGTGGTTTATGCAGGATGGTGTATTAGATGATGATAATCAAACTTGGGAAACACTGCATTGAAAGTACCAATTCTGCCTCCTTTAAAGAGAGGAGAAGGCCCTGTGTACTGCACCATCTTTGATGGTTAGTTTACAGTGTTTACTGTACCCAACAGCACCAGAGACATACTTACAGACATCCTTAGTTGACATGTTTGGCCTGACTGGCAGAGGCTGAGACCTGATGGTATCATCTTTCTCATCTGGTATCAGGATCTTCATTACTCCTTGCATGTTGGAGTCATTCAGACTTGAGCAGCGGGACTGAAAGAGAGACTGTGAGTGTTATCAACCCCAACAAAAGCACATCAGAAAATTACAATATCTAATGTAAAGAAAATGTTGTCTCGGAAATTGTTCAAATTCAATTCCTGATGAGTGCCTCTTGAAGTGTAGTGGCAAACTTTGCTGAGTTATGGGGTCAGCCTCTGTTGGTTTCGACATCATGGCTGAGGTGACTCCTGTATTTAGTCAGTCCTATGGTTGGCCGAGACATCCCTGCTCCCAACATTTCTGCATAACCTCAACAGGATGTTCAGGTCTTCTTGAATTCCAAGCAGTATTGGAAGAAAGTTACCATTTGCTCACACAAGTAGATTCCAAAGATTCCTGGCCAATAACTACTTCAAAAGAAACTCCACTACAGCAGATCTTTGCAAACTTCCAAGTATGTCAATTACTAAACAATAAAGTGACATCAACCAACTTACTGCTTTCCTATGATTTACGGCTCCTCCAACTCCTGCCAACTCCTCGTCACTGAAGTTTTTGAGGACATGAACAGCACTGCTGAGTGTTGTCAGGTAGTAGCCTCCCTCCCCAGCCAGCAGGGAGGGATGAAGCAAGCCCCACATGTAGTCCGCTTCGATTTCAGCTGAGATCAGGCCGCACTGGACGATTACATAAATAAACACTGGTAGGAAATCTGCAACAGAAAACCGAATCAGAGATTAAAACAAAACATGAAAGGCTTTTAAATTCATGCAAAAAATAAAAAAATGGTTAAGACTTTTAGATCTGTCAAAGATACTGACACAATCCTTTGCTCGTGCTCCCAATCAGAATTTTGAAATCCATTTAAAATAGCTCAAGATGTTGATGAGTTCCAGGGATGTCACTTACCATCTGCTCCCATGGGTACAGAATTTTTTGATTTATCATCAGCACCTTGTTCTTCAACCTTGAGAAAAGGAACATAGATTAAAGCAACAGAGTGGGGTGGGAACAACGCTGCCTTCTACATGTATGTTTTAAATCAAAGTCTAATTGACAAGACCATGATAATTGCTTGAAGGATCTTAACAAGGTCATTCCGATGGTATTGCACACAATCAATATGATTTTAAAGTAAATACTGCATTTCTTAGTCCAAGTACTTGGATTTATAATGACATGTGCATCCTCTGTAGGCCAACTCACCCCATTATAAATGGCAGACGTAGCACCAAGTAGGTTCTCAAGTTTTTTGAGTGGAGAATATGCCTTCTGCATCTTATCCAAGTAGTGTTTGATCTCATCTAAACTGGTCCCTCTTGGAGGTATCAGACCAGGCTAAAAAATGGCAAGACGCTTAATAAACATGAGATGAGTAACTACATGAGGTGCTTAAATGCACACCTGCATCTACATAACTACATGCACCGGTTTATATTGTTGCTTTGTTGGTATTTTGATTTCTGATAAATTCTAGAAACAGCCCACTTCATAGTTTATCTAAACCCTCCAAGTGTCTTCATCCAACTGCCATATTGGTAACACCCAAATATGCTAATCACAGTCAAGTCAAGTAGGCAAGGTGAGAATCAAGGCCTTTTTCCCAGTAATGGCCTATTTTGGTACTTGACCAAAGGCTGCCAGGCTTGTAGCAATATCAGCCTAGGCTTTTATACAAATCAAACCAATAACAAACGCACCCTAAGACCTATCTCCACTGATGATTTGTTCCGTGCAAATTTAATACTGGATGAAAGTAGTTCGAGATTTCCATTCCTGGAAGATGAGGGGAAAGGCACACGTTAGACAGTGGCAATTTATGAAAACACGGCATGAATGAGATCAAATGACCCAAAGACTTCAATATCCTCAGCTACAATGAGTTGCCATAGAGATAGTGAATTGCCTGTACAGTTAGCAAAATAAATGTAGATGATGGTGACAAACCGTCCTTTTAGCAGGCCGTGTTTGTACTGCAACCTCAAAAATACTACAAAAATACCAAATATGCTCAGTATGCTCCTTAAAATCGACCACTTACTTTGTATGGTGTTTGACAAACAAAGAATAAATGTGTTGTTTCAGTGGTTTGACGACACATTTATGGAGTGATCCCTCAATGATGGCATCGATGTTAAGGAACTCATCTTCATGGAGCTTATTCCTTTCTCTCTCAATGATGTCCTGTAGCTCTCCCTCACCGTGCTTGGTCAGGTAGTTCTTGATCCCAGACATGAACTGACGAACCTGGCAAGTGAAACGATGGCGATTAAAGTATGAGATGCATTTAAAAAATCATACTAGCAAGTGCAATGGACATCTGATTGACATCTGTGTCATGGTGTCATTTATTTGATATTGGGGAGATAGATCAGACATAGCTTTCTATTAGGTACTTTTCTTCGTCTATTTGCAACAAATGTTTTACATTTAAAGAAGTACATTTATAGGTGCTTGGAAGACTAAGCCAAACTTACATTTCTCATGACAATATTCGGGTTCATCTCAGCGCTCTCAATGGTGCACTTGTTGAAGTTCTCAATGGTACAACCAAATGTGGTCTTCTGGTCCAGGGCAAGTCTGAAACACAGAGGGCAAATTCAAAGTCAATGATGAGCATTACAGATTTTTCAGTCTAATCTCATTGATTTTTCATACATAATAACGTACGAGGTGTGTTTTCATAGTCTATTCACTGATAATTTCAAGACATTAATTAACTTGTTTTTTTAGAGCAAATTCAAGGCCTTCCATTCTTGATCATGTGCAGGGAGATAAAGACTGTTAAGAATTTTTTTTTCCACAGGCACCTGGTGTGACTGACTTTCATCTCACCTAGATATGGAATCCCTGATTCTGAGTCCAGGGTCCTTTTCCTTGTTTCTGAGACTATGAACTTTCCTGGCACCTGGAATTAGAATAATTGTGGGTGAACTGATTGAGACCAATTATGATGGAGCACGAAAAAAACAATCCTTGTATGCCAAACAATCATTTTTGTGTCATCTCCTCATACTATTGCTAACTTGAAAGACTATTTAAACATGTTACAAGATATAATGGAAGCTTTTCGCGAGTCTCAAAGATCCTTGCAACCCTCACAATCTTAATTAGTTCTTGACAGAGGCACTCTGGGACATCAACGGGCTCCAACTTGTTTGTGCCATCATTGACGGTGCTGGTTGGGAAATATTCTTACCTAAATATGGCATGATCCTATTCCTAAAGCTTTCACTAACATCAGACTTGTCATCTTCGTATTGGAGATGTTGATGTCGTTGTTGAGGAGACTGGGAAGTCAAACACATGTCTTCCACTGCTTCCATGGCGAAGGATGGCCGCCGTTCATCCAATGAGAGATTCACCCATGAATTTGAAACGTTATCCGCATCTTCATGAACATGTACACTTGGCGAAACAATATCGATACCGCAGGAATTGCGTAATGATCTTTTACTTGATGAATCAAGATGGTCACGATCTGGGGTACTCCGCAAAGATGATGTCCGTGGGTGTTGCAGACTTGCCCTGGGGCTAGGTTCATGGCCACTGACGCCTTGCAGACTTGCTCTTGGGCTCGACTCCTTGATACTAGATCTGCTGGGAGAGCCGGGAACAGGTGTCAAACTAGGAGGATTGATAATCTGTGGAGTGGCTGGCTCTGATTCTCCTGCTTGATATGTCCAGCTGTCCGCAACAGATGCCGTACCAGTCTTGCCAGTGAAAGGAGCAGGGGTGTATCCAACATCACTAAGACTTCCCGATCTTGTCATCCATTCTTGGACAGCCTGTGTAACCTCCAAAGGAAGATTCTTCCCCTCTTTGTTATCTGTAAGCAAATTCTCCCATATCGTACTATCCCATGGTTTGCAGAACACAGTAGCGACACTCTCCCCAGGGGACTGAAGTTCATCGATACAATGGAGGTTGTCATAGGCAGATAAACGTTGAACATTTTCCTTCGTTAACTGACACACTGGTTTGAGAGTTAGTTGTGGGGAACAAGCTCGGATTAAATCCTCAACAGTCGACGTATCCGAAAAAGAAGTCCGGTCAGATATAACAGATAAAGTACATGTACTATCATCATAATCTGCAGAGGATCTCACATTCCTCTGAACATTTTCTGAAGACTTCACTTCTTCAGAGTCATATCTGTCAGCACCTTTGGTACTGAGATCAGTTGTTGAGAAAGATTTGAAACTCGATGTATCAGACAGTGGACAATCACGATCGAGCGACGACTGACACCCAAAGATTGAACATGGATGACCGAATGAGGATCTACTCCCACTCAAACTTTCAATGGATTTGTCCCCCTTTATGCTGAAAGATTTCTTTGAACCTTTAGGGCTCGTTTCTTGAACGGTTGTATCCGCTGGAAGAGGCAGCTGTTCTGAAATTACTGGAGAACCTTTCAACTTTTTTAAGGAAAGGGATCGCTTTGCTTCTTTTTTGTTGAATTGAGGAAGTGCTTTCTCGACCTTGAGTGACAAAGGCCGCCCTAGGAGTCTCCGTCTTCGCCCTGGTTTAACTTTCTTAGTAGCATCCAACGAATCCAGTTCTTCAGGATTCTCAGGGACGTCTTCAATTGATTCCAATTTTTCGAACATTCCCTTGTTTGACTCTGATTGGGCAGTGGCCCTTGGGGGAGTGCCATCACTGTATGAATCATCTTTTGTCACAGCTACCTCCTCCTTGGTAACGGGGAATGGCACTGGTTTCTCCTGGCGCAGAGGAAACTCTGGAGGAGACGACAACCTATACCTTCCACCATTTTGAACTGCGCTACTGAATCCATTCAAACGGTGTAACTTTATATGTTGATTGGATGCATTTGAGAACTCTAATGAACCTTGGTTTGTGACAAGGTTGCCATGGGGCTCCGACCTCGACAACGGTTGATCCCTACTATTTGATTTCTGGTTAAGCTTCTGACCAAGAGGAGGTCTACCCATAGGAGGCGACACTGTCAGTGGTTGTTCCTTCTCTTTTCCTTTGCCAGATAGCAACTTTCGAACATTTGCATTCAGCGGGAAGCTAGGTGCAGACTTTCTCCTCCGAACCCATCCAATGCGCGGTGGGATGGGTGGGTTTTTCTTGGAGTTGGACATGTTAGAAGGAGCATCAGTTTTAGCCCCACTTTTAGCCTCAATTGGTTTCACCTCAGTTTGACTCTTTGGTCTGTAGTCCTGTTTTAACTGCCCATGTTCATCATGCATGCTCAAAGCCTTAGTTGCTCTTATAGGTCCTGTACTTTGACTAACTGGGCCCCTCTTAGGATTTACCGGAAATTTTCCAGGACTAGCTGGGCATCTACTCGGACTCCTAGGCACCCACGTGTCTGGGGATATGGCATCTACGGGTTCGGCATAAGGAGGACTAGAGAATTTCCTCAGCCTTGCATCAGTGTCTTGGTTCACAGCCGTAAGATTCAGTGGAGGAGGGCGTGGCTTCTGTGGTTTGACTGGAACAGATTCTGCTTGTGTTTGATTGACCTGAAGTCTGACTTCAGTCACATGAACATCAGGAACATGTGTGTGTTCTGTTTTCTTCTGCTTCCTCTCATAAGTTAACGTGCTGGTATACGACATCTTCTTAGTTTCGAATACTGGTATGATGTCTAACTTTTCTGGTCTCTTAGTCACCTGAGACACGTCAGGTAATTCGAAAGTATAATCCACTTCTGTGATTTTTCCTTCTGTGCTACTTTTAGAGTTCATAGTGCTTCGGTCCAAAGATGAGTCTTTAAATCCTGGATTGAAAATCCCTTCCTTTGAATATGGCTGAATGAGCGGTGACCGTTTGGTAATGTCCTGATTCATGTTCAAACTTTCTACACTCATTTGTTTGCTAATGCAACCAAAGCCCGGGTTCATGAACCCAACATGACCTGGACTTTTTAGAATATGAGGCGACTTTGCCTCACAATGCATATTGAGACTGCCTGTACTCAGAGACAGGGCACGTGTCAATGCATTTAGATTGTTCCGGAACTCTTCCTGTGCTTTAGCAAGCTCAGTGTTATTGTTCAGTTTAGTAGCAGTAGTTTTTATGTTTCCTATGTTAAATTCATTGTCTTTTTTATCCATGTCTGGAGTCGGAGTCCAGACATCTTCGTAATCGCTCAAACGATCCCGAAAGTCACCCTTACAGTACGGGCTGCTATCCTTGAAAAACATCTCACTGTCTTTCTGAGCTGACATATCCCTGACCCCATCTTCCATTCCGTCACTCGAAATGTCCGATTCTCCACCACTATCAGCAACAGAGTCCTCCTGATCAAAACCAGTAGTATCTAAACTATCACCAATACTGATCGCAGTTGTCGAAATGAATGATTCATGACCCATTTGATTTTGACCATGTAAATCTTCAGTATCGAAGGAATAAAGTTCAGATTTTTGCACATGAGGGCTATTGGAAGACATGAGCACCCTGTTCATTGAGCCATCCGATTTCATAGATGGCTGAGAACTCGATGAGTTCTGAGAACTTGTTGTCCCAGTGCCAGAACTATCCATTGGTTTCAAATTTGACATGAAGCACTCCGTTTGTGGAACTTGGAACAAACTATCCGGTAAATCTGATGTATCGAAATCAGAAGACGGAGAGAGAAGAATGTCTTTTGTTATTCTCTTCTTTGATAAGTCGCTGATGGTGACTGGTGAGCTTACACTGTGGGAGCTTGGACAAGATTGATATGGCTGGATGTCTATGAGACTTGTCACGACAGTGTTGTGAGGTTTGCTCCACTCGATCAGTGAGGAGGTCCAGAAGTCTGAAATAATGGAAATTGTATTAGTCATAAGGAGCTTGCAGATGAAAGAAGTATGGTCTGATGTTGGCACACTTGCTGCATTTAGAAAAAAATATCATGATGGGTTTCGCATTAAAATTCAAGCAAGTTAGGCAGAGCCAAAACAGAAGTTTGCATCCATCCATTCTTCAAGACTGGCACTTGGTTAATCTTCATTGGATGAAGCCCATCTGTTGACTCAATCTTTAAGAAGCTAAATATTTACCTTTTCCTAATAATGCAATGGAGTTCAATTCGTGAGAGGTGTTGGCTTTGAGTATGGCTCCTGGAAGACGCAGTTGGCATGGTAGCTCATCGCTGAAAAAAATGAAAACAAGGCATGAAAGAATGAACCTAGTTCTGCACTTATCAAATAGATGGCAGCAAATCCTACTGGCAGCGTAATATTACCCTGCCTATTAAGAAACCTTTCTGGAGAACCAAGAGCAGCTACAATCTAGCCCACACAAGGACAATTCAGACCAGTTGAGAGTTACAAAGTGGCATTGGACGGGTATTGAACCTGTGACCTTCCGATCACAAAGCTGGCGCTCCACCGTTCTGTATCACCTGGCTCTACTGCCCAAGAGCAGACATCATCTGTGATGTAAATTATGTTTTGGAAGAGCAATTTTTATTTGTATTGTAGACTTACAGTTTCTCGATATAGTGGGCAATCAGCATAGGCATCACAGGGAAGAAGTGTAGGGAGCCCTCAATCCTCAACCCACGACCTGTGAACTCAATCAGGTAGTGGTCAAAACCTCCAGGCTTGGCAGCAAATCTGAACGAAAGGGCCATGGTATCCTTGTGACTTGACTGCCTAACAATAAACACCTGGATATAATGAAGGAATAGTATAAGTCTTTGAAAGTCATTTTTTGTTTCAACGTCTGGGAAATTTGGTATCTGTAAAATATTTTCCATAGTTCAAACAAAAATGAATATGAGCTTCTGACCTGGATACCAATATCCTGATTGGATTTTGCAACCATATTGAAAAGAGGACCAAGGTTTAAGGCACTTTTTTGTGGAATTGTTTTCAGCACGGCACCAGCACCATCCTCAGTATTGCCATGGCCAGTCTGTCTCGTGAGCAAAGATTTTGCCTGTCCCCGAATAGCTTCCATTTTTTCAAGATTTTGAAACAAAAGAATCAAAATAGTCCATTATCATTTACCCCATCTTCCTTGCCATTGAGAGATTTCATGGCCCCTGCTCTATCCACCATAGGGAGGTACCATACTGAGTGTGTCTTGATAAGGCGTTCCACCAACGGGATGAACCGTGGCTCGTCCCCCGTGTTACAACGCTGCTCCATTGCAGCGTCTTCACCATTGGCTGTCACTTTTTGGGTTGGGAGGTGCAGGCCCTGGAAAATGGGAGAATGCGGAACAATTATTAGAAATATTGTTTGAACTTTATTTCTTAGGTTCAGTTGAACTAACACCACATTCCATCGGAAGTATGGTCATTCTGCCAAAGAAAGTTCAAGTGAACAATCAAGTTGCTAAAATATGGCTGTAAATGAAAGCACTAATGCTGATGTTTCCTGATCTTATCTCTGTTAAACAATCTTCCAGAATCAATCTGGTTGCGACCATGATACACTCCAAACCTTACCAAGGATTATGGTTTGAGGGCCGTTTGAAATGTGCTTGCACTCCATTAACTTTAATATATAGTATCCTTGAATTGAAAGCAGGCAGCCAGCACCTAGGTAGTGATTAGCCAAGGTCCATGATCAAACTGAAGCTCTCACTTGATTCGTGCACTAATGTAGCAGCTCAATTAGTTCACAGAAGCGGATCAGGTTCGTTGTAAGTAGCTCTAATGTTCCTTCATGCAAATATCAACCATTCCTAAGACAAGGCTAAAGGGATAATGAAGGCATGCCTTAGAGCAAGGTTCTTCTACACAACATTCACACTCTGAGTTATCTAAAACAATATATAGGCCTAATATTCATAACACCTGTATTTAGAGTATGAAGCAGTGGTCAGTATTTCTAACTTAGCTTTGGGCATGTAAACCAAGGTATATGCATCCTAGTTGGTGTCCATGGGCAAGGCACTTGACTGTACTCTGTACTAGTCTTCTGCCAGAATTGTGACATTGCTGGAGGTAAGACTGCAGTCCAGTCTCCAATGCTAGAAATAGGCGATACGAAACCCGGCATAGTTGGATATTGAGATGGTCACTGCACAGGCTGACACAAAACACATGTTAATTGTCTATGCCACAGCATCACACTATTGAAAAAACTATATAGCTTCATTGACTTTCTGCATGATTGTCAATAGGGGTTCCTGCCCATACAAAACCAAATAGTGACTGGAGGACCCTTGTGACTGAGGTTGTGGATATGTGACGAATTATGTTGGCCCCATCAGGTCAGCCCCCCTCTCCTACAGTTTGGCCTCTGTGTCCAAATTTTCAAGCAAGTTTCGTAGTTACCTTATCTTCATCATCCAGTCCAAAGATATCAAGATGTGCTGAGAGGACTGATGCTTTCCTACCAGCAAGGCTCTCATCTATCGTCTCATCATCATCAACACCGGCTGCTACATACTGCTCCAGAAGACTAGCCCTGAAGAGACAGGAAAGAAAGAACATGCTAAATTCAGTGAAGAAATCTCTGAAGATGAACTGCCGAGAGAACTTTATCTAGAGAGACAAACCTGATTTGGACGCTGCCTAGCTTAATCCAGAGCGGAAAATTGAGGATGAAATGCAGAAACTGATGCACAGAGATCAAGAAAGGAATGAAGGAATACCGTCCTGTTGCATGCAGCTATTCTGTGGTTATGTATAGGTCCATATGAAACAATCGTGATTCCTATTAAGTTCCCATATACGTCATATGAACTTATTTAACAAGAAAACACATGTGATAGGAAATGAGCAAACATGTCTCATGATTCCTTAGGATTTTTTCTTGTTCTTCATGGATACATGTATAAAAAACATATCGCCTGTGGGACAAGGAAAAACACTGAGCTAGATTCTCAACTTGATAAGCTTTTACCTGTAAAAAGTAGGTCACCACCAAGTCTGAACTGATGGATAATCATTTGATTAGGGAGAAGTGGGCCTTGGACATCAAAAATTGTTTGGTGAAAAGTCTCCAAGACAATTTAGCAAGGACCATCCAAACATGTCTAAAAGGTTGTAAGAGGGAATTATATCCAGGGTCGAAGGGCCTAGTCTAACAGACCTAAATCCTAGTAATAAACCCACAAATATTCACAAGGGATATATACCATAAAAAGGTTACTTAGGGTATATTTCCGGCTTGTTCTTTTGAAGTCATTTAGTCATGGAGAAAGTTTGGGTTTAAACCGAAATGAGTGGATACCTCAGAGATTTGTATACTTGCAAGACCTTTGAGTCAAACATGAGTCAAACAGTGCATATTGGTTATTTTCAACCTCATATTGCCTTAACAGGTAAACCAGCTATAGGCTTGCCGTAAACTCATCAGCTCCGACAGTTTTTCAAGGAATTTCATAAAAGGGTGGCTTGGACGGTTGATAGAACCACCAACTTTTTGTTATGCATTCAAAAGGGTCCAAAATCTCTGTAAAACCTGAGCATCAGTAGAAATTTTATCGCACTTGGCATCTAAAGAACACAGTGTTTGACAACCTATCTATAATCCAAAGACTACATTATAATTTTCATCACGGACATGTTGATTATGTTACAATAAGTTACAGAAAATTAGAAAACTGTTAGAGAATTCCAGACTGAACATAACATTAGACAAAATCACGGAACTCCCCCCAGCGGTCAGACTGGTTAGGCCCTTTGTCATGATGTGATGTAGAGTGGGCCATTAAAGGACATTTTACCATTTTCTATTGAGTGAGTACATATTATTTACAACTGCCCAAAGTGCCAGGCACTGAAGCGCCCAGCAAACACAGCAACTTTAAGGCCGCAAACCTACAATAATCCTGACTCAAATAGTTTTGATACCGTTTAAAAGACCATTGGCAACATCGACTTTTGTGGCCAAGGTAAAGTTCTAATTCATTTTGCTTTTTTCCATCACTTAAAAATAAACCAATTATCATTTCGCTCTTGTCAGGTAAGGGACCAGATGACAAATAGCCTTTGTTTGGTCTCCTTTTTTAAGCCCCATTTTTCCTCAGGGGTTAGATTAGGTTACCAGCCCTCGGGGCAGTTTGCTGCCCCGTTGCTGATGGTAGGATGGGCAATGACAAATAATCCAATTTTGAGGTCTTGTCAATGCATCACAAGCACTGATAGGACAAGCACAGTTTCGAGTCCAAATGACAGAGACATCTTTTAAAAAGCTAAACGTCAATAGATTGAACACTACCCTCTCCTGCACTTTACATATTCACTTCTCGAGAAGCTGGGGGGGGGGGTACATTAGGGTGTATCTTGAGTAGAAACAGGAAACTGGTGTCCTAGATTACCAATGGGACTAGAGTTTGCAATACATCAGCAATAACTTGGGATATTCAAAATTGCATCCTGAAGGGTACCCATTGTCAGCAACAAGCGGGGATACATTGAGTTTCAACAACATTAATTAATTGTTGGATATCTATTGAATGTTTTTTAGAGACTGATATTTGTTATGCAAACATTACTTGCAAGTAATGATAGAAAATTGCCCAAGACATTTCTCAATTTAGGTTCAATCAGACTGACAGCACATTTGATTGTGAGTCAGTTTCCAGAGGATGAAAACCAGAACATGTCAGACCTTAATTCAATGTGCACCCTTTGGTCAAACAAATCATGATGATAGCATGGGAACTTGTTAACACTTCCTCAAGTTGTTTGTTAATGACTTGAAACAACTCTGCGCAAGTCCACTTCCTCAGGAAATCAAACGACTAAGGTCAATTTTAGCATTAATTGGAATGACTCAACAGAGCTTTACACCAGGACTGCATTGGACATTTGATCATGAGGAAGATTCCTATTCACTCACTCATGTCACTCATCAGGCCAATGATGAAGGCCGACATTCATTTATAGAACTGGATTCCAATGTTCTGTTATGCAGATGTAGACCGATTGTCTCTAATGACAGACAATTAGAAATGGCATGTTAGCTTACACAACCAAACTGTTTCGACCACTTTCAAATTGCCCTTCATTGTTGCCGCGACACAAGAAAAATTCCAGCTTGCGAGCAAAGAGCAGAGGTCAAGGGGTCGATACTGTAATATCGCCGAAAATAAAAGTTAACAAATTTGTTTTTAAGCCGCTCTCCACGCTTAGCTATTTTCATAAAAACTGTCGGAACATCGCAAAGCCAAACTATCAATGGTCATTGCCAGGCCAAGTTTATGCAATGCCTTGCAACTTGACATCGATAACTGCAAATAAACGAGAATTCACATTTTATAAGGGCTCTAAATTACTCTATTATGAAATGGTGCACAGTGTCTGTGACCTTGTCTCAAATACTTCATCGCACTAGCTGTTTAGCCAATGCACGTGCAAGGGCAGGACTGAGGACACCCTGGGGGTGGACTCACCAAACATGGCCATCGTTTATATCATGCAAGGTATAAACATGAGATATAAGCTGCGCTTACACCACGAAATATTGGTGGACCAATTGCACTTACACCACCACATTGCCGCGACAAATTGGTTCGGCAATCCATTGCCGATACAAATTGCCGAGCGAATTTGTCCCACCAAGCTTGATGGTCCAAAATCGCCCGGCTTGTTAAAAGCTCGGCTTTGTCGTGGTGTACGCGCAAATGGATCGGCAATTAGCTAGTTAGATGGTTCGGCTCCAGGCGGCGCTTTCGAAATGGCGCTTTCTGCGCATGCAATTTATTGTTTGCGCGCCATCTGTAGCCGGATTTTATAACTAGCTGCAGCGCTGGTGTAAGCGCTTGGTGGATTTTCGATGGTGCGGCATTGGTTCCCGAACCAAGATTGGTGGTCCATTTTCAGGTGGTGTAAGTGCGGCTACTGTCTGAAATTGTGAGATCTTATTGTCTGGGGCTTATATGACCAAACTATCCTGATAATCACAATCAAGACTGATAGAGTGATACCCGATACACAAGTGTAAATATGGAGGAGGGCCAATTTTGATGGCCGTCATAAACATACTGTTTTTAATGTGTACATTTTCTGATGCATCCTAGATGACAATCTAGAACTTTGTGATGGCTGGCAGTAATGCGTGCTACTGAATCCTTCTTCAGGCTTAATACTAACCTGTGATCAATTTGTGATGAGCCAGCAGTCTGACCTTCTTGGCTTCCAAATGGGGGATTCTTATAAAGGTCATTGAGCAAAAAGTCAAGGTCATCTGCAATACTGTTCAGCAACTGAAAGTACAAGAGAGCAAAAGATGTCATTAGAGAAAGGGTTTAAATTTTAGCAATCGGACATCATAAGGTTGGTTGTATTTAAACTTTCAACTCCAGCAATAGGATTTAACAAAAAACATGTAAAATACCAGATCAAGTAAAAAGATCATCACTCATTCTGCAATATTTTGAATAAATATTGAGAAGATAACGCAAGACGTTCAATCACAGCACTTGAAGAATTACACTGTTATTTCACCAAACACACTCATGTTTAGTTACAGACTTGGAGAGAGTTCTCTAAAGAAAGCGATGTAAAAAACCTTTTTTTTTAGTTTCTCAGAATAAATAGTACAAATGTTTCCATGACAACAGTTGAGAGATACTCTTAGAGGTGAACTTCACTGAAATCAAAAAAAGTTGGCTCTTATACATGTGCACCATTTGTCTGTCTTTTCATGTCTATCACTTTATAACATCAGAATAAATCACTCCGAAACAGCCTAATCTTGCACCATGATCATGGTGATTATGTCCCACTGAATGCAGTATTTATGCTCAAAATTGCCAGCCGATCAGGGTATTACAACAAGTTTTGACAATGGGTGTACCAGGAAAAACTTGTGGAATGTCAGTTATTTCCGTGATACATTGTGACCCTTGCACTGTTTGTCACACGTCTGGTCTGCAAGTATGTTTGGACTTGGTCTTCAGACAGAAACATGTCAGAAAAACCACGATATACAACAATACATTGACATACTCTAGTTTCACTAATCTAAGGTCAGCCAAAGTGGGCGACATAATGATCATTGGAAATTAAGGTTGCCAACAAATTTGATGGCACCAAAGGACCAAGTGCTAAATGTACATGTACATCGAGCTACAACTGAATTATTAGAACAAGCCTTAGATCTGTGAAACTAGTGTATTCACACCTGCAATAGATGGAGGTTTTATCCATGGCTTTTTGACAGCTGTTGTTTGACAATATGTTCCAGGATTTCCCAGAAAATATTAGATTTAATGGGTCTGTTTGAACATAGTTCATTATCTGATGCAAATACTGACCACGCAGCTAATCTAATAAACCTAACCATCATGTGTGACAAAATGATAACAATATTTTACTTAAAGGGACAATTAAGGTAGCTCCCATTCAATGATACAACCACCCGGTATTGATAGCAGGCGTGATCAATCACATAGTTCCTTTAATAGAGCTTTAGTTTAACACCGTTGGGGGCCATGAAAATGACTCACTGGAACAGAGAGCAAAAAGGATTTAAAAAACACCATAATGCTCATTTGAGTGACCAAAACTCTATAAGCAAAGCTACACATAAGTCTATGGTACTTGAAAGGAATAACAGAATTCCGTCCCTACAGGAGACCACTGCATTGGTCAAACACTTGTCAGGTCACTCAAGATATTGATCAGGATGATTTGACGTCACAGATCATGATGATTTGACGTTAAAGACGATAGCTTTGAGATTAGGGTCGTGATGATTGTCAAAGTAGGGTCAATAAGAGAGCTTCAAAAAGACAACTTTGGTCAAACAGAATGATTGAAAGCTGTCATTTCACAACACAAAGTGGTCTGGATGTCCTCATTTTTTTATCACAAATATATATTGTTTACAGTATCATTAGTCTGAATACGAACAATAAGTAAAGTAAATAATTGGCTTAAATTGCCTATCATGACCTGTAAGTCATCTGGTAGCGTTTTAAGTGCGATGTTGATTTGGTTGATCAAAATTAGAGATGATGATCGCGACCTATGTCTGTGTGATCATGATTTCTGATCGCCAAGCACATTCAGATAAATGCATTGCTTATGAATGACATACAGTAACAGTCTGCTTCAAAAGAAAATACAGTTTCTTGATACTTTTTTAATGCGATGAGACGGTTTCACTTCTTCAGCCTCCTTCATCAATCTTAAATTCCCGTACTGCCAAAACCTTTGCTATGGGAGGTCAGCGGTGCAGATCCCTCCGAATTTTCTGATACCGGCTTGTTCTTTGGTGCAACTCCTTATTCCAAAGCCTTGTCCCTGCATTATTTCTGATTCACCAGTAACTAAGCACGGATGAAACACATACGTGAACCTCAACGACATGGTGCAACTCCTTATTCCAAAGCCTTGTCCCTGCATTATTTCTGATTCACCAGTAACTAAGCACGGATGAAACACATACGTGAACCTCAACGACATGCTCAATCACATCTCAAGTAGTGATTAGTCATTTAAATATTGTTTTGCAAACTTAAATTCACAATTTTCGCATTGACCGTTAAATTCAAATAGAGAGAAATAATTTACGGCAATACCATTCCTTTGTACAACCTAACCTTAGTTGTTTGACCTGACTTTCCCTGTGACATTGTTACCCATGTCCGCTCCCAAATATTTTCACCTTGAGTGTCTTGAAGGGTCATTTCCAGTGTCAAGATTACAACATTGGTTATCTCTGAGTAGCCTTTAAGTGTATTTATTGAGAAGGTTTGTGTACTAGTAACTGATATGAGTGATTGTTTAATGGCATTTTGTATTTCCAAATGATACTTCTCATTAGTGTCATTCCAGACTGACAGTTCCAGGGATGATCGAGATAGCAGGGTTATCGTAACACCACTTGTTGATAAAGAGTCAACTAGACTCTGGCCATCTGCCGCACTTGCATCTGGCCACTCTGAGTATAACCCCCCCCAATTTTTAGGGATCGATGCGTACTGGTTCCCCTATCCCCATCTGCAATCAAAGGCGTTTTGAAACAAAATCGACCAAACTCTGGGAGGCTTAAATCATCATCTTGCATTAAGAGAAGGTTTGACGCCAACAAGCCATTTGACTTTTTAACCTTTAATCTGAACATGTGGGTCTTCCCTACTTAAACTAGTTATTCATAATTCATGGTAAAATAGTGACAAAATCTTCCCAAAATGGCCTTCTCTTGCTTGACACGGGCTAAATCTACCAGGTTGAACTAATGTGCCGATAATGATATTGCTAAATGACAGTAAGGTTTGCCAATTGACTGCAATACATGTTTGCAAGCTTATGGCACTACACCAACACAGTGAAAACAACCCTAACAATCTGACAACCTTTTGACCAATACTGTGCAACTTTATGAAACTCTGCCAATCCCTCATTGCAGAGTTAAATTGAACATGATAAACAGCAGGAATTGAGCACAAGCGTATCGTTTGGTCAACTGAACTGGTCTTGGTCTCAGGACTCATCCTTTTTAGCTCACCTCTTAGCGGAGGTGAGCTTATCCCATACCGTGGCGTCCGTCGTCCGTCGTCGTCGTCGTCCGTTAGCAGGGCACGTTTCGTAACTGTTAGAGCTATTGAGTTGAAACTTGGTACACATGTACCCTTATGTAATGACACCTTGGAGACCAAGTTTCGGTCCGATTCGTTTCATGGTTTGGCCACCAGGGGGCCAAACGTTAAAAGTGAAAATATGCAATATCTCCCTTAATAGTAGTCGGGAAATTTTGAAAAAAATATGGTAGGTACTTCTAGCAAAGGTGCATCATATATCCTCCGGGTTTTTGATTTGACCTCCTTTTCAAGGTCACAGAGGTCAAATGGTGTAAATTGGCCGCCAGGCCGTAACTATGGCACGTTTCTTAACTGCAATGACTATTGATCACAAATTAAGTACACATGTACCCCTTGGTCAGGTGATCTCAGGTACCGAAGTTTGGTGCGATCTGATTTGCCGTTTGGCCTCCAGGGAGGGGGCCAAATCCGAAATTCTTCAAAATGCCATTATTCCTAGTAATGACTTGCCCGATTGGCACCAATTTTATATCATAGGTACATCTGATTCTAACAACCATTCAATGTGTCACCCGGGTCTTCTTTGATTTGACCTACTTTTCAAGGTCACAGAGGTCGAATGTACTGTAAATTGGCCATTTTGGGGAAATTGTAATTGCTTGGACCTACATCAAACCTAACACTACATGACACAATACCATGCTCTTTATCCATCTTTCCTCCACATGAGGTGAGCACAATGGCCCTGGCCATTTCATTTGATTCCCTACCTTATTCGATACATAGAATTGAGTGGGTTTATAACATCAACACCACTAAGCAAAGACATTAGAGGAAAAAAAAATGGAAGAGAAAACTTTATATGAACTTTATCAACTCTGATAATAATATTAGAATACAAAAAATCGCTGATGATAAGTGAACAATCCTAGTTCCTGGAATCGTGCCCCCTATCCAACGAGTTCTTTTATTTGAAATGGGTCAGGAAAGACAACTAGAGGAATGAGCAGTTTATAGAGTGACCTTAGTGCATATTCTCCTGTCAATTGAGAATCTATTATAATACTTGACACCCATATTCTATTTCATATTCCTTATCGTATATCATATCATTTCACAATTGGAAATGCCAGAAAATTTTGATTCTGAAGGTCGATTACAACCAAAACAGAAGGAATTTATGGGTTGGTCTTTTGAGAATTGGGGATGACCAGAACAGTTTCGTGACAAAGACCCTAAACATGTCTAAAGACTTAACAGGTTTTCTAATATCCATATTGCCACAGGGGTATAGGCAGAAAACTAAGTCTCCACTCTAATCACCCACAGCAAGGTTCTGGGGTCCTTTATCCCACATTTCCGCCCAAAAAGGTCATGAATAAATATCATCATGGTAAATTAATCACATTATTTCAACCAAGAATAGGGGTCCTGATTAGCCATAAATATTCCAAGAATACAGGCATTGTAAGGGACCTTGGACAAAACACTAACCTGGTATTGGTCTACCACAGCTTAATGAGCTCATTAAGAACATCAATTAAACAGCAGGTGGTAAAGTGCCCAATCAAGAGCTCAGAATGCAGAAGCGACTAAAAACATATACTTTTGTGGGTAAATATCCGAAAAGGAAATATTTGGCATTTGTTCCTGACGGTCAGGTAAAGTTTGATTGTTTGATGTAATGACCATGGAACAAGCATGTCATTGGTACCTAATATTGTTGATTATTGAAACAAAGAAAGGGTTCACAAGAACTTGAGGACCTTAATATGCATGCATGTTGAGAGCCTAAATCAATATGATAACCAGTTTTTCAGAAATCAGAACCAATCCACACCCCAATCCGCAACTCTTTATAGAGAAAAAACTACCTTATTTCATTGAAAAATGTGAACTCTCTTGTGAAATATACTTAACTACTTAGCTTCAAAGCCTCCACATCAAAGAAATCAGTAAAATAGACCCCACAGTGGAAAGTAGACAAGTTAGAGAATCTTATCAAATCAACGGTAACACAGCACATGGGGAAGTCATACGTAATGTTAGGACACATTTTTGACATTTTGAAGCCTAGCTTTACAAACACGGGCCCAATTTGGGGCTTGTAAACTTGACTTACTCCGATGTCAAAGGCTAAATCATGAAAGGATCAACATTGGGAAAGAATTCCTTCAATTCAACCTACTGATTTAGTTGGAGTTATTTTTTGGAATGCACTGAGAAATTTATTCATGTTCAAGCCGCAAAGGATTGGCATTTCTGTTCAACGAAATGTTTTAAAGATTAGTCGTTGTTTTTCCTAAAATAATAGTAAAATTTTGAGCATTGCAGGTGTACAAAATCTAAAATGATTACAATTTTAGTATTCTTCTTCACTGTCAAATCTGCCATCTGTGACAATGCCACTGGGACGATTGACACTCAGTAACTCTGTGATGGATCACACATCTCATACAGCACGTTGAACAAGTGCTGAATGACAATCACATTCTATTGTCATTCATGAGAAAGCTGACTTTGTCAGCAAAACTATCAGTGGATGAATACACCATGTTAGAATTGAATATCATTGTATCAGTATCAGCCTGGGCTGTCAAAACACCATTTTCCATTGTGCATTGGCCAGACAATCCTGCAGACAGAGTATACAATTTCGGAGCAAGCTGGGGGATGGACAATGTTGCAATGCATTGGCTCTTGAACCTGCCTAATATTCATCCACAATTGCAGGGACCCAGTATTATGGCTTTAAATCAAACAAATATAGTTATCACGCTATTTAATGGTGCATAGACATACCAGAAGTGTCAAAGTACCCAGTTGAAGTGTATTGCAAGAGCAACTGGTTTGCACATTGCCCCTCCAAAAGCAATATCACAGAGTTTGCTCTAAATCTAAATTGATCATCAATAACCATGCAATTAAATGTCAAGTAGTGTCAACTGTGTCAATTAGAAAATGGAACCATCAACGGAAATTTTTCCCCTTTGATTTCATGAATTGTGCCAGTGTAATCATATACTTTCATTAAAATACCATCAATATGAGAAGAGACCATAATGACTACAGTCAAATGGTTTACTTAGAATCTGGTTGGCCGTGTCATTAAGGTGATTGGGTTGACACTGAATCTTTTCTGTCAAACTTCAAGTCATCCTTTAAAATTGTTTCCTTGCAGCAGATTACAAACTTCATTGGCCCAAAGGTCCCTTACAATAACAATTACAAAATTTCTGAGACACTGTAGAGAGAGAAGGTTAACCATAATGAAGGAAATTCAATTTAAAAGACCAACATAACCTACATACCTCAATAATTATGCAATTAAAATATTGGACTTTACTCTAAAACAACCACTGAAAGTGCTTTCTTATTACCGGGGTAATGCCTTGCTGCCAAGATAAAGACAATATGTTGCTTAATACTACTTGTAGTAATGATGCAGCCCATGTAATCATCTGATATTTTACATCCTAAACTGAAAATAGCATCTCGAATATTAGCACATTGTTACCTAATCAATAAGGCAACATTGGTTAGTAGTCAAAACAATTCAGGAGGAGTTTTTGATTGTCAGGACTGAGAAGTCTGTACTCTTCAACTGTTTCCACCGAAGTTTTTCTAACACTACCGGTAAGATATTGATGAGCATATCTGCAATCCAAGCTGAAAAAGGACCCCCTATAAGAATTTAAACAAGTGATGAAGGACACCTAGACTACTTACAGAGAGCATATCCTCTAGCGTCTCTGGCTCTGTCTCTCCGTCCATCAGCTTCGCGTCCATCAGTATCCCATTCAACATCATGATCGTATACTCCAATCATTCAGACACCACAAAAGTGACCATAACAGTTCCACATGGCTTAGTCACACATTTCCTGTCCAATTGCCTTAACACTCTAATGACTTGTGCCAACCCGCACACCATTTAAATCCACCAACAATGTTATGGACTTGTACAGTAAATGACTGCACCCCCACTGCAGTATGCAAATATTGGACAACAATACACAAAGATTTTTCCAGACAAATACGTCACCAAAAAGTATTAAGACAAACAAAGTCTTCACAGGATAATTTATTGGGACATTTTCTTTCCAAACGTCTTCCGGAAATGAAAGCAAAAAGCAAATAGGCACGGGGTATATATATTATGGAACATCCAATTCAAATGGAACAGCCCTCTTCAAATTAGATCATGTTCGTCACAGCTGACTCCAGCCAACCATGGTCAACAACCAGACTGGCTAACGACCGGTTGGACAGCCATGAAGACCCCCCTGGTGAACAAAATGACCCCCACCCTCACAAATTTATAATCCTAAATCCCACAAAGAAATACGAGGAAATAACTGAGTTACAGAAGTTGGAGAGGCGACAAGCAAAATGGCAATGACCATTTCCAAGGCAACATTCCATACCCAACAAAGATGACCCCCACTGCATGTAGTTCATGAAAACAACACCACAACACCACTCCAACTCTTCTTGTTGGGGTAAGTTCAACTAAAGCAACAGCCATAAGTTTAATCAGGACCTCCTTTCTAGACCTCCATTGACTAGCACCAGCCAATCAAATTCAACAGCTCACACGCCAATCTGGCCAGCGATTGTCTGGTGGGCCAAGAATATTGAAAGAGTACAATAACCTTCTTGATCAGCATAAATAAACTCGTACCCCCTCCCACGATATTCAACCTTTATATGATAGGAGATCCGGCTACATTTTGATACTAGTCACCCCGAACAAAAAGCATAACCGTCTTTTGAGCACATTGATAAAGATCTGTGCCTATAATACTTCAGATGACTATCAGTGACACATGAGTTCACTGAAAAAGGCTAGGTGCATATACTCTCAAATGTCAAGGACACTTAATTGAATTAAATGGACGAAATGCCATGGTGGTCTTTGATAAAATGCTGAGAATTTGATAGTCGTGTTTCAACAGCAGCTTTCTTGCCAGGGTCAGTCTGGAGAAGGGTTGGAGGAAGTGGGTCTCCATAGTCTGTCATGCAACACCCATGACATGCACATATATGCCAGCAGCACTGTGGGCTTGGTTTTAACAGGGCAGGAGGTCTCATCTCACAGAATATGAGTGACCACCGAAAGTAGCAACAGCCCCACCAAGAGGAGTACCAAAGATCAAGGAAAAAGTCACTTGGCCACTTGATTGTGACAGGTGACATTTGTTGTTGTGCAGAATCATTGGTTATCGAGGACTTCCTAGCGGGGTTATGAATCCTTTGGAAGATTAGTGGGGGGGGGGAATTTATGTCGAACGATACTGTCCTCTGCCTGATATTGCAGGACAGTCAGATATATCTTCCGAATAACTTTTCAAATCAACGTCATTGTTGTGAATCGATATTCATGTCCTTAGCCTTCAAACCAAGTTGGCTGTATTTGTCATGAGAGAAGTCTACACTCTACAGCACATCTGGCCAAGAAAGAGTGGGATGGAACTCCGAAAATAATCAACTGAGTTCATCTTTTCATATCTTTCCTACTGGCATTGAAATCAAAATATGTTTAACAAGGTTCACACTGGGTGTGATTAGATTGAATGACATATGCTCAATGTGGGTGCTTTCAACCCGGATTTGCACATATTCTATTCACAAATAAAAATGTAATGATTTTCAATGAACAACAGATCAGCCCCATTCTGATAATTGATATCGTATTTTTCTGATATATGATGACAGATAACAGGAAATGACAGAGCAATTACGTTCAGATATTTTATTTCCTATTATATCACACAAGTGTGGACTGCTGGTTGTTTGCCAAGGATTGTCAAATTGTGGTCAGGAGGACCACGGTTGGCAGAAGTTTTTGTATCCTGACACCCATGCACATATTAAAATGAGTGCAGTAGAAGATGCTGGGATATGCACGCGTAACCAGATGGAAATTTTGTTTCAACTTCTGCCAATCGTGGTTCTGATTTAAGGTCCTAAAAGTATAGGCTTACTTCATTGTCAACTCAGAATACCACACCAGGATAATGTTTAAACAGCACTTAGAACAATCTATATGCCTATACATGATGATAAGACACCACTGTCACTAATCCCATTAGAGAAAGGATATCAAAGATTATTAATCACTTTGTCAAGCGTTGTTTAAATCAACTGTGAGCCCTGTATTATCAGGTGGTAGTATTCGGACTGTTCTCAGACTAGATCCTGTTTGTCACAGGGTATTTTACAGGTGACAGCCCAAATATCCTTGACAGGGTTAAATCAACAAATATGTTGTTGACAATGCGCTGTCAATATTGAGACAATACACAAATGATTTTCGCTCATGTCAAACCTGTCTCACTTTCCGAAGGACCAATACCCTGCTTTTTGTTGTGACTTTGATCATTTTGATAGTTTCCAAGAAATTCACAGAAAACTCGGATCAACCTGGAGAAAGCAAAAAACAATGCTATAATCTTATTACTAAATTAAAACAAACTTTAAGTGTGTATATAGTTGAGGTCAGTAATAAAGACTTTCATTCCATAAGACTAAATGAAAAGATATGATTTTAAATGAAAGTATCTTGAGTTTCTGAAAAACATTCAGAAGAAGGAGGAAGACGTCAACATTTCAACTTGCACCTTTGGTATCAGCAGCTTTGGCTTTACTTTAGAGTTAAGACAACCTAGTAACAGTGATTTCAAGAAGAACATCTTTATTAAGCATTTTGCTTTTGCACACTTTTCCCTTATATGTCTGAAATTCCTGGATCCGCCCAGTCATGAGCGGATGTTGAACAAAGCAAACTCTGATTTCCAGGGCTGCACTTTTCCTATGACATGACCTAGCGTCCAGGGGACATGCCAGACAAATCGATATGTACAGGACATTTATCACCCTGAACAAATATTTTGCAAAACCTAGATGTTGAAAGCTGGACAATACGAGGCTGTCAAACCCTTGATATCTCGGACCAGGATATTTTACCACACTTGAGACGGCACTGGTAGTCAACACACCCTAGTTCATGGGTCTGACCTGTTGAGCCTAACCCCAAGTAGCCCATCTTATAGGACCTGCATGACCCCATGGCTGGTTCAGCCACCTACCCATGCCAACCTAACAAAAATATTTTATGCCAGATTACATTATTCTATTAAAGTAGAGATCATGGTTTTTCCTAAGATTTCAAAATAACAATCGGACTGAATACATGAACTAAATATTTCCTTTTGTCTTGTCTCGTCATGAACTGCCAATCACCCATGATAAAGCTGAGAGCTACTTTCCGGGTAATAAAATGATAAACTTGAAACCTTCAAGAACTGCGAAATACAAAACACAGTGTTATTACTAAATCATTCAACTTTTAAGACAAAACGCAACAATAGCCTAGGTAGCGATAGGTTGTGTCAATACGTCACTTTAATGGGTGGCCCATTCTTCCAAGATACTGACAGATTCCTTCTGACCGAATTATGATATATCTTGTCTGCAACTGTGCAATCCGTCTGTCAGAATTCAGTCAGGAGCAAAGATGCCGAGGACAATGACACGCATCATGTTCATTAAATTAGAAAAATTTCTGGTTTATGATTCTAAAAACAATTCTCCAGTGATAATTTGCACTAACATATTTCACAGAACTTTTGAACCCAGGGGTAATATCTCACATATTCTTCAAATAAACATATCAAATGTAACAACCAGTTTGATACTAAGCCTGAATTTTATGGCTGACAGATGATACAACATGAAAGAGGCCCTTCTCTAATTATAAGTGAAAGCAGCACTGATGAAAGTCAACAGATCAATGCAGTGAGATAATACAGAAGTTATATAGAAACAAAATGATCTTACCAATTTATAGCTCGAGTGTCTGTTGCCAGCAACATTGTCATAATTAGCTATCTCCATCTTTGTCTGGTGTCAATATAATCCTTTATGCCAAAGAAGTAATTTTATATGAGAATCAATCAGCTGAGTTCCTTTTCATACTCCATCTGAAAAAAAAGACAAGCAGACATTCAAATGATGAATTTTCAAATACACACTAACAGTAACTAAATGATTTAGTACATAGAATGAGGGATGCAAAATGACAAGCGACGAATTGAAAGTTTTGAAAAATCAATTCCGAGAAGAAGATTCAGGAACATATGAGTATCAAACCAAACGTAAGTGTATCAAACTGAGACTGTCATTGAGACAATGTGATAGTCAGTGTCCCTTGTCCCCCCAGGCCATCAAACAAAATAACTGCAGGTGCACTGACTTGGCAAATTTCTGTTACAAACACAGGTAGTTCCACAGTGAATCATAGTTTAGGTCATTTCACCTGTTGTTTTCAGTTGCCAGGTGAAGTCTGACCGAGAATACCGATCACTTCAGCTGAAGTTACTAAACCCATGTAAACTAAGAGAGTATCTGCCTACACAATCACACCCCGGAAACTCACAGATGTAAAACAAAACGCATGACAAATAGTATATATTTACATGAAGGTAGTGAAATTTTGGTGAACCAGTGTATGTGAAAAAATCAAATAGCATAGAATCAGGAAATAGACTTAATCAACACAATTTGTAACAACTTCTTCCTACCACAGCACTTGATGAAGTCCTAAAAGCAGGATTCAGCTGAGGTTAAATACAGAATGCCAAACCACAAAATGAATCAAAGAAACTTGCCCTCCTGTCTCAGCTTGGAGTATCTATAAGGTCTCAGCTACCAGGACAGCCTCTTGTGCCAACGTCAACACTGGCATTATAAGATCTAAAACAAGAAGCCCAGAGGCCTGCACATCAGCTGACCAAGCCCAGGAAGCGACTTATACTAACTCAACAAAAAGGCCATTGTCACAAGGCAAGTGAGATCAAAACAAGAGGCCTACGGGCCTGATACTCAGCTGACTGTTAAGGCTAGTGTCAGAACTTCAAGGCAGGATCTTAGAATGAGTACCAACATACATAGATGTAACTTTTTGGGGAGAAAAGCAAGGGACATACCTCACCACAAGTATAAGCTGAAGATATCGTTATCCACAAACCACCACCGACTTCCGTCCTGTCTGAAGTCTAATGAAGCTAATGGTTCAATGAGCTTCTTACTCATAGATAACAGGCCACATAAGTTATGGAGGAAGCATGCAGCTTCCCGCAATTCAGATCGAATGCTAGTGGTTTTAAAAAGCGCTGAGCAAATTGTAGGTAACCATATTTACATGTAATGGCCGTACTCCCAAGCATCTAGCATTAGTCAGCACATATAGTAAACATGATAAATCAAAAATAAGACTTCAGACTTAATTGTAGGTCGAGCTGTTCAATGATGTATTATGAATTATTGACCCTGATCAGGTGATGGTCCCATATTGAGAACTTGTTAACGTTTCTTGTGCATGAGAAGGGCAACTCCCAAGTAAAAGGACCCTGGACGACCAATCCTTCCCTGACTTGAAACAACACAGCACAACCTGAGTGACCTGAGTAGGCCTCTGCACTATGGTGACAAAACTGTATCAGGACCACCCAAATATCAGAGATTTTAATCAAAACTAATAATAATATCAACTTCTGTCTGGGAGCAACAAGGCTCTCATAACCAGACAAAACAAGCAAATATGCTAAACAGTAGCACTGAGAATCTAAAGGCATTTGAAAAAAACTGATAATATCATGAAGAAGTCGTAAGAAAAATATAAACCAATTCCAGACCAAAGTACATAAATACATGTATAATGTTATCTCTGGCTCTATCTCATTGATACATGTCGAAGCATGTTCGGAAAGCAGTTGGCTTCTGAAATTCACCTCACCAGGATTTACAGGCACAGCGTAATTAAAGAGTAGGGGTTACAGGGAACAGCTCTACCTTTGGATTCCTTAACAGTTTATACCTGATCAGTTTAAAGTTTTTTCTGCAAAGGTTGAGTTTTGATCCTGGCACAATTATGAGGACATGGAATGCATCAAAAGGTAAAAGATTTGATGAGATTGGTGAAAAAACTAAAGAAGTTGCATGATTATTACCCAAGGTTTTGTTTCGATTCTAGCTATTTGGTAGCATACACATGTAAGTTAACTTTGTTTATGTTGGTTGTTTAACACTCAATTCTACTACATCGGAATGCTAATGAGCGAGAGTCAAATTCCATGGATAGTTTAGTTTCATCTGATATTTGCCTCAGTGGTATTTCTGAGCATAAATGAACCAGCCACAAGATAACTAATGGGTTACAATAATAATTCACTATGAAATGAAGTTGAAGATTCAGACCTGTTCGGGAATCTTTTGATCAGCAAATCTTGTTCCAAACTGTGTTGTAAGCTTGCACTCCCGGTCCCTAACAATGGTAACATGAATCAACAGAGGGGACCACTTGATAACCAAACCTAGAATATCCAAAAGAAGTTTTCACCAATCCAATGCACTGATAAAGCTAAAAACAAGAAATTATGTTCTTCCTGAGGTCGACAGAGTACTGTCTCAGACAGTATAGCACTGCTCCTTTCCCTGAGCAAAGTTCCCTTCATAACATTCCTGAATATTTTTGAGGGTTTATCTGGACCAGGTATTTCCCTCCATTAGTTGCTGGCATTACACTGTTGATCATATCTTTAGAGAAATCTGTGTAAGTCTTCCAGTTTACAGTACATGTCAGCTAGAACTGTCAATATCAACAAAGATTGATTGATTGGAAGCTCATGACAGGATGAGGAAGGAGCCGATGTCAAATAATGAGTCGACAATTTGATAAAATTTGATGAGTTTCCGAAGCTATAGTGTGAGTGGGAAGGTCATGCCTCTTCTTGGTGACATTTTGATCAGATGATCTGGTATTGCACGCATGCACTCAGGAAAAAACAACAGATTTAAGAACAACATGCAACGAGTAAAACGAAATTACAACTTCCCAAAGAACCATCTGAATAGCCCACTGGACACTGGGTATCTTCAATCAACAGCCTCTCAGTGAAGAAATAACATACTACCAGAAATTATCCCCTCATTCATTTGACTGCATGAGTTGATGAGAGCATCCACCATGGAATTAAGCAGTGGAGTTGAAAATTAGTGGTAAAAGCAAGAACTGGTAGAAGAGGGAACATACCTGAAATGGTTAATCCACAGCTAAGACATGACCTAGAGGGATCTTTGAGCATTGATGGTAACAATACGGATGGAATGAGGAATTACACTTCACCAATCCTATCAGACTTGTTTGTGAGTTAACACACTTATGAATCATCACTAACTGGGAACTTATCTACATAGAGACAAAGGAAAACAACCTACTACAAGTGAGAATGAGGCGACGTTCTAGCATGGGGATTGAACAGCAAAAACTTGACACTGTTGCCTGGGATACGGGCTCTGAAGCTACTAATGACTACCCCCCCCCTCCCCCAGGTCTATTGTCTATGGGAACATTACACTTACTTTGTAAAACCCACATGATACATTTCAATAACCTGCCACTGTATCAAAAGTTTGATCATGAAGAAGAGTGAGAAATAGCCTGTAGCACCTGTGGATTTCAACAAAATGAACGAAATGAATGAAAAACTCAATACAAGACTTCCTACCTGAGTGAGCAGTATTGCCATATCTCAAACCGATCTCAAGATCACAAACTGGATCCTGAATGTCTACAGTCACACTCAGAACTCTCCAACTGTTAGAGATAATTCCGGTTTCTCTGTTTTGACCAAGATGAAACTTACTAGGATTCGGTGAACCTGAAGAGTTAATGAATTTGAAACACAACAAATCATGAAAGTGTTTACCTGAAGATGCAAGTCCCACAAGACTGTACACAAGTCAGAAAATCCATATAGCTTCATAGAGCACTGAGGTTTTTGCTTGCATCCTAACTCACAACTGACAGTGATCCAAAACATTGAGGACTGGCCAGATCAGTTCACCTGCTGTGAGGGGATGTGTATGGAGAAGGGGGACATTGTTACCAGGCAAGAATGCAAAGATGGACAAGGGATATCAGCAGTGAACTAAACTGACAACTCTCAAACAGCGAGTCAGAGTGAGGATGCAGGATTCTTGGCTCTCTCACCTGGTATATACCTGACCGTCTGAATCTGCATTAATTCCAAAGTGGAAACAAAACAGGAACTAGATCATCTTCTCTCCAGGAAATCAGCAATCAGGATCCACCTAATTGACTCCTTACATGTTAATGTTATTCTTGTTTCTGAATGAACAGCCAATGACTCCAGAACTAATATACGAATATAATATGTCCTACTCAAAAAACTTACTGTGGTGACAGAGCATTCAAAGTTAACTTAGCTTCCATTTTCCTCAAGACCAGATATAAATTTGGTGGGCCAAAGCAAAGCTGATTATTTCACTCGCATGATATTGCCTCAAATATCTAGACGGATCAATATTGAGTACAAAACCGTATATAAAATCCCTTGAGAGACAAAGAGACCCCGTTCATACTTCAGGACAGTTAGACCTGGACAAAAATATGACCTAGTTTATCGCCTCTTTAACAAAGAAACATTTAGAAAAATATAATACAATATTTTATTATGTACGTTTCAAAAAGACTTGTAAAACTTACAGGAGTGCTAAGAATAACATGAGACAAAGACGAAAGAAAAAGTCTTTGAAGTAAAGGTAGGCTCACTTGTTACCCAAACACTGAAACAGAACAAGATGTAGGAATTTCACAAAGTGAATATTCTTCGGAAATCTACAGTAGATACATATAAATGCAGCTTGTGAAACTGTTTCATTCATCTTACATAAACTTTAATGATCGAGCTGCAACAATGAATCGTTAGAAATTAACTGAAGTCTCGCCAGATAATTGATAGGGGATCATTTCAGGTCAGACCCCTGGGGTGGTAGTGACCTACCATTGTGCTGGGGCCAAGATTTACAGCTAGAGTGAAATTAAAGGCAACTAAAAAATAGGAAAACTCACCAAACTAGTCAATATCTTGTCATTCTCGAGTCTTCTTTTACAGGTGCAGTTTGAAGCAGGTATCTGTTAAAAGCAACTCTTGATGTATTCCCTTGCAGACACTATCGAAAGTAAATAAAGCAAGATTCCCATGTAAGGTAAGTAGTGTCGCATTCGAAATGACCATATCATTTTCATAGTCTGAGGTCAATAGGTCTAAGCCTTCATGATAAGTCCAATTTTAGGTCTTGGGCTAATAGGCCTAGGCCTTTACGATAAGTCCAAATGTGAGTAAGTCACTTTATGGGCCATGATTTTAGTCTTCAAAGACAGGATTGATGTTGAATGTGATAAACCTTGTTGTTGACAAGTGCCATGTTGTTGGAGAGTGTCACCTCTCATTGCAATTCATAGAATGAAATATTCTGATTTAAACCATGGAGAGCATTGCCATTGCATTATGTGTCAGTTTCAGGGTTATGGGAATTGTAAAGCAATTGAATTTGATGGATTGAAGAATAAATCACCTGGTGCAGTTGGTGAGATGTATCTGAATTGTAGGGCTGGAATTTCGGTATAGGCTTCACTGACTCACTCCCACCTGCAGCTTCTAAGGCTTACTTACATCCACCTGTTGGCCTAAGATTCATTGACCCAAGATTGCACTAGATTCACTGCAAACCGATCTTACCCCAATAAACTGAATCCCACCTTAATAACTGGCAGTCAAAGTGATCTCAGAGCCTTGTATGTCCAGATGCTGCTCAGTATTGACATATATGAATTATTAAAAATGCACAATAACAAAGAGAAACCTCCTGGTTATTCATACAGCCAAAAACTAAAGATTCAAACCCACAAAGTGATATTTTGATAAAGAACGTTGATAGAGATTGAAGGGTTCCCCCCAGACCCTACCCCTATACCTACCTGTTTATCCACCTGTTATTCTGCACAGAATACCAGTACATTGAACTGAGGAACCTGTCTGAATTGCAGCCAGATTGAGCCAGGAAAACGAACTACAGGAGCATTTTAAAACATGGGGATTTCATACCAAACAACTGGCTGAGAAAATCGAAGCCCTGCACAGATCTCAAGCACATACTCAACGCACTAACACGCACCTCATTCAGCTATGAAAATAATGACTGTTTTTAAAAACTCCTGTCAAGAAGTTCTTAGGATTCCTCAACTAGTACATGTACAGTGTTAATGTGTCAGACAAATAGGAGCTATGCTTCTGTAGAGTGGGACTTAATGACTGTATTTGTATTCTTCAATTGCATGTGAGATTCACTGTGACGAAAAATGTGGTAAAATATCACACTTCGTTTTTAAAGAAAGGGAGAAATTTCCATTTCTAAGCAGAATCATTCAAAGACGCCAATCATAAATTGAGGTATCAGTATTAAGTAAGGCTACCATGACCCCATGTTTGAAGAGTGGCACCATAATGACTGTTTTTAAACTCTTCCCACAGAAAAGAAGTCCCTAATGATTGTTGGCCGAGCTTTATGTGTCTCTCACATACTGACAGTAATTACCAGTACAAATATTGCACTTTTGAACGAAAACCATAAAAATCCCCGACTGCTTTGTATACATTTTGGATAGTCTATACCGGTGAGCCCTACATGTTACATCTAGCTTCCACCACATGATCAGCTGTTATGTACAGTTTGAGTACAGTTGTGTGCATAAGCACTTAGCACACTTAATATTTGTTGAGGATTGGTTCAGCTAATATAACTCAAGCACACAGACAATTTATCTTCTCAGGTCAACCTTCCCTTGAACCGTCATTGAATTATGCTGTACAGCAGATATGTTGATCAGATCATGCAACATCAAAGGGTACATCAACATTTTAATGGAAACCACGGATTGATTTTTGAGAAGGGCATCAGAACCAAGCATGATGGCATACTTTTTCTTGTTCAAAAGAGGCGTTAACACTGCGATTTAATCAAATTTGTTACTGAAATAACAACAGATGGTTCACTTCATATGGGAATTTTGTTCACGAAAATAAAGGACCATGAAATTGGAGGGGTAACCAAATATACCAGGGGGTATCACCACAGATCACTACACAAGAAACACACCACATATTAACAACATATTCAGCACACAACTCCAATGAACAAAAGAAAATTAAGACCCTTTTAGGAAAATTGCCTCAGGTATGAAGAAGACCCAAGATAAAGGGTAGACAAGACAGTTGACAGAAGGTATTGTGAAGGGTTCGCTGACCACACATGGAGGCCAAAATGTGTCCCTTCCTTGACTTCAAACTTTGAATCCGTCACAACAATGGAAAGCTTTTGTTACGAGGTGAATGAAATATGAGAGATGAAAGATCCGCTACCGTAGGTGTTAAATTAATGCATGAAATTTGTGAAATAATTGAAATGACAATACCTTGGCGTGAAGATGGATTGGTCCTCCTGTCACAATATTTCTTATCTCGAGGGCAAAGATATGTCCAGGCCTGGTGGCGTGAGAAGGTAATGGTCATCAGCTTATCCATTCATTGAATTCACACAACGAGCAACACGCACTGAAATATGATGGAAAGCCATATAACATACAAACAAGCCCAATCCAATCATTCAAATTATGTCAAAGTGGAGATAATTTCACTCTTCACCAGCATTGCTCAATAAAAGCTCATTCAGAAATATTAGAGTATATTATACAGTCTCTCTACGAAGTTCAAGGATTATAGTGAAGAGTCTGAAGGGGTTTGCATTGAGATTAAGAGGTCATAGGGTTATCCTACCATGACATATGTCACTTGGACATTGGTTTTCTTTTCCTGTTGCCGACAATACAGACATGGCAGCAGAAGAACAAATAACAAATGATTTGCAGACTGAACTTTTCAAACATTTCTGGGCTTGCTGATGCCGACTTCCAGACCTTACAGTCATGGCAGTAGAGCATGGCATAGGCCTAGAACAATTGATATGCAGGCTTAACTATTCACAATAGACGCTGGTTGCATTCCTAGAATGATCGGGATTCAGGACCTACCTGTTAGATGAAGATGATGTTCAGATGCATTCAGGTTATCCTCATCAGTACAGCCACTAATTCAGTACTGATTGTTTCAGCTCTTTAACCCTTTGTTTTGTTGGCCAATTGTGTAGTAAACAACGCTAATAGGCCAAGGTTTTCAATATACAATGTAAGGCGTTTGAGTGTAATTATTAGATAGCAATGAGTTCCTTGGGAAGGGATCAACTAATTAGCCCCTTGTTACACTGGACCACAATGGTAGTAAAGATAGTGCACAGGCCAAGGTTTGGAAGTAACATTATCCAGAAACACAATCATCTTCAATGAAAAAGCTTTGGGTTTTCTAAGAACGGATAAATAAGTGCTACAAATCTAATTATGTTTAGAAAGGGAATGTTGTAACTCATCTCAAGGTTTTTCTCATGATATTGATAGTACAAAATGTATATATAACAAAACTAAACCGAATAGAAATGTTTGGCTATGTAAATCAACCAACTTGTTTTCCTTGAAAGTTTGATCCCAACCTTTTTATGATGGACTACTGGATTATTCTTTGCTTGGCACTCTGTTAGAGGAATTTCACTGAAGAAGCCCAAAACATTATTGCTTCACACTCATTAATACAATCATGCACCACCTACCAATACAAGAGGCTCAAACACTGCCTGCACTCAATGACCCGCAAGCCAATGCAAATTTTTACTCGTCTAAAACAAAAATTAGAATCTTTTAGCGTAGCTATGAAAAAATGTTCCTACACAATTTCCTAAGAACTGTTGGATCTGAAAAAGATACCAGTCAAAACTGATTATATTGACACTGTCAGACAGAGGCAGTTCTTCTTGGTTGTGGTATGGTTAGTGCATCTCTGGCTTGGTCAGTACAGACAGTGCAGACAGGTCCAGGAATCAGGCAAGTAAGTTATCAATGTGGCCAGATACAACATTCCAGCCATGTCCGGGATTGGTGGTAGACGAGGAATCTGACCCACTTGATAATGGAAATAAAAGGGCAATGATCTACCGGTTGTCTATATTTCCAAGAACTTATGGCCTTTCTTTAACTCTTGATATTACTGAACTTTGTGTCTTGAACACAATATTTCACTGATGCTCAAAATATAAGTTTAACATCATTGTAATTTTGTCCGATGCATAAAAGCAGTGACTCTGTTTTTGAACTCTATAGATGCAGTGGAATTGACCTCACCCCTGCCCCTCTCACAAGGAAGAATAAATAAACAGGATGACTAAATTGAGCTGCCTCCACTGGTTATTTCAGAAAATAGATAGACTACATTAATATGTAGTGTGGGTCCTGGACAGGCAATGGAACCATCAAAAAGGGCGTAATTAAAAACTGATCTGAAAAATATATTGTCTTAAAGCCATGAAAACCTGTGTTCTTGCATTGTACAGCAGATACATGAAAAGTTCAAAATAGTGCCTCCTGCCATCTGAACACTGACTGCTGAACTAAGACAACATGTCAAAGTGTCTTGAGTGGTCTCAGCTCCAGATACATATTTTCAGGCATCAGCAGAGTTATGGGACAGTTAATATAGAGCTACAAAGAAGACTACAACAAAAAATAACATAAAACATGAAGTGAGGAGTGCTAATAAACAAAGCCATTACTGCTGAATTAATTATTTTCATGTGGAATTCGATTAGCAACTTAATCATATCTGATCACCCTTTTTAAAACATTTTTCTGCAAAATTTTGGAAGGCTTCCAAGGTAAGTTTTTGGCCATCTTGGCTTTCATTTCAGTAATATGTAGGCAGAAAAAAACCACATGAAGAAGCCATTTTACAGTATCAAGGGTGCTAGAAAATTGGAACACATGTACACCGTCCTACACCAAGTCTTCATTACTTATCACCACCAAAAACCATACTATCATACAATCATACACAATGGCTTAAATTAGCATTCAGGATTGTGTATAGATTTTAAACTTAATACAGAAGTGTGGAAAATTATAACCAGTTTAAAATAATACACCAGCATTCCCGAGACTCCCTTCTTTAAGATTTTGGTGCTGACGAGTTGTATGATCATGAAAGGATGAACCACACTCTGCTTCAAAAATAAATTTATTCCGACACTCATTTTGAATGATGCTCAATTTGGAACTTCGACACATAAGTGGCCTTCAAAATACAAGAAGTTTCTCGGCACCCAAGATAGTACCATCTCAGTAAAGTCAAGAGGTGTAAACAGCTCCGGGACATTTGGTAGTTGATAGCCTCACTCATTATAACAGCAAAATAGTCATTCACCACAACCAATGTTGCTCCATATTATGGCATATGTTTAGTGTCATGGCGTCAGTTTATTTGAGCTCCTGCTAACTCATTTCCACATCTGCTACATCACTACTACTCGTACTACTCGGCACAGACAATGGATTTGATGTTTCAAAGTGGTAAAACAGTCCACATAGAGCTTCCTGGAGAGCTCGATGGCACGCCATCTTAGATTCGAATCCTCCAGCAAGATCGGCCTCCGATGACCCTCGTATATGTGATAAATAGCTGAAATTTGAAGAGTAGAACTTTCAAAATATTGGGCATTTGTTGTGCAATGCATGTAGATGAAGGTGAAAACCGCAGTCCAAAAGGAATGCTGGAAAACTACTCGCTATCACAATATGAAGAGAACCTCTGAACAAAGGGGCTAGAGGCACAATGACTTTGTTACTCTTGGCCTGAACCAACCTTTCCATGCTAGTTTATTTCATCATTGAAACAGGTTTTGATAGATTGAAGCACTGAATCTCCTCTGATGTAGTTGACCATCACAATGGATAAATAATTCACCTGGGTAATTGACCAAAATGACCAAATCTTACCCTTCTTTTTCTAACTTTTCACAGGTTGGCACTTCTGGTCCACAGGTTTCTAATGCAAGGTCAGTATGTTTGTAAACATTGCCAAAATCTTGCTTTAAAAAAGAAAATTCCTCATTGCGGTGACCCTGAAAATGACAGTCACTTGGTGAGAATGGTTGATGTAGTGAAAAAAGGACAAACTTGTAATAGTCTAGAAGAACCAGCATGCCTGTAAAACTTCTAGGTAGATGTAAACTTGAGACCAAAATTTCTCCAAAAGCAAATCGTATTCCATCCCCAGAGAAGTGCTGACCTATTTGCTCTGTCAGAGTCGCTCAGTGAAAACATCGGTGCCTGTCATTTCTGAGGTCCTGGGTTTGATTCCTGGTTGGTCTTGACATACTCATGTGATAGAGGGTAACTCATTTTGATGGCATAGTTTTTCTCTGGTTTTCACCAACCTTCCAATATTGTTCATAGAGCTAATATTGTCAACATTCAGCTCTCAGCTTCAATTTAATGACCTACTCGGAGCATAAATCAGGATGTCTCAAAGTGATATAGAACGGTGTCCAAAAAGCAGTTGTATGGTACCTACCAGTTTTACTCCTGTTGAAAATTTAGTGAAAGCTTGCCGAGGAATGCTTGTTATCTCAGGCTCAGTTTCTTCCTTTACTTTATGTTGAGCAAGAATCAGATCGGCAGGCAGATCAGAAAACATCTGAAATGAGAATGCACTGGTAGACATTGTACTTATAAAAACGTCAACAGTATCTACAATACTACAAATGTATGCTAATGATCAGAATCACAGTAAGGGTTATGTATTAGATATGATGGTCAAAATTATAACACTTGTTATTATATCAGGCCAAATAGACTGCAGTCATAACTAAGTGATTGAAAAAGGCCAAGCTGATCAATGTGATACCCAAGCGATGTGCTATGGCCAATTTTGACCATCAGCATTAACCACCCTGTTTTTCATACTTCATCACTTTGGACCTGGCAGGACAAAATAAGTTAATCTATTTGAAAAGACAACGATTTTAGAGGATGCTAAAACTTATCTGTGAATGAAACTGAAATCAATGTGTATCAATCATTTTTCTGTCTCTTACCAGGTCATCAATTATGGCTTGCTTTCTTTGCTTCTTCACATTTTTCTGTTTTGTCTCTTCCTCGATGAGTTGATGTTTCCTGACCTCGCTTGTCTGTTTCTCAACGTCTATTAGATATTCTAAATACTCCTCATCCTTACTCTGTAAAGACAACACAGAATTACTGAGAATATAAGAGGAACTAAATACTAACAAAAAATTGTCTGATATCCATTGTAGTCTAAACAATCTTTAAAATCTAAGTAATTGCATGGAAACATTGAATCATTTCACAAAAGGTAACCAAAATAATATGGCAATATTGTTGGCATGTCAGTGTACACATAACAATGCCAAGTCAAATATTCAGCAGACATCCACACTCGGTCACAATATTTACATACTTACCATTTTTGATTTGCTCTTCTTTATTTGTTCCCAATTTTCCTTCTTATACTGTTCTATCTTTTTCTTTGTGTCATCAACATCCACACCATTGACTAGATTAAAGACTGAAAAGCATATCAACAATCACTCATGAGTGACAAATATACCACAAAAAATTAAAAACGACACAGAACATCAAGCAGTAGTAAATCGACCAATGTATAGTCTGGGTTTTTTCTCCACAAAATGCAGACCTTTTCATTGAAAAACTGACCCATTTCCCCTGAAATGTATCTTTGCCCTAACCTCCTTTTATCAAAATCTGGTTCATGTAGATGTATTACAAGTTATAACCTCCACGTTATCCAAATAGACCAATAGCATTCCTTGGGGGTTTTTATTCTTCTTAAAATCATGCTAGCTTAGTTATTTTAAGGCATCCGGGAAAGGAACTCTAACATACTTGTTGTCTCAATTTCTTCCAGGTAATCATTGTATTCCTTGAGCGTTCCAAAATCATCTTCCTTTTTATTAAAACTGAAGTTGAGAGAGAGAGAGGAATTCGATGTGGACACAGAATAAGGTACAGTGGAACCTCCCTTAGCGGACACCTCTCTATTAAGGACAACCTCTCTATTAAGGACACTAGTTTTGGTCCCAATTTGGTACCTTACATTCAATTTAACCTCTCTAATCAGGACACCTCTCTATTAAGGACAACATATGTCAGTCTCAAGGGTGTCCTTAATAGAGAGTTTCTACTGTAATTGCATGCATACAAGGGACACTTGGTGCGGTACTTGACAAGTAAGTAAATGGCAATTAGTTTTACATTCAAAGCCTTTTTGTTCAGATTGCAAAAACATTTCAACACTTTATTGTCCAAGCCATGTTATTGATTTAAAACACTAACCATGGCTAACATTATTGTCAGACTTGAAGTTTAGCTGGGTGGGTTAGACATGAATTGATAAGAAAAAAATATGGAATAAAGGAGTCAATACTGTAGGCCTACACTTATACACTTACTCTCTGAGTATCTTTTTTCGGATATCAACTTCCTTCTCCACACCAGCATCTTCAAAAAGTTGTAGTCTGAAATTGTTCCTCCTGAGTGCAGTTCCACATTCTATACAAGCCCCCGAGCCACGCACAAAGAGCAGGTCCACACAATTCTCACATCTGAAAAGATTGATTAAATCGGTCAAAGCATGCAACTTTTCAAGCATTAACTTGCCATACATGGCGTATTGGCCAATTGCATCCACTAGGAGGTACAGCGAGACAGACACTTTTTCGGGGCTCAGGTTTTAACACCAGAAAACCAACAGATGAGATGAGCCGATGCATGTCACATTCCCATGAAGTGACATCTAGGCGATACAGAGGAGCTTTTACTCATGGTTGACACCTGTCCTGGCCTGCAGATCGCTGTCACAAGATGTCCAAGCAATGCGCCTGGTGCCAGCGGTGGTGGTATCCATGACTTGTCCACACTTCTCAACTGCCCACTTACTGAGACTGACTGGGGCACTGGCATTGGTACGATAATGTAAGACAACATGGCTTGAAATTCACTCAGACAAATGCTGTCATATTATACCATCACCTCAAAATGCTCAAGACTGTACTCTCCCAAAGCAAATGATCTTGATCAGATATAGTAGGGCCTAGGCCTACATGTATAATATCAGCTGCATCAGTGCAAGTACCGTTGTACAGGTTGAGGTTGTAGTTGTACGGTAACAAGATTAGAGCAACCAGTAGACTTTTGGGGACACCCTGTAGGCCTTACCCGTAGTTTCAAGTCAACTTACAATGTGTGTCCGCAGACATTGACCATCAACTTCAAAGCTGGATTTCTATACTTTGTCGTTTTACAACGAGGGCACATTTGATCTTCCATGTTTAAATATATCAGTTTATTGTCATGAATATAAAAGTAGGCCTACGGTGAATTAAAGCGACAAAAGTGCGAGGTGCTTAATGCGAAAATGATTGGTTGACGAAAAAATGGCCTGATTGGTTGGCTAGCCTTGTGACGTCAAACTATTTTTACTCCGAGAGGTTTTCCTGCTTTTCATCATGGGCGAGGCTAGATCAAGAGTGTTTCAAGGAGGTGTTGTGAAATCTTGTCACTAGAGGCGCTGATTTCGTTCCTTAAAATCTAGACACTAGAGGCGCTAACCACGTAGATCTGCGTGGCCCAAATCCCCCCTCTTTGAGCTGGTTATCGGAGTCTCATGGACACCATGAAACAACTACGCCATCGCCATCTTCAGGGCAAGGACCTCTTCTTGTCTTTTCAGTTTCTACCTTGCCCTGAAGATGGCGATGACGTAGTTCTTTCATGAAGTCCATGAGTCTCCGATAACCAGCTCAAAGGGGGAGGGGGGATTTGTGCCACGTAGAGCTACGTGGTTCGGCGCTGAAGGTGTTAATACAGCGCCGCACTGCCCGTTTTGGGTGCTGCTAAATTCTATTATCATTATGCCCTCATAAGAAAAATCATTAGTTTATCATCCTTTCCATCAGACGAAGGTGACGAGGGAGGGCGCTTTTTTCAGGGAATCATATGGGGAATCCCCTCCTGGCATCGACGATCGTCAGCGAGTTGGGCCTCGTGATATCATTTACGCGGGAAGCCTTGGTGGGAATGATTGCGCAGTGGAATATGTGGGGCGGGAGGGCCGTGTCTGCTACCGGGCTGCGAAATTTTTTTCTGCAGGATACTTCTGCCACAGTGTACATCTGACAGCCAATCACAATTGGCGCGATCTTTGACGTCACACTGTTTATTTATGCATGATAATGCAAATACAATGGACGATACCGAGTCGCATGCCGAGTGCCACTTCAACTGTGAATGTGACAATAGTTCATTGTCTGACCCCAATTATGCTCAACTCAAGGTTTGTGTCGTAGTGTTTAGGAATGAATTGCACAGATTCATTGTAAAATTGATGATATTATGCGTACAAAAGAGGCATCAGCTGATCTGATCGCTACATTGCAGTGCATGCATTGATTTGTGAAATTTTAAGGGGCAGTGACACTGCAGTGTTGCCAATGTTGATAATTATTAAAGGGACAGTGTATCCGATGTCTCGCGATTTGTGAAATTTTAAGGGGCAGTGACACTGACAGTGTTGCCAATGTTGATAATTATTAAAGGGACAGTGTATCCGATGTCTGCTGTTGAAGGTATCAGGCCTATTTTGGTAGTTTGAACATTGTTGAAGGGCCATTGTATAAAACACATTTTGACAAGCAAACAAAATAAATTGTATGGTGGCGCCACCTATGCATATACAGCAGAACTAGTTACACGGTTGACAGATAAACATTCAACCTCGGCTATTTTGCCGAGCACAGTGCGCCTTTAACAGACAAGTCCAATAAATACAGTCCACTCGACAATGAAAATACATGTTAAGATACTGCAAATAAATATATTTTAGCTAATATACTCCTCTAACCATTTGCTAACTTGTTCTTTCCAAGATTATCAGAACACGTGGCATTGTTGACATTATTGCGCCATGTGGAAAGATGATGTCAACAAAGACACGTGCTTGCCTTGAATTCTGATTGGCTGTCAGATGTACACTATGGCAGAAGTATCCTGCAGAAAAAAATTTCGCTACCGGGCTGCGCATCCGAGGACGGTATTAAGACTTTAGTAATATATATATATATATACATATACGCATACATAACGATACTGCAATAGGCTTTTAGCCTGTATGTAGCAGGTTTTTTCTTCAATACTTTTGTTTGCGTGGGCATGGCGGGGTGTGTACGAAATTTGATGATTGGTCAAGGAGGATACCGCGGTGACGTCACGGCTTTTCCAAGATGGCGCTGCATATTGTAAACAAACTCGATCCACGGCCAAGGGAAAATCAAGTCATCAAAAAAGTTAGATTTTTCGCATGAAATCAGAGTTATTAGAATTTTTCTGCTATGAAATAAGTCTTCAGACAATAAGATATCATTTGAATAATGAAAAGTGCTGTTTTGATGGGGAAAAATAGGGTTTTTTAAACCAAATGGCCGGGCACCGATCTTCCAAAATTAGCGATGGTTTCAAAACAGTCTCCCAGATATGGGGCAATCTCTTCATTATCATAATGGGATTTGGAGTCATGTTTACAGATTTTACAAGTTCGAGACCTGTAATACCTAAAACTCGCATAGATCCCCATAGATCCCCTCTATTTGTCGAGTTAGCGCCCCTGTAAGATCATGCATTTTCGGACACTAGAACGAAATCTTCCTGCGGATATCGCGGTTTCGGTGATGATTTGAGGAGAAATTGACTGTTCTTAGAGTTGTATAGGACAGAAATGAGTTCATACTTCATGAATACATGAATATATTATGATATGGGCGGGCTTCTAAGTCAAAACAATAACAAACTCAACTGCATCTCTACTGTATATTGCGTAGTGCATTGCCTAGTGTATTTCGTAGTGTATTTTAGCGGAGACATTATTTCCGCTCTTTGGCCACGCCAAACGTCTTTTTTATTCGTGGAAGTTAGTCTGCTCTGTAAATTTTATTTTACACAGGAAGAATCCATACTAGGTATTGCAATATTTCATGTCTATTGGTGTTTTTGTGTACAGGAGCGCACCAGACAGTGAGACGTGGAGATGTGTTCAGTGCTGGTGCTGTCAGTAGACTGAATCTGATTGGCCATAGCGATCACTAATATGGGTCGGGATCACGTGATGTGACGTCACCGCGGTATCCTCCTTGATGATTGGTCTAGATTCTGTGCTGTAGAGTTCGGATTTGTAATGAGTGTCAATCATATTTTTAAATTGGTTTAGCGAGTTGGCATTCACTGCTTGTTCTGGCAAGTTATTCCACGGATCTATGATTCTGTTGGTAAAAAAGTACTTTCGGATATCTAGTTTGGCTCTTGGTTTGTTTAACTTATACGAATGACCTCTGGTTTGATAGTGACATCGACAGGTTGGGTTAGATTAAGTCCATCTATGTTGTAGTAACCATGGGTGATCTTGTAAGTTTCTATTAAGTCCCCTCGAAGTCTTCTATAGGATAAACTCGGGAGTCCTAATTTGCAGAGTCTCTCCTCGTAACTGATGTCTCTTAATCCCGGGATTAACTTTGTTGCTCGTCTTTGTACGTTTTCCAGTACGGTTATGTTTTTCTTCAGGTGGGGGGCCCAGATGACATTTGCATATTCGAGGTGGGGCCTTACCAAACGTTTAAATAGTGTCGCAAACATCCTAGTATCCAAATGGTCAAAGGATCTCCTGATCATTCCAACACTGAATCTTTGTTGCTACATTAGCTGCATTATTAATGTGATTTTCAAAAGTCAGGTTTCTATCGATGATCATGCACAGCGACCTTGGATTGGTAACAAACAATGTGATGATCGGTTTTAACTGCAGACGAGAAAGTTTTGTCGCACTCGTATAGCAATTAGTATGGCACTGGGTCGCATCGATTTAAATCCGTCGTTTGCGGTGGTTATTTATAGGTAGCCTACAGTGTAGTTTCCCACAGTAGTCAGATCGTTTCGTTGCATGATCGTAACTGACTATTATCATTATCGCAGGTCGCATCGGGACACTTTTATCTCAGTTGGTATTAACCTCCCAACTTTGCAACCTCTTGACCACACCATAAAATGTATTCCATGACTACCGATTGTCTTCTCGCAGTGATGGAAGACCAAGACAACAAAACGAAGTATTGACAATGACGTTTTAATTCATTGATTGTTCTAGTCATATAATATTTCTACAGATTATTTATTTACTCACATGATTATGAGAAGGAAAGAAAAGGAACACCAATAGAGTTCATAAACACATATCACAGTCTTTAACCACACATACTGTTTAGTTTTATTCATAAAAACAACCTAACTATCCGTGATTAACAACATTAACAATAACAGCATGTTAACAAAAATATCTCTTCACCTATCTTCTTTGCGTATACATGTATTCTAAATATACTAAGCACTGCCTACATGTATACTGTCAAATCGGTCAAGAACCGTCCAAAATTCTAGCTACACTTACAGCAGACACGAGCCTGCCGCAAAAGTCTCTACTGCTCCTGATCGACTGAACAATAGCCTACTTCTACTTACCAGTAGCAAAGAGGATTTATGAACAAGGGGTATAAATTCTCGCAATACTAAAAGCAGTTTTTCTTTGATCTGTCGAATTATTTAGATTACTGGTTGTGAGGTAGATTGTTCATTCACGCGAGTTTTCAGTAAACCCCAAGCGGGAAAAGGGGGAAGGAGATCAAAAGTGGTTGGATGGGTAAAAAAAGACGTAAAGAGCTGTTGTAAAGAGTCCGTCCCGGGAATGAATGTATGAACCATCGTACCATCTAATATTTGGCATTGCCATTGGTCACTCCTGCCATAAATCAGTGAACATTCTTTATGACTGATCATCCAGACAAGCAATAGGCCCAGCTACCGCTTCTCCTACCGGACTTATCGATAACTACCCCCTTCCTCGAATGCCACACAGAATAACAGGAGTGTAATCTATCTTTAAAGATACGTATACGACTTAAGACCAGCAACACAAACTTAACAAAAATGAGCAACCACAAGAAATATGTTGGGGGTAATGCTGCAAACGGTGAGAGACATTTGGAATGGCTGAAGGCACATGCACATTGCCTACACCAGGCCAGTCCGGAGATAAAGCAAGCATTGGCTACTCTCGTAGCAAAAGCAGCGTCTTTGACGGCAACTCCCTACAAGATACAATCAGGGAAGGCCATTATGAGCTACTGGGCCCTTTACTTGGTAGGCCTATATGTACAATGGAAATCACAGGATAAGATCCAAACGTTCGATACCGGCAGACAATACTAACGGAAATCCTACCGAGTCCTTTGCTCGCCGTGTATATAGTGGAAAGATTAGTTTGGACATTGCTATTAGAACCTTTTACTGAGTCCCTCTCCACTATACACATTGCACATTAACCCTAGCATTTTCATCGACATAGAATAAAATGAAATAAAGTGGGTGGAACTACACTAAAATGTGGCTCTACAACTTTTATGCTAGTAATCCATCAAAATGAAGATCAGTCCATTGAGAAATAGGCGCAAATCTATTCCTAAAATATTCTTGTGTTTTTCTCTAAATCTATCATCCTTTACATATCGAAATATGTTATACATATTCAATCAAGTGAAAACTGAGCCAATTAACACAGCCAATTCATTAGTGGAACGAAATCCCGTTCCAGTGACAAGGATTAATCGGTACTTCATGTTCCGACAATAGTTGTTACCCACCACGTTTTTTTCCTTATCATTGCTTGTCCTACTCCGACTCAAAATATTGTAATGTTTCATCATCTCTGGACCAAATATGCATATGCTGGTAATCCCATAAGTGCTTTCATATGCATGCTATGTTCCATGTGCCAACTTAGTCCTCTGTCTCAACCATCTAAGTGTAAACTTGACAATTTCAGATTCGTTGGTCAGGTAGGTTAGCTGGAAGGAACGCCAGATTGTAAATGAAACCTTTGTCCACCTATGACCATGTCCTGTAAAAGGACACGGAATAAGAACCAGATCCAACATGGAAGACGTCATGGATGTTTTTGCAGCCTGTTTGACTCTGCCTGACCTCTAACTGTTGTTGATCTCTGACATATCACGATATCGTCTGCCCCTCAGTCATATTCGCTGCACATCGGTGGATTTACGTACCCGAATACGTTGAACTCGATACAAATGGAAAAGGTGAGAAACACTGCATAGACAGCCAAGAAAATCATTCCTAATCTTTTATTGAGCTGCCAACCAGTAAAATGGATGACTCCAATCTGAAACAGGCAAGAAATGCATTAAGAATATAAGAGATGGTTCAATAAAGATTATTTACGACCCCCTTTTCAACACTCAGAATCGCTTCACGCATTAAATGAGTCAGTTCCTTCATCACCCTGAAGATGGCGTTTGTGTTATTTCAAAGTAGAGTACCAATGATGGGTTTTTTTCGGTGTCGGCACTTACCGTAATCAGAACTGTCAGAAAGAGGAGCAACACAGAAAAGATCATCCCGTTACTGTTGATATGAACCTGGGAAAACAGAGATAAACTGAGCATAATGATGTATGCACCGGTCTCCTCCCATTTCGATCAGCCTCTTCCTAAAAACATGTTTTTCATGCAGATTCAGTCGACACTATTTGGGACGAAAAGTGAAGTTATGCCCTCCCCCAGAACAAAAAGTTTAAAAGCCTTTATAAGACAGTGATTATCTGTGTTCGTCTCAACTCGTACCAGCTGACAAACAGCAAAGAATGGTCACTATCAATACACTTGAAGAAGCTTGTAAAACTAACGTTAATTCCTTTTTTTAGGATACTTACCGTGAGGCCTGGCGAGACGAGAGCAGTCTTGATGAACCATGGAAATGCAAGGCCCATTAGGATGTCAAACACGTTACTACCAATTGTGTTCGAGACGGCCATGTCTCCCATACCTACAAGACGGCAAAATGAAATTTAATGCGCTTGAGGAGGCTGTTTGCAGGCGGGGTTTTTTTTTGGGGGGGGGGGGGGGGAGAAGGGGCAGACCGAACCCACTTGAGAGCAGCTTCGGGAAGATACTACAATGTACAATGTATTCAAGAAAAACTACTTTCGAGTTAGCATTTTGTCACTGTTTTTCATCCGCCCTGTTCTCTTGTATTTCGTCGATTGGATATCAAATTGATAGATTTTACCACTGGCTATAGCCTACAGACCCATCCTTCTATTGCAGTTTGACTTTACAAGCACCCTTGAAGACATTTCTTGGCTTTTGCCAACATGATAATATCTTTTTGTATCCTGCGAATGCAAATCAACTTGATTTCTGTATTAAATCTTGCCATCTTGCCATATATTTGGATATGACAACTTTGCCCGCAAAATGGAAAACTTATGTACTGTTTAAATTCCCAATCGATTCCCCTAAGCCAATTTCCATTAGCCAAGCTGCACTTGAGCAAGCCAACGCAAATAAACTGTGACGAAATGGCTTTGGGATGGACTTCTGGAGTATTTCAATTAGTTAGGGCAGCAATCCAATTCCTACGATGTATTCCTCTGAGCTAATTCATCCTGAGGGATTCAGTCTATTGCCTTGGTGTAGAAATGTGCCATGCGCAGAATCCTGTGATTTGATTTTGTCTACAGAGTCTCAATCCCTGAAGAGAATACTGCGTCAGTTTGCCGTTATGTCGAAGACTCGATTGGTGTTGAGACATACATGTACATGTAGTAATACAGGCTGGTAACATTGCTATGTGGACATAACGATTTCAACAATGTTCTTTTGAAATACATTGGAGTGTCTGCTCGAAGCTGCCCTTGGGATTGACCTACATTCTAAACTGCCCCTTAAACGCCCGTAAACGGCGGGCCTCCTGAAGCTTGCCAAATATATATATATGCTGAATTGCCTAAGGGCATTCTACAATCCCCTTCCACTGTTAATGGCTTGCCAACAATGATTTAATCTGTAAGTATAATGATTTTATGTATTCCAGGGAAGAACATTCGTTAAAGATGCATCTTTAGTTATAACATTGAATCATATAGAATAATTCTACTAACCCTGGCGCGCCACGATGACACTGGCCATGGCATCGGGTATGCTGGTTCCAGCAGCGAGGAAACTGATGCCCATGATGCTGTCTGGGATCCCCATCGTGTAACCCATCAGGGCAACCTACAACAAGAGAGGCAAAGAACGCCTCATGATACACTACTGAACTCCGAAATCGATACGATGTATATGATGATATTCACACCAACTTTGACATTTTATTTCGCATCCAAACCACTTAAACATCGATTTCCTCGGTCATATTGCAATATGAACATCCGCAACAAACACAGGGGAAGGATATGTTTATGATAAGGATTTCCGTTGGAAATGAAGTGGTGAATTTCAACGGCTTCTTGCAAGTTTACAACGGAGACTAAATGAAATTCGGTGGCCATCTTGAGAAACAAAACAGGGTATTCTCAACCTCATAGACATGATTTGGATGACAAATTATAGAGAAACCTTAAAGTAGTTTCCAGTGGAAGCGCCAACATCAATGTTTTTTTGTAACGTGGAATGGCAGAAGGTACAGTAGTGTGAACAAATATTAGAACACCACAAAGTTAGGATATTTCTTAGAATTGATCATAGAAAAATATGACATTAGTTTGTGCATACCATGCACAAGCATCCTCAATAGCTGCGCGAACGATGGTCATGCATTCGTTATTGATTTATGGATCATATTGATTGAAATTGTCTGGGTAGGATTACTAAACAAATATAGCCGGTCACCGCCATAGGAGACTGACAAACATGTACCACTTGGATACCTACATGTACATCCAGTGACTCTAAGTGTTTTGTACTACCTCTCTCGTACTCTCAATCACCAGGAACAAAAGAGGAAATTAAAGCAATTTCAGTTTTGGGGGTCAAATTCAAGATGGAATACGTACAAGTTGCCGGATGCAGGTGTACAGGGTACATTGAACTACACAGCAATATACAAGTAGTGAATGAAAAACTACTTTATCCCTTCAGCTTTCTAGATATATACTTGTACACTCCCATTGTTGCCTGCCTATTATAAGAACGATGGTCTTCTGCCACCTTGGGTAAAGAATATCCCCACCTGATATGTTAATGGCAATTCGTTAGATGCAAAACCGCAGGAGTCGCACTTACCATCCAGACCATGACATACGAGAAGGCAGCTATCCACACTATTGACATGCCAAAGGTTGCCATGTACCATCTTGCCCACCTGAAAATTAGAAATCAGATGTCAGTGATGACCAGATTGTATGTATATGCAGTGTCTTTATAACGTGAACCTAATTTCCTAAACCAACGAGACGGCCAAGAGCAGAATTTTCGCTCATGGTTGCATTTTGTAAAAGGCTATTTCTAATCCATCACTACCACCAACTGCAACGCACCAGCCTTCATTAATTTTTCTTACCAAACCCAAGAAAACCGCAATTGATTCTGAAAATGCTGAGAAGCGAACTTTTTTCAATCATACCAACCAAACCCAGGTCGGACATCATTGATTCAATTGCATTTTTCTCAATAAAAGCAACCCATGCCTCCAACTAACCTATCTTTTCTACAGTCAGGTACTGTAAAATACAGCAGAGATTTGATAGGAATTCCCACAACCCAGCGGGCAATGAAGAGTGGACCCGATTCTGAAATTATAAAAGGCAAGTACAATGTAAGTGTAATGAGGAAGACTAAATTCATCACAACGGTTTCGTAAGAAATAGTATTGTCCGACTGTCACCAACCATATCCTTGGTCAGTGGAACACTTACTATCACATTTCATTACGGATGAGTCAAACCAGCAGTTTTGTACACACATGGGACATTTTCTCGAGTAAGTTCTTTCAGTCTGTAGTTCTTTATATTGATTACCATTAAGAGTACTTACTTAATGAAGGAAGTTGGAATATATCGTCTGTCTCCGGATCTTCAGCTATAGACAAACTGAAAACCGATAGAAGGAAAAATAAAACTGATTGTTGGAATCGGACTGGCTTGAGGAATCTGTTGACCAAAACGGACAATTTAAAAAGATAAAAGCACTGCCTTAACTGATTTTGTTCATGCACATGCACATCCATTTTCTTGAGAATGACGTTAAACCAGTTGATGTCAGTACATATACTGTGCCATGATAAATTGTATCGTTAGCTTTGCTGAACACTTTATCTCCTTTAGTGATGAACTTGGGGGTGGGCCTTCCCATTCTCCAGTTTGGCTTACCAATTCCTGATAGCTTTTGTATAAGACGGCATACTACCATCCACACTATACGTCCTCCATTTTTGCCTTTTCAGAAAAGCTGGATCCCTAAGAAGTCGCTTTCGCTAAAAGGAAAAGCGATACATCAAACTAACTACCGTTCATCGTTATGAATATGACTGGAATTCTACACCAATTTGCCAGTTATAAGGCGACATGGAAAAGGAGGTAAAGGTTGGTGACATTCCCTTATTATCAAAGGCGATGTATTTGAAAGAGATGATTGAGCATGTTTGCCCAGCGAGAGGTTCAGACCTCAGCTGTGGAGTGAATGGCTAAGCGGATCTGTTGACGTTATTTTATTCTGTATGTTACCAGCAGTGTATATGTATGACTGCGGATATTACTTGCATCATTCTTATTGTAATAGACCTAATAATTGCTGACAAAAACCACCAACGGTCAGCTCATACTGAACTCCCGCCGATATTCCCTCTGTAACCTCCTCTCTGTCGTCTGAATCTTCGGGGAGAGATTGTATTCTACCCAGGGATGACAAGATTGACCAACTCTTGGGAGACGACGCCAATTGAGCAACCCTGGAGAGCTTTCAGTCCCTGGTTATCGTCGCACTCACTCACCTCTATCATGATAATCTTAGCTGCTGCTCGGAATCTTGTGATTGGCCGGAACAGCCTTGTGATCATAAGCTTGAAGCAGGCATCTTCAAAGGATAGTCTGCGGAAGAAATGATCCGGGTAATGCTGCTGGATGATTGTGATGAGCGTTATCAAGGAACGTTGTAATGAAAAAGGTCTAGTTTGGGAATGGATAGAGATTTGAATTCGATATCGTGAACCGTCGATCAGAAAGGGTTGCAATTTGTTTTGACCTTGATTTAACCTTCAACCATGTCACTAATGTCGCAACTATCCTTGGTCGTGACTGGATGCCACTGAACCTCTGAGTTGTCCAATGCCCCAGGAAATCAATAACAAAGACTTGAACATAGATATTAACTGTAGAAGGTTCTCCAAAAGCTAAAACAACTTATTTTTCAGAGTGAACTTACTTCCTACTAGGTCTAGCAAAGTATTCGTCTGCTTTTACAACAGCGCCGTTGGGAATCTGGCCATTTTCTTCATTCTGGAACTTCTCTGTAATTGAAGAAAGTCCATGATGCTATAGTGACGCCAGTAATTCATGCTACGCACTCAGTTTAAACCCATTGCCGCTAGGGCCCGGAGCATCCGAAGTTTTTTTTCAGCAAATGCACAAATATCATCAGTTGGGAGGAAAGGTTGTTTCAAGATTAGTCAGCTGATTCATGGATTCACCACAGTCGTGTTAAGTCAGGATTCAATCAATTCTATAATGAATGCTTTCTTCGTATCGGAATTCTGTCCCGATAAGATTCATCAGACGCCAAGCAAGCAGTGAAATAGACAAATTTTAACTCAATCCTCAGTCAATCCAACGCCTGAGAAGAGGTGCGGGGTTCATTACTGTGTCTTATCCATTATTTATATATGCCAAGGGAAGGAAAACTGGGGAGGAAGAATTCAATCAAGATATATATAGGATTGAGTCCAAATCTATGGAAAGATGACACAGGCTATCTCTACAAGGCTGGAAAGGCCAAATAATTAATGATGTATCTGTGTGGTCGCTGATAATGAACTGTATATTAATCCCCGCGGGTTATTGATTGTCTACTGGAATGGTCCGCATGAAAGTAAAGCGTCTTGTAGGTGTCGCAGCGGCCTTGAGATCAGTATTGGAATATATTGCACACAGAAAACACAATAACAGATATGACACACGCTGTTCAGCTATAGCCCTTACGTTTTAAGAAATTTGACTGATGCATAAAAAACTGCAAATCTCGACCTGACATTAGAAGACTTAAGTGTATGCAGTTCCTGGCTTACCAGATACAAGAAAGCCCTTTCACATGGATGACATAGGCTGCGATTTAAATCAAGGACAAGATATGGATGGATTTTGTTTACCTGCTTCTTTCTTTTGGTTAGTACATGTACACAACTTAGTGGTCAACCACACGTCGAAGTGCACCATGCTTCTCTTGACATTTCACAATATCTGATGAATGTTACTCTTGACAATACGTTACACACGGCACGGAACTCTTTTCAACCGACTCTCATGCTCAAATGCCATATCTTTCACCATGAATTAATATATCAGAAGATACACATGCAAACTTAGTTTACAGACTTGGCGCTTACGTATTTCAACAATCTTTGTCAAAAACCTACATTCATATCCCTGCACCCTATACAATATTCATTCATTCTGTCGACAACACTATTTCATGCCACATGGGGCGGGCTCAGTTCGGACAGCAGCTACAAACGAATGCTTCATAGATGTAACTTCTTTCTGAACTATAGCCCCTATCCTGAGATCGAAACTGAACTACTAATATACTCTCTTAGATACTGCCACATTGACCCCTCCCTCCGCTCCATCTCTTTTTTACCTTGGAAGCAGTATACATGATATAGATTGTTTTCTCACAAGAAGAGAAGAAATGGAGACGGAATACATCTATCTTCAAATGACAGTCAGCCCTAGGAGTATGTTAGAGCAGTCCAGCTTGAAGAAAGCAGGATCTAATGATGTTAACCATGGATACACGGCGGTCATACCTATAGATACGCTTCTAACTGCTTTGCTAACTCTGGATGTTGAGGACAGGGAAACTACCATCGAGGAATCACTGATCACGTAGATTTGCTACACTTGGCTGCAGCATTGGCTATCGTCCTTTTCTTAACTTCGTATGCTACAAACCAATATTATCAATATTGTGGCAACATTAGTTTAACCAGCATAACTCGATGTACTCGATATTCGAAAAAAGCGATGACAAAGGGTTGGTGAGTTTCCGGCTACCTTAGTTGTTGCATCCTGGAGTTGAAGCTCAAAGGCTGTGAACGAAACTTCACTGGAAATGTACACCAGTGATTCTTCAACTGGTAGACTCTTAATTCTCTGATATTTTCCCCAACATCCAGTCTGCAAGTGACATCTACAGACTAGCTCCAGATTGTGGTACAGTGATGACATGACAGTATGAAAATGGGGACTCGCCTAGCCTATTTTTTGCCAACTTGCTGTGGTAGTCTGGTGCCCCAGTATTATCTAGCCCTGAAAGAAGAGTCAGTGGTGTGCGTGTAGGCATTGGCAAAAATGTGTTGTGTCCTGTAAAGTTAAAGGAATGATAGAAAGGGATATTCTACATGTTTGCTTAAATGTGTACCAGTGATTCTTTTTCAATTGCATGTGTAACCCGATGCAAAATCAGAGTACATGTATTTTGTTCGAGCTTCAACCGACTGCGGTGCTGATCAAAGTCATTAAAGGAGAATTGAGAGCAGAGCGAGTGCTTCCGATCCGTAAGACGTTAAGGGATTACCAACAGGTGGCGATAAGCCAGTTGAGTCCAAGTTACTGTCTTGGTAGACATCATTAAACAGGCGAACGTGACTCTTCCCCTGATCACCATGCACAAGACACAAGACGAGCATGAAGGTTTCATGACAATATTTTGTCTCAAAGCACTCTGACAACAGTTCTCTGCTCTGTAAGATGGCAAGAATTGATTACAAATGCACGCGTGGGCGCTTCAATACCCACTTGTTTCTGTTTTCGAGGGAAGCAACACAACACTGATTTAGATTTCAAGAAAATTAATTTGTTATACGTGCTCGGAATGACTGATTGTAATAACTGCGATGCGGTGGATCAATGAACCAATTAACTGTCACAAGAAGCCAGGAAAGGATTGATTGTTACATTCAAAGCTGATTCCTGTCAGTGGAAGGGAATCCCAGTTTTGATGGCCATGATGGATCACCAGTAAGGAAGACTTCCTGCTCCTCTTGTGCTAGGTTACGTGATGAAGTTCAACTTCCCAACTCAAAACCTGACTGTGCATTACCAAAATAATGTACATGTATTACAAAAGTGCATTGGTGTGGTGTATGTTGGCCTGTATTACGACATCTGGAAAGTCGAGTCTTGCAAAGCCACCCATCCTGGAATGCTAGACGAAGTGCCCCTCAACTCTGTTTGCCTCACAAATAGTGCTTTCCTTGCCCATCTTCTACTGCGCTCATGTTGTTCTGGCGGTCAGTTAGGTGTCACTTGTTTGCCAACACAAAACCAACGGCAGATATTGCTATTGACGGTGTTCACCACACTATACGGCATCTTGGGAAGTCGTGCTTATCGTGCACTGCAGCTTCTACTTGTTTCCCATCTACTGCTTTCCTCGCTTATTAGTTCAGCTGCGGTCATGTTGGTCATTAAGTGGTATGATGTACCATTTACTTCCTAGCGCAGAACCAGACAGTGCATTAGAACTAAAGATATAGCAGCAGTTAGCTGTGGAAGACCAAGACTCAATGTCTTCTGGCACAAGCAGCTAACAAATGCTTTTCTGCTTCAATGTTATTTTTTCCTGCAAAACGTGTGTCCTTACTCATAAACCTGCTGCTCTGATTTTGTTCAACTGTTAATGTCAAATTTGCTTGTCGACGGAACATCAGACGGCAAATTTCCAAAGGAAAAGTGCTATTGCGTTGTGTAAAGCATCCGGAGATTCAGGGATATTTTTTTCACACCGCCATTATTTGAAATATCGAGAGCGGGGTATATTGAAAACCACTAGTCGTTTACGAGGATCGAGTGTAAGTGACAAGTGCAAGCCAGCATACCATAACATTGCTTCCCAACTTTAGAGCTGCTTCCTCACAAATTCTGCTTCTGTCGTGTTGGTCAATAGTAGGCGATGTTTAGTTTGCTTGTCAATGCAACACCACGTCGCATTTTACCAGATGAAGATATTTGCTAATGGCTCATTGCTAATGGTTTGGTGTACTAGACATCATGGAAAATCTCCGAACCAGCGAACTACGCACATTTGCATCAGGCTCATTTTTGGCAATCTACTTTTTCATCACTCATCTATAATTTCTTTATGTTCTTTCTTCAATAATTCAGTTTGCTTGCGAATGCAACACCAAGCAGCACAATGGCCGTTAATCTGGTGAATGGAACGGTGTAATGCAGTGTCTTGCGTACACATAATTAATTTCGTTAACTGATACTGCTATTGGCGTGTTGCACTTTTAACATCTTCGAAAGTCTTTCTCAGCATGCACACTGCAGCCTCACGGCCATCACGTTTTTTCCAAGTTGTTTTCCTCACTTCTCTCAAAGATTCGCCCAAAGGTTATTACCTCTGTTTCCGTCTACTGTTTTCATCACTTATTCTCTGTCTTGTGTCACAACCAAGTGCTGAATGATGCCATTTGTTCACTAACACAACACCAAATAGCAAATTACCAATGATATCGCGTTGCTTGTCAACACTTGACAAAACTAGGCTTTAATTCAATAAAGACAGATTGCTGTTGGTGTCGTGCACGACATCTTTGAAAATCTTAGCATGTACCTTGCAGCCTTATCAAGGCCATCATGTTTCGTAAGACGAATGTCCTTATTGACACATCCGCAGAACACAATGGCGTGCAATCGGCAGATTGGTACACATAGTCATTTCTATGGCAACCAGCATGTAAACAGACACTGCCATTATAACCATGCAAACTGTTCAATCCGCTGCTGTTGAGTCCTTACCTTGATCCTGATGCAGCGGCTTGTGTATCCCAATGACTCCTAAGGCTATGCTGACGGGAGGCTTGCCTCCTGGTAGGTTCAACCATGTCAGACAGGTTTAGGGGGAGGGATAAGACTAAAATGAGACTCCTGGCCCTCCAGGTTGGGGGTTGTGTGCAGGGCTAACTACCCAGCCACGGAAAAACATACTAGTTACGAAAACATCAACCAACCAACCTGTCTTTGGCAGAGAGGGACCCACCAATCATGGAACCGTGACGCCGGGTAATCAAAGCCGCGATGAAGTTACCAAGCCGACAGCCCTACTCAGCTCCAAGACAACCAGAATCATAGGTACGTGGAACGTAACGGTCATGTATGAAGCAGAGAAGACTGCTCAAGTAGTTACAGAAGAGGTACAACATTTCCATCCCAGGATTGGACTGAAGCAGGCACACAGAGACTTGCATCGGGAGAAACTGAACTCTATTCCGGCCATGAGAAGTACGATGCACCACACACCCATGAAGTGGGGTTTATACTCGCAGTAGAAGCAAATAGGGTCCTTCTACGATGGAAAGCACATGGATCAAGGATCATAACGGCCTCTTCATCTAATGCTATGCGCCAACCAATGACAAGGATGATGATTCTAAAGACAGGTTCTACCGACAACTCCAGGCCACTATAGACAAGACAAACTGCAAAGACATCACAATCCTAATGGGTGATATCAACACAAATAACGGAAATGAAAACAGGGGATAGGAGGAAGTGATGGGGATGCACGGAGTGGGCCAGATGAATGACAACGGGGAGAAGTTTGCCGAACTATGCCCTATGAACAACCTGGTGATCGGCGGCACAATATTTCCACACAGGAGGATACACAGGGCAACTTGGGTGTCACCGGACAAGAAGACAGAGAACCAAATTGATCACATCTGCGTCAGGAAGAGATTCCGAAGGTCCCTTTTGGATGTGAGAGTGAGGAGAGGAGCCGACGTAGCCTCAGACCACCATCTTGTCACAGCAAAAGTGAAGCTGAAGTTGAAAGGAGGATGGAAAAACAACAGAAGTACTAGAACACGCTTCAACGGCATGAACTCGCTCCGGGAGGGCGAGCAGTGAGAGGTAAGTTCAAGTTGACCCTGTCAAACAAGTACAATGTATCAGACCCTCCAGGAGACTGACGAAGAGGAAGAACCAAATGTGGAAGCAGAGTGGGAGGCAATAAGAGACTGATGGACAAACACTTGCAAGGAGACAGTAGGGAAAAAGAACCAAGCACAAAGACTGGATCTCAGATGCAACCCTGGGGAAATTTAAGGAGAGGAGAGAAAGGAAACAAGCCCGGAACATTAGTCGAACAAGAGCAGCAAAAGCAGAAGCCCAGATACACGGAGGCAAATAAGGAAGTGAAGAAATCTGTCGGAGCAGATGAAAGAGCCTACATCAACACCCTGGCGAGATAGGTGGAAGAAGCAGCTGTAAAGAACGAGCTCAAGGGAGTACTCTACTCACACCAAGATCCGAATCTTCAACTCAAACGTCAAGTCGGTCCTACTCTACGGCTCAGAAACATAGCGAGTCATATAGAGAATGATTAAGAAGACCCGCGAAATAGTGACAGCTTTTCCATTTTATTTTTTGAGTGCAGTGCCATTTTTGGTTAAAATGGGGTAAGCTTATATTGCAGATATCGTTCCAAATGGCTTCTAAGGGATGATCTTCCAAGCTTTTTGTGGTTGGTTGCTTTGTTATGAGCAGTATTATTTTTTTGGCTTGTTTTGATCAAGGATGTATAGTTTCCTTGGTTTATTGATGATGTTCCAGAAGATGTTTTAATGACGTTTTGTAGTTACATGCTGGTGTTGATATCTAGCCTCTGATTGATTTATGTGAGGTGTCAAAGATTCGCTCCACTTTGCTTATCATGTAATGAAGATGCTGTAATGATTCGGTTAAATAAGGAGGCAGACAATTTACGCTTACCATAGTTTTGTCCGTAAATCTTTCCCGGTCCTGGCATGATGCTTGCATCCTCTTCCTGCTTACCGAATCGTGCCTCAGCGTAAGCTTGAATCCGCGTGTTGAACCTGGAATTACAGTGGAATCAAGATGCAGAACATTTGGAGGCAGAAGCATTTTCAAGTGCTGTTGGTAACGTTTGTCCGTAACGAGGGAATTAATCCTGTCTACTTTGATGTCTACTATTCAAGAAGTCGTATGGACGAGGTAACAGTTAAATGACAACCTAAGATCAGACGCGGTAGCAATGCAACATAGGAGCATAAAAGTTCTTAAGTTATCGTTTCCAAATTGGTTTATCAGCTTGGTTAACATCACTGGCGGACATCTGTAGGTCCGAGATTTAATACGGTAAGAATAATAATTCAGCAAAGCAAGTTCGAAAAACAAGGTACAGACAAAAATCTGAGGAACACTGATTTTCGAACATTTTTTGTAGTATACATGTATATAAGCATATTTGGACCTTTGGACTACATACAATTCTCATTCTACTCTATTTGTTCGATTTCGTCTGGTATTGTTTGCCTTTACTTACCTCATGATGACGATATATATTGCGTAAAGGATCAGCATGATGAGAGCTTCGTACCATGAAACATTCCCGTCGAATATGGACTGCAGAAGAAGAGGTAATTTGGGTACGATCTCTGTTCCTGCTGAAGATCATTAAAAGCTTTACCACTAGGAGAATTTCATTCGATTTCACTTCGCCTCGCAAAACGAGATACGGCGAGGTACGAGGCTTTGAGGAAAGAAAAATGATTGTCGCGCAATGTAGGCCTACATGTATCAAAATGAGAACTGTATAAAGGCAATACAAATATCGTAAATTGAACCCAATTAAATGTACATCGACATCGAATGTCTTAGATTAAAGGTATTAAATTTGGAATAAGCTTACCAGAATGAGGGCTATTACGCTGAGACTGTAAAAGAGGGAGTCCCTCAACAACGGGAACCAGTTCAAATGCACAACCTGAAATACAATTCTTTCAAAAATTAAATGTGAATTCCTTTTTTCGTTCACTTTAAAGGGGAATATGGGCCCACTTGTGTATTTGCCTATTTTGTCACTAACACAGGCGTTAACTTAACTTGGCGTTCAGCCTAATGAACTTAACTGATGTAGAAAACACTTGACCCAGAAGCAAAAATAAGAGGCGACGTTTGTTGCCTTGGCTATGATTTGACATTTTTGTTTTAAATTCCAGATTTGGTCAGTCATCATCAACTGGGAAGAAAAAGTGATGTCAACGAAACTGAAAATCGAGTGATCACTGGTCTTGCTAAGACTTGTAGTTGAGGGAAACAGAACGCAGAGTGTTCGCTGAAAATGTTTTTCCAAGTCGATGCCTTCTTTTAATTGATCAAGGCGTCATATTTTTTTTTATTATTCTTTTTCTTATAAACCATCGGATTGTCATGGTTTATGTTAGCCAAAACTACATGATTGTGAATTTCTTTCTCTCGAATTCTTACCTGTCCAGCCAATATGCCGCAAAGACCAATGACGAAAAGAATGTTAAAGACTGCCGAACCAACAATGGTTCCAACTCCCACATCTCCTTTAGCAATGAAGACTCCAATGATGGATGTAAATAGTTCCGGTGCGGAACTGCCAGCCGCCATGAAAGTTGCTCCAGCTACATCCTCACTGAGACCTAGCCTCTGGAAGACAAGCACAGTGCTGAGGTCTCATTATGAAGGATGGAATAGAATGATGGCTGGGATCGAGAGGTCATGATATCATGTCTTTATTCTTAGACGGATCGGCCTCTCTCTCAGCCACGTTCTCACTTGGACTGAGCATCAGGAAAACATTCAGAATGCATTAGGATACATCAGGTTCAATACACGAAAAGGGATGGAGATCAGAGTATGAAAATACACAGTGCTGAGGTGTCATTATGAAGGATAGAATAGAATGATGGCTGGGATCGAGAGGTCATGATATCACTGTCTTTATTAGAAGACGGATCGGCCTCTCTCTCAGCCACATTCTCACTTGGACTATTAAGCATCAGGGATACATTCAGAATGCATTGGGATACATCAGGTTCAATACACGAAAAGGCATGGAGATCAGAGTATGAAAATACACAGTGCTGAGGTGTCATTATGAAGGATAGAATAGAATGATGGCTGGGATCGAGAGGTCATGATATCACTGTCTTTATTAGAAGACGGATCGGCCTCTCTCTCAGCCACATTCTCACTTGGACTATTAAGCATCAGGGATACATTCAGAATGCATTGGGATACATCAGGTTCAATACACGAAAAGGCATGGAGATCAGAGTATGAAAATACACAGTGCTGAGGTGTCATTATGAAGGATAGAATAGAATGATGGCTGGGATCGAGAGGTCATGATATCACTGTCTTTATTAGAAGACGGATCGGCCTCTCTCTCAGCCACGTTCTCACTTGGACTGAGCATCAGGAAAACATTCAGAATGCATTAGGATACATCAGATTCAATACACGAGAAGGGATGGAAATCAGAGTATGAAAATACACAGTGCTGGGGTCTCATTATGAAGGATAGAATAGAATGATGGCTGGGATCGAGAGGTCATGATATCATGTCTTTATTAGAAGACGGATCGGCCTCTCTCTCAGCCACGTTCTCATTTGGACTAAGCATCAGGAAAACATTCAGAATGCATTAGGATACATCAGATTCAATACACGAAAAGGGATGGAGATCAGAGTATGAAAATACACAGTGCTGGGGTCTCATTATGAAGGATAGAATAGAATGATGGCTGGGATCGAGAGGTCATGATATCATGTCTTTATTAGAAGACGGATCGGCCTCTCTCTCTCAGCCACGTTTTCACTTGGACTGAGCATCAGGAAAACATTCAGAATGCATTAGGATACATCAGGTTCAATACACGAAAAGGGATGGAGATCAGAGTATGAAAATACACAGTGCTGAGGTGTCATTATGAAGGATAGAATAGAATGATGGCTGGGATCGAGAGGTCATGATATCATGTCTTTATTAGAAGACGGATCGGCCTCTCTCTCAGCCACGTTCTCATTTGGACTATTGAGCATCAGGGATACATTCAGAATGCATTAGGATACGTCAGATTCAATACACGAAAAGGGATGGAGATCAGAGTATGAAAATACACAGTGCTGAGGTGTCATTATGAAGGATAGAATAGAATGATGGCTGGGATCGAGAGGTCATGATATCATGTCTTTATTAGAAGACGGATCGGCCTCTCTCTCAGCCGCGTTCTCGCTTGGACTGAGCATCAGAAAAACATTCAGAATGCATTAAGATACATCAGATCCAATACACGAAAAGGGATGGAAATCAGAGTATGAAAATACCGGTGTTTTGTTCTGATGTTCTCTTTACTCGGCTTTCATCAGTTCACGTAAAATGGCCTCCCAACGAAGTGTTTGCTCTCAATGTTCGTTCTCCTCAGTCAAACAGACATTAGACACTACCGTACATCAAAGATGCGGAAGAAGAAACGACACGATTAGTTAAGTTAATTTAGCAGTCGGAGCTATTCTTTCCCGAGGTACACCATTCTCGTGCTAAGAATAGTTGTTGCGTGGACCAAAGCAAGCGCCCTCTGTTCATTAAAGTACAATGATTACAATCAGTACATTGGCGTAGTTTAGACACGAAGCCCAAGTAGAGTATCGAACAAGGCTGCATAATTAATGATATGTGCCAGTCCATTAACATTGCATGTTTTGTTTAAAAGATTCTGAATCCCTGATTCAGAGATGAAACGTCGACGAGACATCCTCGATAATGGGTCAGGGGTTGTTCAGTAGCATGTCGGGTTTCGTTGTTTTAAGGGATTTGGCCTTTCAATCGGCGAATGATAGACTGTTGTACTTACTACAGTTTCGTCATTTGCTGAGGATATGGCTTCAGTTGAAACCGACCCATCCGTCTCGTTGGGGTTTTCTGTATATCATATGTTTTGTACCGATAAATTAGTTTTGCTTGCAGCTCGAATACGAGAGAATGTGATAGTCGAAGCTCTTAAGGTGATTGTTTCATCACGTCGTAAATTGTACGTTTCTTATGTAATTTGATATTCAATTTTGCAAAAAGCAAGTACCTTAACGAGATTCATTAATCAAATTTGTTTGAAGGTGTTTCTAAATATTTTATATATCGGCAATGAAGAGCTTGTGAGATTTCCCCAATCACGTTTCCATACAAGGATGTAATGAAGCCAGAATAGTGAAGTCACAAACGGAACGAGATTATAGAGGAACACTATCAGTATAAAGGTGCGTTGAGTGCGTTTTTCGGATGCCCTTCTAATGGCCTAGTGCTTTACTAAAAGAGTTGAACGCGTTTCTCTCTCAAGTAAACATTTCCAAGCAGTGAAGTATATATCAATGCCTCGGAGCAGTTTTCGCTTCAAAGGCAAAATATCTGTTGAATGTTGAAAATGAGCGAAAAGAATAAGGCAAAAAAGGGTTGCATACACCTGCTAAACATACAATGGAAAAAATGTAATCTCATCACGTGATCAATCACCACAGCAACGAAATTGACACCACGGCACTATTGCGAAAGGAATTTGTGAGGTACTTGTCCACCTTCCCGAAACAATAACAAGATTATTGGTTTACCCGCTTACATGTACCATTGTACGCGACGATGCTGCACAATGACAACTGTAAAAGCTCGTGGCTGGGAGATTGATCTCATACTTGATCCAATTATTTGCATGTCGAGATTGGTTGCTTGGTAATTGGACTGCCAGGCACCAGCTGGTGTCGATGCAATCTGATAGAATCGCCGCCAAAAATTCCAAGAGAAGTGAGTTGAAAATGTTGTTCATTATCCATTTGGATAGTTCCGGTAATCTGGGATATCTTCAAAAATAAGCAAACGACAATGAGTGCAATGGAACCTACCTCACATATTTTATCCAAGGAAGAAACGAAGTACTCATCACAGACGATTGCCAAGGCGTAGAACATGTAAACGACCAAAATGGTGTGGAGGATGATCGCCCCTTGAGCACGCTGCTTAGTGGTGAATGCATCCGGCGGGAACTCGTGGTATGCTGAAACATGGAATGTAAAACTGACGCCGTAATGATGTGACAGAGAAAGGTTGAGTAATTTAAAAGTGAACGAGCTGAGGAAGACCGGAGGTGTTCCGTGTCAAAATGTTAACCAAAGGAAATGGAATGCAGGACGGTAGCTCTTCAAGTGCGCAGTTTATCTACTATAGTGAAGGCATCTTGGAGAACTCGCGGTACTGTTAAAACGATAATAAAAGGGGATCAAGCTGTTTCTGGTTATCTGAACTCTCCTTTATAGAATAGGACTGAAAATACGAGAAACTCGGCGTTGTTGCTGCTCAAGGAAAAAATAGTGTTTCCTGCGGAGACTGCGAGTACAGTGTCCCCAATACAGTGGGTGGCTGCCTAATGCTTGAGCAAGCATTGTTGACTAAAAGCACGAATCCATTAACTGCTATCAGTTTTACTTCTTCCTGAATTCGCCGAGCTGGTGGCGTCTAGTCCAGGAGGGGTTAACCAAGCATGGCTGATGAAGAGAAACGAGCCATGTGGGAGGCTGTGTTCTAATTGGAGCTGACACAACTTTCACTCATTTCCTCATATAATCAATCACAGCTCCTGAAGTGAAATTGAAATTCAATTTTGAAAACATCATAAGTCGGTTTATTGTCGTCTCTGACTAGTAATAGATATTCATGCTTAGATAAGGTATTGTAATGGGTAATGAAATTGCAATGGACTCGTTGATGAATTGTGGTTTATAATCGATATAAATGCCATTGCTAATGCAAATTCTAAATTTGAGGCTGGTATCAGTTTGATAAGCCATTCTTTCTTCCTTGATTGGATATAATGTTGCCTTTTGATTGTAGCGGGGAAGCAGGCATTGTCGCGTGCACTTAGATTTCATTTTACGAGAAATCTGGTTTTTAGTCATTTCGCACAGAAACTGCACATTTTAAGAAAATGTTTACATTTCATCTGAAAATGTACAGTAGTAAGAAATGCTCACTCTGGGTACATGTACTTTGCCAGAATCGCAAAAAAGGAGCTATTGTTGCGAAATACCGACAACTTTTCCGAGCCATTTCAGGCTTTTTTGAGTGCGATGCCATTTTTCGTTTAAACCGAGTAGTAGTATACAGTGTAGCTTTTGTAACAAAAAGAAAGTTTCGGGCATTTTATATACAACGTATACATGTACCGTTTCTTACTTAATTCATTATTTTGTTCATCATCCTGTGATGGAGAAAACGTGTATCCACAAGAAATCTGGATATGGGCGGATGAGGGAAAATAATTCAAGAATATACAAGTACATGCTAGATGAACATCTCTACCATTCGGAAAAAGCGAACCTCAGTCAAAAGGCGCCTGCCAACATTTCAAATCCCGAGCGTTAAAACCATGGCGACACTTCAACAAGAGATACCACTGAGTGGTTAGCTTGGTACCTTTCCATAGCAACATTCAAGAATATACAGGTACATGATAGATGAACATCTCTATTATTCGGAAAAAGCGAACCTCAGTCAAAAGGCGCCTGCCAACATTTCAAATCCTGAGCGTTAAAACCATGGCGACACTTCAACAAGAGATACCATTGAGTGGTTAGCTTGGTACCTTTCCATAGCAACATTTTCTAACCACCATCGTACCTGGGCATATGTTTCGTTTGTCGCGAGCACAGAAACTGAGATGGGAATGAAGTTGTCTGGTACCATTGTCGACAAAAGGTTAAGGATTAGGCTGTTGTTGTTGCATTGTTCTCGCAGACTAGTGCATCCAACTTTTAGAAATAAGTTTTTTTTCTTGAAAGGAGTATTTCGTATGTTGTTGATGGTTTCGTAGTTTTGATAAGAGTACAAAATTTTACCTGAAATGAATGTGCGAACGTACACGCACATAGGCGAATATCCTCAGACCATTTTCACAAAATAAATTTATGCATAGAATAGATATTTCAAAACTCTACCAAAAAAACGTGTATCAGGTTATAAATCCAACAGGAACTGAAACCCAAGCTTGAATTATTTAAGCTCCTATCGCACCAGGATCGGAAAACTGCCAGCCTCCAGTAGGTTTCCCCATTGGCGCGATGTCTTGGCGGAGACCCAGATATCGACAAACAAGATTATATAGGAAACCATTTGAGTGGATTACACAGCACTCGATATCATATTCTGATACTGCCATGATAACATTTTTCCGCAGAAAGAAATACCGGTACTACTTATTCTACGAATTCAAAATGGCCCTCAGAGATGGCCAAGAGTGGAGTTGTGGGAAGGGTATTATCTTAGCGTCATTTCTTTGAAGATGGTGCTTATTACTGCAGTTATTGTGTGCATGCAGAGGCATTGTCTTTGGCAAGAGTTGGGCGATCTAACTGAAATAAAAAGCCACCGCAGGTACATCCAAGGACAAAAGGTCTGCACCAGTCATGAACTGGTCGTGGTGATGGGAACGACCTGTCTGTTGGGACGCGTTTCAGAGGGTCAAAGTTGAGTGATGCACGTCGAGCTGGTCCAGTATGATTCAAACAGCGCTAATGACCACTTAGCGAACATTTACGGCTATCCCACCCTTTACCGTGTTACTGTGTGTTGTCAAAGCCTCTCACAGTTGAAATGAACGCTACCCCTTTAGCGTGGCTCCTTTGAGTAGACACAGTATTCCGTTAGTCATACAGGGATGATAGCTTTATGCGAAAACGGAGACTACAAGGCACACCGTTCCCGCAGATGAAGGCTTTGTATCTTAATTGAAATCCATTAGGATAACAAGGGTACTATGATGGCCGTATTAGTAACAAAAGTGGAGGGTACGTGACTCAAATATTCACCGATAGAAGATGCAATCTTTATGATCTAATGACTAGTCTCGTCTTTTCTCCAGAAATATTCACAGCAGGGCTATACATATTTTCATGAACGTCCGTCCTGTCCTAATCGCCTTCAAATCTTGTGTGGCAGGTTTCAATGAGAATGAGATAATCATGGCTCGTCGTGGCAGCAATTGAGAGGAGGTAGAAATACTGGATTCGGTGATATACAAGACATTGTTCAATTCAATTATATTTTATTCTAATCCATTGTATAGGCCAAACTGACAACAATATTTGAATTTCTTTCATCATCCAATCCTACCCCCGCTAAAGCAAAGCAATTGGTGTGTTTTTTTTAAATTCCGTGTATCTATTGTTCAGTCCTTTGCTGTATCATTACCGCCATCGCTCAAACTGAACGTGCATCATTCTTAATATCAATAGTGGTCTTCAGCATTACCACTCCCACGCCAATTAGTTTTATGTTCAAGTTCAAAGGGACCAATATAGCAAAATGGGGTTGAAACAATCCCCTTGGCGATAATTATTAACATAGAGATTTTTTAAAACTGCGTCAAACAACTTCAACCATATTCAATTATTTCTTCCAGTCTAGTGTTGCAGTCTTCTACCATATACTGCATACTGCATAAATCCATGGTCTTAAGATAAAGTATGGCTCTACCTTTGCCTTCGCAGGTTAAATGAAACACGGCTAGGGGTAAGCAATCAGTTGTAATAAGCGAGAAATCGCACTTTTTAAGTTTTCAGTTTTGGTGCCCTGGAGGCCAAGTTAAGAATCAGACCGGAGGGAAATTCAGTGTCGCGGCGAATTGAACCAATACTAGGCGTTCATCGGCACTAAGTAACACGTTCATAGCTCAAGCAGTTAAGAAACGCGACAAAAGGACGACGAAATACGGACACTGCGCTTGAGCGGAAAAGGCACCTTTTAGAAACCTGAGCACGCAACCAGACCTTTGTAAGCGAGATGAACACTTCACCTTACGGAATCGATCTTTATTGTGTTGACTGAGGAGGGTTTCATTTACAACCACACAATATCCAATATCGATGAGGTACATGTAGTTTCCGGAATCAGCGGAATATGGTTTCTTTTAATGCGTACGCTGCCGTGCTCATCCTGGACTATGGAATTATTAGCTCATGCATACCGCGAGGTCACCAAGCGATGATAATGGCGATTTGTAAATGTAGGTTATAAATATAGCGCTTTCCGCTGACCAGGGTCTTTATCAAAGCGCTTCACAAAAATAACAGATTGTAGATCTGGCCACGCAGCCGCACAGCCGGGACCTGCTTCTGGGCATGATGTAAACCTGTTTTAGCTTGGCTGTGGCCATGATACAACTCTGGGCATGGTATCTTAGAATGAGCTACAATGATGAAGCCGGTCTTATGCACATCTGCATTACTAAGAGAAGATAAAGAACTTTACGTTCCTGGTCATCACTCTAATTAATTTCCTACATTCGCATGTGCGTCCAAACCTACAATACATGTATAATTAGGGGTATCGACATGTAGTCAATGAAAACCAGCATAACAAGGATATGATACAGTATTTGGCATTGCAACCTCTTTATAGCTTCAACTCGGCTAGAAATCAACAAACTTGAGATGGCCTTTGCCAAATAGTCGATGGTAGTGCTTCAATTGCTAAACCTACATATATGTCCACTGAGAAATGCAAATTCCTCAGCATATCTCTTAACCGTTCCCTTTCCGCTGATTTGCATTCATCTGCCATAGTCATGGCCTCCGCTGGGTCCAGCCATTCCGTTCAGCAAACTGAAGTGATTTAGTGTTTCCGTATAGCATTATTCCCATGGGAAGGCGGCTGTGGATCTGCTGTGGAGCACTAGGTCGGAGAGGAGATGACCAGGCAAAACAAAAGTGGCCTTTGCCGAGGCGTTATATAACAACAGCAGTATAGTCTGAAATAAGTAATTCTCTCTGGCCCTACAGGTCTCCCAGACACAGCTCCTTTTGCAAATAACCGCTAACATGCCACTGTAGTCGAATATACCAAGTCCAGGTCCACGCCCTTGCTAAGCTGGTATTATTCGTTGTTGCGCATATTTGAACTACCCGGAAGAAATGTTTTTAATATTGGCTGTTCAGTAGGTATACATGTATACAGTTTCCTCCCCAAGGAGTGCAACGCCGTTAATGATGTGCATCACTTCAATCGATGACAACAACGAATGCGACGATTGACATGGCATCAATCGTATTTATGACTTTTGAAAATCAATTGGATAGCTCATTAAGCTTACTCAAAGGTCAAACGTTACATGATGGACTGGTACCGTAGAATTGTATGCTTCGATGAAGCTAGCGTTAACTAATTCCAACGGCATTGATTTCTGGCCCATAAAAGCATTGGGGAAGAAGTGGAAAGCAGTTCAGTCTCAATGTGGTCAAAGATGAGCATAATAATCAGTCTGATAGGCAGGCTTTCTAACTGAGCACGTCCAGCAGGATGGTTGGCTGCATTTTATAAACCTGATTTCATACATGTCAGAAAACTACCATGTCCCTCTAGACAAGGCCCTGTAAATCATGTCAAGTCCTATTTTGCTACTAGGATTAAAACGATTTGAGCAGATGTAACGATAACAGTTTCATACTCGACAATTTCCTATTAAGTCTTCGGGCTATACTGGCTGTATCAGCTGTATTAAAAAACACCCTTAAGGGCAAATTGACTATGCCCTGTGACACCAGAAACCCGTTCAAGCCCAAGGATAAAGCACCTGTCAACTTGACACGAGCTCTGATCAATCGCCCCCCAGTGTATGAAAATTAAGATATACCCAATATTAAACGCGGACAGGCAATTTGCTTTAGCCAATGTCATGATGGATAAAATCTATGCAACGAAGGAACTGACTCGCTTATAATGCATTTGCCAATCTTGGTTAGACTCTGTTTGACATAATAGTATCTCGCCAGGAACATTCTTGACAGCTTCCTATCGAGTATGTCTATTCGTAGGTCCGACCTCTGTATCGATAAAGATTCAGTGAATTAAAAATATGGTAAGGAGAACACACATGCACTTTCTATTAAGGGCAGATCATGAAAGTCAAGCTGTTGAGTTTTTTTACAGACCTATTAAACTTTTCACCTGACAAATAGGATCGCAAAGTGATGCCGTATGCACGTTTCTGATTACCATCAACTTCCTTAAGTTATTGGCCAATGAGAAACCCGGAATCTTGTTTCTCCGAAGCAGGAATCCTCTGAAGCAGGATGTCTTAATATAACGGCACACCAAGAATTCTGCTTGACGAAGGGCTTACAATGGATTGAATTCGTCTAATGACATTAAGTTACTTCTGGGAGAGAATTAATAAGAATCTGTCACATTTTAAGATAAATGTCATCTAGGCTTCATCTCCGCGCGAAACGTTTTGTGACATTTGAAAATGAAATAAACTTGATATCATCACAAGAGAAGAGTGAATGTGAGTTTTATCCTCTGTAATAAGCCGCGTCGAATGATCTGAACCTGTTGAATGAGACAGGCTATTAGCTTCAGCGTTGTGGGGAGTGTCATATCTAGCGTTTGTGACACTACATTTCCGCATCATTTGACTCCCCTCTCGAAACCTGGGGTGTGATGTATAAGGTGCATTGAACTGAACATGATATGATCCCTGTATCCAATCACTTTCTGACTAGATGATGAAGCCACACCCTGGGAAAGGGCTGGTATCCCTGGATTGCTATTAAGTAGTATCCTTGATGTAGCAACTTGTCAACATGTTATATCCTCTATCAGCAATGTTGGCTTTAGCTTTTATCAAGAACGCAGTTTGACCAATTTTGCCTGAAAATATGACATTCCACCAACAGCATGTTTGGAGGAGACGCAACATTACATGTCATATTTTGGAGGAGACGCAACATTACATGTCATATTTTGGAGGAGACGCAACATTACATGTCATATTTTGGCTTTTCAATCGTAAAGCACAACTACCAGCATTTAATTCCTCTAAGACGTCGCATCTGCACTTTGTGACAATATTGATGTCATCGAGGACAACCACATCGGACTACCTTCATGCGATATCCATCCTTCATCCATGCCGTTAGTCCTCTACGATCAGCATATTGATAATGATTGAGAAGTTACCAAGTCATGATCATGTTTTCGGCCCGATTAAATCCCAATAACATAATCAGCACCTCCGCGATTACGCTGATCACACGCCGAAAGTAATTTATGGCCAGCTTCCGTTTTCCGGCTCAATCATATTACATAGATGTTATTGAAGTGTCAGGATGACACCAATTGCCAGGAGTTGTCGCTGACACAGTCAATGAATACTACTCTAATTAGAGCCTACAACGTATGTGTCATGTTTTCGCGTCATTCTTGTTGCATGCCCTGCATGATGCAGCTAGACAAAGTCGTGATAAACAAAGTTACAAATGTCGGTTTCAGACCGGATTATAAGGGAACGCAGCTAGCAGTCACACAAAAAGGCACATTGGACCAAGTTGGCGTAAAGTAACATGCCACATAACATCATTGGGATATGAGCGAGTTGAACAATTTCCTTGTATTACCTCTGTATCATTTATCAGATTTCTCATTTCCCAAGTAGTTAGTTCAAGAACATTTATGAATAATGAAACGAATCCTGGTTTAGAATAAATAGGTTCGTGGCTTTGGCCGAATTGAAAAAAACGAGCATTTTGAGCCAATTTCATTGATTTCCAATTACAGAGGAAGCGAGATACTAGATAATGGACTGAAGCAGCTAAGCTCTGATGGGCAACTACTCCGGCATAACTCTTAGAATCGGCACGTAGAATGGGTCTATATCGATTAAATCTCAACTAATTTTTCAAATTTTGCAGACATGTCACGCTGTACTGATGTCAGGATTGGTGAATCTTATATAAAAAAGTATCATCTTTGGATCAATTAAATGATGTTGTTCTCACAACTGATGGACGCCTATTATCTTGAGTGACTAGGTATGAACAATACTTGTTGGTTGGAAGGAGGTGACCTGACTCATTGAAGGGGAATTCTGTTGTAACGAGAGAATGAATAATGCAAGGTTGTGACGGTTGCATGCTTTGAGAAAATTGGCTGACACTAAACTTGACAAAGCTGCGATACTTTTGTGTTAGGCACTGAATAATTCATAGCTAGAAACCAACTGACAGAAACTGAGATTGGTCTTGTCCAAAGTAAGAAGACAGTCGAAAAAATGGGAAGCGAGATTTGTGTTGGGAAATGAAAGTAAACCTGCTTACTTGGTGTTACATGTACTTGATTACTTATCAGTTCCTTCGGCATCCTCTTGCAAGCAGGGACTAAAACACAACTTCTCCGAGGGAATAAGTATGTATCGAGTGAAATGGCCTGATATTGTCAGGATGTTCCTTCGGAGGCTCAGGACATTCTTTGCTGACTAGCAAATCATACATTAAAGCAATTGTTTCCCAACAACTAAACTGAGAAATCTATATCCATAATGTGGTGTTATTTCGTAATGGATTTGTTTCAACTCAATATAATAGAAAGCAGCTCAGGGAGTTTTTTCCCTTTGCGCTCAGCTGGAAAGATGCAAAAGTATTGATAAAATGAGAACACGTTTTTCTGCATGCTATTAGTTCCGATCGTTATTGTGTTTTTGGTTCTGCAGATAATCGTTTCCGCTGTGCAGCGTCATACTGGATAGCTGGATCAATCGGTAATGGTTTTATGGAGGGTAGGTTACTGGTATTGATGAAGCCTCCAATTGCCAAAATTGGCTTCACTAATATATTCTTCATGAAGCTTTCACCGGATTCCTCTGAAAAATGGTTAGAATGGACATAGTCAGAAAATTTTTACATTAGGCCTATGTGACGGCCTCAGATGCGCAAGCATTTAGTACGGACATGTACATTTCTTTGAGATGACCCTGCGGTTTCTTTTGCATTAAAATCTACTAAATTTCATACGAGTTTTTTGACCATCGGTAATGTTACTCGCGTTCCTCTTCATACCGGATCAAACCCATGCAGTCAGGGCCGTCATGTCAATTACACCATCTCCATTCTACCACAAGAGTCAAATCAATTGACACTATCGATCAAACTACGCTTCATTGGACTCCATTAATCTATGACTGTACAGCATGCCAAAGGAGCTGATGAACAGCATCATCTGATACTAAAAATAAACACGAAAACGTGACACTTGTATAAATTGACATTGATCTGCTGATAGATTATCAGTGCACAAACGTTGCAACTCTGCATATTCATGTCGTTTCAAAACTGCCTTTGATACTTGAATTGTCGAGCCTGGCAGCTGGCATGCAGACAGGCTTGGATGTTATGTATAGAAATTGCAAGCAAACATTAATCAGCTAATTTTTCGGACTATTCGGTATTCGGTGTAATATCATTATCGACCATTTCGGAATGATAAATTGCATTTTTTGACGTTGCATTCCAAAGTGGGGTTTCCCCTCATATACACATGTCTCTGTGGATCAATGGAGGAAGCAATCAAATATGATTTATTATACACTCAAATATGTTGCAAGTGTTTTTGTGATAGAACGTTCCGCAATCCAGCATACGCCACAGAACAATAACCTAACTCTATTAGGTATACATTAGGTTATGCGAAGTGACTAGGTCACGTCTCTCCCCTTCAGCAGAAAACAACAGACATTAATCGCAGTGGGTAAAAAAGTAGCTACAGCCAGAACTGGTTTGGATTCTCGAGAGTGTTTCAAAGCGTGAAATACATAGACCCACAATCATCGATTCTTGCAGCCCATCCAGGATAGACTCAACTCAAGTGATCAACTGATCTGAATATTTGCTTAAGGTGAATCTGATGAAAGGAAATTCGATAATCTATGCGGTCGTGTTGAAGATGAATAGTGTCGATCAGGAGAGCCGTGAGGTTTCATGTTTCATGTTTCATCAATGACGACACTTACTGATGACAATATTTACCAAACTGACAAGATGAAACTGCTGGATTCAAGTAAGAGTAAAAGAGGTACAAATAAAAAAGATATTAAAAAGGAAATTTGTCTTTTCTTAATGATTATGGAACTGAGTATGAAATGCAGAGTCTTGAATGTATCATAGGGATGTGTATGATCGATGTGTGTTTCATTTGTTATTTCGAGAAAGGAATGAACATTTCTGCATCTGGAGTGTTGCCAACAAGGTAAAGTGCGGAATATAGGATTTCCCATCTTCTGACGTGAGATACCTCTGTTATCCGATTCCGACATCTCTCGTCATGCACGATTTAGGTCTCTCCGATGCATAACGTCACCCACAGCTATCGTTCATAAGCAGAGAATGATGATGGATGGTGTCTTATTGCTCCTTCTAGCTCAAAGATCCCGTTTAATGTGAAATCAAGAACGACTGCTATCAATCATCATTGCCAGCATCTCTATTCCTTACTCTCTATTCAATGATATTGACCCGCTAATGGTCGCGTAGTTGTCAGGTAATGCTCTGGTGCAGATTATGGTGGGGGAGTAAACCGGTCGTTATGACAGCAAAGGTATGGGATTTGCAGCTCGAATGGTTTGGTTATTGCTGTAATGGAACAGGAGGTTGTCTGGTCCTTAGCAAACAATGACAGCTATTTATCAGGGGTGAAAAAATACATCTACATAAATCGTACTGAAAGCAGTTCACATGCAATGTGATAGTGCTAGTCACCAGAGATCGTCGTGTAACATGTATCTCTCTACTGACGTCAATCCTTTTACTTAGATTCATTCACCATCCCAGAGAGATGCAATTTATCATACTTAAACAATAAAAGAGACAGGGTCCAGTAATAACTAACAGACACAAATCACACGAATTCTATAAATAGGAACTCTTACTGTGTGTTCAGAGTGGTCTTACCAATTTATTGTCGTGGTATGTCTTTTCTTTTGATAATAGAGTTCTTTTCTAAAGGGAATCTTCTGCAAGATTTTTTCTGTGTTTTGCTTTTATGCATGTTTCGTTCATTATGAGAAGAATTACCCAATGAATTGTATGGACATCAAAGGGGAAGAGGAGAAAAGAACCTCACAGCCAAACATAGTGCCGGTAAAAACACATCGAAATCTATATCCATCTCGGAGGATAGTGACAGGTCATCCGATATGCAGCGATATTGTACCATACCATTTACAAACGTTGGACAGTGATTCGGAGAAAGAAAAGTTATGCAAATCCTCTTTCGACCAAAAAACTGCACTCTAGAAAAAACTAGACTGGAAAGAGGCAAATGATGAGCGGTTACCCGAAGTGCAGGAACAAATTGCACCAGCTCAATTTGTGTCCATGACGGACTCCACATGGTGAGTTTTTCTGTTCCTTCGCATCCTTTTTCACGCATGCTCTTGCCTCTTTTGGTTTGTGGAAATCATTTAGATTTTGCGGTGAATTGGATAAGGGCGCCTGTAAGTGGATAACTGAGTGGTGCGATGTTGATCAAGCATGTAATTATGTGGGGAATTTGATTACGTGCGGACTATGTTAGGAAATGAAGCATGAGGATGGAGGCGGGTGAAATGACAGGGATGATGCTGGGTATCAGGAACTGGAAGAAGCAATCAAGTTGACAAGGATTGGATTTTTCTGCTACAGGAGTACATATCTGCCCAATAGTTGTTTGAGGCTGTTATCTATTCCAGCATGGGGATCCTTCATTTTAGGGTGTTTTAGTCCATACCTCTTCCGAGTGGCTAGAAATTAACAATAACAAAAATACGGAACCCAAATGATCCAAGAGTCAAACATTGTAAGACTTTCTTCCTATAGCGCAAATTGAACCATCTTAGGTTAGCCATTTCCGTAGCATACTCGAGAGGCAAGTCAGTATAGAGTGGCCAATACCCAACCATCAAACGCACACTATTGGTGTTTGATCGATTCTAGCCTGTTCTTCATGGTCGATTTTGGGACTTAATTAAGGATAAGTGGTTTCTGGAGCAACTGGTGACCTCGATCAAAGAGCTCATCGCGGCTTCACTCCCCATCGGTGGTAAGAGGAACAGCTTGGTCGAACAGATTCGATATTCATTAATGTACCAACTCTCATTCTACACTCATGAAACGGGATAACAAAATAATTATTTGTAACCAGCTAAACTGCACAGTTTTTGCTTCATCCTCCGATTGTAACTCTCATAATTGTATGTACATTTACAATGTCCAGCAACAGACCTGATAGTAATACATTTGTAAGTCCTGATATATTCACCAGTGGATGGTGAATGTCACTGGGGAAATTAGGAATGACATCTGGGTGTTAAGAGGTGTCGCAGTGATAAGCTGCTTCGATTTGTAGCCAATGTGCCTCAGGTACATCTGTCTCGAACGTTTTCGATCAATACGTCCTGCTAGCAAGGGTTGGGAGTACGATCGCGTGCATAGCCACTAGAGTGCTTCGCTGGTGAGAGAAGGCAAATATCACCAACGTGTCAGCGTCTGAGAAGGACGAAGTAAAATATCCAACAGTGTCGTACATTTATGGCTTGGTGTTCCAGTTGGGTCTCTTGGAAGCCTTCCGACTTGCACTTGAGTGGAGAAGGGCCGTCACACTATATTTTTATCAATTTCTTAGCTGGGACCTGTGGTAAAATATGTCATGAATGTATTGTCCGTTTTCTTCGTTGGGGTGCTCTTGCTATAATAATTACCTATCTACAAAACCTGTTTTGATATTAACCTTTAAAACGAAGAATGAGCTCCATTTAAAAGGTGATGTCGAAAATAACTTGCCATTAGCTCACTTTAATTAGTTTAAGTCATATATCCTCTACGTGGAGACTTTTATTGACCTTTTAATCATGAGGAGCGACCAAGATATGAATGAAAAAAATTATCCCTGATATATTTGTATTGCAGCTGCTTTCACTTAAGCAGAAGAAAGAGAGAAAAATCTATTAAAAGCGATGAGAAATCTATTAAAGGCGGTGAGAAATTTCCTTAATCCAATTGATTTTATATACATGTTGTATTCCTAAGCTGATTAATTTGCCAAATATGCAGAGGACTCGACTTATTTTGATATCTAAAGCTTTATAGATTCGCCTGAAAACGCCCACGGCAAGTTGAGTCTCAAGTTAAAATGGCTGAATCAAACCAGAGATAACCAAAAAAAATTAAAACGGGTTTTTTGAGGAAAAAAAGAGATATAGAAATTGGTAGCTTTATTGAATTAAAAAAGTTATCAGAATCCTTGCGGAGGTACTGTCAGTGGTGAGTTTAACCAGCGATATAATGGGGGAAAAAATATATGAAAAAAATTATACTTACCAGGAGGCGTGCATTCATGTATCTTTTCCGTCCCGTTGCTAGCCAATGTTTCGTTAATCCTTATTGTGCCATTCTCCCCGACGATCAGGGGTCGCTCTTTGTAGGGTATCGCCAAGACATGCCTCGAGATAAACCCTTCTCTACCACTCTCCACTCTTACGGATGCGTCTGCAATGAGGGAAGCAGGGAAAATGATTAGACAACTTTATTGTTCTACACTCAAAGGGAGTGTGGAGTTCACTAGTTTCTTTCTTTCATTCCTGAGGATAGGGCTTAGTGTGTAGATTTTATAAGCATTAACATGGGAGTTTAGGTTATGACAATCAAAACAAACATGTACTAAATACATATCTCAATGTTGAGTTGGACTTCTTCAGCTCATGAATAAATAATTTCTGAACACGGTATATGTTGTCGAATGCTAGACTGGATGACAACACATCTTTTTCTCTTGACTATCGAAACTTAATCTCGAATTACTGATTAAAATGTACATATTGAGATACATATGTACCACCATAGAAATTTTGGATTGATAGCGAAATTTCTAGTGTTTCATATGAAACTTTTGATGGAAATACCCACTCAGTAATCATGCTCTCAAAAGACGGGGGATTAAAATGTGATCCGTTCAAATCCAGACAATGAAGATCAAATGTAAATAAACATAATAGTTATTCATTCGCCTTTGCCCCGGCCATCGCCCTGCGTAATAAGGATGGCGGGTGACTGCAATCATTCGTTGTGATGAACCTTTGAGATTATCAATTTCCCTCGAAGTGTTTTCAGCAGAACACAAGGTGGTGGTTAACATGCTTTGAATCCAACCTAAGTGAACCAATATCAACGCTGTACCATATGAATATGGTATTAATCAATATGCATCACCTCAAGCGGTACACAAGCTGTTGGACAGATATGTTTCATGCTTGCAACATGATCCCCTGATAGTTGTCAGAGCAAGGAATATATGGACGTATAAATTGATACAAAAATGAATTACCATCAAGATGGTAGGTTCGCGAACGTGTAGATCACAGCTCACCGGTGATTTAAGAAGGCAAACATGACATTTGTCTTTTTCTCGATGACCAGTGTGATGTACACATTCCAGTGCATCTTGCTCTTTCTTGATTTCCAGCAACAAAAAAGAATTGTGATGAAATCGTTCCAGTATATACATGTACATCTTGCTCTTTTCTCGATTACGAGCACACAAACAATTTCTGACTCTAACTGGTACCCTTTGCTCCTTCTTGATACCAGCACGAAACCAATTATAGAGCTTTTTGATATTTTCTCTCGAGAGCAAACTCTTTTCCTTTCAACTCCAATATCATCATTGATAACAAGAACGCGCTTACATGTATATTGTATTAAACAAAACAAAACTGCTTTGCCGGCAGCGCACGTCTATTTGTTCTCATCCATTACTTATCTAACGACTCTTAATTATTAAGCATAAATAGCTTACATTTAGTTTTCTTTGCATTTGTGGATATCAAAGAGGGTTATTCGCTCGTGTGGGCTTTCACCAGATCGAGTGCAGTGGTCTCCCATTACTGCCCGATAATACTGCCGGTAAAAGAAGTCTTCTTTCCGATAAATTACATGCAGGATGTTTTTGTTTTGCTCCCGCTCGTGTGGGCGTAATAATGGCGAAGGAGACAGTAGCTGAAGCATTATTTCATTAATTGTCAGGTTTACCTATGGCAGGAACACAACTATATGGTATCATGACATTAGCGGTTATGTATTTTTTGCTGTTCTGTTTATGTATATGGCAGAAACACAACTATGGCATGGAGTGTACTTACGACAGGAACTCAACTATGTTATTAAGTCCTTAAAAGTTAGCTTACGATAGCTTGGTTTTAAGTCATTAAGTATAATGTTACCATAATGAATGGTAGGGACATGTTTTTCGTGTGAGGTCATAAAATTGTTAACAAATGGGAGGAACACGGCTACATCAGGTAAAGGTCTTTCCAACCATTCGGGATTACTGCTGTTGGTCTTCAAGGCACATGAGCCACTTTCACAGCAGCAACAGAGATTTAAAGAACGATGCCAATAAGTTACTTTGATCTCATGATCTCTTTTCCACCGCCGGGTATGCTGTCACGTGATACATTTGGTGCTACCACAACAAGAGTCATTGACCCGTCAATACTGCCATTACACCGCATTACCGTCATGATGTCCCGGAGCCGCAAGGAAACATGATTAGAGTTATCGTAATCACCGTAGAAATAGTGGCCGTGGGCAAGCAGTCTCTTTGATAACAGGAACTTCCATTTAACACGCCAGCAAGTTTCACAACGAGATGACTGGCCTCTGCAGGAATATCATATAGTGGATTGACTTTGGTAGACTATGCCTACGTATTTGGCAGAAGACTACTCAGTTTGCATCGTGTACATAAATCTTCTTCTTCTTCTGCTTCTGCTTCTTTTCGCCATCTTCTTCGTCAGTCGCCGTCGTCTTTGTCTTCATCATCATCTTCCACTCCAGAGTTATCCAAGAATGTACATCATGAGCGTTATTTCCAGCGGTTGTGTTCAATGATCCCGATTATTCGAGATCCGACATTCGAGTCCGTGTTTTTGGTCATTTTTGCACACCCATCTCCCGTTATCAAAGCTGACACTGCCTTGCATTCGTGATTAAATTAATGAAGACCGAGAGGTCGTTGAGATGACTCGCATGCGGAATAATCTGGCACCACTCACTATCGGTCTCAGGGGACAAATTCTACTTCTGAGGTTAGGAGGATTTAATGCATAAAACATGAGGATTTTAAGCCCGCAATCTGGATTTAAAAGATCAAAGATGGGGGTGGATGGCAACCTTCTTGCGTTCAACAGAAACTCATTGCATACTGTAAGTATCTTTTTTTCCCATTCGGCGTCGACTGATTTGATAACAAAAGGACCCGTGGCAGTCTTAGTAAAAATGGTACATTGGTATTACATGCTGAACCATAGCACTTGTTTCTTTGTTTCTTCTTGATCTCTCAATCGTGATCGACCTGTGTAGACAGTCATGATCAAAATGATGGAAAATACCGGTAAGTCTAAGCCTGCATGTACGCCAAAAACCTGTAATCTGCGCCAGCAATGGGCGTAACCGCACAGGGCCGGATACCAGTGCTTAACCATGCCATGCGAAGCCACGGATAACTAGCATTGACATATCGATTGAGCTAATACTGACAGCGCTAGCCATTAGCTAGCATGTATCACATAGACGCTTAAGACTTACCATGTTTTCGCTCTGAGAAACGGGAAAATAATAGAGTCGCACAGAACACAACTGAAATGAAAGCCAATTTGAGTGGCAGTTTCACTGCTGCTTTTCTACGCAGGAAAAGAGGCGACATGATGCTATCCGTCAGAGTAATCCAGCATCCGCCTCAAATCGAACACTTTTTCATCACCAGCTTCGGCAGACGATAGCTTGGTGATCGATGCGCACGCATCAAGAACCGACCTCGTTTCCATTGCTGATCAAAGAAAGACTTCACCACATGATGAAGATTTCAGTGCTGCTGTTCGCAGTATCTTTCCGTCTCGACTTGGCACTGGTACTTCGTGCCAGGTTTCTAGAACTTGCTGACATGAGAAGTTGCAATCATTTCCCCCATTGAGACATAATCAACTCGCGAATGATAGATGAGAGGTGACAGCAACGTTGTTAGCGTCAATTTACTCCTTATTGTTGTATTTTTCTTCTTTCTCTTATGACCTCAGCGGTGGGGAAGAGTGGAAAAGAAGTAGTTGATGGTGTAAGTGCTAACTGACATTGATGATTAATCAATGTTTGGGCATTTCCCTTCCGGAACGACGATGTTCAAGGAAAGAAGGCTAAGGAAAGAACGCCGTCTTTTCTGAGGCCCGACTCCCAGCCAGCATGCACAATAATCAAGATAAACCCGTGTAGGTGGTTGGAAGGAAGATGAATTCAATCTAGATTACTCTAGGTTACATTTAACTGATCTCAACCCCACCATCAAAGCAATGTTTATAAAAATACGGCCATTAATTGTGAAACAAGACACCAAACTGATTTGACAGCTGCTAAATTTTGCACGTCATCTTCGCCCTCTTTTAGCATCTGTTATTCAGGAAAGATGCAACCGGTCTTAGTTTCACCGTAGCACACTGCAGTCAACTGTGAAACGCAACACGCTACTGATCTCAGCTGCGCCATCTTACCCAACTTAGTTGCACTGCAATAAGTTGTAAAACACAACACTCAGCTGATCTCGGCTATGCAATCTAACCAATCTTCGGCAATGCCATCGGTGTCTTGGGACACAAAATTCATTGATCACAGATGTTTTTGAAGCCATTATTATCAGTTATTATTAAACATGACAATCAACAGAAACTACTAGTATGCCACCTAAACCATCTTTGCAGCACTGCAATCGATAGCAACACATGACACTGAGCTTGTCTGACAATCATAACTCTATATCCTGAAAGTTGGCATTATCAAATATTTTTTTCGCTTTCCACAGGTTGACATCAGTCCACCATCAGTCAGTCGCTTAATGTCTAATAAATCCATATCGTAATAGGTACCTGATACGTTTAGAATATTACTTGAAATTCGGTACTCTATATCGATCACCAACTTCAGTAATTTGGTACGTATCCGATTTTTAATTGGCTGAATGTGTCGCTTAGGGATTAACTTCTTTGTGTCATGCCATAAGCACCAAGTTTCCCCACAAAGAACCAAGTCAACCTCACTTATTAGCCCTTCTCATGTTGCAAGCGACATATCACCAACCCAACTATCAAATTCATTAACTTAATATGTCTAGATTGGTGGTCCTTTAAGTATGAATCTTTCCTGATCGTATTCCAGTATGTTGCAATTATTACTAAGTATGTATAATTGTCTTGATTGGCATGAGGCAAGGCGACCAAACACTTTTCTCTCATTTTAAGTGCAGTCCTCATGCAATGCAGCAGGTTGCTACACTCACGTGAGGAGTCCGGGTCCTCTCAAAAAAGTGTTGAGCGGTGCATGAGGCGAATAGCGGCATAATGGACGGTGAGTAAGACTGATATTCTTTTTGCTTCTTTGGCAGACGAGGCAATTTCCGAGAATGTCTTGTACCACATTTGATTACACTAGGCCGTCCGTCTTTCGACTCATTCTCCAAAGCTACGATAACCTTCAAGCATATTGTAGGATACCGCCTCATCATACCACTACTATGTTTTGGACTCTAACTGACTCCATGTTAACTTCCGAAGTCATTCCTACCGGTACAATTTTCCCATAACGTGAAGAGTGTAACGCCTTGGCTGGCTACAATTGTGATAATCGACAGTAATTCCCATTGCCACAGTCAGGTCTCTTGGACAGCGACACGAGTTGTCAGATCTAACACTTTCGTTAAAATCGTTGCTTACAGATGTGGGAACAATGACGGGGTTTACAAAACGAAGGCAATACTTTTCCGACTTGCAAAATGTCACGATAACCGGGACGGGGACGCATGTTACGGTCCAAGCGGAACAAGAAGGCGCCTATGCGGTAATGACAACGATATACGAACTTCTAACCAAGTACACATGGATGTCTTCAATCATCATAGGCGTTCCTGGAAACATGATATCAATCATGATCACTTCTAAGAAGGCGAACAGACATATTTCATCGTGTAATTACATGACAGCGCTGGCCATGGCAGATACAATGACGCTGCTATCCGTCACCTGGGCCCTGACGCTCATGCATTGGGGATTCTCGGATACGATTGCGTTGGGTGACAGAGAGATCCTCTTTCAGTAAGGTTTTTGGTTCAATAAGTGATGTGTCTCAAGCCTTTTCTTTTCACTGTTACAGTAAGAAACAATAGTAGTCTGGCATTCATTTCAGCAATCTCTTGAAGTGCAAGAGAGACCTCCGGATGGCGATGTGCTGTCGTGGGTCATATTCTCTCAAGGTTCTTGTAATCCAATTATAAGATGGTCATAGCCTCGTACTAGTTAGATATGTATTTATAAAGTTGTCATATCTGGAAAATCACGCCTTTTCCTATGTCTTACTTAAATAAAGAAAAGTACTGGTGTTGGTTGAAGAAAAATGCGTCACATTCTCGCAGTAATGTTGGTTGCCAGGGTCCTTCGACGGTTTCTCTCAGTCGCCTACCGTACATTTTAGCAATACTGTTATTTTTCCTCTCTTCAATTTTCTCAGGTGGATCTGGTATATCATCTACCTTTTTGCCATCCTCTCTGGTTTATTCCTAGCTGAGATGTCCGTTGACCGCCTTATCGCTGTCAGATTCCCAATGGTGGCGGTAAACTTTTGTACAAAGTCACGAGCTTGGAAGACCATCATATTCACTGCAGTTCTTATCACCATACTCAATGCCAATCTATTCTACACCTACAGATACTCGAGGGACAAACTAGGTAGGAGCTGAAGACTTAGGAAACAGCACTGTTGGCTGGTGAACATAACACAGTTTTGTGAAGCAGAGTCGAGAGTAATTTGAGCTGAAAGAAGAACTGAAGTGGAACAATTCTTGGAAAATTACTCACTCTTTTGCTTCACAAGACTCTGAAGGTTGTAACATTTTCATCACGAGAAGCGATGTTCCAACAACAAGTATACTAGTCCTTTGGGTCCATGGCATGGATGGTGGAATTATATTCATAAGTTTATTGGCCCATCTTAATTCTCATATTGTTTCATGATGCCCTTACACCATTATACCATCTTATGTGTCGCCGAAATATTATGACACAACATATTCCTCCAAATCTTTGATGTTACAGGGTATGACATCTTGCGAGCGTCAGTGCCTGACTCTCCAGTCATCGAGGCGCTCGCTCTGGGATTTCAACTGGGCTTCGGCACCTTAATTCCATTCGTCATAATTGCCTTTAGCAACCTGTGGATCATTATTACGGTAAGCCGCAGTTCTAGGATTCGAAGACCAGCTTGGCAACAGAATCAAGTTTTTTTCCTTGGGCACTTGTCAATGACCACATCTCTCATCACTTTGATACCTGGTAGTGATGGCGTTAAAGGTTGATAATTTGATCGAAAGGAATGTAATTCGCTACTTTTTCAAGCAGAATCATAAATAACCTCAAGGCTGCCATGGCTGCATATCATCTTAGCCTACCAGACGTTATCGATCAAATCTGTTGTGAACTAATCACAAGGCCGAACTTGCCTACTACGTCGGGCAACTGATATTGACAGTTTGCGAAGCAATGGTCTGTGCCGTCGCTAATTCGACCATGCACGTGTCTTTCAGGTCCTTAAAGCAAACAAAGAGACAGAGGCTATGGGGGCAACCGGTTCAAAGGTCACGAAGAAACGTGACAAGGAAGCAAAGTATCTCACCCGGATGTTGATTCTCGTCTGCATCGCCTATGTGGTATGTTCCATTCCCTACCGCATGTTTGACGTCGTCATGAACCTGCCTGCTTTGAAGGAGATTTACAACATGGATGATACCTATTGGATTTTGCGGTACGGTGTGGAGTACTGGGCTATAATCGACGTCTGGTACCAAAATTACGCCATAAATTTCTATCTTTATTGTATAGGGGGAGGACGCAAGTACAGGAATGATGTCAAGGCTGTGTTCAGCGACATGTTGGAAGTATGTGGTTGTATGAAACAGGCCCCTATTTCCACGACTACGACTATCTCTATGCAAACCAGACGCATGACAGCCAATAGTACTGCCACTGGTTAGAATATAAACTAAATCTGCGCAAATTATTCATTTCAAGTTGGATTTACAAGGGGTAAATTAACGAGTCTTAACTTCTCATCCTCTTATATGTGTAGACCCAGCCAGACGCTCCTAGTGCAAGTCTGACCATAAGAGGCAACTGGGCAACGTAATAAAATATGTATTCCTCTTATCTTATGAGGTATCCTAAACTTCAGGGTCTGTCAGTCGGCACTTTAATGAGCTTTTGCAACTGACCCTGGTATCCCTTCTAAAGGACTTATAGTCGACATATTACAGTTGCATGAAATGAGATGTTATCCGAGGACCCAGGCAGTGATTGCACTGAACAAGATCCAAATGTGATCTGTGTCTCGGTGTTCAAGGCTACTCTCTCAGAAAGCTTCTGCACTAGTTTCAAATTGGAGAATGAAAAGACCCGATATATGCAGAGAATTAAAACTGCCAGGAATACAAAACTTTTGAGATGTCGACGACAAAAGGCTAACAACATGGCTTGTGTCGTCAGCTAATGCTTCTCTGTCAATGAAGTAAATACCTTAAGCCCCTTGTCAGCGGAAGATACATCTGAGACAGCTTAGCGACACGTTGGTAATAGCCCCTGATAAAGCTATCGCAAACGCGTTGCCAACCTGTCATCAACTTTTTTATCGAGCATTAATGGTGTCCAAGAACGGAGCAAGGATTTGGCACAGTGAACCTGTTTTTGGAATCAAGTTGTCTTTAAAAAAAATCTTTCATGTAACTGAAGAACCTGTCTCATGTTATTGGCTTGTAACCTAACCCCATTATACTGATACTTATATTATTATGGCATAATACGGGTTTTCAATCCATGGGGGGTCTCAAGTTACTTGTTTACGACTTTAAGAGGTATATATATGACCTTGCGATTGAATGGTTCACTGGTAAAATATATCGTAGTATATATCAAATCCATCAAAGGCGTATCGCACTGAACCCTGCCCTCTTCCTCACTTTAACCTCCCCGAGACCGCAAAGGAATATCAACGACATTGTTACTTTAGGCGGAATAAGTCGAAGCAGGTTGAGCAGCTCGTGCAGCTCGTGGCAATCATTTCTCAATGTCAAATATCTGGGAAAATATTACAATTTGCATCTGCATTGAGCTTACTCCCGACAGTGATGATTTCTGTTTTTTAACCGTCGTGACCACCGCTCTCCTCAACATGTACTAACCTCCAATTCTGCAGATGCAGTTCTTCGTTGGCTATTTTGTGAAAAGCATTGGCAAATATGGAATGTGAGATCAAGGATCATTCCGACTGCCAAAACTCTTCGCACGCAGGTTCGCAGGATTCAGTGACGTTAACAACAGAACAAACCTTTGTTATCTGGGCACTTACGACTATGTACGAACTGTTAACGAAGTACACTTGGATGGCTCCAGTAATCATAGGCGTTCCAGGAAATATTATATCAATCATGATCACTAATAAAAAAGCGAACAGACGTATTTCGTCGTGTAACTACATGACAGCTCTGGCTATGGCAGATACAATGACGCTGATATCCGTCACCTGGGCCCTGACGCTGATGCATTGGGGATACACTGATGAACTCCCGCGAAGAAATAGGGAGTTCCTCTATCAGTACGATCCTTTTATTTTGTCCTTTTATAACTACATGTCGTCTATTGCAGCTTTAAAATATATTTCAAGGTATAAGGTGTAACATTGACGTCAACTCGTTATTATTCTTAGCCTTCCTTGTTACAGCGTAACCAATTTACCCCAGTCATACATGGACAGCCTGGCATAGATACGAAGTTTATTTGAAACCTAAGTTCAAAGGAGGTTCAACGTGTCATTTAATGATGTGCGAACGTTTTCGATATCGGAAATGTTTAAATATCACCTGTGACCATTTTTAGGTGGATCTGGTACGTCATCTACCTATTCGCCATCCTCTCTGGCCTATTCCTGGCAGAGATGTCTATTGACCGCCTAATCGCCATCAGATTCCCGATGTCAGCCGTAAAGTTTTGTACCAGGTTCCGAGCTTGGAAGACAATCATATTTACCACTATACTCATCACTGTTCTCAATGCTAACGTGTTCTGGACATATGCATATTCAATGGACGAGGAACTAGGTAAGAAGATGGTTACATTGAAAATCGGCATTCAGATTTAGGTGTATTCATTTTACTTATCTCTAGGTGCAACAAACTGTTTCTGTTGCCGAACTGATCGACATTGAGCAACAAAATGTGTCACGTTTCTGTTGCCATACCGATGGCCATTACGCGACTTCGTGTACCTTTTTTTTGTTGCCAAACCGATGGGCGTTGGGCAACAATTAAGGCGCACCTTGTTTCTGATGTCAATTATGGGCATTAGGGCAATGCATTTCACACTGTTACTAAGTGCCAAAGCGACGACCAATGAAACTTCCTAGTTCCAGAGCAATGGTTTATGAGCAAAAGGGGAATAACTGTGTTTAATGCAGGGGGGCCGTTTTCCAGCACACTGCTGACTTGCCAACTTCCGTCGGATGAAGAAACTTTGATTTTACACCTCATTTGCTCACTCTTTACAATTAATAGATGATACACACACACGCGCCTCGTGACAAATGTTGGCCTCACTGGCACGACCAACAACCTTAATTTCATTGATAATTGTTTATCTCCGTGCAGGAACAGACACCATGCGAGCATCAGTTCCTGAGTATCCAGGAGTCGAAGCCCTTGCTGTCGGCTTTCAACTCGGCTTCGGCACCTTCATTCCTTTTTCCGTTATCATCTTCAGCAACATGTGGATCGTAATAACGGTAAGAATCTATCTATATTGATAATTGCAGATGCTGGCGTATATATACTTGCTTTTGCGGTCGTCTCTCTTTAAAAGGGACTCTATAATGTAGCAGCTAGGTAGGCAAGATGAAATAGAACAAAGTTGCCAATAGGCGTCCATCTCTCTCATCTCACATTAGGTTAAAACTATTCACGCTCGTACGAGGAATATACTTGGTGCTCTGTGCATATTAGTCACCTTCAGATGACAAATTTAACGACAGAGGTTCTTCACTGACATCACCTGATGACGTTGCCAATGGTTTTGCACGGCCATTGTGGCCGTCACACGTGGTCACCACGTACAGGAAATGCATTGGCAGGTGGCCGTCAAAACGTCACGTCGTGACGTCACGTGAAGAACCTCTAAAGTCCCCCTTAAAAACCCGGTATGGTCTCGAAACCGGACATTGCTAGACCATTGTTGAACTGCATCACGACGGTCGTTTCTTCCTCAGCTTCTTATGGTGCATCTTTTCATTGCCTATTGCCGTAAAACAGGCCAAGCTGGCAAGTGTGAAGTGAATCGATAGGCGTCATTCAATCACTAAGCAATCAATTTATGAACCCTTCAGGTACACGAAGCGAACAAGGAGAGAGAGGTAATGGAGACCAGCCAGTCCCAGGGGAAAAAGAAACGCAACAAGGACACCAAGTACCTGACGCGGATGTTAATACTGGTCAGTATCGCATATGTGGCATTGTCCATGCCTTACAGATTGTATGACGCGATCCTAAACTTGCCTGCCTTGAAAAAGTTCTATAACATGAGAGATATATATTGGATTTTGCGTTATGGCGTGGAATACTGTACAATTAATGAGGTTTGGTATCTTAACTTTGGTATCAATTTCTATCTGTATTGTATTGGTGGAGGACGCAAGTACAGGAAAGACGTCAAGACCGTGTTAAGGGAGGTGTTTGAGATGTGTGGTTGTGTGAAACCGGTCCCTACTGCCACCATCATGTCTCTGCAAACGAGGACGTCAGCTATCAAAAGCACCTGATACTCCTTAAGAACTATGAATCGTCGCCAATATCAGCAGAAGTTGGAACAAAAAAAAGTACGCCATACATGATTACCTCTCACATCTTTTCACCCTTCTTTAAGTGATGGTGGACTATTTGGTGCCTGATTTGCACGACGTAAATGCTGCGATACGAGACGATATTCAAAAGGCAGTGTAGTCTTAAGTTATAGTGAATGCGTCTGTACTTGCGATATTTTCTAAGTGACTGTCGCTTCTGTCACACCAAAACAGCCACGCCTGTCAGCGCTCTCCCCAATTCTAATTATCAAAGGCACCGTGCTTATGGTTGTTTATCCAACTAACCGGAGCTCACAATGGCTGCTTGTTGGACAGGTGCAGTATTGGACACAACATAATAAATCCCCAAGTCAAACTTTACCAACGGAAGATCAATATGGTTGTTAGAGTCGTTCCCTGACTTAGTTAATAGGGAGAGACGCGAGGGCTTCCAGCTCGATGCCACGGGATATCAAGACTTGTATAGCATAATTTTGCAAACGATCATTTCCCTTGTTTTCCGCTTTACCATGACTGTCATCTAGATGTCATTACATAGACGTAGTCGTTACTCCTGATTCTAGCCTTCTTCTGCTTAACATGTTCAACAACATTCTCAAGTGGACTAATATTAAACTCGTGGAGATTTCGAGGTAAACAGTGAATTCCGGCGTAACAACGACAAAACTGTATACCGGTCTTCAAAAAGAGAAAAGCCCGGTTGTCGCATGGCAAACATGACTGAATATATTCAGTTACACTCATGGAGGTATAAATAAGATACCTCCATGGTTACACTGTAGGTTATTGCCGTCACTTGCTTATAACCTTTCTGACTGCCGAGACGCCCATTCGACCAACATTCGACGCGTTTATTCGAGGAATACTCGGATGTGCAACTTTCGAAATGCTCATATCTATAATTGTCGTTAATAGCAAATAGCGCCATGAAGGATTAATTTCTAAAAGGAAGATTAATCGTTAAAATCACGACAGTGCGATTAGTCTTCCCTTTATGACAGCGATAATTGGGATTTCAACCAGGTACTGCTGTCAGTCGCAAGAAATATTGGAACATTATGATAACTGGATTCAACTTGCTGAATAAGTTATAAATTCTCATGGACTAACAGTTTTGCAGTATAGTGATGTTCACTGAGGAGTCTCATTAAGTGACACTTTGGAATTGAATCATTAGCTTTTGGCTTCAACATCAACCCAAGGATAGCAAGGAATAAGGTAAGGAATTGGCATCCGCATGTGACATTTTGGATTTTTTCTTGTTGTTCGGATCCCGCTACATCAGCAGAAAAAACAAGAAACTTTTGTACAATTACGTATTCAAATTAACTGGGCTGAATTTATGTAAATATCAGTTATGTGTATTTGTCCATTTGTTATTGACCGCCTCATTCATTATTTGTAAAGGAAATGCCATGATTAGCAATATGCCAGAACATGTGCCGACATTCGCAGGAATAATCCCAAACTTTGTCAATTATTGATCAGCAATTAGTCATTTCGTCTCTTTAACCCAGAGGAACTAAATCCATAAAATGACTGTTTTGTCGAAATCAGCGATATCAGAATTGCCATTTTCTCTTGAAATAGACAATAGTGACAGTGATTGTCATTAGTGCCAGCTTTACTGAAATCTCAATTGTAAATAAAACGCTCGTCTTATCAAATGAACTTACCTTGACGGCTGTCACATTAAGTCTTATTTACTTTGACTGTGGTTTAGACTAATGAAGTGTTGTTTCATTTCAGGGGTTCAAAACGACGGGCAAACGCGGCAAAGAGAGGTGTGGTTGTACGCTGTGAGGATGGATCGGCATACAGGCGATGTGGGTCACCTCTACCACGACGGCAACATAAGCAACTTCGCCATTTCACTTGATGCCCAGGAGCAGTTGAAGACGAGAGAGATCAATAAGAGGGAGAGGAGAAATCTAGATAGGTGGGCAAAGGAACAAACAGTCAATGAATAATAAAAAGCAAGTCCGAATCAGCCCCCATTCGGTAAAACGATAAACGCATTCCTTAAGATTAGTACATCTCGCGGTCAAAAATTATATCATGAAATGAAATCATAATACATATCTATCATTGTCTTCATGGTCAAAATGGACTTGTCTATACCCTCTCACCCCCGTACTGTCAGTAAACCGATGCGGGGACGTGTAGCTTCCTCCTTCTCCATACACGTTCCCGTCTTGTTGCTCAGTTTATTCAGCCTTATTGCGCCGCTATAGCTTAACGGCCCACAGGTAGGAACAGCTGTCTACTTCGCAGCAGATAAGCCAGACAACGTTCTTTCTCCATTACAGATACAATAAATTAATAGACAAAGCAAGTATGGCATCAAAGAAGTCGTATGAACAGGAGGCGTCCGCAATGGCAAAGGAACTCGCCGATATCAACATCAGGACATCCCCGCTGGGCATCTGCGATCAAGGTCGATACAAGAAACAGAACAGGCGAACGAGTTCGACAAGTACAAGTAGCCAGGGTTCTAGCCTAAGCTTTCCAACAACTGATGGGGAGGGGTCTCTGTACAGATTTCAGGCTCAGCGGCGAGGCAGTGACAGGAAGGGGAGCGGCGTGCGGTACTCCTGGCCTGGGTCGAAGCTACCAAACTCCGCTTACACTATGCCAGAGGAGAGTTCATGGAGGAACATCCAATATGCAAATGCAACAGGGGATCCACTGGATAAGCCAAGTTACCAGAGACGAAATTCTCATAGATATGTCAAACGTGCTTCTCTAGTTACGAACTCATTAACTAACTTATACCATAGACAAAGTGACGATGCACTCCCGGCGATTCAGACTCGCGATGACACTGCTCTTTACAGGAATGGTGTGTTCCCGAAGAATGTGTTTTATTCCCTCTTTCAAGGAATACACGCCGGTTATCAACAGAGAGATAGGTCTCCTAGTCCTGAGACAAAGTTACGACGAGGGAAACCGTCTTATATGGACGAACGAAAGCCGCGGGCACGCCTGTGGAAGAGACGAACTCCGGTAGAATCGACAACAGCTAATGACCCTCATGTCCAGGCTGTCATAAACACACAAGCAAGCTGATGAATAACTTTGAACAGGAGGCAATAACTTATTAATACATCTGATGTCCGTGGTTTCCTCCTAGTTTGAATCATAGTTAAGAGTAATGTGGGGTGATTAAAGACGGAAGACGGCTTTTCCGTTTCACAACACGGACTGAACAACCGTTGAAAATATCTGGTGTCTTTTCTCTTCTCTGGTGTGAGAAAATGTCCTGTGGAAAGGACAATAAGTCAGGGATTTAAACGCGACTATTGCAATGTATCACCGAAATCAGGTACATGTATATATTATGTAATTCAGCACGGAATAAAGTGAATTATCCAATTTCAGTTGAGACATTGTTTAGACACATTACCAATGTTTTAATTTGGAGCCATGGGAGGTCTTGTTACGAGTGTTAAAAAACCACTGCTATCTTGATGATATTATATGTTGTTTTGGGAATGCTTTCAGGCTATAACAAATATCGTTGTCCCTCATACTGTAATATATACTAATGCCATCAAGAAAGACTATCAATATGTATAGGTGTACTTGCTGTCATGTACTTAGTCATCCTGATGCTCAGGCCAACACTCGGCACTATTGACCGAGCTTATAACGTGTGCGAGGGGAGGAGGATACGACTGACTCGGGATTTTCGAGGATGGTCTTAGTACATGTCTATCAATGAAAAAATCTAAACTCGACATTCATGTTCCGAAAGTCTATCCAATGGTGGTAGTCAGAGCTTCCTCGGAATGATTTTGTTCGACGAAAGCAAATATCTAAATACATTTTTTTCTTATGTCTTCGTCTGTATACACTCAGCTGTGTTGATTATTCGAGTAAGTGGTCAAACTTGAAAAGGTTATTTTAAGGCTTAAAAACGGGACATTAGGGTTACGTTTGCAGTAAATCTTTATTGACAAAGTTCTCCACGTGTGTTTGTTTTGTCCGTTCTATTACTTTGAAGTGTCGTCTTACAGGCGGCGCGGTTGTCATTCGTTGTCGCGCTGGACTGGAACAACACTATCGCCATCTCTCGAATAGTGGTCAAAGTGCGAGACACTATCGCAACTCAGGTGGTGACAGGTTCATGAGACCTACTACGACAGGACCAGATACAGGCTGTGACTTGCCAATTATCTTGAGGTCACGGATAATGCTCGGTGCATATTACAGCGACTGTTGGACTTTTTTCATGATTAGAGAGTGGCGCCCCTATCGGGAGAACTATCCCTCCCTTAGATGACAACAACCAAAAGAGTCCTCACTGAATGGTTTGTCTCCAGTATGAATCCCTTCCTCAGTTGACCACAACCAAAGGAGTCCTGTCTGAATGGATTATCTCCAGATGACGACGACAGAAAGAGACCTAGCTGAATGGTTTATCTCCAGTATGAACCCCTCGCTCTCCACACTGAATGGTGTTTTGGATGTATCATGGTTTTGTCTTCGGCTGTCTGGACGGCTCAGTTGGAATCATTTTGGGGACATTCGTTGTGGTTGTCAAAGAGCAAGAAAGCATGATAGCAGCATTAGTTTTCCCCTTTTAAATCATTATCTCGATGGCCCTGCCTCACCAAAATCAAGTATGTGAAACTTCCATTTACAGAGATTTCGATTATTGTGTAGAAGGTTCATGAACATGAGAGTGTGAGTGTACAGTATGTACACTGTAACTGTGCACACAATCGACAATTCATTCTAGCAATGCAATGTTATGTATTGTACTGCCTGTCAAAAAAAACATGGTCTGCTTTTGAACTTTAATAGGCCTAACTCCCTTATTTCTCACTGTCCCACGGAGTAGTGTGTCTTCTTATATATCTTTGGAGTGGCCATCGCATGTAGTACACTAGTAGGCCTATTCGCAGTATGTTTTATCTATATAGTAGGCCTATCCTCATCGGCCCCCAGCTAGCCCCATGCATATGCAATGCATGAGCAATGATGCAATCAGCATGAGCCCCATGAATTTTGATCATGGACCTCAGCTACTGTCGAAGTGTCATCACTGTCAGTGTCAAGTGACACAGTCATGACAGTGACAGTGACAGTCCGGTGTCATCATACTGGCCGGCTGCGGCTGTCACAACCTGTCTCCATACCATTGCAAATGCTGTAGATTTTCACTAGGCCTACCTGTGGCCAGTGGGGGTGCCATTCTACCAGAGGGACTATCATCTGTCTCAGTGCACTGCCACCACTGAAACTCTCAATGCACTAAGAATAAGATGTTCTGGTTCTTGCCTACAGGTAAATGTACCTTTGATATTATTTACAAGATGTCTCGAAGATAACCATGTGGTATTAACATCACCCAAGCGGTGATCTTGAATCATTTTATTAGTCTACCTCTTGGAGTCAGCTTGTACACTTACATGTTTCTGACATTCTCTCTTACCATCACACTACAGTTTACCTGCCTCCAGGTTTTGTTGTGGTGCAATCCAATTTATTCATCTTCCTATAGTCCTGGGATTTTAAAGTTCTGTGTCGGCGCATGCCATTACTGTCTACATCATACAGTACTGATGACATCCTAACATTTGTGGTGTTCTTTATTATGCTAACAATAACATGAGTCCTGTGAAAAAGAGAGACCTCTCTTGGTGACTTTGTGTAACATTCAAATTTGACCTACCTGGCTCCAACCTATAGTCTCCCTTTATAATTTTGTTGCTGCTCATTATCATCTTAGTAGTAGTATACACATGCGTTGTGTTTTATCAACAATGGATAGTTGAGAAATTCCTTCAGGCACACATATCACAATAGGTATTGCAATTGTCAATTGATAACATGAATATAAAACTTTTCAACTACCTCCAACTCATGTATGTATTATAATCAGCAACCTTTGCCTGCAGGCTCTTGGAGAAATATCGCTGGACCCATAGAAAATCTCATATCTTGTTACACCGATTATTCTCTGATCTCATGCGGTCTGGACCCCTCAAGCGACACCTCTTCATAATCTAGGTCATGGCTTATTGAGCTTTGATAGGTAAATTATCACAACCATTGACAGGCAGCTGGCAGTATGCCGGTAGGTTTGGCGTGAGATATGGAGTTTGTCACAAGTTTGGCGCAACTTGTGGAGTTAGGACCAGTATGACAGTTCGGTGATTTGAATCCTAGGATTGGGATAATGTTCTTTGCAGTTTCAGCTGCACCTTCCAGTGTTGTGGTGAGTCGGGCCTTCATTTCATATTTTAGGAGAATCATACCCTCGTGGTTAAACATCTGGTCAGGTGTTTACCGTGGGCTTTGAAAAAGTATGTAGGTGCACTGCTATTTTGGTGTTTATATTTTATTCCGTACAATATATGACTATCTACATGATGTGACAGCCTAACTTTTTGTAGTCTTCCTGCTACATGTAGAAAGTTTGAAGACATCTTCGTGATACATGTATTTGATAGTACTTCGCCTTTTTTAGTGAGGTACATGTCATGCATAGTGTTTCAGCTCAAGAGCATCCTTGTATCCTGAGTTAGGCCTATGTGTACAACCATTTTTACTGTACATGTACAATCTCAATCAGTAAAGTATACTTTGACATGATGTAGCTGTCGTCTTGCATGGATATTGCAATATTTAAAGGACATGATTCGAAGGAGGCATGATATGGAGCTTTTCAATTTTAAGCCCCTCAATATTGTTGTTTTTCTATTTTCCCTATTTCTTGAATATTTTTACTGAATTGAGTACATAGAATTTCAAGTACAGCATATATTGTTATGATCAGGTCAAAGCTTGATACAGGTGGACCTCACATGCTCAAGATGCTCGATTCTATTCTGTAATGCCTTTGAAATAAGGTCCTTAAAAGTTCACTTCACCCACTTGAAAGGCAAACATTCCTGTCGATGACGAGGAGTATGTGAGTTTCGTTGCCTCTGGCATGTCGGGTAGAATGAATTCATCCAGTCACTAATTCATGTAATTGAAAGGTACAAGTTTTTTGTTAATACTAATAGGTGAGTAAAACTGAGTTAGAACCACCAGACTCGGCCATTTTGTATTTTCAATGTGCTTCGATATTTGGAATTTAAGACAATAGCAATGCCACTGATAAGTGATGTCAGGATCCTAGCCGTACAATTGTGGTGTCTTTGTTCTAGTATTCCGTGTACTTGACATGTAGGGCCCACCAGAAAACATTGTTTGGTCGTAGTTCATGTAATAATTGACCTCGATCAACATTCTAAGTATGAGTATTTGATATTATTAAGTCTCTTTATGATAGGATCATCAGCGTCACGAGTGCTACCTCAGTGGACCAGAATGTCAAGATTGACTTCATTGAACTTTGACCAGACTTCTCATGTATGAAAAGGCCTTGGGGCACTATCTCAGTGCCATGGAACATAACTCCAAATCCCTACACTGCTTTTAAAAACCACAACTTTGGATAAGCATGGTAAAGCATTCTTTTGAAATGCACAATGTGGATGACATGCAATTAAATGTCATTGTGCGCCATTGTATGGTTGAATATCGTGATATATTTTGAAACCATGCCCACTATTTATTTCTGTGTTGAACAAGAAAGGTCACACTTGGGCCCACTGAGCACCAAGGTACATGTACTTGAGTATTAACCAGTGCTAAAGTATTGTAATTTCATGCACCAGTTCAGACTGCTTTTTTCACCCATATTGATATTTACATGCATTGGCCAGTGGATTATGACGTCAAATTGCCTATTACTGATGTCCTTCATCTCATACTTTGACTATCTCAGTAATCTAAATGATAGAACAGCTAATGATGTCAAAGACTGTAGATTAGATGGGAGGTTTTATGAAAAATCTAGATGCCATCATATGTACTTCTGCGGTCAGTGCTTTTTGACCCAGCCAGACTGTGTTTCCTTATCCTGGTCGACCTTGACTGTCAGCGCATTGCCGAATATTTGTCAAACCTCGGTCACAGCAGCTGCATCTGGTACCATTGTTCATTATCAAATTTGGCGTAAGAAATGTTTTAATTGAGTGTGGCTCAATTGAAATGGTTCATTTCCGTCGGTCTCCACTGTATCATTTCCCATGTGATTCACCAAGACGAATAGAACGATGTCCCTATTTATTCATTTCACACTCTATCGGGATGTGACAGACTGACAATATTTGCCTCATTTGCTTCTGTGGTTAATGCGGAAGTCTGTGGTCTGGAAGTAAAATATTGTCACTAAAGATGATATCTTGGGCTGGTGTCCGGCATCATCCCTATCAATTGAGCAGGTGGTGGCACCAAATATAGGTCACAGTTTACAAAAGGTTTATTTGGACTCTTGAGAAATTATCGTTTCTTTATCAGATAAATAAGATAAATTTTAATGAAAGATAAAGGATGGGATAAGTTTTTCTTGACACGTGTTGGTGGAGGTGCTGCAGAAAAGGCGGCAACGGTTACAAAGACAAGCTTTAAGCTCATTGATTGAAGAAAAGATAGCGATGAGCAAACTAGGCACTTGAGGTGTTTCATTTGCTAAAGAGTTTGAACTGGGTGAAGCACTTTTCTCAATTATTGCCCAGCCCTTTTTTGGCAGTGCGCAATGCATCTTTGTTAAGCAAACCCTTGCACCCTGCCTTTTTCTGTGCCCTTCTCTGCCCTGCCTATCTAGATTTCTCAGTGATGATGATAAATCTGTCTGTGAATTGGATACTTGAAGTCGATCTGGTACAGAGGTGTCAGATGCATGATGAAATAGACTCCCTGCAACTGTTAATTTCAACTTTTTATTGCTCTTTGCAGATCATCCTGAGGGTCTATCTAGATAGTAACCATCAACGGAGCGTCGACATTCCAATCACCCCAGAGACAACATGTGGCGATGTGGTTGTGTCCTGCAAAGATCCAGGAGAGCAATACTGTCACTTGACAGAACTATGGAGGGGATGTGGTAAGAACGAAGAACTGTGGCTGCTTGCTGAACTTGTCATGTCGGCTATCTCTTCATCTGTAATCATCACCAGTAAAATACTTTGGCTGTTCACTTCTTCAAAAGACCCCCCCCCCCCGTTGTGGGGCTAACTCTGAGTCTGAGCATCCAGTCTTTCTATAAATCAAGTGAAGCCCTTGAAAAGCTTGTGATGGGCTCCTCTTCCTCCTCCCAAGCTGAATATTGAGTCTGAAGTTTGTGCATGTCACCGATTGGCCCTTGACTAGAGTGGCATTCAGCAAATGCTTGCAAGAGTGGACAAAATATTACCAAAGTTATAGACCATGGTAATAAAGATTTCCTCTACAGTCCTATTACTCTTTCCAAACTGCTGACCTTCCAACTTGGCATTTGTAACCTTTCCTTCCAGAGCGGCCCATCTACATTGAAGAGCATCCCTATGAGATCTTACAACAATGGGGAATACACAGGGATGAGGTCAAGTTCTACCTTCGGCATGAGCCGTTCTTTCAACCAGGTATGTCTGTGGGGGATGTCTTAGAAGTTAGTCTTGAAGAAAGGATTGGTTGTCCTCAAATGGTCCTCATACTAAATAGCAGCAATCCCAGGGTGAATCAGTCTCTCAGTGGTTATTGAAACCCAGGTGGCAGCACTGGTCATTTAACAAAATTTCATCAAAATGTTTTTTGTGTTCTTTAAACTGAAAACTTGCAGTGATTCAAAAATGATAGGATCTCAGCAGTTGTGGCTAGTTTTTTTGGGCAGTATTGGTGGTATAACCTGGATAGGTTCTTCTCCCTAGAAATAGAATTGAACCATATCCTTGATTTGATATAAACGATGAAGCTAGCATAGCTATACAAAGAACTCGGCAAGAAGCATCCTGTTAACTCTCTCTAGATCCTTCTTGTGAGTGAGACTTGGGGAGAATCAGAAGTTTGTAGAATCACAACAAAGCGCGCAGAGTGTGAATGGAACTCACCTTGGTGCCATCCCATTGTGTTTAGTTCCATTCACTGTCAATTAAAACGCATGATGTGCCCAACACCAGTGAACATATATGTTCTCTTAACTACAGTTCCCCAAGCTATTGTTGTTACAAGTGATTGTCATTCTCGGCTGGATATCAAATGAAATGAGACTAATAAGCTTGGGAATTCTCTTGCCCACTGCCAGTCTGAATGGTGCATTTGAGAAGTATTGTTTTGAAATTAGTTTCCCTGCTGGTAGTACTGATGGGCATTTCAATTGTGTTTGGTCAGTGTGAAGGTTGTTTTCTTCTTCAGGGTCAGAGGTCATTGCAAGGGGTTTGCACTATGAAAGGGGAACAGTCACTTGATGTAACTAGTTCGGAACCCTGACACATTGACTGGCATTTGCCCAAATCAAACTCAGCAAATTATAAATTTGACTAAAAAAAATTTTTTTGTTACAACTTGATTAATATACTCTTGAGGACCATCTCAAAAAAAAGGAAATTTGGTCTGAAATTACTTTTCAAGGAAGTCTCATTTCAGCCTCTTGTTGTGAGGTGAACTTTCACAATGGTTCAGGGACAAAGGAATCTCGCCACTGTCAGGTATGCAGTCTGATTGTGATTACATAAACCCTGGACAAGGGCTCTTGCATGCCTTACTGGACACATTGTTTGACCTCTAATTGTCTTGGATTGACCAATCATATTGTCTGGTCAGATTTAAGTCTATGTTAATTAGGTAAACAGAACTTGGGCAGGTACAGGACAGGTATGCGTGGGACTTTAGACATAGAAATCTAGGCGAAAAAGTTGTGCATTATCTGACATCTAGGCTTTATAGCCAGGTTGTTTATCAAAGAGGATTGTCTTTGTGGAATTTAGGTCCTGTTTTGTTTTCATACATTTTGTACAATGAGGTAAGGATTGTGCTTGAGGATATAAACATTGGCCTGTGATTGTCCTAGCTAATCATAAGTGGATTTATAGGATAAGGATTGGGGACAAATTGGTCTGTGCAGTTCGAAGTTATCAGCCTAAATGTTGGTGACTCCTTCAATTGTAGCATTTTTATCAAATTTCGCTTTGAGAATACATTGATTTGCATGTGGAGTACGTTTTCTGAGAGTGGATACCAAATGACGAAAAAGTATACTCTCATTTGAACTGTAGACTAGAGACAGATAATATCGAATTCATCTCATCTCCTGATTGATTGCAATGCCTGTTGATGGGCTTGACCAAGGTGAGTGTCAGTCATTGTTGATGTGATATCATCAAAATTAGTGACTGTTTTTAGTTTCTTTGTCTCTCATTGAAACAAACTTCCAGGTTTTGATGATTGGAGTACTGTGAGGTTCTGGCTTACAGGTGGCTTTCACCCTTTACCACTGTATGATAGCTTCATGATGTGACTCAATGACACGGTTTAGTTTGGCTTTAAGGGGAAACTTTCACTACGATCTGCTTCATTGGTATCCTTCCTTGCTCACGTATGTTGTACGTATACTTTGTGAAATATTTTACTGCTACAGGTATCATCAATCATGGTCAAAATTTCACCAACTTAAACAGTAACAAGGGAGACTTGATTTATATCTGTTTGAGCAGGACAAGTGTGGTAAAGGTTGTGCCTGTTGCAACTAATCATTCATTATTCTTATGAATACAACAGTATAATAGCATTACCATTCATAGAATGATTATATTGTGTAAATAACATTAACAATGATGAAACATGTTTTCAAAAATCCTAGTATGTTTTCTTTGCACTGTGACCTTGGTTACAATTTTTTTGTCACCAGAATTGGACTCATTCACCAACCTTGCAAATACGCATGCTCATTCTAACTATTTCCTGAAAAAGAATTTTATCATAATCAGTAGCGTATTTTACAAAAATGGCTCCTTTTTGCCTTCTTCAGCTTTGTAATTGTTTTTTCTTTGAATGGACTTCTGTTGTTTACGCTGTTCAGTGTTTGTTGTTATAGACACTCGGCACTAGGCAGAAATATTTCCTCAGCAGGTGTCATTTGGTCACACCTCCTTGTAGCCTATTTAAACATGCATGCACACCCTATTCATGTACAAGTTGTTAATTAACAGGTGTGGCCCATCACTGACAAAGCTAGACTAACTAGCATGATGCTTTTGGTTAAGGTTAAAAACCCACAGTGTATGCACACCTGCATCTGTACCTTGTCCATCATTTAATCCCTAAGCGTCTCTTCTTGACCCCCCAAGTCCCCTCCAGCCCCTCTACTTATTCAATACCGTTTATATGAAGTCACAATACACATGGAACCTGGATGTATCATTATTCGAGCAAATCAATCGTATTAATTACTTTCCCAAGCAATTATGGTCTTGGCGGCATTTTGACGTAGAAGGTGCTCTTGCCAATTGGTCGACAAAGCTAGAATGGTTGACAGTAATATCAAGTTACTGAAAGACCTAGCCTCTGGACTGAACAGAATAGCAGACATGATGTCCCAAAGTCTACACAGTGGAACTGAAGCCTGATTTGCTCAGCTGCAAGTCGATTAGATTAGGCCTTGGCAATGTACCTGTCTCTTGACATCAATAATTTTCTTTCCATGGGTGTCTAGATCAGTTCCGCTGTTTTTTTGAAGGAGGCATACCAACATGTATGATTTCTTCGTATGTTTTGATAGTGTCACTGGGGGCCAGTTTAGTAGGATAATGTAATATGTGTTGGCCGCAATCAATTGACACATTTCCTGACTAAATGGTAAAGAAAACATTATTGATGCTTATCAAAACTGTGAGAGTGGTTTTTGTCATGGGGTGATATGTTTTATGAAAGTTATGAAGTCATTTAGGCATGCTTGGGGTTCATGGTGTCTTGAGAGACGTCTTTTTAGAAAATGTCCCGAGATAGAGCACCAGCCCCCATTTGAGGCAATTCAAGTTAGCCATGAAAAAAGCACCAAAGATTATATTATAGCAACAATTATCATACATTTGCAGCCATTGCCCATCACAAAAAAACTTTATATTGATAACTTGATATACTTCAGCATTGCCCATCTGGCACTTCCTTGTAGCCTCCCTTTAAAATACATTCTACGTCATAAAATGACTTTCATTACCAGTTCAGACAAAACATACAAGAAACGAGATGCCTAATTTGCCAGCGCTACCCATTGGACAGACTCCAGTTTGCGTCATGAGATTGTAATATAAATTGCCACAAGTGTAAATCGAGGTATTGATGTCTCATTAGACTCTACCGGCTCCTCTGTAAACCATCGTTTCAACTTGATAGAATTAAGATGATTTAATCGTATTGGATTTTACTTATGAACCACGTGGGATGATCAGATCGGAAATTTCATGATTGCATGAAACCTGCTGTCAATTGTTAGTGGACTTTTGTATAGGATGTTTCAGTGAAATTGATTGTGGTTGTCGGGACTGGAATAGAAACTTGATGTAGTGACATCAACCAGTCAGGTTGAAGTATTTCAAAAAGAGTTCAACTTCTGTCTGTGGTGTTGATTGACTGTTCTTTCATATTTTGAACTGAACTGAATTGGCTGGATATGGCTTCAGTAATGAAGTCCCCTCATACAAGGAGGAAACCTCCACCATGTAAGTACATAACATGTCTGTTACTGATGTTGAATGACAGAAGTCTTGTTGTTTGTCGAATAACTGTTAGCTGATCTGTTCATGTCTTAAATCTGATTTATAAGTATTATCCTAAATCATGAGATCTAATATTCTTTAATATTGTTGGCTTTCAGTAATTTAGCAAACAGAGGAAAAAGACAAGGTCCAGCTGGGTTTTAACCGAAGCCCTTATGGTTACAAGGACTGAACCAAACAGAAATTCCCTCTAGCCTGGGCTTGTAGGAATGTTGCCAGACACAAGTGGTGTGAATGCGACACTTCAGCCAACCAAATTAATTCTTGTGATTACACTTTCTACAACGTTATTGTAGTACCGGGAAACTGCCAAAGGGCTGGCTGTAAAATGACATCCAGAACCTACTTGAAACCTTATGTGGCACAGCAGGACCATCAGCCTTGAAAATCCCACCAGTAATGAGTCGAGAGAGAAAAAATATCCCCCAAAACCTTGGTCATAGCCATTTGGATGGCTTGGATTAAGGGGCTAACCTATAATCTTCTAAATTATGCAACACATTGCGCCATAGTTTTCTTAAAAGTCCATAGTGGCCTGTGTCGGTCTGTGTGAATCTGCAATTGTTCTGAATGAAATTATAGGGTGCAAGGCTATGGTTACGTCTCTGCGCTGCACCATTTCAAACTGGCATGACTGGGCTGTGAGAGAGAAAGTTCCCTATGGGCACACCATTTTCTCAGTAGAGGTGATTATCTTGAATGTGGTAAGGATGGTGTCGTCATTCTTTCTGTCTTGGTTTGTCATCGTATGGTTAAGGTTTGGCTGTTAAGGAAAAGCGAAACTGTTCCGGGTGGTACTTGTTGTTAACTACTCCCTCACGAAATGTAGTGTATCACTCCATGTAGTGGTTTGCTGGTACCTTATTCTTCAATGGGTATAGGCTGGTCAGAAATTCATATAACCACTCCAGAGCTGATATTGTCGACTTGGGCAGGTCTTTGCACACCTCTTGTCTCCCATTGTTATCTCCAACGCCCCATATCACTCTACCATTCTATCAATTATGGCTTGGTATGCCAAGTGGCTTAATTACTCACTATATCAGTTATCTTAATCGCCAGGTTCCAATTTCAGTGTCATTAAAATGTCTCCATGGGAAAGAGCCAGATTTGGCTGAATCAGCAGTTGCTTATGGTCACTGACCAGCCAAACATGAAAATTGTAATGAAAATGTCATTTGTAGCTGTCCCTAATGCGTTTTGGTTTATAGTCTGTGCAGTGCAGAGGTTACCATCCAACTTTTGAACTGCGCATAGTCTATCTGACTCACTTTTTTTCTGGTTTGTGTAATTAGCGTTGTGGCTGTAAGCGTGATTGACATTTTGCTAATATCAGTAATAAAGCTGTATTGATTTAAGATTTTGAAAGACGACACCTCTCAGTTTCTGTGGATGACATTGGTGATTTTTGGGAATTCGATACGTCTGTCGGAGTTGCCTTGATTTGCAATTAGTGACTTTCAGTATGATTTTTTAAATCTTTGATTTTGTGACATTGCTATGGATTGAATTATTATGTTATTCAGAGAACCATGACTGAAAGCCAACCTCATAGGGGGAAGGATTGGGCGCAATTCATCTTAAATGACAGGAAGCCCTGTCAATTATCTTGATTTACGCAATTTTGCTAATATTATAATAAGTTTTGATGGGGGCAAAAGTTCAGAACATTTCCTATATTTTTGAAAATTAGTGGACATCTGTCCAAATTTCTTGACGGAGACATGCTATTGGAAACTTTTTTTGGTTGTCAGAACACAAATTTTGAAATAATTATTTTGAATTTCCACCTGATTAGCAGTACTGTTTGTTCAGTCATGTTGATATTGTCTATTTTTTCAAGCCAAAACATTCAAGTCGAACTTCAGTTATAGGAATAATGTAAAAACATTTGGTAATATTATGTTCACAATTTAATCCCATTAGAAATATTATTGAATAATTGTATGCAAAATTACATACCCTCTATTATACTTTCCATAGTAGTTGGTACTAAGTGTTGTTTCGGGTTAGGAAAACATATATCGCCCTCTTATGAGAAGTTTTGGGCCTGTCGAGTACGCTATTTCAAAATATTTGATCATTTTCGCTGACAACTTCGACATTTTTGCATGCTCATAGTGGGTTATAGTCCAACTCCTAGAAATGTATGTTGTGTGTGTCGGAGCTAACTCAGGTGTGTTTCCATTTTGTGGATTTTATACATTGTAAATGTGTGGGACTGTGAAGTTTAAATCAATTTTTTTGTGTATTTGCAGATCGGCGAGACAAGAAGAAAAATGGGATGAATGATTATCATTTTGGACAAGACATTCCAATGGTAAGACTATCCCCATTGCCTGTTCATTATTCCAAACTTTCATTTGTTTGTTGGAAATATTGTTAATACAATGTTCCCTGCAGACGCCATTAGCTTTGGCTGCTGATGACATCAAGTGCCGATGTTTTTGTCAGGGCAACCTTTCCCTAAAAGGCTGTTTTCATCATATCTGAAGTAAGTGACTGTACATGTAGCTTAACAGTATAGATTCTCAAAAAATATATATTTGCATGGTCGTCTTCAGATAATTTTCATTCTTTGTGTTCAAGTGCATGAATGAATTGGCCTCTTTCACTCCAATTCTCATACAGATTAATAGCAGTAATTCAAATATTTTTAGACATTCGCGACAGATGTTTAGGAATTTCCAAGTGGTTTAATCCGCACTTGGGTGAATCGTGTGAATGTTTAATCAGCGGGCTAGTCTGCACTGTCCACTCTGTTATACAATTCTAACCATTACAATCCCAATGCAATGGTCAAAACCCTGTTGGAGGTCCCCGTAAAGTCTGCTGCGCAATGGAGGGCCATGTCATGTCCGGTTCAGAATGCTCGATAAAAATAGTGGCTTAAAACTGAACTGTCACCTATAATACTCATGAAAATTCCTCTGTTCAATATCTTTTTCAAATGCTTCCGTTTTGTCTTTATTTGCTATGTGCACTGGGATAAGAGAGGTTTCTTTTGTGCTTGATTGCACGCATTTGTTGAATTTCTCTTGTCTACGTCCCATAAATTACTAATATTTACGTTGTTCTTATCATTCCAATTACCTCAGTCATGTCACATCCATGTCCACATTGGTCCTGATTAGTTGAATTTATCAATTAATTTCATTTTCAGGCATAAACTGGGTCTGCTTGTGAAATCACCTTATCGGTAATGTGATTATTAATGAGGACAAATTTCATTTCTAGTGATGTCGACCAAGCCCAAGTCATGAAAATCTTCATGGTAACCTATGATTGCCTTATCACGAGTAGAACTTGATGTAACCTACTCTTTTCATGGCATTAACGGATGGGCCATTATTGAGTCTTTTCAATAAGAGGAACGTGACTCATTTCTCTTATTTGCACATAGGCAAATTACAAATTAAAGTTGGCAAAGTCTAAGTGTAAAATGATACGGAACCTTACCCCTTGCCTCTGGTTGTGTTGTTCCAAGCATTTCCTTCTAGAATGGATTTTGGAATTTGGAATCTCCGATTTCATGTTTCATGTTGACAAGGACCATAATTGACATGTGTCGCTGCTGATATTGTGTATGAATTATGTTGTGAAATAGACCCAGGTGTTACACATGCAATATGATCTCTTTTCAATGCATGGTATGGACTTTTCCAAACATTCCAATCATTTGTAAGCCACCCCTGTGGCTAAATATCTGATTGACAACCAGAACAAAGTTTTGCACCCTTGATATGATATTGAGCATTGAACATATCAGAGGTGCACGGCATCAACACATTGGTACAAACAGTAAGAAAACCAAAGATATCATGTCTAATCACACAAACTTGTGCACTATCAATGTACCAAGTTGACGTGAAAACCACAATATGTATTTGGCATTATTTCATTTTCTATAAAGACACCCCATAATGTTGTGGGAAGTTTGACAATGCATTCCATAAAACCATTATAACGATACAGAATTCATAATTCGTCAGTGGTTGAACTTCTGACCTGTGTCGCTCCCAAAAGCTGGACCCTTCATGTACAGCTGAGGCTCGATCATCAGTTGTGGGAGGGAGATGTGCTCGGGCCATGCTGGAAGAACGGGCAGCGTGTTGCTAATGTTTCTTTTGATCGGAGAATTATTGCTTAAAAGTGGAAATAGTTAGCTGTGATTCATGAAGACTGTATCTTGGTCATTGCAGGTAGGTTTGTTGTTTCCAAATATTTCGTTTTGATAGTCATTCACTAAATTCAGGCATGTAGGGACTGGTGGTCACTGACTCATTTGTCAAGCCTGATGCACATCTCAAATTTATTTGTCATATCAAGTTTGTGATGTGATACCACCTAACTCATGTGCAAGATTAGACAAGACCCACCCTCTATCTAAGTAAATTTATAATCTATTCATTTAAGGCACTGTTTAATGTTGATATGTGATGTACAGTACCACCCAACTGGTTGTTTGACATTGCTCATATTGAGACCTGTTTATCAAAATTCAGCCTAACGAGATCAGTGGTATGTTGTGCTCGCTCTTATTGCTGGACGCAGAGGATACTGAACAATGAAAACATCTGATTTCATAAGCTGTGTTCAAGAATTAAGAGATGGCCTCTCCAACTCAAATGAGTTGCTACCACAGCTAACCTATTGCTTATGCTGCGTCACAGCCAACTGCTTGCAGCAGGTCTTATCTCTTCTTCCCTGCGTGGGATCAAAGAACATGGCCCCGCATTAATAATACAAAAGAAGAAAGTAAGTGACTTCTGCTGCTAATGTGATACAACCTACACAAACACGGACTGTAACTCATGACATTTACCAGCAAGGAGATAAAGAAGAAACCAGCTTATCATATTGATATTGACATCAATCATAGCTTGTGTCTTTTACTTGCTTCCTTGATTGTCTTTTGAGTCTCAGACTGACTTACTGTGGACCTGGTAATGATTGCAACCGTTTTCTTTTGGGATGCGGACATGTTGCAAGTCAAAATAGCCTGACCAACCAACAGGTTGAAAGGTTTCAGAATAGACTGGGGAGTGGAGTTGGATGATATCTGCTACCATAGTTGATATCGGACTATAAACCCCCAACTTTAATATTAGAATACACAGAAAAAAGAAACCTCTCAGTGGCCAGAAGGCAAATTTCCAATTCTGACAGTTCCTCTCAAGTGTGGTGTAGATGATTTTAAAGTGATCAAATATTGACTTGAGCAGTAGTACAAGAAAATGTTTTTGTAAAACAAGTTGTTTCATATTTGAACAAGTAATGGTTGAAAGTCCTCACAAGGTTACCTAATATTTTAAGTACCAGTAATTGCACCCAGGCTTGCAAAGATATTCTAGAGTGAATATTTGAGTTCATATTTAAGTCTGTGCCACCAAAAACCCATTTCTTCAAATGCTAAATTTTGTGGTCAAGTATTGTGATTGAATGGGTAGTCTAAATTTTTTCTCGAAGATACTTCAAGGATGTGATGATATCATACCTGTCCATGAAGGACTAAGGCCAGGGCAATTTTGAGTGGCTTTCCCACACTACAAGACAAGTGTCTTCAGGGAGCTGATATCATATACTATTGACCCTTTAACAGAGCATTCACACTTCATCAGTATCAGTGATACACCCATTTATGATTTAGGCTTAGAATCTCTTGAATAGTTAAGATCGAAATATTTGGTGCCCAGATATTTCCCTCTAATTTTGTACCAACATGGCTATCAAGCACATTTTGTCAATCGAGGCACACAATTTCACCCCTACACAGAATGGCTGGAATCTCACGGTAAACAATGTCACATATTTCATAGCAAGGGTAAAATATGTGGGACCCTTCCCCAGGTGTTATAATCGATCCATCCACTTGACATTTCATTCTCAACAGGACAGTCGGTCTCATCCCTCTGGCATCTGATTCTGATGGAGTTGTCATCTCTGAAATATTTGATTGATGGACCCGAGTGTGTTTGGTATTCAGCTCATCCGAGACCCTTGACCGCCACAGCTTTGTACACCTTTGTCTTAGAAGCCGGATACTGCCGGAGGGGTCCAGCAATGTTTAATCGACCAATCTGTTGATCCTTGGGGCTGCCCACTTAATTTGGCTGTTGTCAAGTCTCTGGACCAAGCTATACATGCACTAGGACTCAACGTCTTTTTCAGAAGCTATTCCTGTTGACTACATTTTGACCTTGAATGTTAATTTTGGGGTTTTGAAGTGGATATTTCTTTTTGAGTTTGACTTGCATTGCAGTGTTAAAGCCAGAAAAGATCCAAAGTAAATTTTGTCGAAGGTTTATACCACTTCTGCCTTGAATAAGTTAGGAACCTGCCATTTGAAAATGAGTCAATTCTTGAAGCAACATTTATAAGTTGGAAAACATTTCCAGTTCAGCTACAGAAAGATTGCCATTCACTCTAGGGATCATCCCCTTCGGTTTGTAAAGTTCAAGCACCACTTTTGAGCCAAAGATAAGATCAGACAAAGAATGAAAGGGAAAGTCAAAGTGCCTTGTTCACTGCCAAGGCAATATGGTTGTGTCAATGAATTGTATTTCATGAGTGTTTGGGAATCTCAATACTCGGAACACGGATAACAGGAAACTCTCAACTCAAAGGAGAGTTCATACCGTGACTTTCATGTTGGTGTTGACCTGTTTTGTTGTGCCCCTGGATGACTGGCGGTCACAATATTATTGTCCGATAAAATTTCATGCCAGGTCGTCGTGATCTCGTTGTGTTGACCCTTAAGATCATCTGAGTTTACCTCGCTTTCTTTACTGCATTGTATTGTACTTGGAACTATTCTTGGTAATATGACATTTCAGTGGCCATCCTTTTGCGTAGCAGTTGATATTATCATGCATTGTCCCCTGACTCTTAAACCTTGAAATCCATACCAGTATCTAGGATGTCATAGTTCTGTATTAAGAGTAGAATATGGAATTCACCACTTCCCTCAAGCAGGCTCTTTGAGCCTTCCTGTTTGCACTGGTCCGACTTTCATGCTTCCTGGACCTAGTAGCAAGTGAGAGGGCTTCTCACTGCATGTCCAGTGCAGACAGGAGAGCCGAAATCTTTTGCGATGTTACATAAAAAAGATGAGAGAATGATCAAAAATTTGGATTCATCCAATCAGCCAACCAACTTGATGTAGGCCAGCAATTTAATATCGCTATATACTGTTCTGATGCAGAATTTATTGTTGGCATACAAGGTGATTAATTTAACGGTTGAGGTCAGGGTTGTTTCTCATTTTGATAAAGCAGAGGCATACTGATATCACGTTGTTGAAATTGCGCATTCTTGCCACTTTCTCTCAATGTGATTAGATACAATGTTCATGCACAGGAGAAGTAATGGTAAAAAGAGGTGCGCTCGGGTAAGTACAATGAAATTTATAATGCTGTGTTGATTGTAATAATATCTGCTTATACTTTGTATCGTTGATGCAGCTTGATGGTTGCATGGTTGCATCTTTTGAATGACTACTGTACAAATGTAGGAGAGCTATATCCTCCTTTTATCTTTATCGTGAGAAAGTAATGGTCACATTAGCTCTTGTCTGTCTGTTATCCTCATCATTCTCATCAACATTGTTCTTCACTGATTGCATGACCAATTTTGCCTCCTGCTCAACTGAGGTGTGAAATTGCTGTGCGTGGATGCCTTGTAACATCATCTTCTTGCATCACCATAAATAATCGCAAAGCAACTCTTTTTCTAGTCTCTAGAGTCCAGGTTACTCCTAAACGTCATTTGGTCATTGTACCAAACTGACTTTTTCTTTTGCTTTGAAGTGTTGACAACTCATTCTTTCTTGCTCATCTATCTAGGGAATTTCTTATTTTCCTTATCAGAAGAACAGTTCGACTCATCACTCATCTTTTGCTGTGTCCTAGCTCACATCAGTTGCAGTTGTTAGAATTCTCGTGCCATGCCGGCATTCCAGATAGCTATACTTCCATCTTGTTTCATGGAAAGAGAGAGAGTAGGCCACTAACCTAACTTTGTTTGGTGAAACATCTTTAAAGTGGTAAGGTTGTTCTTTACTTTTTCATGCATTTGTTGGTCTTCATGACTTGGCAGGAGCATTGCTTTTGGGCAATGATCTATGGAGCTTCCATAGTTTCAGTTCCTTTATGTCCATGGTGGGATTTGAATTTTAAAAAGTAGCCGCCTCCTATCAACACTTGCTTTTGTATAACGGTCTGCATGTTGTTTATTGTTTTATTAATACTTCTTGCAACATTAGATTAATGGGTCTAAATTACAGTATATAGCTGCATAATGGGTTCCATTAATAATTCTTGATGATTTGCCTACAAATTGTTCACAAAAATATCATCTAATTGCTTGGGTTGTCACTTTTTTGTGATATATTAGCAATGTGGCGTTGGATGAATTGCCGGGAAGGATGATGATTGTTTTCCACACCACTGGAAAGCAAGTTTGAAACTCATGTGATATATTCTCTTGGAATTTGCAGTTGAGAATAACGCATCTGATTATCACTAATGTTATGGTATATTAGGTGGTAAGTAACTATAAGCCAGTATGCTGACTATAAGGATAGTGCTGTTCACTCCTGAGGTGTTTGAAGTTTTTTGTTTGGCCCCAAACCCCTGTCTAGTGATGGCAGCTACTGTCGTTGTTACTGACCCCTATTGGTAGTGCAAGTCTTACTTTCTGGTGTGTCCACTACATTTGCTATTGGGCACCATCTTTGAGGGAGTGAAACTACTGCCTGTGTTTCTGGTCCCGATTGGTTGATGGTCCACTTTAGACCTAAATGAGAACTCCTCATATATCATTACTTACTAATTGACATCCTTATGTTGGACTTAATTGTCATCCGTATCTCGAACTTGACACTTTTACCAAGTACTCATTTTATCAAGAATGGAGCAAGTCTCATTCATAATATGAGAGTATAATGTAATCTGATAATAGACCGTCAGCCAAATCTGTTAAGTATATATTGAAGTTGTACTTACCTGGCTTGGCCCAGTTCGAATCAAAGGTTGGCATTTATTTCAGTATGTAAGAGGCATTCCTCTCTCTTGTCAATGATATACAATGAGATAAAATGATATGTTTTGGCATAGTTTGCGTGGTGAGGTGTTCCGCGTCTTTCACCACATTGAGAAAAGGCCCTAGACTCGAGCAGAGAGGTTTGTCATGAACATGGGATTAAATGAAAAAGGAATTGATGATGATGATATCTACATACATGTGAGTATCAAACTAAAACGAGAAATTGTATACAAATTTGTATGATAGGCTTCATTGTGGGTTAAGCTGTATTTTGATCTCATTACTCTTGTTGTACATCTTGCGGGAATTGGTGTCCTGCCCCTACTTTATTGCCACCACCATAGCTTTTTTGTGCCGACATTTCTCTAGGTCACAAGCGTCTTTTGACATTTTGAGATGACTGTTCCCTGACAAATGACAAGATCGGTAGCTGCCAGTGGTTAGATTCATGTAGTTCCTTTTTGAGTTCAATAGGGAGTTTCTGTTATTAACTCGGTAGAGTTTAGTCCAGGAGCATTCTTATATCCTTTGAGCGAAGCCAGCCACAGCAACAATAATGTTGTATAGAGTAGAAATGGAGTTAAAACGAGCTAAACTTGACCTATCACAATCACATGGTCCATTAGCTCCATGCCGTCAAACCATTGAGGAAATATTTAATTTATGACAAATGCAATCGAGGAGAGTCAGGTAGTCTTGCTGGTGGGCACTATTAGCCTAGTGTGGCTCAGAGTGGTCTGTATTTGTAACTTAGCAGTAAGATCAATAAGTCATCGTGTTAATTTGATGGAGTGAATGGGCATTGTGACAGTGAGTGAGAGAAATTCATGGAGTTATACAAGCGAATTTATTATTTGTGTAGATTATAGTCTATTGCAGGTATCACCAACTGGTGCCACCAATTTCAGGTGGAACTTTCTTTGGCAGAAGACATGGCTTGGTTGAGATCTGAATCTTCATCGGTCAGGCGTTATAGGCAATACCTCTCTATGAATGCCTGTAACATCTCATTTATCATGTATTTTATACAAAAATATTCGATGTTTGGAACAGGTGCCCAACAAATCAAAATTGATTAGTCTAGGAATTATTTTTCACAACCTATAGCCTGTCTTTACCAAAGTATCAATGATTGGACCACAGAAGTTGTATATGCAATATCATAATCCGGTAAAGTGGTTTCAGACCTCTGGCGGTCCAGCTTGAGGCCTATCAAGACCTGGTAAAATGTGATGGTTGCATGAACTATGCTCCTTGTTCTTGTATTTTCCCAGTCCCATCCACATGATAGGCCACTAATGGTCATGTTCACTCTTCAAATCAATGGGGTCTAGGTGTGATTCACAGAATGTCAATATTCGAAAGAATTTGACCAAGGCCTGGAAAACGTAAGTTCCCTGCAAGGTTTTGGGGTATCCCCCTATGACATCAACAGCACTAGGACTAAAATAGAACAGGCTTGACCACTTTATATACATTGTACCAGGTCATGCGGACATGTGATTTGTGGACATTGGGCATTTCCCATGAAATTCATTGATAAACTGTCTTGGCACATATTTGTGCTAGATATAAAACTATAACCTTCCGTGTGAAATCAATCATTTCCTTGTTACACATTTGGGGTAAATGGTCAGTGTAATAACTTCTATAGTCGAGACCACTTGAGACCTTCTGATTTCTTTTGTGAAGCAGTTTACCTTCGATTGAAGATCACATATTTGATTAGCATCTTCTACCATCTTCCTTGCTCCAGGTAAGCTCAGTTTCTCCCTGTCCACTTCAGAAGTATACACCTTTCCAGAAATGGGGCGCTGAGTGTCCGAAATAGTGATGTCATAAGGGGAAACTGGGCCTTATGGTGGAGGGACAAAGGAGATAGTCATGGTTGACCAACACACTTAAATGCCTTTGATGACGGACAAGGGGAAAAAGTTAGTTCCAATGTAGCCACCAATTTCGGGAAGCATGTATAGTTTCATCCAATGGCTTCAACAAATCATTGATACAAAGTACATACTGGTTGTGTCACTAGCATTTTGACAAACTTGTGCTGCTGTCATAACCAAACAGACTGTCGATTTTTTCCTCCTCTTACGATTGTAATCCCGAGCACATGGCAGGGAGCATCTGTTTCCTAGAACTCTTTGTTTGACTGGCTGATGAATAATGATGTCCACAATCATTTGCATATCTTGTTTCTTTATTTGTGAAACAATAAATGGATGAGGTGTCAGCATATTTTATTCATGTCTATTGATTAATTCATTAGCAGTGCTCTCCATATGCTGCTTTGATTGTGGGATCAAACATAAGTCAATCATTCAGTTTCACTTCCTCATTATTGTCAGACTCCAAACTTCCATCCGTTGTTTGTTGAATATCAAAAGTAGTTCTGTTTGTGTGTGGTTTGACTTGTTTCTTTGTGTCTCTGATGTTCCTATGGTTGTGGGATCATCACCATGGTTTTTCCTGGGTTCCGGTACTTATTCTAATGACCCTCATTGCCCTTGGTTACCAGATGCCTGAAAAGGTGGTGTGTAATGACAATGGCTGTTCACAGTTGTCGGTTGAACCCCACAGAGAGCGATGCTAAATATTATATCAATAACTACCCCAAAGCACGTTCTGCCACACAGTGGTCAGAAATTGTCATATCCAATAATCATCAGAATGTCATCCCTTTGCCGGTTAAAGCCTCATTTTCTGACCATGAGAATATGCAAAAATGAAAAATGTATAGTCTTGGCTGAAAATAATCAAGAAAATGTGTTCTGATGGGCCACATAAGTCTCAACTCGATCTATTGTACTACTTACATACACATGTACATACAAGTTGTCACAAAATAGTCAAACTCCTTGGAGTCCTGATAACTGTCACTCTGATCCATGAGCCTGAATTCAAGAACTTTCCATCTGCTGCCTTGTTCAACGACAAAGTGTAAAGAAAACTATAAAGGTCAGGCATACAGATTGCAAATATTTTCAACAGTACGATGAGACTCAAACTCAATCTTTCATTGTCCGAAACGAGGTACCGCCCAACCAAGCATTTATGGTCCGCCCGGGTGTGATTACATGATGGAAGAGTTTGTTGACACGCAGCGCTATTTTACCTGGCATGCTGTACATTTATCAACGCTGGGCTTCCCAACATGCATCACCTGGCTTTATTCCTACAAAAATCAATATTTGAGTCACAAATGCGTAATATTCTGCGTGTGACGTGAGCGTGTTTCATATTTTGCAAGGGGAGTGCTTTATAAAGAGCCGTTGATAATGTTGGACATGACTTGACAAAGGAATCTCACGGATAGTAAGCTGTATCTTATGTGTTGTCCGTTTATTAAGGGAATATGATGAGTATAGCGAGAGTGGAACCCCAAGTCCATGTACGTACCAACGGATTGATACCGCTTTGAATATGGCTGCTTTTCGTACCTGTGTATAGCGTGGTATAGGCCTTTGCCATCATCTCCATACTGGGATTTGTGTTTGAAATTGTCATGTTCTATGTACATCCTACATGTATGTCTGCATATCATACCTAGCTTGATATCTCTGATGAGCACATTTTACCTCTTGATGTATACCTTGTACAGTAATAGTTGAACAAGGGGCCTCCTAGTCCACCCACTCATCCCATTGTATAAATCCTAGGTCCGCATTATAGAGCTTTAACTACTGCCTTGCTCCAGTTGGTTTTTCGCTTGATTCCTTGAGCCTTTTATATCGAGAATTAACCACATAGTGCATAACTAGATTTCCCACTGGTCTTTTTAGCCAGTATATTTGGAGGCAATGCAGGCAGCCAGTCTTTGCTAGGCCCTATTTCATTTATTGGCAGTTGGCTCGTTCTGTGCATTTTGGTAATTCTAGTGATATTTTGGTGGTGAACTGTTTGCCTCTTGATTTAGAAGATGACTTTCTGGCCTGAAATTTTGATTCCTTTAGATACAAATACAATTGAGTTGTTGTCATAGATGGCATTGTATGTATAGATTGTGTGCTGTAACATTTTGATTAGAAAAATTCAACCACAATTTAATTTCCATGCAATTCAATTTCAATTGATTTTACTGATGTTGATGAAATGTAATTAACCCATGAATCAACTATACAAAAGAAATTTCAATTCTATTCAGACTGAAGTATGTTCAGAAATAACCTACAGAGAAATGGTAATTTGAAGAGGATGAGTTATTCCTGTCGGCCCGTGTTATTGTCTGAAAATCCATCACAATAGGTCGCTGTAACCGAAACACCAAATGAATGAAGTTCCTGATAGTAAATTATTTCTATCGAAATGTTTGCTGTCTTCTCATTGGTTGAGCTTGATAAATAACTTCGATTGAGTTCCATATTTGTGTTGAGTTTCCCTCAGTTCACAGAATGGTCAATGTTAGAAGAGGTCTTCGTATGAACTTTGGTTGAAATCGAAATATTTTGTTTACCTTGTGAGTGGACATGGCTCAGAGACGCCAATTGGCTTTCCCAGCGTGAGATATTCCGACAGGATATCCTGTTCTTGGCATATTAAAGTCACATTACCATAGTTTTGAATTTCATTTGGACATATGACAATGGTCGTTGATGTTGGTATATTGCCGGATGGGCTAGAGGTAAGAATATTCAAGTTGGTGTATTGTTGTGAATGAGGGAGGAATATCGTTTTGGGAGTTTTCATTGCGTGAGTTAGTTTGGTTTTTTGACAGACCGACTGTATCATTGGTCATGAGCTTTCCGATTTTTCCTGAGGATCTCTTGCAAAATAAAAAACAGCTTTGTTTTGTTTCAGATCGTTGAGAGTATGCAATGTTAAACAAATCGGCGTGTGAAATAATTGTTTTTTCTCTCAATATTACGACACCTGTATATTTAATCGGAATTCCTAGTGGGATTTCATTTTCAACCACAAATAAAATAAGCCCTCCTGTTATGTTGAACAAATTTAATATCTCAAATTCAATCATATTTCTTATGGCATTTTGCATAATAAAAAATGTAAAATAAAATTCAGTGAACGTTTTTCTGACCAGCTATCAATAGCATGCCATAACTGTATTAATCTTATGCAAATTAAACACTTTTCTATTCCTTTGAAATATAAAAAAAATTCCTTTTCTCGAAAAGTGCTTTGGTATGTTGAAGATATGTTTAATACTAGTAATAGTATTTACTTGTTCTTTTGTAGACATGTTAAAATTAGTTAGAATGACATCAACTTATGCAAAGTATTGATTTACGTTGATAAAAGATAAGTTTGTGGTCAATTTTTCTGTACAATAGCAGGTCATTTGAGGTGGATATCAGCGGGGTGGCAATATTCTCTGAATGGCGGCAAAGATTTCGTGACGTTGGCAAATCCTAGGCCCTTTTGACCATGCCACAACTGGTAGCCCAGGCACCTGCTGTGTACTGCTTTATGAAGTCACACGTAGTGGTCAATGGCTCGGTCTTGACCACAGTAGGACCTGTTGACTTCTTCACACCTGCCGATGCCTGTAAAGTGGATCAACTGGTGTTCTTTGACTTCTGAATTAGGTAGGCTTAGTTTTGTTTTGACTAAAGGTAAATTCTTTTTATTACTTTTCAGAATTGCAGCATTCGAAATACAAATATGGGTCAATGTATAAGTACTTAAAGCATGTAAAAATACTCAATTTTCTCTCTGTCTGTGTGTTTCAGATGCCCGGTGGAGTAGACCTCACACTGACGGAACTGCAGGAGATGGCCACCAGGCAACAGCAGCAGATCGAGAACCAACAACAGATGCTGGTGGCCAAGGAACAGCGCCTCAAGTACCTCAAACAGCAAGAGATGAGGCACCAACAGATCGCCAGTGAGAATGAACGGTTACGCAAGTTACGTGAAAAGGTGGAGTCACAGGAGTTGAAGCTGAAGAAACTGAGGGCTTTGAGGGGTCAGGTGGACCAGCAGAGGATGTCCAATGGGAACCTCAGTAAGTTATTATGTAGAGTAGAACCTCTCTTTTTTCTACGACTAGGCCACAGTGCCTACTTCTCAGGATACTACATCAAGTTTATTCAATCTCTCAAGTCTAATCCTTTAGAAGGGAAAAGCAACCACTTTCTGTCTACGGGGTATTCTTCTGATTGATTTCGCTGTGTGTTTTCTTTTATCCCAATTGTTCGCCGAGCTCCACTTATTTGCTAATGAGTCTACATGTAATTGTTGAATCATTAATGATGTGTACAATAATTAGTTTGATGTATCATGTAATAGAGCAATGTGATGAGAACAGTTGGGTGATGATTTTCAAACAATAACCAGCTAGCTATGACATGAATGTTGAAATGTACACTTAAAATTGACATTCATAACATTGTTTTCATGCCATGGATACCTACAGCTACTCACTGTGATGACTTGCTTGGATAGATAGAGACAAATGTCATGGACTATCATGAGAAATGTTTTTGGGACTTGAATTCCAAAATTCCTCAGCTCCTGGTTTGTTGCTATATTTAGAAAACATACAGTGAAATGTTGATATTCATGGAGTATAAAAGCAAATTTGAAATACTGCAACATCATTTCTGAGGTTTCATGCACTGTCCAAATAATTTACCTCCAGGTCGACAACTTTTGAGATGTCCTTTTTCCATCCATTTTCAGATTCTGAACTGGAGTCTATCAAGGTGTTATTCAACGAGAAAGAGAAAGAGTTATCGATTGCTGTGGCAAAGGTGGAGGAGCTGACCAAACAACTTGACGAGGTGAAAAGAGGAAACAACCATGCTGGTGACGGGAAGCATAAGTCATCCGGTGATGCTGAACTGGAGAAACTGAAGAAAGAACTTATGGTATGTGTTATTTGTTACTATGATAATAGAAGTGGTCTGATGTATGTGATGTTATTGTACCGTTTGTACCATGGGACATTTGAGAAATGCGTTGAGACTGCCCCCTCTGGATGACTCAACATCATTAGTTGCTCTGTTACAGCAGAGCTGTTGAACAAAAGGCTTCCCGTCATATATAGTTACGTCATGCTAGTGAGTGTCAAAATCAGAGAGTGCAATTCGTTGTCAGGTGGTACTTTCATGTTGGCACTATTGATGAAATGATACCTAGTTACGTAACACAGGTAGTAATGAGTGCATGCAGTTTGAAAATAAGTTGTTACACCACCAATGATGTCATCATTCAGATAATTACATGTGTGGAACAAAGATATACTATTTTCATACCTAACTGTGAACACTATTTCTAGATTCGCAACAAATTGAATGAGCAGCAAAGTACCAAGCTGAACGCCCACCGTGAGGTGCTGTCAAAACGTCATGAAGAGATCACCATGATGGACACGCGCATCGAAGAGCTGCAAGAGCGACTCCATAAGAAACGGCAACAGCAGCAACAACAACAGCAACACAAAGGATTTCCCCCGAGTGGTCGACCACAGAGTGCAAATATTGCTGCAGTGGAACCGTATGTTCGGACAGAGCAGAAAGATTCATCAAAGGATGACTTGTATGAAGAGGATTTGAAATCCGGTCTTGGTCCCAGCAAACAGCAACCTCGATATCAGACTCTGCCTTATAACACCAAGTTCCCAGTTCATCTCGAGGGACAGAAACAACCCCAACAGGATATCAATAGCAATATTTACAACTACGAGAAGAAGTTGGAGGCGAATAACAATATGTTAAAACAGGAGAACAATAAACCGGAACAGAAAAGTGTAGAGAATAAAAGTGGTGTGTATCTTGCTAAGGAGCCTGTGAAGTCCCAGCCATCACAGTTCCTCACTTCAAAGGTGTACAATGTTACTCAGGATCATCTGAACAGTGGAATAGAAAAGCGGGTGCCGACATCTACATTTAAAGGCGGTTCTAGTGGTATCACACATTTTACACCGAGGCCATTTTCTTCTACGTACAGTAGCGTGTCCTTCAACCCAACTCAAGGTCCTGCAGATAAGAGGAATGTGCAGGTGTCCCAGCCACAGTCTAGCTTCACTGCCCAAGGCCAAGCCGGTGCTCTGTCGAAACCACTCTATTCGGAAGCTGGTAAGGGTGCTCCAACAAACGCACCAATCACTCCACCGCGCTTGAGCACCAAGTACACAATGTCACAGGATTCATCCACCAGCCCAGGAGGTTCCAGCAGCAGCACTGCCCCACACAGCAGTCCAGATGTTTCTCCCGGTTACTACCAGACTGCAATAAGTCGGTCTGTTCAGCCTCCGCAGCCTTCCTGGGCAGACAGTCCTTCAAGCTCTCAGTCTTCTCCAAGCCAAAATCCACAATCACCCCCAGTTACTAACACAAGGAATGTGCCAACAACTGGTGGATATGGACCAACGGTTGCTGTCAGTCGTAACACTGGCTCAAATTCTGGTTTAGTTGTTCGAGTTACAAACAATGAAGGATTTGCTCCAAGTCCAAATAGTAGTGGTGATTCGAATTCAGGTTCATTGGTGTATAACCCTACGTCCTCTGGTGCAGAGAACACAAGCAATGGAAAAATGGTGCCGAACATTCAAAATAAAAATGATTCTGAACGGGCAGAATATCCGAGTGGGAGACTTGATCAAAACACTAGTTATGAAGGACCAAATATATCCGTTAGTAGTGCGAACTCAAGCTCGGGAAGTATGCCGAGTCCAAGCTCGTCTGATTCCTCTGCTGCTACTAAACCAAGGTTTGCCCCACGAGGTGTTATTGCTAATACGTACATGCGGAAACTTGGTTCAACTGCTTTGTCCCAGTACAATAAACTGAGTCAAATGTACCAGGGATTCCCAAATCAGCCGCAACAAGGTGAGGCTAACCAGGGTGCTAAACAAGACAGTAATCAAACAGTTCAGCCAATGGGAAAGACGGAAAATGTTTACCCGAATGATGTGTCGCCACAGGAATCTAGTCAAAAAACGGGTGAACAATCCCCACCGGATTCTGACAATGGCAGCTTCCAAGTGCCTGGGTTTCATCAATACGGTACTATCAATGCAGATAAGTTCAGTTCCAAGGGCATTACCCCAAGAACATTGAGGAGGAGGCATTCTTCGGGAGAGGGAGATGACCTCTTTACGAAACTGCAATTTCAAAGTGCCAAACCGTCCGTGTCTTCTGTAGGTGAAAATGAGGAGGATGCATCAAAAGGGGACGCTGGATATTTTTACGAGGGACGTCAAAATGAGATGCAGAGAACACATTCTAATTCAACTGGATCTACAGGTTCAGAGGAAGAAAAACGGAAACCAAAGTCGGCACCGTTGATTCTCCGAAAGAAGGGGTCTAAGTCCAAGGCTATGCTGCAGAAGAGAAGGGTCAGTTTTGATCCCTTGGCCCTTCTCTTGGATGCATCTCTTGAAGGAGAACTAGAGTTGGTCATGAGAACAGCCAAAGAGGTAAATATTATACTCCTTTATATAAATCTATTGGCTAATTACTTAAATGCTTGAAATTTCTTGTCCTAAAACTAAAGAATCTAACCTGTCTGGCTTACAAAAGACTTATTAACTGAGGCCCTAACTCTACTCAGTACAGTTATTGTGTATTGTATGTCACCAACTAGTAGGCCCTTTTGCTTCGACCATGCTATATAACTCTCAACGGGTCTGAAAATGGGTGCCTCACAGATATGTTATGACTATTCCTTGGCACACAACTTATGAATACACAAGGATTTACTGCATGCTTGGCCTTGTGCAATCGATATATAAGTACCTATAGAATGCACGAGACATCGATTTATCTCTCATTTGATCATTAGTCAATCATTAATTAGAGACTACTCACACCTGTTATCAAGTGACTAATGGTGGTCATGACACGCCACAGGGTATCAGGTAAAGGTCGAGGATATTAGTGTTCTTGGACCTTGATTGCAATCAAGTGGATGAAAGTGTTGGAAAGGTGTCTCACATTGCACTTTTTGACCCACTTCATTGAGCTTGTACAAGCATTGGTTATCTATCTCGCATGGCAAGCTTTTTACTTGCTTTGGCCGACTTGAAACTGTTGTTGGTCCATAAACTCCAATGTGAGTTGACCTCACATATGACTGGTCCAATCCGGCCAATACCAAAGACAGGCACAATTCAAATGGTGTATTATTGTTCTTACCTTACCTGAAAATGTTTTTTCAGGTCTCCAATCCAAGTACTGCTAATGATGAAGGAATCACAGCCCTCCACAATGCCATCTGTGCCGGACATTTCGAGATTGTTAAGTTTTTGGTTGAGTTTGGTTGTGATGTGAACTCACAGGACAGTGATGGATGGTAAGTGAATCGTGTAATGCTTTGGTTAGGGGGGGGGGGCTAAATTCATTAAGTACAGAATCGTAACTGCTCTAATTGCTATCTCGGAGCCTTGCATGTCATGGTGCTTGATTGAAACTCTGAAATGTAGGCCTTAGAGTGCTCTCGGTGGAAAAATATGAGCAGAGCCTATGTCATATGTTCCCAATGACCGAAATTCTAAAAGCAAATTCTATTTCTAAAAATAGAAATATGTCTTAGGGTGGTATTTGTCCATGTCTGTTTGTTATAAGTGGCACATTGAATTATCGAGTGTGCAGGCTTTGTCCTGCTTGGTATTTTAGTATATCACACTATGAGAACTGAAAATGTATTGTATGATAAGGCCAAATAACTCCAATTTAATGGATCATGGCCCCTCTGAGTCAAGTCATGAGGAGAGAATAAGTATGGTCAGTTTGAACTTTTGACCTAATGTTGTCCTTTTGAAGAAAAAGGCTAAACTTGTCCCTGCACACAAAATCCCAAGTCAGCTTTACTTTGTAAATAGTACTTTATGAAGTCAACCAATTTGAATATTGGACTGAACACCCAGCCAGTTAAATTATCTTGAAATGAGTATTCTAAAATACCTTGGTACCGTAAAGTCAACTTTTAAATGAAAAATGCATAAGCCTCGTTCTGAGAGTGTAGTGTTTTGGACACGCAACCAAGATGCTCTACCAAAGTTCCCTCGGGTTGCACTAAAATGTGGAAACCATGCACACGTCACCCCGTACGGAATTTCAGCTCACTTCAGAAGTTTGAGGCTCAAAACACTGCTTCAAACACAAATCAGCCAAGGAAGCATCAACCACCCTAAGTTTTTTAATGAGCACTACACATATTTGCCGAAAAAAAACACCTCCAAATGGCCCATTTGCGGGGATTTTAGCATCACTTGAGCGAGCCGATGCGGACTTCCTATGCGCGCTGTACAAAATGTACATGTCTCATTTTCTGTAACGTTGCTGTAACATAATGTAAACAACGGCGCTCCGGGCCGGCGATGGATGGAATTTGCCAAATTCGCACATATTCAAGTTATTTTCGTGGCCTATCTTTTTAAGTTCGAGGTATTTTAGAATAGAAATTGAACCCGAGGCGGAGGACCTTGGTTGAGTTACCAAGACACTCGAGGGTGGAGCTAAAATACAGTCCAAACCCGAGCCGATAGGCGAGGGTTTGGACTGTATTTTAGCTCCACCCTCGAGTGTCTTGGTAACTCAACCAAGGTCCTCCGCCTCGGGATCAATTCCTTAAATCAATGGTGGTACATCATCTTTCTCCTCCTTGCTTGCAGGACTCCACTCCACTGTGCGGCATCCTGTAACAACCTGGCCATGGTTCAGTTCCTCGTCGAACACGGAGCGTGCATCTTCGCCACGACAATCAGCGACCATGAAACAGCTGCAGAAAAGTGTGAAGAAGATGAGGATGGTTATGATGGGTGCTCAGAATACCTTTACAGTAAGTGATTAGATCAGGTCACTATATCAAGCACACATGAGTGATCCATTCAGGAGCGATAGTCGGGAGAGTCTAAATTTTGTATTGCACCTGAAAAAGAACAAGGAAAACTTCAAGGACTTCGACAGGACTTCTGCGCCCACTATGGCTTCACGCGTGTGCTGTCCTGAGTGAACTATTCATTCAACAAAGCTGATTTGGGATGCATTTTAACCCTGTGTGCATCCCTTTCTAACCTAGTGAAAGGGTTAACCTGTGTATTGGTGCTAATAATGTACACTTTCTTTATTCAGGTATCCAAGAAAAACTTGGAATTCTAAATGCTGGCGAGGTGTATTCATTGTATAATTATAAGGCGCAGAATCCGGATGAAATGACATTCAAAACTAATGACAAACTTGTCGTCTTGCGTAAGGTTGACCAGGATGAGCGGGAGTGGTGGTGGGCAAGAAAGGGTGCCCGCGAAGGATACATTCCAAGGAATCTTCTTGGGGTACGTTGAAGCCTATTTTTCATTTACTTACTGACTACCAGTATTGGAAGAGTCCCAACTTCTCAAAGAATTTTCTCATTACAATTCTCTAGAGCTGGAAGTCCTTTTGCAGTATTGTAACTAACATTGATACAGATAGTCACATTTTCGGTTTTAGATGCTCTGTCTGCTGTTTCCTCTCACGCAATCTTTATAATTGTGTACGTGTGTTGTTTAGGGTACAATTCCATACAACTTGCTTCAGATAATGCCTGCCACTTGCTCAACATACTCTGATTTTCCTTTGCAGCTTTTCCCAAGAGTTAAACCGCCAAAAGAGAATGATAATGAAAGTTAGGCCAGTAAGATAAAACGAATGCTACCTCGAAGTGTGAAGTCCAAGGGTGCCCCTGCTGGAGGTCCCGCAGATTTGAGTTCTGGAAGTCAGACAGCCCCCTTTAGGAGGACTTAATTGGACATATTTATTTCGAGTTCATATTGTGGGAGGACTTGGAACTTCATCTCTTTTTTGTGTGGACAATTGATGTACTGGTTACATCATAACAATGAGTCTGTATGTGTCTGTTGGTAGATTCCATGTTTGTGGAGACCAGAGACTTTACATATGTAGACTGTGTTCGTTCCGCTTGTCAAGATGATAGAATTGCTTAGTAAAACGTCCTTCTCTGTTCTGTACTCATGTTGTTATCGCTTTCAGCATTAGTTGCTGAGCTATTTTACTTCATAATCAATTAAATGGTCCCTCCAGTTTGATTGTTGTTTTATGCTGCTTGGAAAACAAGTCTGTTTCAGTATCGTCCTTGAGCTGCATTACTTTCCTGTTGTATTTAATATCTTTAATTAGATTTTTGGCCTTTTCTGTGAAATAATTTCGTTTCCATCCATATAATAATCAAAATGACAAACGGAAGAAGAGACAGAGAGAAGTAATGAGAACATATATTTCGGAAAATATCCTTAAGATTCTGTTCAATTTCGTCCATGATGTTGTACTCTTGTAAAATGTGGAGCAACATTGTTTGCGATGTGATAGAATTTTTTTTAACGTCCTACCTTTGATTTGATTAGCAGTGTCTTTACGTCCAGATTAATTTGTGAAAAGTAAGAACTTAGTTATGAAATTTGAATATGTTTGATCAGTGTCTGTCCACCTTTTTGACATCTTGATGAAAATTGATGTCTCCATTTTGTCAGCCTGTAGAGGGTTAATGTCAGTGGTTGAATTATTGTTAATGGTATGTGGGTCACAGACAGGAATGTCTCTTAGAAGGTGATAGATTTGACTTACTCCCCTCGTGGAATAAATTTCGTCCGTGGTTGTAAGTGTCCTACCACTATGTAGAGCAGTATGTAGACATATGCCCATGTTGCCTCCAATTTGGGCTCTCAGGACTTTCGAAAGCCAAGGTCAGCAAATATAATATGATTATATGTAACTATTAGAGGTCACACTTTGTGCATTGAGTTTGGTTGTTGTTGAGGTTTGGAAATAGATAACTTGAAATAGGGAGCTTCTAAACTAGAAGTAATGAATCTGTGAAGAGAGAGAGGGTGGGGAACATTTGTGAAGAGAGAGAGGGTGGGGAACATTTGTGTGATTTGGAGGTTTACCCCTCATCATTTTGCCAATCTGAATGTAATTTCTACTTTCGTGATTTCTAGTGTTGAACTAGGAATCAAACTTTTAAGTGGTGACCTCTATTATAAAACCTGCAATGATTTCAAGTTGCTTTCATGTGGATAATATGAATAGAAATATGTGTTTGTTTGTGTCCTGTAATTGACAAACCTTTGGGGCTAAATAAATCCAGCATTTATTATGAAATAACTCATTTGATTTGTGGTTGTGAAATACAAAAAAAAAATGCATTGTCATTTGAAATGTTGTCCTGTCAACTTGTGACAAGATGCTGACCTTGGACTACAGAATTCTCTGTTTTATATTTCAAAGCTTTCAAGGCAAAGCGAGCTCAATTTTCCCGGTCAGAGCTAGACTCCGAGCTCCCTGAACACGGGGAATCTGCCTCTGTCCTATTGCGCATGCTGTAAAAGGCAGATAATTATTTATGCATTTATTAGACATTTGTACCTGTTGATTTCTTAATGATGACAGCACGTATGATCTGAGTTGTACATGTAGAAGTCATTGAAACTTGGTTGAATGTACAATCAGACTAGTGTAATACATTTTGTAATATTGTCTTTTATTATCATAATCTTAAGTTGTAAATTATCGTCATTTGCAGTCATTATTTCATGTGTTTTGCAAAATTGTCTTGTATATAGAACAACTGTTGCCCCTGTGCTATTTATTACCCCTTGTTGGGTCAAAATAAAAAAATGGGTCCTGTTTTTTCACCAGGATGTGAAATAAATCCATGTAAAGCTCTGAGTTTTAAATTTCAAAAAATCTTTTGCTAAATTTTGGAAATAGAGCCTGATTTAACATGATTATCTTATTCCACTAATTGATTCCAAATTATGTTCCTTCTTACATATGTTTGTTTTGACAAATCACTCCTTAGAAAAGTGCAATAACTTAAGAATACACTTATTAATACATTATTTGTACACGGAAAGGGTCTATGGGATAAGAAATCTGCTAACTTTGCCTCCAAGTTTTATAAAGAAGAAAAAGAGGGATATTTTATGAGGTGTGTACATACAAATTTCAATTAACCCAGAAGAGGAATAGTCAATTTTAAAAAGGCATTGAATTATATTGGAACTCGAACCATATCGGGTTAGTAAATTAATAATCACCGTGTAAACTGATATTGAAACCATACAATTCATCCACTCAACTGAAAAATCTAATCAAATAGAGAACACTGGTGGTGTTCATCTACAATGATTACCTTCCTCCTGTGTCCAATCATTTGGTACACAATAACCAGGTTCAGGGAACCCTTGTGTATGATGAAGTGCAAAGGTGTGTGGTGTCACCTAGTCCAGTGCAAATTTAGGTACGCGACCCACCCAATTCAACTTTCATACTATCAGTAGTGCAAGGAACTGGGAAATCTTTAAAAATCTTTGTCGATTACTTTGTACTTGGTCATTTGTAGCTCTTTGAAAGGGCTGCAAAACCTGGCTAAATAAAGAAAACTGAAAGGAAGGTATTAAACCATCTCACTGTCATCAATGGGTTTGCAAGTCTCCAGTGTAGCATGAATCTTTTATTGTTTTTATGGCATTGAAAGCTTGTAAACCAGTGAAGGGAAATAGGGTATATTTTCCTGCCGTCCTGTTTTATCCACTCCATCCATTGTCATTCATTGTTATATATCCATGTCATGTTTCGAGGAACTTGTCCAAGATGCATTCTCTAAATAAACTCAAGTAAATATTTACTTCACTTTCAATGGTTGTTTATTCCAAATGTGGAGTAACCTCAATTTCCAAAGTGTGCAAGCAGCTTGATACAGTGCTTTGCCAATGAATAGCCCATCCTAAAGGAACTTGGATTCCTTCCTCCTGGAGAAGGTTTGGTCCTTAGCTATTGGAATTGAGGAGATGTCTTACACTATCAGATACCTCTCAAGGTCCTCTCTTGGTCTCCTCTAGAGGTATACACGATCTGAAGGAATATCAATCCTAGAATTGTCCTCATGTTAGATTAAGACAATATCTTTGAAAATCTTTGTAGTGAAGCAGCTAGCAAAATACATTATCCTTATTCTCTAGTTGTGAACAGGCTAGGTACCACATGCGTATAATCGTCAATGGGAAACTAAAAAACAAGACTGAAAGAGAGGGAAATCTCATCATGGGCAGGAAGATATAGAGGTTGGATGACCTGTGCTCCAGTTGGGGCCAAATGAAAGGTGTATCGGAGAAAAACAATCACAATTTGTCTTCAGGGACATGATTGGGCCCATCAGAGACACACCATCACAATCTGTCTTCAGGGACATGATTCTGCCTATTGGAGACATATAATCACAACCTGTCTTTAGTGACCTGATTCGGCCTATAAGAGATACACAATCAGAAGCTGTATTCAGGTACATGATTTGGCCTATCAGAGACATACACTCACAATCTGTCTTTAGGGAAATGATTCAGCCTATCAGAGACACACAATCACAATCTGTCTTCAGGGAGATTATTTTGCCTATCAGAGGCATCCAATCACAACCTGTCTTTTGAGACCTGATTCGGCCTATAAGAGATACACAATCAGGGACCGTCTTCAGGGACAGGATTCAGTCCATCAGAGAAACACAATCACAATCTGCCTTCAGGGACATGATTGGGCCTATCAGAGACATGGAGTTTTTCTACTGGCAGGTGCCCCGCTGCAAAGAGGCCTTGAAAGTTTTTGCCAATGATATGCCAGTGAGTGCCCACCTGTTGATAAAATGCATTGCTGATGCAGGGACTCTTAACATTGGGGTGCAAGAAGACAGTGGATGTCAGTTTGAGACGAAAGGATATCAAAACAAAACCATAACAACCTATTTATTCTCTCAGAAGCTAATACAAAAGCATCAACAACATACAAATCCACTGCAACACAAGGGCTGAGAGAGGGGAATCTCATCATGGATAGGAGGAGATGGAGGGTGGATGACTTGTGATCCAGTTCGGGCCAAATGAAAGGTGTATCGCAGACAAACAATCACAATTTGTCTTCAGGGACATGATTCGGCCCACAAAAGACCAACAATCACAACCTGCCTTCAGGGACATGATTCGGCCCACCAAAGACCAACAATCACAATTTGTCTTCAGGGACATGATTCGGTCCACCAAAGACCAACAATCACAATCTGTCTTCAAGGACATGATTCGGCCTATCAGAGACATACAATCACAACTTGTCTTTAGTGACCTAATTCGGCCTATGAGAGATACACAATCAGAAGCCATCTTCAGGGACAGGATTCAGTCCATCAGAGACACAGAATCACAATATATATTCAGGGACATGATTGGGACTATCAGAGACATACAACCACAATCTGTCTTTACATACCTGATTCGGCCTATAAGACATACACAATCACACTGTCTTCAGGGGCAGGGTTCGGTCCATCAGTGACAAGCAATCACAATCTGTCTTCAGGGACATGATTGGGCCTATCAGAGACATACAACCACAATCAGTCTTTTCATACCAGATTCGGCCAATAAGTGATACGCAATCACACTGTCTTCAGGGGCTGGGTTCAGTCCATCAGAGACAAGCAATCACAATCTGTCTTCAGGGACATGATTGGGCCTATCAGAGACATACAACCACAATCAGTCTTCTCATACCAGATTCGGCCTATAAGTGATACGCAATCACACTGTCTTCAGGGGCTGGGTTCAGTCCATCAGAGACAAGCAATCACAATCTGTCTTCAGGGACATGATTGGGCCTATCAGAGACATACAAACACAATCTGTCTTTATAAACCTGATTCAGCCCATAAGAGATACACAATCACACTATCTTCAGGGGCAGGGTTCAGTCCATCAGTGACATATGATCACATTCTGTCTTCAGGGAGATGATTTGGCCTATCAGAGACATACACTCACAACCTGTCTTTAGTGACCTGATTCGGCCTTAGAGAGATACACAATCAGAAGCCGTCTTCAGGGACAGGATTGGGCCTATCGGAGACATGCAACCACAATCTGTCTTTACATACCTGATTCGGCCTATTAGAGATACACAATCACACTGTCTTCAGGGGCTGGGTTCAGTCCATCAGAGACAAGCAATCACAATCTGTCTTCAGGGACATGATTTGGCCTATCGGAGACATAAGCTCACAACCTGTCTTTAGTGACCTGATTCGGCCTATGAGACATACACAATCACACTGTCTTCAGGGGCAGCTTTCGGTCCATCAGAGACAAGCAATCACAATATGTCTTCAGGACATGATTGTACCTATCAGAGACATACAACCACAATCAGTCTATACATACCAGATTTGTCCTATAAATGATACGCAATCACACTGTCTTCAGGGGCAGGGTTCGATCCATCTGAATCTGTCTTCAGGGACAGGATTGGGCCTATCGGAGACATACAACCACAATCTGTCTTTATATACCTGATTCAGCCTATAAGACATACACAATCACACTGTCTTCAGGGGCAGGGTTCGGTCCATCAGCGACAAGCAATCACATTCTGTCTTCAGGGACATGATTGGGCCTATCAGAAACATACAACGACAATCTGTCTTTATAAACCTTATTCGGCCTATAAGACATACACAATCACACTGTCTTCAAGGGCAGGGTTCGGTCCATCAGCGACAAGCAATCACATTCTGTCTTTAGGGACATAATTGGGCCTATCAGAGACATACAACCACAATCAGTCTTCTCATACCAGATTCGGCCTATAAGTGATACGCAATCACACTGTCTTCAGGGGCTGGGTTCAGTCCATCAGAGACAAGCAATCACAATCTGTCTTCAGGGACATGATTGGGCCTATCAGAGACATACAACCACAATCAGTCTTTTCATACCAGATTCGGCCTATAAGTGATACGCAATCACACTGTCTTCAGGGGCTGGGTTCAGTCCATCAGAGACAAGCAATCAAAATCTGTCTTCAGGGACATGATTGGGCCTATCAGAGACATACAAACACAATCTGTCTTTATAAACCTGATTCAGCCTATAAGAGATACACAATCACACTATCTTCAGGGGCAGGGTTCAGTCCATCAGTGACATATGATCACATTCTGTCTTCAGGGAGATGATTTGGCCTATCAGAGACATACACTCACAACCTGTCTTTAGTGACCTGATTCGGCCTTAGAGAGATACACAATCAGAAGCCGTCTTCAGGGACAGGATTGGGCCTATCGGAGACATGCAACCACAATCTGTCTTTACATACCTGATTCGGCCTATTAGAGATACACAATCACACTGTCTTCAGGGGCTGGGTTCAGTCCATCAGAGACAAGCAATCACAATCTGTCTTCAGGGACATGATTTGGCCTATCGGAGACATAAGCTCACAACCTGTCTTTAGTGACCTGATTCGGCCTATGAGACATACACAATCACACTGTCTTCAGGGGCAGCTTTCGGTCCATCAGAGACAAGCAATCACAATATGTCTTCAGGACATGATTGTACCTATCAGAGACATACAACCACAATCAGTCTATACATACCAGATTTGTCCTATAAATGATACGCAATCACACTGTCTTCAGGGGCAGGGTTCGATCCATCTGAATCTGTCTTCAGGGACAGGATTGGGCCTATCAGAGACATACAACCACAATCTGTCTTTATATACCTGATTCAGCCTATAAGACATACACAATCACACTGTCTTCAGGGGCAGGGTTCGGTCCATCAGCGACAAGCAATCACATTCTGTCTTCAGGGACATGATTGGGCCTATCAGAAACATACAACGACAATCTGTCTTTATAAACCTTATTCGGCCTATAAGACATACACAATCACACTGTCTTCAAGGGCAGGGTTCGGTCCATCAGCGACAAGCAATCACATTCTGTCTTTAGGGACATAATTGGGCCTATCAGAGACATACAACCACAATCAGTCTTCTCATACCAGATTCGGCCTATAAGTGATACGCAATCACACTGTCTTCAGGGGCAGGGTTCAGTCCATCAGAGACAAGTAATCACAATCTGTCTTCAGGGACATGATTGGGCCTATCAGAGACATACAACCACAATCTGTCTTTACCTACCTAATTCTGCCTATGAGACATACGCAATCACACTGTCTTCAGGGGCAGGGTTCAGTCCATCAGAGACAAGTAATCACAATCTGTCTTCAGGGAGATGATTTGGCCTATCAGAGACATACACTCACAACCTGTCTTTGGTGATCTGATTCGGCCTATAAGAGATACACAATCAGAAGCCGTCTTCAGGGACAGGATTCAGTCCATCAGAGACACACAATCACAACTTGTCGATCGGGCCTATCAGAGAAATATAATCACAACCTGTCTTTAGTTAATTGGTTGTAATCAAGACAAGTAATCACATTCTGTCTTCAGGGAGATGATTTGGCCTATCAGAGACATACACTCACAACCTGTCTTTGGTGATCTGATTCGGCCTATAAGAGATACACAATCAGAAGCCGTCTTCAGGGACAGGATTCAGTCCATCAGAGACGCACAATCACAACTTGTCGATCGGGCCTATCAGAGAAATATAATCACAACCTGTCTTTAGTTAATTGGTTGAAATCAAGACAAGTAATCACATTCTGTCTTCAGGGAGATGATTTGGCCTATCGGAGACATACAACCACAATATGTCTTCACATACCTGATTTGGCCTATAAGACATACACAACCACATTGTTTTCAGGGGCAGCTTTCGGTCCATCAGAGACAAATAATCACAGTCTGTCTTCAGGGACATGATTGGGCCTATCAGAGACATACAACCACAATCAGTCTATACATACCAGATTCGTCCTATAAATGATACGCAATCACACTGTCTTCAGGGGCAGCTTTCGGTCCATCAGAGACAAGCAATCACAACCTGTCTTTAGTAACCTGATTCGGCCTATGAGAGATACACAACCAGAAGCCGTCTTCAGGGACAGGATTCAGTCCATTAGAGACACACAATCACAATATGTCTGCAGGGACATGATTGGGCCTATCAGAGACATACAACCACAATCTGTCTTTATATACCTGATTCAGCCTATAAGACATACACAATCACATTGTTTTCAGGGGCAGGGTTCGTTCCATCAGAGACAAGTAATCACAAGCTGTCTTCAGGGAGATGATTTGGCCTATCAGAGACATACACTCACAACCTGTCTTTGGTGATCTGATTCGGCCTATAAGAGATACACAATCAGAAGCCGTCTTCAGGGACAGGATTCAGTCCATCAGAGACGCACAATCACAACTTGTCGATCGGGCCTATCAGAGAAATATAATCACAACCTGTCTTTAGTTACCCGTTTTGGCCCATAAGAGATACACAGTCAAAGGTTTCTTCAGGGACAGGATTCGGTGCATCAGAGACACAATCTGTCCACAGAGATGTCACATACAACTACAATCTGTCTTGACAGGCCTGATTCGGCCTTAGAGATACACAATCACAAGCTGTCTTCGGGGAGAAGGATCAATCCATCAGAGACAAGCAATCACAATCTGTCCTTAGTGACATGATTCGGCCTATAGGAGATACACAATAATAAGCTGTCTTCATGGACATAATTTGGTTTTTCGGAGACACACAATCACAACCTGTCTTTAGTTACCTGATTCGGCCTTCAAGAGTTACACAATCACAAGCTGTCTTCAGGGACAGGATTCGGTCCATCAGAGACAAGCAGTCACAAGCTGTCTTCAGGGACAGGATTCGGTCCATCAGAGACAAGCAGTCACAATCTGTCTTCAGGGACATGATTTGACCTGTCAGAAACATACAATCACAATCTGTCTATCCTCTCTGGAGCTTACATCCTACATTCATGAAGTCTTGGACTCGGGTCAGCAGGCCACAACAGCCAAAAAGAGACCATCTAGTCCAAAACACTGGACAGAAGAGATTATCTTAACACAGTTTAGAGAATGAACAGACCACCAGACTTTGATATCAAGTTTTATTTTCCAGAGTAAACATTAATACTCAGAACTTGTGATTCTTAGTATTAATGTTCACAACAGTGGCATGACATAACTTCTATTTCTGTGTATGAACGACCTCTGATCAAGTGATAACATCAGAGGACCTTTTTCATCAAAAAAACTTGCATCTCCATTTTAAAATACACCACTTCAGTGAACAGATGTTTCTGGCATAATAGCTCCACAATACGTTCTCTGGCAGGAGCCAGCTTCATCTTTCAAGCTGTAAACAGAGTAGGACCGACTGGCCTTTCTTACACATACAGCGGGCCATAGTTCTATACATAACAGTTCAACAGCAAAGATTTTAAAACAGCATTATGCTTTACCAAGGAGTTTTGTTGCAGACAAGAATTCAGCCATTATCCAATTGGCCTAATGATCAATATCACCAATTAGATTGGTTTATAGTCCAATTTTGATTCCAACTTCTTGTTATCGGATACTTTCCTGACAGCTTTCATGAAATCCTCTTCGATGACGTAGTCCCTCTCTGCCCTGATGGCAAACATGCCTGCTTCAGTGCACACATTTCTCAGATCGGCTCCATTGAAATCATCGGATAGCTTCACCACAGCTTCCCAGTCTGAAATCAGAATGTAATATCAACTTGAAGCAAAATCCTGAACTGACAATCTGACTGAGGTTTGTTTAACATTACCAAACTAATGACACAAAAAAGGATTGCCACTTTTCAATTTTGATAATTTCAAGTCACTAATGTTGGTTCATATCCTAGAAAAGAATGTCTATAGAAAGTACAGAAAAATCAAGTTGGTTCATTATTAAGTAGGCAGGACCATTGTCCAAACCAAATATAAAATCAACATCACTCACCTATTTCGCCATGTTTAGCAATTGGTTGTGCATGGATTTTCAGAATGTCCATTCTAGCTTGTTCATTGGGTAGTGGAATTTCTGGGAAACGGAACAATGAACAATTAGGAAACAATCCCATCCTTAGTAACTGCTGACATGGTCATATCATTGTACAGAATATCCATTAAATCTGATACTGTCTGTAAATATGGTGCAAAGGTAAAAGGTCAGAAGTCAAAATTCTTACTTTAATATGATTTAATCAGCAATGTCAATGAAATGATGAATTCAATGAGGTATGCAAACCTACTTCGCATAATCAAATTCAATTGCAATTCAACATACCTATTTTTCTATCCAACCTGCCTGGTCGTAGCAAGGCGGGATCAAGTGTATCTGGTCTGTTGGTTGCCATGATGATCTTGACTTGTCCCAGAGCATCAAACCCATCCATCTGATTCAATAATTCCATGAGTGTCCTCTGGATCTCTCTGTCCGCTGATGTACCCTCGGAGAATCGTCTGCCACCTTGAAACCAACAGTAACACCTATTATAGTATTTGTAAGTAATTGATTAAACTGTATCGAAATGAAGAATTATTCTAATTTCTATTCCAATTTAGGTTTTTACACTTGATGAATGAACACAAACGCATTTATGAAATATTCTCTACTCACCAATGGCATCAATCTCATCCATGAATATGATGCAGGGCTGGTGGTCCCTGGCATAACCAAACATTTCTCTGATCAGACGGGCACTCTCACCAATATATTTATCAACGATAGCACTGGAAACAACCTGGAGGAAGAGAAGCTTGCATTAGCATATAAGCACAAATACAGCCACAAAACTTGCAGCAAATTATATAACCATTTCACGTACACTGAATACTTCAGAAAAAAAACTTAGTACAAAGCCAGCATTTGTAGACCATGATGAGACACTTTTAACCAAAGTAACTTGCAACAGTGCAACTTTTATTATTGCGTTTTTCATACCGTGTTTCAGTCATTCACATAAAGGCATTCAGAGGGACAAACATAAAGACAAATAGAGGGTGGATCAGCAAAGTTTTACCAGCTAGCAGAAACTCCTGCTTCAAAGTAAGCATTGCTTCACCATAAGAAACTTTGCCTACCTTTAAGAAATTAGCTTCCAGTTGTGAAGCTACAGCCCTAGCTAATAATGTCTTGCCAGTACCAGGGGGACCAAAAAGAAGACAGCCTTTGGGAGGAGTGATACCAACTCGCTGGAACAACTCTGGGTTCATCAGTGGCAGCTCAATAACCTAAGGAGAAAACAGATACATCAGGACACTGAAAAGATAGTAAGGTATTAATACATTCTAGTGTCTGATGTACAGGTCCCTGTATGTAGATAGCAATCACCTTTCAACTCGTCAGCCGTTTATTGTACAGTTTTCATTTACAAGATTTTAACTTCTTGATAAACAATGCACCATATCATATCTGACAAATACAAATGTAAGAAAAAAAATTCTCCAACACATTACCTCTCTGAGCTCCCTGATCTGCTCGCCAAGACCTCCAATCTGTGAGTATGTAATATCACCAGGGTCTTCAGTTGACATGTTGTACACTAATGGATCAACCTCGCGAGGCAGGTACCTCATGATTGTCAAGGTGGTCATATCTAAGGCTACCCTTGTCCCAGCACGCAGCTTGGATTTGTCAATTTGTCTCCTACAACCAACGACATATCTTGGTCCATTTGTGGCCTTCACAATGACTGAAACATAATAAAGCTCCAAATAAACACAAGGTAAAATAGAACATAGAAAATTAAATCCTACCAATTTTCATTTTGGAAACTTTGTTACAAATCAGCTAAAATTTATTCAAATCTGTCTTCATGTGGCTCCGAGTTATCATCATTGCAGCAAGAAGAAGTGAACTGGAATTATGCTTACATTTATCTTCAGTAAGTTGTTTGAGGACCTCACCGACGATCTGAAAAGATTGAATAAAGATCAGAATCACTTTATCTTATAATAATTAATATTGTATAAACATCTTGCTGAACAAAACTGCTAAAGTTACTGATACTATATTAGTCTCCGAAATGGTAGATTTATACGATGTGATGAGATTTGAAACAAAGACAAGAGTTGGTATCAAAATTGAATCAGTAGTAGCCAGTAGGCCTAATACTGAAGATAAAATATAAAATACAGACCTGGCCAACACTCTGAAGAGCTTTTAGATCATTCTCAGACTTGTCATACTGCTTGGTGAACTCCTTCAGCTGCTCTCTCACTGAAAGATTAAAACAACATCACTGTCATTGACATCGACGTCATCGTCATAGATTAGAAAATCCGAATATACCTATTTGTCAACACAAGGCATGCTCGATCTCCAAGAAATTAGAAAGCACGGGAAGGGACAAGGGTTGGAGACGTGTCTTCATGCATGGAATATGTGGGCCCGTATATCTAGTGGCCCATGTACAATGAAGACTTACCATTTACACTTCCAGTTACAGTTACAGTCAGACCAATGACAATGGCAATGCCAATGCACGACTACAGTAGGCTACATAAGTACATGATGATGATGATGAGACAGCAAATTTCACCGGTACCGAGAGTTTTCAACCGGATTTTTAAGGGTAAGGAAGAGAATAAACCCATTAATGTTAGCACTGAGATGAGGCACAATAAATGAAATATATATTTTCGTACTTTCTTTTAGCCTCGCTTCAAGCTCCTTGTGTTCCAGGAGCTTTTTTCTGTAATCTGTGAGGGCTTTTTCGCGAGTTGTGTCGGTCGCCATTTTGCTAGATGTGCAGCACGGATTTGGCAGAATTACTAATAAAATATCTATGTTCTTTCTATCTTTGAATATTAAGAAAGAATGTAATTTCAAAAATAAAATTCAATGTGAAATTTTTATTTCAAAAAGATAATTGGCTATTAAAATCTGCACTAACTGAAACCAAACACTTGCTACATTTAGTTTCATATTCAGATAATAGGTGGTGATAGGCCTAAACAAAACAAAATCTTTTAAATTCTTAAAAATACTTCTGCTATTTCCCCCATTTCCTGTTGATATAGGCTATGGCTGATAGCGATGATCAGTCCGACGATTACCCTGAAAGCCGTCCGTTAGCAAGATGTGGACATATTGCCTGTGCAGTTGACAGATTTATGATAATTTGGGGAGGATACAGGGTGGTTATTTGGGTAAGTAAAACAAACAACCAACCATCATCCAGGATTAGACCACCATGGTCCATGACACTGGTCATTCTCTGACTGTGTGTAACAACACAAAAGGTTAGACAGACCATTTTGGAAGAAGAAGAAAGCCACTACAAGCCAGCAGCCAAGAGAGGATGGATTGTGTGTTTGCATGTACTTCACCATGTGTTCTTTTGTTCACCTCTAGGTTTGTTTTGGCTCAATCTGTATAGATCGATGCACTTGATTGGGAACAACGTTTACGGAGACGTCATGTCACGTCACATTACAGTAATGTATTGTAAAAATGCATGGTGACATGACGACGGCCAACACTACGTTATGTAAACGTTGTTCCCAATCAAGTCATGAATACATGTTGGCGTATCACCCTGACTCCCACTGACTTAATTGATTGATTGATGTCTTGATTGATTGATAGATTGACCAACTCACTGCAATTGAACAAGAATGAAGAACCTGTGGCTACGTTCTCAATTGTTTAGTCTTCTCTGTCGTTTCAGGATGAATTCATGCAAGAAGAATACCTGCCAACCCATGAGATATGGATCTATGATACTGATACAGAGATTTGGTGAGAATGAGTTATTGGATTTTAGGTTTCATCTGATGATATCCACCCTGAATCTGATGGTGTTCTTCTCCCTTTGAATGCAGCCGGGTATATCCCATGAAGGATTCCATTAGAGATCCAATTTGCCGATGGCATATTTGCTTTTTGATTTTGACAGTATTTTCTCTACAGGTTTCGTAAAGAGACACAGGGTCGATCACCGAAGGGTACATCTGGGGCTGCAGCGACAGTGGTTGACAACAAATTGTACATATTTGGTGGCTTCTCACGCTCCCAGAATGTCAATCAGATTCATTGCCTTGATTTAAAGACATTGAGATGGGTGAATCTTGTGTCTGAGTGTGCACAGGATTTTCTGCCATCGCCCCGTGATAAACATTCAGTATGGGATTACAAAAATAAGTAAGTATTGGTTGAGAGCCTTCTTGAAAAAGTAAAAGAATAAAAGGGCATTTCAGAAGCTTATCATTCATTGATTTTTATCTCCTATATTGGAGTGAGTGAACCTCAGAATTAAAAATAAGAGGAATATGAAGTAGATGTCTGTCAGAAACATCACGAATTTCCACCAGATACATTGTTTGTGCAGTAGATGATGTTGAAAAACATGATTATTTTCATTTACTGTTTCAGGTTATATGTTTTTGGAGGATTTGGTCCTCCAACCTACCATTACCTTTCTGATCATGGCCAGTTTGAGTTAGATGCAAGCACCACGTATTTTGTAAGTGCATATTCAATTTTGTTTCAATGAAACTGTTAGATGCCATTTATTATATTTGTGCTTTTGCAGTGATACAGTCAAGCCTGGTACTTGTCATTTTTAAAAATAGTTGACTGGCCTGTTCTGTTTTTGGTGCGATGAGTCACTTTAACTCTTGATGAGTGATAAGCAGATTTGTACGACTCCTTGGCAGTTGGTTTGAAGAAATTTCAGTTCCCATCCTTGGCATTATTGTAAACAAATAGCTCTGATTTTGTCCTAAAACTTCCAGTTATTTTTCCTGAGGGGATAGACTGCCATCATGAATGTGTATCTCTACCTCTGTTTACAGTCTTATGTCAGAGGATGGAATAACCAGATACTCGAGTATGACATCCCAACACACTCTTGGAAAAATCCAGCATGCTCAGTAAGTATTATTATTTTGCAGGCGTCCTAGTCCTACTTTTGCAAAGGATTTCTGCGAGTCCCATTCTTTATCTGAGCCTACCTATCTTATCACATCATGAGGATGTCACCTCCTGTCGAAATGCCTGCAAATTTGGTTTCTGGTCACAATGAAATTTGGTGTAATAGTTATCAAGCAACTCTGTTTTGCCATTAATTTCCTAAAATTTTCTCAAAGACCTGACTTCTGAGCTTCAGTCAGTATGGATAAAGTGTTTAGTATCCGACAATGTCACTAGATGGCAATCTGTCTTGAACTCCTTGATTTGAAATAAGATTTACCTTTTCTATCACAGGGGATGGCTCCAAGTCCGAGGGCAGCAATGGCTGTGGCAAAATTAGACGATCGTGTCGTCATATTTGGTGGAAGAAATAAAGAGATTCGACTGAATGACTTACATTATCTAGATCTTGATGGAATGTCTTGGACACAACTGTAAGTAGTTGTCACAAGGCTAGTTTGGAATTGTCTGAGGTTGTGATAAGCCGACTGACCATTGTAAGATTTACAATTGGAATCAACAAACTGATACATAAAGATTTGCTTTTCATAAAACTAACCTCAATTTTGTATTGATCATCGGAGCAAAAATTGGCAGTGAATTATTCAGTGAGAACTTTCCTTTCAGTACGCAGAATGAACCAATTCCAGTTGGTCGAACGTGGCACACCTTTTCAAAAATCACACAGACCGAGTTATTTATGTATGGAGGCTTTACTCAAGAAAAGGAACCCCTAAGTAAGTTACACCATAATGCTATACAATGATAGGTGATGACTCCTGATTGAGAGAGACATTTGATGCTGGAAGACAGAAGACAACACAAAAAATGGAAATCTGTAGGTGAAATTTCAGGTCACAAGCAGTTTATCATCAGCTCTACCTGGTCTCTGTGTATTCACTTATTCGGTAATCGTTTTTAAGGAATGTTTATTGTCTCTTCAGGTGAAGCATGGGTCTTAGATGTAGATAAGTGTCGCTGGCGACAGCTTCCAGTGGCTGCCAACAAACATCGATTATGGCATACATCTAGTCGATGTAATAATGGCGATATACTGATATTTGGTGGCTGTTGTAATAATATACTGGATGCACAAACACCGGTAAGAATTTCTGCGTAATACTGAAATTTCATGAGCTTGACCCACACTGACTATATCACCCCATAATCTTAGTCATGCACTCTCCCACTTGCTGCAGATGTTCGGGAGAGGCTCCAGTTGATTTATTGGTTGAGTCATCTAAGTTCATCATCTTTGTTTCAGGTTCACACAAACGAAACCCTTGTCTTCAGGCTTTCACCAAGGACATTGGTCAGGTGAGCAACATTTCAATTGAAGAGACGTTAACAAGAGCTAAACCATGTCCTCTTTAAAACCTTTCATCATATTGGATTCAGTATAGAATGGAAAGTCTATACTAATCTCTCATTCCTGTGATGCCAACCGCCCAGAAAAAACTCCTCCATTCTCTTCTGTCTTTTCTAGTTGTAAAGGCTTGGTTCTTTCTCATTCTTCACACCGTACCACATTGTCCAGCAAGTGATTCCAAACCTAAAACACTCTTAATCTGTTTCAGATCTTCCCTGGATGTAGTTTTTAAGCACAGAGACTGTTTACAAGGAGAGTGGGAGAGCCTCCCCAAATCTCTCCGTGATATTTTGGTGCTTCGTTTAGAAAATGCAATATCCCTGGGAAACGATGATGAAGAAAAAGAAAATGGACGTAACAAACGACGTGGCTCTCATTTAGGTTGTGCAATCTCATAATGCGGACTTGAATATTCTGGATACTTTGTTTATTTAGAATTGAGTGATAGTCTCTATAAACAGACTTGAAATTGAGGCCGAGAAGTTGTGGAGTGCTTTGCCATATCATTAGCCAAGCTATAAACTGTTCATTGCGGCTCAACCTCATCTCCCTCAGAGTATCCTATATTTGAGCGGCAAATATTTGGATTAAGTGCCTTGTACAAGGACACAAAGACAAAATGGCTGTGATCGTACTGAGATCTGAACCCCATCAATGACAGGTGTTAAAAATCATCACCATTTCTTTCCCCATGTTCTAGTCACTTTAGATGACATTGACATTCATCCTGTAAATATTTATGGTATGTTAATACGTGTGCTTAATGTATTGTGTATTTCATTTTGAGGTAACTAACTAGGTACATTAAATTGTACCAAACTACAGCTTATTCTTGATGTGAGCTTGTTGATTCACTTTGGGTGCACAGTGAAGGTACCACCATTATCATCCATTATAATTGAATACAGTTTGCTTCTTTATGTAAGCCTCGAGGGGCTTTATACCTTCACTGCTATGATGGGTTATTTGTCCAATAAAATCGGGTGGCAAAACAATGGGTTTTTTCCATCTTGTATGTCAGTAAGTTCATGTGTATTTGTGTATTTGTGCAAGTCGTTGTGACCATTTATGCTTACATTTTGCCGAGTCGGAGAAGCTGACATGAAAACTGGATGGACAAATTTGACAGTACAACAAACGATCCCATTCTCAAAGTGGTCAGGAGTTGTGACAATGTCTTCAAATATGAACTGTGAACAGATTGTGACAGTCTCTGATGGGTAGAGACTGGGAAGTCTTGTCCATGGTCCATTCCAGATTGGTCGCTGAGGCTGAGAAGATACATACTCTTTGTCCATTGCAGATTGGAAACTGAAGGTGGAGAAGTGACTTGCCCAGGATTCATTCCAGGTTCGTGATTTAGGCATAGAAGCAACTTGCCCAGACGGTCAATTCCAGGTCTATCACAAGCCAATGATCACTCCAGATAGGTCACAAAAGCAGAGAAGTGTCCTGACCAATGATCATATCAGATAGGTCACTAAGACAGAGAAGTGTCTTGACTAATAACAATTCTAGATAGGTCACTAAGGCAGAGAAGTGTCCTGCCTAATGATCATTCCAAATATGTCGCTAAAGGCAGAGGTGTGTCCTGCCCAATAATCACTCCAGATAGGTCACTAAGGCAGGGAAGTGAATTAAAGAGGTGGTTGTGACTATGTCTTCTGTAAGAAACATCTCATTCTCAACATGATCTAGAGGTTGTGACAATGTCTTTACGGAGTCAGAGAGAGGTTGTTATAGTCTCTGACACATAGTTTGTTACACTCACAGCCATTTCAGATCGGTAACTGAGACGTGAGACATATTCGATGTTATTTCCAGGTCAGGCACTAAGACAGTGAAGTGACTTTCCCAAGGTCTCATGCTAAGCCAAAGACGAATTGAGATGGGCAGTTTAGGATCATTCCAGTTAGATTACACAATTAGTATAGGCTACTTGCGCAACTGGGTGCTATCATGACAACGACAATTAACCCAACACGGCATCAGTCACACGGGAAATCCACATGTTGGCTCTCCCTATATATTATACTGATCATCAAGGTGTCAGATTTTTACGATGTTATATCAGAATAGGCAAATGGATCTAATGAGCGTTTCAGCTAATTTGCCATGTGGGAAACTGACGATCAAAATCCCTTGTGATTGAACAGTGCAATGAATGGTAGATAAACGTTGTTATTATGGGCGGCAGCAACCAAACATTTGCCAGAACCATCGATCGGCGTCGTCTGCGTAAAAGCCGATTGGTTTCCATGGCGACCGATTGCAAAACTCGGTTGAACGAAGTGTCGAATGTTGTTGGTGCAAGGTGTTTATACCAGATAGTATGCATTATTGTCACATCTGACTTGTCCTGTGACGACATCACAATCCACGAAGATCTTGATGCCCGACCTGTCATCTCAACATCAGGGTCGTCCTGCCTGATGCTGTCTCATTTTTTGTGTAAACGACGAAGTGTTGCCACCTGTTGCGGGGATTGATCAACGCCATTGTGTCCTGGACTGAGAGAGGCATCTATTGATTGAACGTTACGACGGGCTTAGCATCATTTCAGGTGAGTTGTTCCTTAGGCGCCTAATCGTAGGGTAAGTATCTTACTTGCCGTGCGGTGTAACCTTTTGAAATTTGAGTTCAATGGTGTCTTCTTCTCAATGCATCCCATAGTATCAAGATATCCACCCCATTCCAGTATCATCTCCTATGCTGTAAACTCGGCTTTCTCCTGTCAATCAGGTAGTCAACGGGGTCTTGTGATTGACTACGTTTAAAAAGCCTACTCAACTCAGCTGTCTCTCTTTAGGGTCTCCCTCAGATCCATGATTCAATTAAAAAGAACTGGGCGCTCTGGCCTTTGATCTGAATCTGAGATGCTCCTGGAGGTTCCCCGGTTCAAGCATCCAACTCTCGGTGGACGCTCATTCTCGGCAGCTGCTCCAAGACTGTGGAATCAGCTGCCGACGAGCGTCCACCATGCCGATTCCATTGAAGGTTTCAAGTCCCTCCTGAAGGCCCACCTATTTGCAGCTGCCTACGGGAGGGATAGCGCCCCAGAATACTCTCCTGCGGAGTAATTGGGGCGCTATATAAATAATATGTATTGATTGATTGATGGAGACCATGTGGGTGGTCTGAAAAAGTGGGGGATCCATTTTGTCGAAATATCCATCATATTCGATTATACATGTACCAACTGCAAACTCGACTCTCTCCGTCCACCAGCTAACACTTAGGCCGAAGGATTTTCGGCTAGCCGAAACCTGAATGGAGGATGCCGGTGAGAAAATATGAATGTTCGAACCATTGATTCCGCGGACATAGAGGGGAGACGGCCCGGGGAGACGGAGGCGGTGCGCGCGTCCATCCCTTTTAAAATTTTGTCCCATGTTTTCCCGAAGCGCGTAAATCGACCTAGCCGGGCCCTGGATTTTGTAACAAACAGTAACAAAGTAAACCCATTACACAGTCAACAAAACGTGCAATAACAATTTATCACGACTACAACAATAAACACAATAGTGTCGAAAAAAGATGCAAAAGCCACCTTTTAGTTTTGCAAAGTTCATCGTCAAGCAATATTAGTCATGACGTTATTTTAAAAATCAGAGTTTGACGAGTTCATAATGGAAGTGCGCTTTTGAAAACGATGATTTAGTGACGATAGCATTTTAACGGCGGGGGAGGGGCCGGGATACCCTTTGTGTATTTCCCAGGTTATTTTGCTATGCGTATTTAGCTGGTGGTGATGGTGGTGGTGGTGGTGGTGGTGATGGGGGGGGGGGGGGGGAGGTCATAGCATTAGCGCACGATAAACCTTTCTGTACCTTAATATCTGACAGACCTTTGTTAAAGATATTTTGTGATCTCAAGGCCTTGTAGACAAGCCCTGGCCACTGCGACCGTATCCCTAACATCATTCCGCAAGGACAATCATTGTCGTTTCCGTTTACACCAAGTGTCCCGTGATCAATAGACAGTTGGTGTGTCTCTCAAATATTCTGATTGTCTCTTAATCGACCGGTACCTCAGATCATTAAATCGATGCAGAATCATTAAAAAGACGATTGGAGATTTAGCCATTCGCCCTTGTGTATTGTCGTTGAGCCGTGTGCAAGAGAGAGATTGCGTTTTTGGTTGTGACCTGCTCTTTTTTTCGAAACGTTCGCGTAATAAGCCATGACATGATAACATGATAACATGATGACATGATAAACAAGACTGAGGAACTCTGCAGAACTTCATGCGGATGTCCCTGATATTTCATGACCTCTCATATTCTGTTCACATGTATATGTTTCAGGTTCCGGTGACACCAGGCGCCCCCCACACTGCAGAGCAAGCACTGTCGTTGCTGGCAACTATCCTTGGTGCATGGCATGGGAGATGTGAACTTTGTCTCGAGCCATGAGATTGCGCCAACTGGAACAACAAGACGACTCTGCAGGACCAAGGACCTGTCTATGAGTCACTGCTGGCCATTAATCAGTTTCTGTTGCAGGGTGGTATTATATATTAGGAGGTTGCGCACGATTACGCCCCCGAAGTTGTCATCTGACGACTCTCAAAGCTCAGCGAAGTCGGAATGGATGTCGTGAACGATGCGCAACCTCTGTAAATAACGGCAGTATAAACGGAGATGGTTATACTAAAGTACTTGAATGAGCGAATTTCGTTTTTGACATATTGAATTGGCTTGCCGGCTGGTGTAACAGATGCGATGTTATGTTCGAAAAAGGTTTCGCTTTAAAGATGTAATTCGCGCCAGAAAGATTCAATTTCTTCATCAACATCATCATCATCGTCATCAGTCCTCCAGCTCTGATGTCAAGGACAGTTTCTGGACTGAACTATGGAAATCGAGGACGAAATAAACCCATTGGTTTTCCCGAATCGGATATCAGTGTGTAGTTATACGCACATGAGGAAGACGAATTAAGGACGACATGTCCCAAAATGAGCGCATTATCTTTTACTATTGGACAAACGACCGGATCACCGGGCGTTACTACCCCGACATGGTCCGCGAACGCTGACAACACACTTTGCAATGTCATTAAAGCCGTCCTCATCATCATCATCTTCGTGATATCATCTTTGGGAAATTCTACGGTGCTTTACATCATTTGTAAGAACTACCAAATGAGAACTGTGACGAATGCCCTGGTTGTATCTCTGTCCGTCAGCGACCTGATCACAACCTGGCTTTGTATGCCCTTCACTGTCATCTCTCTTATAATGGACCAATGGCCCTTTGGAGAAATATTCTGCATCATCAATGGATTTTTGTCGTCAGTTTCATGTATTGGATCCACTTTGATGATAACGCTGATATCTGTTGATAGACTTATTTCGGTTATAAAAGCCCCCGGCGGTACGTTGACGGCCAGGCGGGCAGCTGTCTCCATGTTTTTCGTCTGGCTGTGCGCAACAGTGTTTTCATTGCCATGGTATTTGATTGAGACAGCGGAAACAAAGCCAGTAATTTATATGGAAGGGTACAATCACTGCATGTATCTATTTCACGTCAGGTCGTCCAAGTTTGGATTGGTATACACCTCCGTTACCATTTCCATGTGTTTTGGAATACCATGCATCCTGATGCTGTATTGCTTTGGCGCAATCTTTCGGACAATTCGGACAAATGACAAACAGATCCGTCCTGCGTCAAGCCAAGCTCAAAGTCTCATCTTCCAAAGCGAAATGAGAACTGCTACAACTGTGCTAATAATGATTGCCATGGTTACCGTATGTTGGCTGCCATATTTGATAATGGCCCTGCTAGAAGCTACCACAGACATACTCATGACTTCCACCACAGATGCAATCGCTCTGATTGTGACATGGACTATTCGTGCAATGAATCCGTATTTATATGCAGTTAGAAATCCAAACGTCCAAGAAATGCTCAATATCAAGCAAACGACGGGATGCCGGTCGAAGAGCTTCACAAATATTCTGCCTGCCACGCCTCGGCCGGAGCCAGAACAATATGGCAACGTGGTCTCTGAGGAAAACGTGAAGCCTAGATTCGACTGGACGATAGTGAAACGGTCGCCGCTTTCCCCGAGAGCGTTGTTTTGCGGGGCGCGTAAAGGTTCGGATGAGGACGCTCTACAGGTTGCAAGTACGGATGGTACTTTAAGACAATCAACTAGTTTATGACGACTGAGCAACTTCAGTTAGGAACATTGTTCTTTTATTTCAATTTGATGATTGAATCATGTTTCGTTTATTAATTGATGGTTCTACAACGGGTGCTGGACTGAAAAGTAAATAATGTTGAAATGGGTGTCTCAAAAAGAACCTCAGTTTATAGGCTTACGTTGTACGTATACGACTAGGGTGCAAACGACATGCATTGTGGAGTTGTCTTCGGGAAATCCTTTGGACTTGCAAATAATCCGTTCGTTCCATCGTTCTTTGATGTCATATCAGTCCAACACACATCGATATGTTGCACACTCACATGCGCTGCCGTGCAAACGCAGGACACGGGCACATTCACTTTGTTAAGTTGTGTTTTTTCCAATAAAACTGAAGAAAGAAGAGGCTTGTTGTTTTCTGTTTGCATAAAATTAATGACTGTAGTCTCTGGTATGGCCAACTGGTAACTAACGGTGCGAAAGAAAGTTTCTGGGGGATTACTGTGAGATTATAAAGCAAAAAGGTTCAGTAGTTTTAGAATTCTGTAATGTGAAGTGCCCGACTAAAAGTAAATGATGACGGAAAGAGCAGCTATAACGAGGCTGAGTATGTTGACAGTCGTCCTAGTGCTGCCATTCCACATTGCGACAACTCTCGCCGGACCGCCAGTGCCACCTTTGATCTTCATTGGGAATGCGACGATGGTAGCTCCCCGTGCGGGCATTTTCTCCACATTGGCGAGATTCTCATATCCGATCTTATTGCGTCCCATGGCCAAGATATGTGTCAGTTTGTATTTGAGGCTGGGGACATCCAGTGAGAGCGAGTCGACGCCAATGCCTTTGATGTCTCGCTCATCAAGGAGCCATTTCATCGCTTGGGGAGAAAAAGATGGCCACGCCATCATATCCATATCCGTCTCATGACCCATGTAAGCAGTTTTGTTGTCGAAGTACTTTCCCCAACCTGAGTACATGATGACATAAGCACCTTGAGGGATTTTTCCATACTTGCGTTCGTAGGTCATGAGGTCATTGACGGACAGGCCATAATTTGGTGTCTTGTTCGCGCTCTCTGCCACATTTACCACGCAAGCTTCTCCGTAGAACATACTGACGGGGATGTCCTCTGGGTACCAGCATTTCGGAGTGTTGCAGAAATGGCTTGGAGCATCGTAATGGGTTCCTCCGTGCTCAGCGGTTTCAAACTCATTCCTTGCAGTACTGAAAACAATAAGCTAAACCATGATACGGAAATTTTCGGATAGATGGCCATCATATCATCTTACTTCATAGTCGGCCATAGTAGTCGTGGTGATTGACTCGTGACAGTTGCGCTTTAACTGGCTTTGTTGCAGTTTCAACGATGCTCTCAGGCTTAGATTATTCAGTAGTTGTTGTTCTGATCATGAAGCAATTTGTCAGAGGGAGATTGCCCATTATTTATGTTACGAGTATAACTGCATGGAGACCCAATTTGAAACGATAGATCTGTGGTTACTCATTTATGGTATAAACAGTCCGGTGATATATATATAAGCTATACATACTACATTTTCTTGAAGCCATCAACAGTTACTGTTCCCTTGAATACGGGCTTGAGGTTGAATGCTTTGTTGCCAGGGAAGTAGGGCATAACCTTGTTGACGTAATCGTAGCTGAGGTCGAGGACATTGTCTGCCATCTTAATTGGCACACTCGTCACAATGCCTATAACGGCAAGGAACACGCACCCGGGATATTTCGTTTGCATTTTCTCCTGGGGAAGGAAAAGAAATGAGGATCACAGTCACGACAGATATGGGCAGCCCATCGCGTCATCCTAAGTTAGGGTGAGGAACGAGGCCGGTCCACTGTGTCCTGAGTGTACAACACGGATATACGGCCATCAGTAGAATCTATATGATATGACGGATACTTCTGCCTGAGAATTAGAGGATATACTGGTTGGAAAATATTGCCACCATCACCGAGACACTTCTGTAGCGCAATATACAATGAACTATACCGGTATATCAATACCGACTAAACTTTACATTTATATATCGTTTACTCACCAGTCGAAAAAATATTGTTCCTTGGCTTTCTTGTACCACCTCTAATGGCTAAAAATCCAACAGTTGATTCTCGGCGATGAAAACAACGCCTTAGCCTACTATCAGATGGCACAGATATCTAATGCTATTGCTAATAACCTTAATCATGATACATGTAGGCCTAAGCATATTCTATGAATGATAAACTGGTTTATGACTGCTATTGTCAAATAATATCCGCACTTCATTGAATTTCTGAGCAATTATCAAAATTTCTGAGCCTGCTTATAAACTTGTCGGCCTTGAGGCCTTATAGTGGAAACCTCCCACCATACAGCGGATATTGTGTGGTGTCAAGAGTAATCGTGGGGTGTCCTCATGAAATATTGTAATTTTTGTGCGTTTATGGAAGTAAATCTATAGGCATTTTCACCATGGATTCACCGTATATAGGCGTCATAATATCATGGGCGCATATCTCAGGTTCGTCTCATTAGGCCCGGCGGATCTTGAGGAAATCAGGAGTTAATGTTCGCTTCGTGTAAAGCGAACAAAATCCCCTGATTTCCTCAGGATGGACGCAGTGGACCGGCCCGGCCAATAAGAGGCGATCAGGATGACGAAATGAACTGCCGCGGGGGTCTATCATCGTGGTATAACCAGTGCATAACATGAATACAGTTACCGCATTTAGAAAGGGAAAAAATGACTCAATTTACGCGCAATTCTTCGCGCGGGTTTGCGGGGCGGGAAAATTCCACCGATTCAAATTTCCCGCCCTAACCTCACTCGCAGCCTGTGGAAATTCATGGGAACGATGTTAGTCGGCTATGCACCACCACAGCCTCGTTTTACCTTTCTGACGGCGCTAACACCGAAAGTCGATTTCGATATTCCGGGCACTTTTTTCGTGATAACTTCATATTAACAAAACAGAAACATTAAAACAAAATATGGTAGGTATGGTCATAATGTGTACACCTAATGGTTAAAATTTACAATCCCCGATCGGAAATGACGAAGTTTGATCGCATTCAACTAGGCCTATAGGCCTAAGTATAAATCCATTGAACAGTGGTGCTTCGTTAGTCAACCGATGACCTTTTTTGGGGTGTGATGGGGGATTGTAATTATGTAAATTCGTTCCATAAATCCATTAAACAGTGGTGCTTCGTTAGTCAACCGATGACCTTTTGTTGGGGGTGTGATCGGGGATTGTAAACTCGTTCCATAAATCCATTGAACAGTGGTGCTTCGTTAGTCAACGATGACCTTTTTTTGGGGTGTGATCGGGGATTGTAAACTCGTTCCACCGCCATAGGCCTAGGCCTACCTGTTGACTGTTGTGTTTGCACTGACAGTGTTGCACGCAGTATCATGACTGACTCACTGAGTAACGACGTTGGCGTGGTGCGATATTGGAATGATTTGATTCAATCAGTGACAATGATTGAGTGTAGGCCCATATCCCCACTTCCCCACTTCGTGCATTGCCATTATAAACAACACTTACAGAGGTTGCCCGGAAGTGGCGATGATAGCTTTAGACAATGGAAGACTGCTAAAATGTGGAATCTGCCAAGTGGCAAAGCGAGGGTGCAATCGTTCCCAATTCCAGTTCCACAGTTTAGCAGTCTCCCATTGTCTTAAGCGTACCGTCGCCACTTCCGGGCCACAACTCTGTAAGTGACGTATTGGGCATTGGCATTGCAAACAATCTTCCCCATGAGTATGACGGCGATTAGTCAACACCTCGCAGATTGGTCTGTTGCCAAAAAAGTGAAAAGAACGAGTGTGCGTAATTTCCATTACATCTCATTTCACTATCACTGGTTTTCAGTTGATTTTGACAATACAGTTTTCTTCCAGGCAGATCAGTTGACAGAAGAACAAATTGCAGGTAGGTATCAAACTTCTGACTCTAGGGTCTTGATGTGAATATTTTTTATAAAGGAGTGCAAACACTTGAAAGTTACCAAAACAAGGGTTACTTGCTTTACCGGAATGGTTACTGAAGATCTAATGAAACAATGGGAGTTTTCTCTTCTGAACCTGATCTATGTATTTCTGCAGTAATCAAATTGCTGTGGGATTTTTTCTGCCTCGACAAGTCTCACAGATAGAATCCAATTATGTCTTACACTTCAGTGGTTTGCTGTATAGTTGTTATTGGGCAGGTAAATAATGTATTAAGTATTATGTAATGATTGGACAGCTTTATTTCTCGCCTACCCCCTGGTGTTGGTTCTTTTCAAAAATCTGACAGTACAATGTGAGAGAAAAATGGAACACTTGATCTCGACTGTACGGTTTAAAATACTGAAGCGGGAACATCTGACTTAAAATAATAATGTACTTTGTTCTTCACATTTGGTTGAACTTTTCAAAAATCAACTTGCAGAGTTTAAGGAGGCTTTCTCCCTATTTGACAAGGATGGCGATGGCACCATTACAACCAAGGAGTTAGGAACTGTCATGCGATCCCTCGGACAGAATCCCACTGAAGCTGAGCTGCAAGATATGATCAATGAGGTCGATGCTGATGGTGAGAATATATCCTGCATTGAACCCAAGAGAGATGATGACATTTTCATGAAAACTTATGTATCTAAAATTTAATTGCTGCCGCAAGGAAGGGGCGTTTTTGCCAGTAATTTTCTTCTCCCTTCGAGGGTTCAAATAATGGGTGCATGTAGGGTTAAAAATACTAGAATAGAATCACAGCTATTTTGATTTTAGGCCTAAATCTGTCAATCAACTTGAATTCTTGCATTATGTTATGTAAGATTGTAAAAAAGAAAACTTTATACAGTCTGTGGTACTCAATCCTTCGCCCAATCTTGTTGAATTCTAATCATTAAAGTAGGTCTGATCCACTTATGTGTAAGTTTTGAACTGAATGTAAATGACTGGGCATACATACGTATCTCACAGATTTTGAATTTGTATTGACTGTGCCGACTCGTCATTGATGGCCTAGACGCAATTATTTGGTTGTAATGTTTACAGAGAAATTCTCTAGTAGGCCATGATTGTTTGCTTGCTGTATTGATTTTGCACTCGACTTGATTGATTTTATGCACTGCCATTGGAAATCGGCGATACATAACCTAGTAGAAATGCAATACCAAGATAGTTTTTGGAAAATTAAAATCTTAAAGTTTAGTGCATTCAGTATTTTAATAAGACTTTATTCTTGGTCTCATTAATATGATGAGAAAACAGGCCTTTATATTAATGAAAAAAAGAACCGCTGTACCTCAAATTAGAAAATTATCGGGGAGTGGTGAACCCTCTCAGTTCTGATTAGTGCTGTTAGTTGTCAGTGCTTAAATTAGGCCAGATTGTTATGGAAAACACCACCTCTTGTGAAAGGACATTTATTTTCTGTCAAACCTCTTTTATTAAGTGTTCTATCTTTATTGAAAATCGAAAATATTTTCAGGAAATGGTACAATAGACTTCCCAGAATTCTTAACAATGATGGCTCGTAAAATGAAGGAAACTGACAGTGAAGATGAACTCAAAGAGGCATTCAAAGTTTTTGACAAGGACGGTAATGGTTTCATCAGTGCAGCTGAACTGAGACATGTCATGACAAATTTGGGTGAGAAACTGACAGATGAAGAGGTTGATGAAATGATCCGGGAAGCTGACATTGACGGAGATGGGCAAGTGAATTATGAAGGTGAGCTTATTGGTCCGGATTCACGATGCAGAATATGGACTCCAACTAATTGGATTAGGATAAAATAATTGTTCTTTTGTGTGTGCATAATTCATCTGTTGCTGTTCTGTGTCAACATCATGACATGTGGTGCACCTCCAAGTCCAAGGTGTTGCAAACAACAAAAAACACAAGCTGTGTATGGTCAGTTGTCAGTAAGTTGATCTAAATCAATAATGAGACAAAGACAAAATTGTCTGAACACTACAATTGATTTAATTAATCAATCAAGAAGAGGAGACTCATAATTATTTACTGAGAGCCACTGATTCCATTGAGATATGGTGGTTTCCTATGAACAGCTTGTCCTTTTGGTCGGACAGCCATATTTCGAGTGCTGCGTCAAGCTTCTTCAGCACTTGCTGTGCACATCAATCAACATGAAGGAGTCGTTCTGCAGAGAAAGTCTCCTCCAAAGTTGGCAGTGCTTTTTTTGTGCCACTGTAGTATCTCATATTTCTCTCCAATCTGTTTCAGAATTCGTGAAAATGATGACCGGAAAGTGAGTCGGGATGCCAATTCCAGAGGAAACGTTGCTGTATATAGATTTATATGACCACAATTATGCTAATGATTACAGTATGATGGAAGGCGATATAAAATCAAGTCAAGCATGCCTGAAAGATTGAAGGAATGACGTTTTGCGTTGTCATCTTGCCCACCAAGGGTTTTCTCCAGAAATAGAGAAGGACTTCTGACCAAAAAAATCCATCTTGTATTCAGGGCGATAAAATAATGTAATTGTGATTGTCTATTGTTATATATGGATAAGAGTGAAACACCCTTCAAAATTACCGAGTTATCCCAGAATAGCAGAAATAGGGTCTACAGGTTCACATTTTTTTCAACTGAAGAAGATCCTGGTTAAGAATTCTCGTCTTCCCTTCCAAATACAAGTCATCTAGGTTACCGACATAATGGCATGAGCATTAACATCTGCATCTGCATCTTTTGGAACCTGTATCTTTAAAACAATTTACGTCTTGTTCTTGCAGTGTTCAGTCGTTGCACAGAAGTTAAAATGTGTGATGTGGTGGAAATTTGCTGTTTATTGCTCTACTAAATATGTCCAAGGATTGTAGTCTAAAAAAATGATTTCGAAGGTCACAAATGAGAAAACTTCGACTTGGGGTGTCAAACTCAACATGACTTGGTGTCTACTGACTATCTTACATGTATCTAATATTTTGTGATCATATATTTTTTAGCTTACAATACGTTTAGAAAAAAAACATTCCATGAAACTACATGTAGTTGCTGTGCTCATTTTCTCACAAGTCAATCTTTCCCTTAATTTTGATAACTTTTCTACATATTTCTTATATGTTTCATTCTGGTGTTGTGTAAACTTCGTTGCACCGTCCATTACCTTGTGTTGCATTTTTGTACTTTAGATTGAAAAAGGTATCCCAGACAAGTTCCCAGTCTTTCCTTTTATGTAGAAGATATAAATACATTACATGTCAATATAAACTGCCACAATCTACTTGTAAATCATCACCAACTTGGTTTTGTAGTTATACAATCTAGGTTCTTCCATAACGCTGGTCAATTACTGTACCGAATTATTATCCAATGATGTGAATTCAAGTACATGTGTTATTCATTGCTGTTTAGCTGTGACCAACAAATGTTTTTTAACTTTTTGGTTTTCTTTGCTGGCATTTAGTTAAAAGAGTTGCATTGATTTTAAATGTGATAAGTCATACAATGATTTCTACAATATGTGTTGGGAGATTCCGAATATTGTCAAAATGTGTTCTAGTTTAGAGTTTTCAATATGCTTCATTTTTTCTGTCGTCTCTAAAATCTAGTTTAAAAGTAATAATCTGGACAAAATATAGCTGTTTGCATGGCATTTACTATACCAGTATGTCAGTTGATGTGCGTGTACTCCACCCTTTGACTAATAAAAAACTTTTTTCATAAGAATTTGGGCCCCAAGGAACATTAAATGTGATGTTCGTCTTTCCAGTAGGCATCAACAAAATACATGAAACATACTAGTCAAAGGATGATATATACATGCTGCTTCCAGAAAAGTAGTACTAGTAGTTAGTTGAATTGTAACAAACTGGTCTAATATACTGGTATCTAAACTGCTGGCTGTGCCTTTGGTGACTTGTGAATTTATGAGGAAAACAGTATTGAAATGAAAATATGTCCTTTGTAAATGTTGCTTTCTTCCACATCATGGTGGAATATTTTTACTGGTGGAAAATTAAAACTTTGTTACATGAAAATCTTTTAGTTGTTAGTTGTATTTGTGCACTGTTTACAAAACAAAATCAACCAAATACCAATTGAAGATGTCTTGTAACAGTCGTCTTTAATGGTAGTTGTGCATTTTCTTCTTTGAAGTTTGTTTTGTAGATACTAATCTTCCAACCAAGGATATAAATTGAATGAGGCAGTGGAGACGTACCTCAATCAGGGAAATTGAAAATGAGCAAATTTACGACATTCTAGCTTCTCTCAAAGATATCATGGTTTACCATAAAATGATGTTATTTATTTGACATTGTGACCCAAGATATCATTTTGGAACAATCGCTGATGGACCAAGAAAGAAGATTGAGGTGCACTGTCCTGGCTTTGGTTGTGATATGGTCTCCAAATCCAACTCTACTTCCATGTCAAATCTGAGGACTCCTTATCAGCCTGGTTGCCAACTTGTAAGAGTTGAGATTTCTGGCTGCAGTGGTATTCAGTCTCCATCATGGTCCGCAATGTCAGTTGTTTCTATCATCAACCTTGTAGTACATTTTTTTGTGGTTGTGACTTTGTCTCCAAGTGGTAAGGATGCTTCCTGTATATTTCCATCATCAGGACAAATGTTAATTCCGAGTGGATAAAAGAATAAATGCACAATGGTCAAAATATGTCTTGCAGCCGTGCTGGTTGTGTTGATAAAGTCAGTCTTGGTTGTAGTGTCTCTGGATGGTTGTGACATGATTGTGTCCATGAGTTAGACACCATTATCAATTCTGTTTGGAGTAGCAGACGTGAGCATCAAATGTTGACAGTCATATTCAACACGGTATTGATTGAATAACTTCAGTTAGGAAGATGTGGCAGATACGGGGTATATGTAAAAAGACCAGAATGGGTTAATCTCCTCTTTTCAAAACCTGCCACCTTGTGACTGCTGTAGAAATTAATTTCCCCCTGTCATGAGAACTCTAATTTGATTGGATGAAATTGTAATGAACTTGTTGTATCTTTTTGTTCATTTAATGCAATCAAATACCAAACAAAACTAAAAATATTCATGGCAAGCATAGAAAATGTGTACTATGTAACCTTTTTATCAGCAGTGAGTAGTTGTAGATTGTTTATGTTTGGCTATATTAGTATCAATTCACTTTAATAAGCGAAAAGTACAGAATTTCATCAACCAATCAGAATCCAGCTAGCACATGGCCTTCGTTAGCTGCATTGTAATGGCTGGCGGGTTGTTGAAATATTTTGTTTATTCAATTCAAATCCAAAATTAAGGCTCGGATATTCATTTTAAAGTGCTGAATAGATTATATGCAGGTAGATAAATTTGTAGTCTCTCTATGTCGATAACCTTCCGGTCAGTTTACTGCTGGCGTTTCAATTTTGCCATATTTATTGGTTCACAAAATGTCACAAAAATTGTTCATAATCATGCATAGCTCATCCAGCTGATAGCATAGCCATAGTCAATAGTTTATCATGCATGATTTTTGCAACAGCAAGTGCATGCATGCATTGACCCTGATCCAGTGGCAGTGGTCTTTATGAACCATTCTAACTGAAGAGAAGTATGTGCAGTGTGCATGTGCCATGTCCGATGGCATGTGTGTACTCATGTAGTTCAGATGTGAGATGAGGAAGATAGATTAAGATTATAGATAGGTGGATAGGCCTATGCTACCATAGATATGGCATAATTATGAAATTGATGGGCTCTCTCCTTTTATAGCCTATAGCCGTATAGGCTAGCCAGGCCTGCCTCCTCAAACAAGCCCTTGCTGTTTGTGTGTGACAACCCATTTCTGTTATCTTTCAGTTTAAGAAATAAAAAATATTGAAGAAATGGATGAAACAGGAGATGTGTTGACACTGTTGAATGAAAAACCTGAGGAAAATGAAGACAGTGGTGCCAATGCTACAACGAAGAGTGAGGCAAATGAACTTCTCTCTATAACATCAGCTGCAGTAACAGCTTTGGACACAACCACAAGTTCCAAGGAAGAATCTGGAGAAGCCAGCAGTGTGAAAGCTAGGTCTGTTGAGGCAGACAGTGCCAGGGGCGAAAGTCTCAAGACAGAACAGATAAATATCCAGAATGCGACATCACCAGAGGGATCCGAGAAACAGGAGAACACCTCACACAGTTCAACCGCTAGTGAGATATTGATACGCTCAACTGTCATGGAAACAGATGGAGATCCACTGAATGCAAGTTCGTTGTCCAGACAGAATGTACATGACAGTTTCTTCAATGAAAGTGCCAGGAGGGTAAAGGTCCCAGCTAAGCGATTGAGGGAAATACAACCCCCATTTGAGGCAGAACTTAACAGCACACTAGACTCAACTTATGGCCGGAAGGATTCAGCGGAGTATGTTCCTCCACCGCTGTTCCAGGTGCCAGAAAAAGTGTCCACAAAAACCAAGAAGAGAAATGGTGGTTTGGTGCAAGGGAGGCTTGACAGAGAAGAGTCAGCAACTTCACATCAACTTGATCGAGGCCCCTGGAAGCGTTCTAATGTTTCTATTGAACGTCACTTTCCTGATACGACTGCCCCTGTCTCTGATGGTGATGGTGCTGCACCCATGTCTGAGGTCTCTACTACCTCGTCAAGGACAAGAGGCCAACCGACAATGATGATGGACACAGGAGTTGACTACACAAATGCTGCTGGTAGGTCTTTCATCTTCATGACCTTCTCGAGCAAAAAAGGTAATACTGAAGAGAAAAATTTCTTTAGCTAAAGTTCATTTTGATGGTGCAATGGTAAGCACTCCTTTTTCTTCTATGCCTCTATGTGAAAGTGTAACCCCACTTCTACAATGTTTCTGTGACATTTGTCTCTTTCAGATGTGTCCTCGGCTTCTGGAGGATCAAGTCAACCTGAAATAGTAGATGTGCCGGAGACAATTGTGACCATCCATGCACAGACCAGTGTCTCCCCATCATCGGCATCTACAGCCAGTGAAGGGAGCAGCCTTGGGACACAGATACAAAGGCGATATCAACGGGTAAGGCCTTCTTTGGCAGATCGTGAAGTTCAGATGATTGTTTCAGGTGCTATATCATGATGGGCAACATCAGCCTGCTGTGCAAACTGTTTGTTCCGTGTCTGCAACTCAAAGCAAATTGATATCGGTTGACTAATGATGCAGCTGGTAAAGCTTTACCCAGCCATTCCCAGGATCTGCACTGTGCACAGATCCTGGTTTGCCATCCAACATGTAGTTTGTGCCCTGGGTCTTGTATGTAAGCTGTATAAATGCAAAGAAATAGCTGAAGAAAGATGATGAGAAATAATAAAGACTTGATTTGACATAATTGCGTGTCTTGATTCTTATTGACCATGAAATTCTTACATTCCAGAACGTGAGCCATGTGGTACAGGGTGCCCCAGTGACAGGTGCTGCTGCCTCTGGCCGACAACAGAACCAGGATGTGAAAATTAGCAAGTTTGTGTGTGGTGAAAGGGAGAGGAAAGCTAGAGAACATCTCGCTAAGAGGTTAGTGGAAAAAAAGATAATTGATTTGTCAGAGGAACAAAATGTCAAGAAGAAACAGTGGGGAATTGAGAAAGACCTGAAGGTCACAGCCTAGGATATTGCATTTGACAGGTTTTGTTTTGTGCTTAAATTTGATAAAACTGGTTATAAACTTTATTTCTGTTACCATCTACTTCTAGGAAGGAGGAAGGTGGCCCTATGAAACGTGTTGTGA